>NC_090921.1:702363611-703004556 GCF_040938575.1 Ambystoma mexicanum
CTAGATGTGACTCAAGCTAATGTTCACAATTCCACCTAAGTGTGGGACATGCTAACATCCGCATTTCTATCCAAGTGTGGCACATGCTGCTATTCACGATCCTATCTAGATGTGACGCAGGCTAATGTTCATAATTCTATCTAGGTGTGGTGCATGCTGACATTCACATTTCTAAGTGAGGCACAGGCTAACATTCACAGTTCTATCTAGATGAGACGTGGGCTAATATACACTATTCTATCGAAGTGTGATACTTGCTAACCCTCAAAATTCTATGCAAGTGTGGAACTTGCTAACATGCACAAATATGTCTAGATGCGACGCAGGCTAATGTTCAGCGTCCTATCTAAATGTGGCACATGCTAATAATCACAGTTCTAAGTGTGGTACTTGCTAACATTCACAGTTCTGAGGAAAGGTAATGTAGAGTGGCAGGGTTTTCTGGAGTAGAGTAATTGCTCTACTTCTCACCCATGCCGCACTTACTTTGGTGGTTGCTGCTGGTTGACGGTTGGCCGCTGGCTTCACTGGCTTCCACTGCTGACACCTGCAGACACTTTCTGGAGCCGCCAATGTACCAGCTGTCCTATGACTCGGGGCCCTTAGCCGCAGGGGCTGCCGGGCAGAGGGCTGCCCAGATCTGGTCCAGGATAGGAATTACTTGGCCAATCAGGGCCAGGAAGAGGCCCGGGAGGTGGGACAAGGGAAGGGGAAGCTAGGACACGGCTGGGAAGCCCGGGAGGGTCCCGAAATTCACAGCACCGCATGATACCAGATAGGGGCCAGAGGGTCGTATGCGCACCTGTAGCCAACTGACTGTTTAGCATTGATGAAACGGTGAAAAAGTATTAAAGTAATCAACAGCAAATGCAAAGGGAACAATAGGACTTAATTCACCTCAATGATAAGTTCTCCAAATTTCCTCTGTGTTGAGACTTGGTATAGTAAATGTTTCCAATCTTCACAAGCAAAACATGAGATTATGGGTGCCTGAGCATTGTCACAATATTGCAATATTAGCCATCACTGCATGAATCACCTACAACTCTAACGTGCAGTAGTAGACTGGCATGGGGAACCAGCTGAATCTGTCCTATGAGTGCAGGCAGAGGTATGATGGTGACGGGGTGTCGTGAACAATGACAAGTGCCAGGAGCAACTTGATGCCATGGACGTTTGTTAACAGTATGATTGTGGGGGGGCCCCATTGCTGTTTTGTCAGTGACACTGATGAATCCTGTTCGTGGCCCTGCGTGAGGCTTCAGGTAGGATTATCTGTGCTTAAGAGCACATGCTTTTAGTTTTCATTTCAAGATGTCTGCTGACTGAGCATTTTAACACTGTTCTGACCAATTTGGGGTTTTCATCGAGGCGGTAAAATTTTAACATGGCCTATAGAGGGCTGTGCCTTGGTGTCACGGTGAGGACGGCGTGGATGCACGCCATAAAGTTTTCATCTGACATGCAGGAGTGGATCCTATTTCTGCCCTTCGAGGCCGTAGACCTTTTTTCATTTGCCAACCGATGACGAGATGACGACGAAGAAAGCCTCCACTCAAACTGCCAAATCCTTGGCCATCTTGACAAAACGTGGACAGAAATCCTTCCCTCAGACTCTGGGCAGGATCGAGTTCAAGCCCAGTGCTTTCTCCAGCTTCAAGGAGTTCCAGGGCTGCGGTACACAGAGGTCTGACAGGTCGCCCAGCAGGAAACAGCAGAGGACATTGCAAGGGTTTTTCCACTCACCCGCCTCTAATACCAAGAAGCCATGATGTCATGATCGTGGAACATTGCTTACCAGTACGGCACCCGCTGGCTCTTTTCCAGGACAGCAGGAAGTGTTTTTTCAAGAGTCCCTGGATCCGAGTCTCCACAGGATTCAGTCTTCCTCTTCCTCATCCTCTACCCCTCTATGCCACCTAGGATCCCGGGCCCTTCGATGGGCGATCCTTTCTCTTTTGGATATGCAGGCGGTTGAACCAGTTCCTCAGTCAGACAGTGGCTCCGGTCTCTGCTTCAGCATTTTTGCAGTACCCAAGAACAACCAGGCTGGCCTGACTGTAGTCCTGGACCTGTCTTTCCTCAACCTGCCTTTACCACTGGAATGCGCAAAGATGATTACTCCAGCGCATATAGCGGACTCTCTGTGGGCAGGGACTAGACCTCTAGGATGGTTACCTTCATGTCCCCATTTACCAGCGACATCCGTAGTTGCTGCTGTTCACGGTTATGTCATACCCTTTCCAGTACAAGGTGCTGCCATTTGGCCTCAATTCGGCACCTCAGGTGTTCACGAAACGGATGAATACGGTGGCTGGTCTCCTCCGCCTAGAGGGCCACTACTTATACTCTTATCTGGACGACTAGCTGGTCAGGACCAGCTCCCCCCAGGGGATGGTGCACTCATTCCAACCGCTGGCAGACGTTCTTCACCAGCGGGGCTTTTCCTTCATCTGGCAGAAGTCGCAGCTGACTTCCACCCAGGAGTACCTTGGAGTACGCTGGGACACAGCGGTACAGCTGGTGTGCCCCACCCGTGAGAGACTCTTTTCCCACTGCAAGGCGGTAGGACACATTTTGGCAAATTCGACTCGGCCTGGTGGTTCCAGCACTTTCTGGGACTGTACATGCTCATGTTCCAGCTCACCTTCCTGCGCCTCCAGCTCCACCTGCGGCCAATAGGGACCAGAAGTTGGGGTCTCAGACAAAATCCCAATACCCCTGGTCCTCATCACGGATCTTCTATGGTGTCTGATGGACTGCAATGTGGCAGTGGGAGTCTCCCTGTCCCGTCCAAAGGCCACCCTGGTGGTGAAAGATTCCTCGCTGTCGGGCTCGGGGCTAGCCTGGAGGGCCACTCCATTCATGATGCTTTGTCTAGGGCGGAGGCCCTCCTGCATGTCAATCTGCTCAAACTGTGGGCCTGGCTCTCAAGGCTTTTTTCCCCTCTAATCGGGGGCCCTGCAGGTCTGGTGAGTATCGACCACTCCACGACAATGTTTTACCTGAACAAGCAGGGTGATACCCACCCCACCTCCCATAGGCGGTGGCGATATGGGAATGGGCCCTTATGAAAGGGATTCAGATCTCAGCAGTTCACCTCCCAGGGGACAGCAATGCTTGGGGCTCAACACCTACGAATGGGAGTTACACATCAGCTCATTGTTGCCCTTGTTCCAGAGATCAGGGTTTCCGGATCTGGACTTGGTCGCGTCTCCTCTGAATTCCAAGTGCTCCTGCTTTGCCTCCTGGGCGGGCCGGTGTCAGGAATCTCTACGGGACATGTCCCAGCTCTGTTGGCATGGCTGCTGGTGTTTCCTCCTCCACTATTGCTACAGCAGACTCTATGCAAATTCTGGGCTTTGGTGGGCCACAAACTCATCCTGATCGCCCCATACTGGTTGTTGAGGGTTGTGGTTCTTGGACCTTCTGCAGTTGCGCTCCCAGGGACCAGTCCATCTTCTGGTCCCCAGCAGGGTCTTCCTGATGCAGCAGGGCGGGCCAGTGGAGCACCCGGACCCAGCCAAGCCGGCCCTTGCGGTCTGGTTCCTGACCAGCTGAGGTTGCATCATGCTTTGTTCTCAGAGGACAACTGGGACATCATACAGGAGGCTGTCTACTCGATCCCAGTATAAGAGCAAGTGGACTAGGTTTTGCCACTGTGCTTGCAAAAAGGTGCTGGATCCCCTCATCTGCTCCCTGGATAATGTTCTGGCGTATTCCGCTAATCTGGCTCGATCTGGCATTCAGGTGGACACCTGCCTCTCCTGTTTGGCTGCCATAGAGACAGCCAACCTGGTGGTTAAAGCTCACCTCAAGGGGTTGGCCAGGCTCCTCCAGTGTATTGGCTACATCCAGTCTGGGACCTCAGTGTTAATCTCGCGGCCTTGCAGCGCCAGATCGAGCTGATGGCATTGGTGGACATCAGGCTGGTGACACTGTAGACTGTGCTGTTGGTGGCGCTTTCCTCAGGGTAAGCCAGCTGCAGGCGTTGTAATGCGAGCACTTCACCACGTTTCATAATGAGTCATCTTGTGCACTCATCCAAACTTCTTGCCCAAGGCAGTTTTTCCATTCCATTTAAATCAGGAAATCTGCTTACCGGTGTTCTTTCCGAAGCTGCAATCATCGACAGAAAAGGACCTCAAGAGGGTCCTAAAGTTCTACCTCTCTCGCACTAAATCCTTCAGGAAATCTGAGGCATTGTTCGTCACCTTCGGGGCTAGCCTTCCTTCACTCAGGCTTCCAAAGCTTCTATTAGCTGTTGGATGGTCCAGACCATTTCAGAGGCATATATGGCCATGTGCAAACCAGTCCCTGAGGGTATACATGCTCATGTGGTCAGAGCTAAGGTCACGTCTCTCGTTTCAGAGGCATGCTTTTTGTGATATCAGCAAGGCGGCTACTTGGGCCACTCTTTTGGCCTTCTGTAAGCACTACTCACTGGACACCTTCTCCAGGCACTATGCAGGTCTTGATCACGCGGTTCTGAATAACATGTTTGATTCATCCTAGATATGAGGCAGGTTGTTACGGCTACACCTTATGGTCTTGTTCGGTGGAATCTCCCACATTGATATAGAAAAGGGGATGGGCTGTATGAGTAATTAAAGTTACTCACCGTAGTCACTAGAGTACTCGTAGCGCATAGTCCCCTTTCCTCCATACGTCCCCATCCACCTTCAGCCGCTTGTAAGCCAGGGGGGGTAATATGTCATCAATGCATCTGATGTGTTTAAACGGCACTAAAGTAGGGTGCTGGAGGGTGGTTGCATTCCCACGCCTGGGGCTGCGCCCTCACGTGCTATTCTAAGTTTAAAGTGGAAACTCACTTTTTTTGCTGCCAAAGGTTCCTGTACCGTCCCCATGTTGGGGGACGCCCACAAGGATGGAAGAAAAGGGACGAACGACTGAGTATTCCAGTCACTACGGTGAGTAACTTTAATTTTGTCTCTACTGGAGGAGGGAGAATCCTCCCTCATCCACTCTACACAGTACTGTTCCCTAATAGCCCTATAGCTCCCACTGGGCTGAGGAACTTTATGTAAAGTCCCTCTCTCCATGTCCCCCTTATCCGTACCAGGACTCCTGTGCCTCACTTTACCTTCTTGTGGGATGCAGCACGTCCCTGGTCCTTTCTGGGATGGGGCATCCTCTTCTCGTCCGCTTCAACGATCCCGGTGCACCTTTTGCAGCCTTCCGCTCCTTACTGTCTTGGCTTTGCTCTGGGAACTGATGGTACACAAGGGGCCTCCTCTGCTCTTCTAGTCCACTTCAGTGGCCCCGGTGCACCTTTTGCGGCCTTCCGCTCCTTACTGTCTTCGCTTCGCTCTGGGAACTGACGGTCCACGTTATTGTAATCACGCCACTGCTACTTCCCTTCAGCCTCGCAGTTGGGTCTGCTCTGCTTAGACCCACAATGGACTCTCTCAGCCTGCCGACATTGTCCTCTGCACATTCCTTCCTTCCAGCCCTCACTCGTAGTTCGTAACGCCCAGGCTCCAGCGGGCTTCTGGCTTCCCCGCGATCGGTCACTCTTTGGCCTCTCTTCTCTTTCCTTTTGATCTTCGGGACTCTGCCCCGGCGCAGCATCAACACCTGCAGATAATGTCTTTTTGGCATTCGTCATGCCTGCGGTGAGCCACTTTGTGGCAATACTTAAGAGTTGGTTAATCTTCAAGGTGCCGGTGTTCTCCCTCATCTCATTTTGTTTTTTATTTGTATAGCGCTCCAGACCCAGGGGTAAAAGGGCACATCAAGGATATGGTTACATCATAAATTATATACAGTTTACATTTATACAATTAAACAATTACTTAGTACAAAGGCACAATACAGTTATAGGTAACTTCAGCAGACCTGGCAAAGAGAAGAGGGTAATAGTTTGTTTTATTTCCAGTAGCCAACTAATGACCTGTTTCCTAAAGGGCTGAAAAGACTTGGTAGATTTGATGTTTAAAGGTAGGGTGTTCCAAAGTTGGGCGGCAAGGACTGTAAAGCTGGAGCCACCAGCTATTTTTAGAATGAATCTGGGCACTGTAAGACATAAGGTATTGGAGGATCTAGTCATTCTAATGAAGGGTTTCAATGTACATTTGTTGGTGAGATAGGGTGGGGCTAGATTGTTTAAGGCTTTGTGAGACAGATGGTTTTTAGTTTAATTTTTTTGATGAATAGAGAGCCATTTACATGATTTTCGGATAGTTGAGATGTGCTCGCGCCTAGGGATATTTAGTGCAGCACGAAGTGCATTATTTTGTAGTACCTGTAGTTTATTGATTATAGATTGGTTCGCACCTAGGTACAGATTGTTACAGTAGTCCAATTTGGACTGTATAAGAGCCCTGGGCAGCGTAAGGCAGCTGTTGGTGGACATGAAGGGTTTACAGGCTCTGATCAGCTTACCCGTGTAGGCGGTGGCTGAGGCAGTCATACTGATTTGCTTGGAGAGGCTGGTATTGGCATCAAGGTAAAAGCCGAGGGTTTTTACACTTTTAACAATGGGAATAGTGTTACCATTGATGACGATACTGTTGTAATTAGGGCTTAAGTTTCAGCAGGATGTTAGGGGAGCCAACCAAAAGGAGTTCAGTTTTCTCATCATTCAGGCAGAGGCCGTGTGTGGCCATCCATGCCTGAATGATGGAAAAGATTTTATTAATCCGGGTGACGTTATCATTGTAATTCCCTGAGATGGTAAGGAGTATCTGGGTGTCATCGGCATAATTTGTGTAAGTGACACCCAGATGGTCCATTTGTCAGAGAGGCTTTGTAAATATATTATACAAAGTGGGAGAGACGCAAGAACCTTGAGGGACCCCACAGGTGATGGGAATGCGGTCTGCCGTAGCTACTGGTGAGAAAACCCTCGTAGTTCAGTTGGCCAAGAAGGATTGTATCCATATGACAGCAGAAGCGGAGAAGTGGGGTGCAGAGGAGAGGTGGTTACAGAGATTTTTGTGATCGACCAAGTCGAAGGCCGCTGCAAGGTCTAAGAGGAGTAGGATGGCAGCGTTACATTTATCTTTGATAGCATCAGTCTGACTTTTGAGGTCAACAAGGGCAGTTTCTGTCCCATGTTGAGGTCGAAAGCCAGGTTGGCGTATTCCTAGCAATTGATTTGTCTCCAGGTAGTCCTGGATTTGCAGGTAGGCAACTCGGTCAAGGATTTTTAGGTTGAATGGGACCGTGGTGATGGGTCTATAATTGGTCGGTATGGCCGGGTCTAATGATTGTTTTTTTTAGGAGAGCGAGAACCCAAGATTGTTTTAGGTTACATGGAACTGAATTGGTAGTGAAGGACAAGTTGATAAGTTTGGTGATGAAGGGAGATAGATCTCTGGCTGCATCTTTGATGATTTGGGCAGGGCAGCTGTCCCCTTTGCAATTGGAAGGTTTTAGGGAGGCTATGATCTTTTGTATTTCTAGTGTAGTTACCATTTTGAATGTGAAGCCTGAATTAGTGTTAGTGGGTGGTGGTGAGCTTGGGCTAGTGGATTTGCTACTGGATAGTTGTGGTTGTTTATCCTCGATTTTGGTTTGGAGCCCTATGATTTTATTGGCCAGAGCGTTCTGGATACTGTTGCACCAGGGCTTGTCTTTCGTGCAAGTGTCTATAGGTGGGTTGGGGTTTTCTAATTCCTTTTAATATGTTAAAAAGTTCTTTGGTACATGAACCTGCCTGATCTAGCCTGACATCATAGGCTTCTTTTTTGGTGCGAATTATCTCTTTTTTGTAAACGGATGATATATTTCTGAGATTGATTTTGTTTTCAGCAGATGTTGTCATTTTCCAGCTTCTAGTTTAGCTTTCTCTTTTCTGAGGGTTTTGAGTTTGGGGGTATACCAAGAGTTTAAGTGAGCTCTGGGTTTTTCTTTGCGCAATTTCAATGGGGCGATGGTATCAATGGCTATAGCCATGGAATCATTATAGGTATTGACCAGTAGGTTAAGGTCGGCCGTGGCCAATAATGCATAAAGTGTGGGAAGGATAAGGGGTATAAGGGCTTCAGCAGTAATGTTACGCTTGTTCCTGGTTGCGCAGGCTGGTACAGTGTGGTCCTTTTTAGGATCTGCGATATTGATGTCAATCGCTAAAGGGATGAGGTGGTGGTCTGACAAGATGAGAGGTTGGGGGGCTTTACAAATGATATTGCAGTTGAGAGCCGCTACCCAGTCAATGGTTCTACCTTTCTGGTGAGTCGGCAGTGACCTAAATTGTGTGAAGCCATGCTCAGCTAGTGCCTTGACTAGGGAGGAGGCTGGAGAGTCATTGGCGCCATTATATCCAAGGTTGAAATCTCCAAGGATGATGATTTGTGCTGAAGGTTTGGAGTTTGCAGCTATTAGTGTAGTAAGGTCTTCCTCAAAAGCTCCAGGCTGACCTGGTGGTCTATATATTAAGTGAATGGCGATCGTACTCTTAGGGGAGGTTTGCAACTTAGTTGTGAGATGCTCACATGATTTTAGTGTGGAGGAGGTGACTGATCTAAAGTTTAGGGATGATTTGAAAATGATAGCTACGCCTCCTCGTCGAGCATTGGGTCTGTCAGCTCTGAGGATGGAATAGTTATCGGGAATGGCAAAGGTTAAGGAGGGTCCTGATGCCTCATGTAGCCAAGTTTCGGTTATGGCGAGGAAGTCAAGATTATTGGTTAGGATGAGGTCAGCAATTTCTATAGGGTGGGCAGCGAGGGATCTGACTTTTAGTAAGGCTCCTTTTAGAGGGGGTGACTTGGGTTTGTTAGAGACGGTGTCCTTATTGTTAGTCTTGGAGAGGGGTTTGGCCTAGAGTTTAACTACAGTCTGGTGCCTAGTCTACTATTCCGAGCTATGAGGTCAGGTGTGACTGTGCGTGTTTCCTGGAGGCTTGATCGTAGGGTGCTTGGAGCTGAGATAGCTGCTAGGAATGGCAGTTCTTGTCGAGCAAGGAACACTTGGATTGGGATGACCTAGGGTTCTGTCGTTGGCTAAGGTGTTCACTGAGTGATTACTGACTTTAGTGGTAGGATTTTGGTAGTAGTTCGGTGGGAACAGTGAGATAGAGGATAGGAAGGGTGTGGGGCAGGGGATGGGAGCGTGTCTTGGGCAGCCAAGTTTAGCGAGGCCATTACTAAACGTTATGTAATTGTTGCCACTACATGGTATGTTATCTCGCATAACACAGAAGGGGAACATGATGAGTGTGAGCCAAGTGAGCATGGTCTATCTGCGAAGTGATCAAACTAGGATGTAGGCTAAGATGGGCCTGGGCTAGATGTAAATACAATTTAGGCTAAGAGTTGACAGACAATTTGGTTAGGAGTGCATAAGATATGTGAATTCGACTTTAGCTAGAAGTACACAGTAAGCAAATTCAAATTTGGCACACAGATATGCAGTTCCACTTAACTAGAAACACAGGTATGCAGATTCGATTCTGTATGTTCCATTCTGGCAATGTCCCATGTGTTTGTTTAATACATGGGCTTACTCTCTACCAAAGGGCTCGGTATCAGGGGCGTTGGGGCTGTGGGGGGGTGGGTGGTTTAGAGAAATGTTGGGTAGTTACGTGGTTTAATGGGCTGCACCCTAGGTGATCGTCCTTGTCCCCAGAGGGGGGAGTCACTCCCCATGAGGTTCTCCTGCATTAAACCACCCCTAGTTGTACTATTGGGTAGCAACCACACCTCACTAGCCTTCTGGTAAAGGACTCCCCTTGGTGAGAAATGACATCTTGCGAATCCTCACAGCACACACCACTTGCTAACTCCGAAAGAACAGAGATCGTGGCACACAGGGATTCTGTACATAACATAGCTCCCCACCCCCCAAATCTCACATTCAGACCAAAGGAAAAACAGACACCCTACCACCCTCCCTCCAGGCAACATTCCCCTTGCACCTCTGGAAGACCTTCCCCAAACTGGAAACTCGATTCGGAACCCTGTATACTCTCAACCCCCTATGTATCACAGAATCACAGAATCCACACCCACCTTCATATTAGGATCTCCACCCGTCACCCCCCCACACACACACACGCACACTCCCACCCCTAGTAACCACTAGACTCACTCTTACCCAGAGGAGTTCCTCTCTGTGAGCACCCCCCCTCTGCAGCTATCACCCTATCATACTTCACTCCCCCCAACAACTATATCACCCCAACCCCACCCATCTGGAAGATTCAATCACTCTGCCCACCCCCCAGCTCTCCTCCAGAATCTACAACCCCCTACTCTACAAACACTCAACCAATCAGCAGGCTAAAGTGCTTTTTGATCAATGCATGGTCTGTCGCTAAAAATCGTCATAACATTTACTACCTTATTTCATCTGAAGGCCTTCAAATCCTCCAACACCGAAACGTGGTTCTCACTAGACTTCTGGCCCATTGCACATGATGCCTTCCCTCCAGGCTACATTCCTATTGTGCATAACAGAACCAGTAGGGTATAGTGGCATTCCAGTTCTGTACAAATCCTACCTCTTTCACACTCCGGAATAGCCTGCAACTTGGACTGGTAACATTCCTGCTCACCCGCTTGCAAACACTCGCAGCTTCCTGCTCATCTATAGACCCCCGAGATACAATAGATGCTTTTCAGAAACCCATGGCGACTCTTTAGCAAACATAATGGTCTCACTCCTTCCTCAAAATACTAGGGACTTCAATATCTGGTTCGACATCCCCCCCATAACCTCATGACGACTGGACAACCTACCCACTCTGCAGGTCACACCCTACATGCAATCTTCAGCTCTCCAGACAAAATAACCTTGCACACTTGACTGCACAGACGACTCAGCCATCCTCTTCACTCTCAACTGTAGACCCTCTTTCCCCACCACTAGCAGCTCCGGGGCCACTTACCCACTCCCTCTTTGGAAGAAAGTCAAAGTAACTCCTAGCCTGGCAGATTCCCTACTTGCCTTATTGACCTCCACACCCCTCCAGTCGTGTCGGATCTCCATCCGCCACTTTGATCTGTGGCTCTCGGAAGCACTCGGCCAACACATACCAGTCAGATCCATCTATAGCAGACAAGGCCTCTCTCCCAGATGGTTCAACTCAGCCCTCAAAATCCTCAAATCGCTGAACCACATCCTAGAACACAGATGGCGTGTAGACCCATCACTTTCAAACAGAATAGCCTACACCGCCAGCTCAAAGCTTAGCGGGCAGAAATACGCAAGTCCAAACAATCTATTATTGGAGTAGATTCACGAATGCTCCGAATGTCTGTAAGGAACTCCACTAGCTTAGCTCCTAATTCAG
This sequence comes from Ambystoma mexicanum, assembly GCF_040938575.1. NCBI lineage: Eukaryota > Metazoa > Chordata > Amphibia > Caudata > Ambystomatidae > Ambystoma > Ambystoma mexicanum. The sequence continues at coordinate 702,374,872 of NC_090921.1, forward strand.
TGCCCCGGCATGCACTGCTTCCTCCCCTACCCAAACACACTGTGACTCCCTCTGAGACCACTTCCACAACATAGCCTTGGAAAGAACCATGGCCATTGTCGCTAAAATAGCATTTCTCAAACCCCTACCCAGCGACCTCCACCAATAATCAGAATTACCTTACACCCTCCTGCTTTTCTCCTCCTTCTCTCCACTCTTCCAATGTGAATTTCTAAAGCTATTTAACAGCCACCCCTCAGGATCCCCTGGTGACCCTTGCCCCCCCCAACCCCCAATCTACTACAAGAAATCCTGTCCTCAGCCTTTGCTGTCGACATTGCAAGATCTGTTGTTCATACATCTCCCACTTCCGGCACCTTCCCAGCAGTATTCAAGACCTCCTACATCAAGCCCCTGTTAGTTCTCTGTGAGGGGTTAGAAATGAGAGATTGGCACAAAGTTGTAGTTTTCTCAACATTGCCCATGTTTATTTGGGGGATGTCCCTATCCTAACAGGAATGTCCCTATATATCAAACTAAAGCTAAAGAAAACTGACCCTGTCTCCAAATATCTATCCCTCACACCAACATGTACAACCAAACTGCGTAAGGTAAATGTATCCGTTTACAGTACAACCAAAATGTGGAAAAGTTCAAATTTCTAATTCCCGCAAAGCATTCCTTGCGTCCAGGGTTTGATTCCCTTCCCCTGAATCAATTCGGAAAGACTTTTGAAAGAGTTCTGCTCCAACAGTATTCTATTCAGTTCAATGAAAAGTGTCTTTAATCCAACACATTCCTTAATTTGACAAAGTAAACGTCTCTCTTTCATGAAACGCTTGTCAAAACCAAAGCAACGTTTTTTCACAAAGTACTCTTCTCAAGATGTCAAACTGATAATTTAAAAGGGTGTAACGGTCTTTTCCATAGAATACTTTTGTTAGAATAGCCAAAGCAAATGTCACTTATTGAATAATAATTTGTCAGGATAACGCACATCTTGTCTTTCCACAACAATCTTTGAGTTTTCTTCTTTAAAGCAACTGCTCTTTTCCTGGTTTACTCGCCTGCCGGGGAAGGGTTTTAGCTTCACACAACTGCTCCTTTCCTGGTTGACTTGCTGTGAAGAATCCTATGGATCCCTCACTAAAACCTTGCCTAAAGTCTCCTCCCTGCTGGCCGTGGAAACGCTTCCTGATCCTCCCTTTTGGGGTGGTGTACTGTGGAAGTATCACTTAGGAGACGAGGCCCAGGTGGTGAGGCGATCCCGTGGGGATGAGACACATTTATCCTTAAAAGGGGAGAATCGTTTAAAGCTGCCAAAACATGTGATGGGATAGTTTCGCTATGGTTTATCTGAACCACATATTAAAGGTGTGGATGTGGGCACAACAAAATTATCTGTTTAAAATTTTTTTTAAAAAATAAAAGATTTGAAATCCACAAGAATGAAGAAAATAAATACTTCTCCCAAAGGCACAGTGAAAGGGAATTTCTCAATATTGACTTTAATAAACTGCCTTCTTCTTTACCAATAATATATCTACCCTTAAAATTAGGAAATTGGCAAGACCACCTAATTCTGTTGATTGGGACTACAAGTACCATAATCCCATATGTACTGGGACGAGGAAGAAGACTGAAGAGCAACATTGCAGCAGTAGTCGGGCAATTAAGCCTTATAGCACACACCTGAAGGGAGACGAGAGGCTTAAAAGGTCCACTGAGGTACAGGCCATTAGATGAAGGCAGAGCTATGGCTGGCGTGCAAGCAATAGCAGTAGAAGCAGAAAGAAAAAAGCCCAGTATTGGAAATCCAGGCAGAAGTGGGAGAACTGAAGGCATGGCAGGACTTTGATTCAGCTGATTTTACCTGCCTGTCCTGCAGTGCTCCAGATAAGATTTTGAGGTGGGAGTATTTTACGCATGATTTTTAAAATTGGAGAGTAAATGCAATTTCAAGAGTACAAATGAGTTTTCGCCTCTGCAGAGAGTAAAACGTATCCATCACATACACCCAATGCTTACGTAAAATCAGACCCGTAGAGTCGCACCCATTCTGGGCCCCGGGGGCTGCATGACTCCTTAGGCCACTGCAGACTATCTGGGCGAAACCGACACGGCCTGGGAAGGGTGCCTCTTTTGGGCCCCCCCTCGAGACTAGCTGCAGGATGGCCTGACTATTCATCAAGCCAGTACTTCACCCAGGCCGCCCCGTATTCGCAGTTCAGTGCTTTTCCCCAGGCTGGGGTGCTCCTTGTCAGACCCTACTTGCCCATTTAAAGAGGGCATCAACATTCATATAAACATGCTTGTTATAACTGATGTAGGGAATATCCAATAGCTGGACGGCCAAATGCACATTTCTGGCTAAGAAACATTTGAGCTGAATTCATGCTCTACTTTGCCTTCATGTTTTAGACTTAATCATGAGAGCTTAAGTTCCATGCAAACCTGAAACAATCGATCCAAGAGAGGGCTGTAGTTGCAAAATGTCGAAATACAACACACAGATCTGTATGCAGACTTGGAGGGGAGGAGATTGATACAGCACGGCGACTTTCGAAGGGATTGTGTCCTCCTATCAAGATGAGGAATACTTCGATCATCTCCAGCTTGCTGGCCTCCGTATCGGCGCCGGCGTCATCATGCATATAAATAGACTCACCCAGCATTCGTTGCTCAGTTCCGTTTTTCCGCGCTTTGTGGGCCTCGGAATCGCATTGCTCAGTTCGTTAGTCAGATATATTCTTCATTATTCCTCGAGAATACCAACTCTTACTCGATGGCTTCATCATCCGAAATGACGACTCCACGGTCTGGATTCAAATAATTTCGAGACTGTGGAAAGAAAATGTCGTTGACAGATCCTCACAGGATCTGTTTGTGGTGCCTGGGATCGGAGCACCAATGTTCGGAGTGCGAGGACTGCATTTCCATGACGGCGAAAGCCTTGAAGGAGCGTAAGGGGGGAAGCTTGAGAGAGTTAAGACAGTTAAAATTCCTTCGAAAGTTTCCTCGGCACAGTCGAGACATTCGTCTCCTCGCCGACACAGGAAACATTCTCGTTCTAGGTCTCGAAGCAGTTCCCACCACTCTTCGAGATCCAAGCATTCAAGTAAGAGACGTCGAAGATCCTCTTCCTCGTCTTCTGTTTCTCTGGAAAGAGTCACCTGCCCCACAAAACATAGCTCTCAGGCTGAGTGGGAGGAATTCCGTAAAAGGATGCGTAGCGTCTTCGAGAAAGCGGCCTCGACCCCCTCAAAGACAACTGAGGGTGATACCCTGGGTGAAACACCTGAAAAATAGAAACGCCCTGAGTCGTTGCACCTGGCGAAAAACTACTCGAGAGCGTCACAAACCCTCGAGCAAAGGCACTGTGCCATCGACGCCATCGTCGAAAGACCCTTCGACGCATAAATCTGCGTCATCAACACCATTATCGAAGGGCTCATCGCATAGGTCGATCGAATCGATGCCGTCTTCGCCGCCGAAAAAGAACAAACACACGGCCGTCACTACCTCACAGCCAGTGGTCATACCCAGGGCCTCGAACACGACTTCGAGAATGTCATCGACAACCTCGAGTAGGATTCCGATCCTCTAGAGTTCTTCGAGACCTCTTCCAATCTTCTCGACGCCTTTTTCGGTGTATTCAAAGCCTTTAACGTCCATGTCGACGACGTCAACGTTTTCTCAACCAATTATGACAAATTTAGCCCCTTCCGCTCTGGAAATGAGATTTAAGCCATTTCCAAGGTCTGATCATTTCAGACCTTTGTCTTCAATTTATGAGGAAGGGGAGGATTCGGATCAAGAATGACCCTTTGGGTTGCATAGATCTGCAACACCTGAACCAGAGGAATTTACCTCTGAGGAAAATAGGTTAAAGGATCTTCGAGAATCCTTGCATGAGGCAAGTGGTTTAGATACTTCCCCAGAAATAGAATTTGCCAAACCAGACCCAGGGGAACATGCCGAGACCCCTTACAGAATTGTAATGGCAAGAATTATAGAATTCATGGGTTGGTCTACACCTTCACCTGCATTCCAACAGGATGACCTTAGACATTTTAGTTAAAGGCCCACAGGAGGATCCTGTGGTTCCATTTCATGCTGCATTACAAAGACAAATATTGGCTAACTCCTGAGGTGATCCCGGCAGTTTACAAGAAGTGATCAGCCAAATATAGGGTACTACTGACCCTGAATTTTTGTCTAAACATCCAACTCCAGAGAGTCTGGTTGTTCAAGCAGCAACTGCATCAGGCAGTAGATCGGCATACCCTACTGTTCCACAGGACAGGGATGACAAAAGATACGACTCTATGGCTAAGCAAGTCTTTTCTGCATGTAGCATGGCGTTGAAATCTATTAATGCTACTTGTATGCTCGCAAGGTTCAGCCATACACTTTGGGAGTGTGCTTCATCAGCGGCTGACTGCCTACCAAAGGGAGAAGAAAGGGAAGCGTTTCTAAACATAACTAAGGGTGGTAAAGACGCAATGTGCGAATACCTTCAAACTGGCATTGATTCTGCTGACAGTATCAGTAGGGCCATGACGGCAAGTACTACAACCCGCAGATTTGTGTGGTTGTGAAAATCTTGGTTTGCTTCAGATGTACGAGCCAGACTTTTAAATATGCGCTTTGACGGCTCTTCTTTGTTTGGTAAGAAGGCGGATGACAGCCTACAAAAGTTAGACATCCAATGCAACAGCAAAATCCCTGGGAGCTGCAATCTGCCAAACGCCAGATCGCCCCTGAGGAACCTCTTGGAGAGGTAAGTCCTTTCGCTTTTATTCCGCATTCGGAAAAGGCAGAGGACAGTCGGTTCAAAGAGGTCAAAAAAGATTCACCCGAGGTGGACGGGGTAAAAATACAAAAGCAGCAGCAGCAGGTGCCTCTTTACCCTCGGCATCTGCATCAGCCGCCTCTAAATCACTCTGAGGACTCTCCTCACAAGACACCAGTAGGGGGCAGGCTAACTCAACATCTGACAGAATGGCAGGCTATTACGTCAGATGCTTGGGCATTGGAGACAGTTTCCCAAGGTTCCTGCCTGCCTTTCCTACGCATTCCTCAGTCATCCACTGGGGAACAGCTCTCGGAAAGTTTCAGATCCGCTCCTCTTGCAGGAAATTGTAGACCTGCTGGAGAAAGGTGCCATAGAACCGGTACCTGTAGCAGAGAGGAACAAGGGCTGGTACTCCTCCCCCCCCACCCCCTACTTCCTAATACCAAAGAAGGACGGAGGACTGAGACCTATCTTGGACTTACGAGAATTGAACAAGTTCCTCAGGAAGGACACGTTCAAGATGGTAACTCCCTCTCAGATCCTTCAGGCCCTCCAGCTCCAGGGCTGGCTGGTATCTCTGGACCTTCAGGATGCTTATTTCCATGTGCCAATCCATCTCAAACACAGGAAATACCTGAGGTTCCCAATTGGCGGCTCTCATTATCAATTTCAAGTTCTGCCATTTGTGCTGACCTCCGCTTCGAGGGTCTTCACCAAGCTAATGTCGGTAGTGGCTGCAAGTCTAAGGAGGGAAGGGATTCACGTCTACCCCTACCTGGACGATTGGCTGATCAGAGCTGAATCTCCGGAACAAGCTCAGATCCAGCTAGGTTGTCTGCCACTTCCTTCACAAACTGGGCTTCTCCCTCAATTTAAAGAAGTCACAGATGATACCATCACAGAGACCCCAGTTCATTGGAGCGGTCCTGGACACTTCCCTGGGAAAACGCCACCAGAGGTGAGGGCTCAAGATATTATGCAGATGGTCACCAAGTTTCAAAATGCCCAATGTCTCCCAGCCTTCGACTTTTTGAGGTTGCTAGGCCTCATGGCAACCTGCATCTTCCTTGTGCCAGAGGCTCGCCTGAGAATGAGATCTCTTCAGTGGGCACTGAGAACTCAGTGGTCGCAATTCTCAGGGAGAATGACAGATCCCCTTCAGGTTCCGGACAAGGTGGCTCGAGACCTTCAGTGGTGGGCCTGTCAGGAGAACATTTTGAAAGGAGAACTATTTTGGCAACCATGGCCGGCGATAACAGTAGTCACAGATGCCTCACTCACGGGGTGGGGCGCCCATGCCAACGACTTGACCATCAGCGGTCGTTGGTCTCCATCGGAGTCCAGACTACATATCAACCTGTTAGAGCTGAGAGCAATCAGACTAGCGCTGAAGGCTTTTCTGCCATCTGTACAGGGGGAAAATGTCCCGATAATGAGACAACACAGTGGCCATGCACTACCTCGACAAAAGAGGAGGCGTAGGATCACTGCCTCTTTGCAGAGAGGCGATGCAGCTCTGGTTTTGGGCAATCCAAGAAGGAATCTCTCTATCGGCAGTTCACTTAGCTGGAGAGAAAAACTTGACGGCGGACGCTCTGAGCAGGCAGTTTACAGTCTCCCACGAGTGGGAACTAGCTCAGGAAGTCCTTCAACAGATCTTCACCCTTTGGGGAACCCGTCAAGTGGATCTGTTCGCCACCAGCATCAACAGGAAGTGCGATCAGTTTTGTTCAAGGGAATTTCCCCCGAGAGGAGCTCTAGGGGACGCGTTTGTAGTGGACTGGTAGTTTCCACTTCTGTACGCGTTTCCTCCAGTCCCTGTCATTCCTCAAATGATCAGGAGGTTGAGAAGGTTCCGGAAAACCATGATCCTAATTGCCCCGGACTAGGCCAGGAGAACATGGTACCCTGACCTTCTGGACATGTCCATCTGCCCTCCAATTCGTCTTCCACTCAAGGAGAATCTTCTCTCGCAGAAGGGAGGTCAGATTCTCCATCCAGACATCAGAACCCTCGACCTTCACGCTTGGTATCTGGAAGGTTGAGATACAAGGATTGGGACCTCCCAGATGACGTCATGGAGGTGTTGCTTTCGGCAAGAAGGCCAGCAACAAAGACTTTATACCGCTGCCGTTGGAACACATTTTGCAGCTGGTGTAGACAAAAGAATATCGACCCCTTTTCATGTGGTACACCAACGGTGTTATCGTTTCTACTGTATTTGCAAATTCGGGCTTTCAGGTTGGCACTATCAAGGGCTATCTCGCAGCGCTATCGATCTTAAAGTGCACTGCAGAGGAACCATCACTTATTTCAAGTTACCCTTAGTAATACAATAACTGAAGGGATTAACCAATGTTTATCCTCCAAGACCATTCCAAGTTCCCTTATGGGACTTAAATTTAGTCTTAAATTTCCTGATGGGTACTCCATTTGAACCACTTCACTCTTGTTCGCTAAGGTTTCTCACCCTTAAAACTGTCTTATAAGTGGCATTGACATCTGCTAGGAGGGTGAGCGAATTACTAGCTCTATCTTGTAAACTCCCTCATACAATTTTTCATAAAGGCAAAGTTGTCCTACAGGTGAAGCCCAATTTCCTCCCAAAGGTGATTTCTGAATTCCACATCACTCAGAATATTACCTTACCTTAATTCTATCCCCCTCCCCATCCGGGGAAAGAGGAAGAAAGGCTGCATAGGCTGGACCCAAGGCGGGCTTTGAGCTTTTACATCGGCAGACTTGCTAGGATTAGGCAAGCAGACCAACTGTTCGTAGGTTACTCAGGGCACAAATTGGGATTACCAATAACAAAACAGACCATTTCCAGATGGATTATTTTGGCCATTCTGCAATGTTACAAACTGGCAGGGAAAGAGCCTCCTCAAAATCTTAGGGCTCATTCAACCAGGGGTATCGCAGCCTCTTTGGCCCTCCAAAGAGGGGTACTGATTCGAGACATGTGTGGCTACCACATGGTCGTCTGCACATACCTTCACAAGACTTTACAACCTGGATTCCTCCTCTAGCCAAGAGACTAGATTTGGCAAAGCTATGTTGCCCTCTGTTCATTCTTGAAGGGAAACATGGCAATTTTACTCCCACCTCCAGTTACACACCACTGCTATGGGAGTCTATCAAGATAAGTAATACGTCGGAGGACACAAACCCTTTGAAGAACCAGTTTCTTCTTACCTGGTAACGTTCTTTCGATGTGATGTTCCTCCGACGTATTCCTTATCGCCCCTCCCATCCATCCCCGCAGTAAAACTTCCCTTGTGGTTACAGCTTATGCTCTTTCAGGGTCAATAACCAATTCATGTAAAGCAACTGTTAACGTCAAAACGGAACTGAGCAACAGACGCTGCGCGAGTCTATTTATACGCATGATGACGTTGGCGCCGATACGGAGGCTGTCGAGGGAAATCGGCTCGAGGGACGTCGACACGCAGCGACCTATACTGAAAAAAATAATTCCGAGGCCAGCAAGCTGGAGATGATCTATCAAGATAAGGAATATGTCGGAGGAACATCCCATCGAAAGAACGTTGCCAGGTAAGAAGTAACTTGTTCTTCGAAGGGATTGTGTCCTCCGACGTATTCCTCATCTTAGATATCTCCTTCCAGCTCTGCTGGCCTCAGAAAATTTTTTCTCTCCAGAGGGCGCTGCGCGTCGACGTCCTCCGAGTCGATGTCCCTCGACAGCCGCCGTATCGACGTCATCCTGCCTATAAAGGCCGCGCGCAGCGTCCGTTGCTCAGTTCCGTTTTTCCACGCTTACTCAGTGCCTCGGAATACCGTTGCTCAGTTCTTGTCAGATTAATCCATATTTACCTCGAGTTATTCGATCCGTACTCGATGGCTTCCTCGTCGGAACCGACAACTCCTCGATCCGGCTTCAAAAAATGCTGAGATTGTGGGAAAAAGATGTCGCTGACTGACCCTCAGTTTGTCTGTGGTGTTTGGTAGCTGAACACCATTGTTCGGAATGCGAGGACTGTATGTCCATGACAGCTAAGGCCCTGAAGGAGCGTAGGGGGAAGCTGGAGAAAGGTAAGACTTTTAAAGCTTCTTCTTCGTCGACGAAGTCGAGACACTCGTCTCCTCGTCACCATTCGTGCTCCAGGTCTCGGAGTGGGTCCCATCACTCCTCGAGATCGAAGCATTCGAAGAGGAGACGTCGAAGATCCCCTTCTCCGTCTTCCTCTTCCTCTGTTTCGCCAAAAAGAATCCCTTGCCCCACGAAACATAGTTCCCGGGCTGAATGGGAGGAATTCCGCAAAAATATGATGAGCGTCTTCGAGAAAGCGGCCTTGACCCCCTCGAAGACTGCCGAGAGCGATGCTCTGGTCGAAAGACCCGAAGGTCAAAAACGCAGCGAGTCGCAGTACCCGGCGAAGGAAACCTCTCGAGCGCGTCTCGAACCCTCGAGTAGGACTATGACCTCCAAACCTTCCTCGAAGGTTCCGTCGACGAGGGTTCCGCCGAGGTCGGTGTCTTCGAGGCCGTTGTCGAAGGGATCTTCGACACACGGGTCTGTCGACTCCGCGCCAGCTTCGACACCGGCGTCGACGCCAAGAAAAGTCACGGTTACGACACACCCAGTGACTATCCCCAGGTCCTCAACGTCGATGGCGTCGAGTAGAATTCCAATTCTGTCGAGGTCTTCGAGGCCTCCGCCTTTGTTTTCGACGCCACGCTCGAAGCCGTCGACGACATCGACGTTTTCGAGGCCGATAATGACAAGTTCGGCACCCTCTGCCTTGGAAATGGGATTTACTCACTTTATGAGTTCAGAACAATTGAGAACTATGTCCTCAATTTTGGAAGAGGGAGAATTGTCTGAACATGAAGACACATTTGAGTTGCAGGGACCTGTAACCCCAATTAGAGAGGAATTTTCCTCTGAAGAACGCAGGTTAAAGGATCTTCATGATTCCTTACATGAGACAAGTGGGTTAGACACTTCCCCTGAGGTGGAGTTTGCTAGGCCAGACCCGGGGGAGCATGCTGAAACCCCCTATAGAGCCTTAATGGCCAGGATTACAGAGTTCATGGGGTGGTCTGCACCTTCACAATCTTTCCAACAAGATGACCTCACGGATATTCTTGACAAAGGCCCACAGGAGGATCCTGTGGTGCCTTTTCATAAAGCTCTTCAGTGGAAGATCATGACAAACTGGGAAACCCCAGATGTCGTACCAGCAGTAAATAAAAAACTGTCTACAAAGTACAGGATATCTTCTACAGACCCAGAGTTTTTGTCTAAACACCCATCCCCAGAAAGTCTGGTGGTACAGGCAGCATCCTCTACCGATGTCAAGACGGCTTATCCTACCATCCCACAGGACAGGGACGATAAAAAATATGATGCTATGGCAAAGAAAGTCTTTTCAGCATGTAGCATGGCGTTAAAAACTGTTAATGCTACCTGCACCCTTGCTAGGTTCAGCCATACACTTTGGGAGTGTGCTTCTACAGCGGCTGACTGCATCCCGGAGGGAGAAGAAAGGGATGCGTTCCTGAATATTATACAGGACGGTAAAGACGCTATGTGCGAATCCCTCCAGACGGGCATTGATTCGGCTGACAGTATCAGCAGAGCAATGGCGGCAAGTACATCAACCAGGAGATTCGCTTGGTTGAGAAAGTCTGGTTTTGCCCCAGATGTGCAAGCCAGGCTCTTGAACATGCCATTCGATGGCTCTTCTTTGTTCGGGAAAAAGGCGGATGACAGTTTAGAGAAACTGCAAACTTCAAAAGCAGCAGCTAAATCCCTAGGAGCTGCAATCCGTCAGACTCCTTTTCGTCCCACAGGAACCTCTGCGAGGGGCAAGTCCTTTCGCTTCTACTCCGCTTTCAGAAGAGGTAGAGGACGTCCGGCTCAAAGGGGACAAAGAAGAACTACCCGAGGTGGACGGGGTAGATATTCAAAAGCCGCAGCAACAGCAGGTGCCTCTTTACCATCGGCATCTGCATCAGCCGCCCCAAAACCACTCTGAGGACTTCCCTCACAGGACACCTGTAGGAGGCAGGTTGACTCAACATCTGGCGGTATGGCAGGCTATCACGTCAGATGCTTGGGCATTGGAAACAGTTGCCCAAGGTTACTGCCTGCCTTTCCTACGTATACCTCAGTCATCCACCGGGGATCAGCTCTCAGAAAGCTCCAGATCCGCTCCTCTTGCAGGAAATTTTGGACCTGCTAGAGAAAGGTGCCATAGAACCGGTACCTGTAGCGGAGAGGAACAAGGGCTGGTACTCCCCTTACTTTCTCATTCCGAAGAAAGACGGAGGACTGAGACCCATTTTGGACTTGCGAGAATTGAACAAATTCCTCAGAAAAGACAAATTCAAGATGGTCACTCTTTCTCAGATCCTCCAGGCCCTTCAGTTCCAGGACTGGTTGGTATCTCTGGACCTTCAGGACGCTTATTTCCATGTGCCTATCCATCTCAAACACAGGAAATACCTGAGGTTCGCAATTGGCAACTCTCACTATCAATTTCGAGTGCTGCCATTTGGGCTGACCTCCGCCCCGAGGGTCTTCACCAAGTTAATGTCGGTAGTGGCTGCAAGTCTAAGGAGGGAAGGGATTCACGTCTACCCCTACCTGGACGATTGGTTGATCAGGGCTGTTTCTTCGGAACAAGCTCAGATCCAGCTAAATCACGTGTGCCACTTCCTTCACAGACTGGGCTTCTCCCTCAATTTAAAGAAGTCACAAATGATACCATCGCAGAGACGCCAATTCATAGGAGCGATCCTGGACACTTCCCTGGGAAAAGCCTCGCCACCAGAGGTGAGGGCTCAAGATATTCTACAGATGGTTACCAAGTTCCAACATGCCCAACGTCTCCCAGCCTTCGACTTTTTGAGGTTGCTAGGCCTCATGGCATCCTGCATTTTCCTAGTGCCAGAGGCTCGCCTGAGAATGAGATCCCTCCAGTGGGCACTGAGGACTCAGTGGTCACAATTCTCAGGGAGAATGACAGATCTTCTTCAGGTTCCCAGCAGGATGGCTCGAGAACTTCAGTGGTGGGCCTGTCAGGAGAACATTCTGAAAGGAGAACAGTTTTGGCAACCCTGGCCGGAGATGACAGTAGTCACGGATGCCTCACTCACGGGGTGGGGAGCCCACGCCAACGACCTGACCATCAGCGGTCGTTGGTCTCCATCGGAGTCCAGACTACACATCAACCTGTTAGAGCTGAGAGCCATCAGACTTGCGCTGAAGGCGTTCCTGCCAGCTGTACAAGGGAAGAACGTCCTGATAATGACAGACAACACGGTGGCCATGCATTACCTCAACAAAAGAGGAGGCGTAGGATCACTACCCCTGTGCAGAGAGGCGATGCAGCTCTGGTTTTGGGCAATCCAAGAAGGAATCTCTCTTTCTGATGTTTGTTAATCTGCTTAGAATCACATGCTGTGCATAGGTCCGACATCCAGTGGTCACTGCGGAGTATTGCATTTTGTTTTTCGTAGTCGAAAAGGGGACGTCGACAAGGCGTGTCTGTAACACTATCCCTATAGTGACGTGCGTTGTACCCACAATCCCTCACGCGTCGAGGTCCCTCAGATTGTTTTTTTCCGCCCAGTTTCTGGTCGCCTTTCGCGGAGCTCCTAGAGAGACATTGCTATACTTACCACGGACCTCGGTCCTTTTGTCATAACTTAATATACTGGTAACGATCCCTCCCCCTCGACGTTAGCTGTGAAGCTGTTTCTCCGCCGAACTATTTTCGACGGAGAGGAAGAGCGGAGGAGATCCTTCGGCGCTGCCGAACACGTGGCCTGGCCTCGACGGCCAACTTACAGTAGGGAGAGTGGGGGTTAGAACTTTGTCTCTTCTCTTTGAGAATGTCTTTCTTTCTCCTTTTTCTTTCCCTTGGGGTTGTTATCGCCAGCTATTATTGCCTCAGCTATGGAGAGGACACCATTTAAGTTTTGCCCACGCTGCAGGGGCAAATATACTTGGAAAGATCAGCACAAGCTCTGTAATCGTTGCTTACCCCTCGATCACATAGAGAACAGCTGCGCAGCCTGCAAGCTCTTAAAACCCAGGACTCTTAAAGAACGTAGGGTTAAGAGGTGGGCAGACTACGCGATGTCGAAGTCAGTTTCCTCACCCGCTGCCGCTGTTACTGAAAGTGACGAGGAGTGCGATAACTCGACGTCCGTTACGGAAGTCATGAACCCCCAGAAGGAGCGCTCACGCTCCTCGTCGTCCGTCCCCGGCCCCGACGGGCTCGGCTCACGCCCTGCTTATGGGGATGAACACCCCGGCGACAAGGACGCACACAAACCCCATAAGGCTAAACACACTACCCACGGCTCTTCTTCGTCGAGAACGAAGGATCCATCAGCGCCGAAGGGGACGCAGGGCACTCCGGCGTCTACCGCAGACCGTAAAGGTCACAAGCCCCACCCGCAAACGCAGCCGCGACCAGCGATTGGGCTTCCATCTAACACGGGCGCTACCCCAAAAACATCCGACGCAACGCTCCATAGAGCGACCGTCGAGGTACAACGCGCAACGCACACAACGTCGACACCAAAGCCCTCGACGGACAAAATCGTGGCCGAGAGCCTAGCGAGAATTGTCGCCGAAGACGAACGTACGCGGACGACGAAACAAACGTCGAATACCGCGTCGAAAAAACACAAAAGTAGCCAGGAACTGCCCCTTTCTCCTAAGGACGCTTCCGAACTACCTGAAGGCTTTTCAGAAGGAGACGGGAACCTCTCGTCGACGCTGTGGGAGCGTTCGAAACGATTCGAAGGCGAAAACACTAATTTTCCCCCTCTAGACTATTCAGGGGTACCCCATGAGACCCTTGAAAGACTCCATTCTTGCATGGAGAAAATGGAAAGGTTTCTAGGAAACCAAGACCCACCCACTCACAAAAGACAAAGAGAATGGCCACAGGATGACCCTAGAGTCAAGATTCCTAGGCTGGTTGACCTCACTGAGGAGGAGCAATACCTCCAAGAAGATGAGGAGTGTTTGGGTGGAGAAGAAGAGGTAGAACTTGAGGAAGAGGGCTTCGAAGAAGATCCTTACACCACTCCTACAGGGTTTGAAGAGGATACAGCTACCTCGCAGCCCTGGCATTCACCGTCAGTGCAGCCTTGGCAATCCCCATCAGTACATTCAGACCCTGATGCCTTTCTCCCTTCTCCTCTCAAGGATTCACATGGGAACTCCTCTCCCATAGATGACCAACCTTCCCTCAATGCACTATTGCGCAAGGCAGCAGCGCATTTTGAGATTGATACAGGGGAAACTCTTCCAGACATCGACTTTGTAGAAAAAGTCATCAAAGAAAAAGCCCCCGTTAGCCAATCTATTCCTCTCCTGGCTTCTATTAAAAGAAGAATTTCTCCTTCCCTTACTAACCCAGCTCTAGTAAGAGGGGTCAACCCTAGAATAGAAAAGCTCTTCAGCCCTTCATCCTCTGACCCTTTATACATCAGAGGACACTCTATTCCGGACTCCCTTGTGGTTACCAACACAAGAAAAAGAGCAGGGGTGCCACTATCCACTAGTGAAGCACCTCCAGACAAAGAAGGCAAAAAACTCTACGCACTGGGGAAGAGAATCACGACCTCCGCCGCCTTCTCCACTAGAATTGCTAATAACAACTCACTTTTAGCTAGCTACGCAGATGCACAGTGGAACAAGCTGCGCAGCGAAGCAGAGGAAGCACCTGAACCTCTGCGTTCTCGCCTGCTAGCTATAATATCAGAGGGCACACTGGTAAACCAGGGCATCGTTAAAAACTCCCTAGATGCCGCTGAGACGGCTGGCCGCTCCCTAGTGCAGGGAATACTTCTCAAGCGCCACGTTTGGCTACGCAATTCAGGTTTTAAGCCCGAAACCCAAGCCTCCCTCATAAATAAACCCATTGAACAGACGCATCTGTTTGGGAAAGCAGTAGATGAGGCCCTAGAACATGCTAAAAAAGAGTTTGATACCATCAAAACTCTTGATCAAATTTCTAGGCCCCCTAACAGGCGAGGCTATGGTAATAAACGCTCCTTTCGTGGCCAAAGACAGCAGCAGAACCAACAACAACAATATTACTCTGGCTCCAACTGGCCCACCAACCAGGGTAACACCCAGTTCAGTCAAAGAGGCCAACGCCGTGGCAAAGGAAGAGGTCGTGGCTCCAGCCCCAGAGGTTCCACGCCCAATACCAGCAAATGACCCGAAAATTCGGGTCCCCTCCCATGCATCACCGGTCGGGGGCCGGCTAACATCGTTCCTTTCAGCATGGGAGGGAATCACGTCAGACCGTTGGGTATTATCCACCATAGCCCACGGATACTGCATCGAGTTCAACGGTTCCCCGAAGTACAAACCCCCACGGAACCGGCGCATGACACCGCAACACCTCTCCATTCTTCTTCAAGAAGTGGAAGAACTACTGAAGAAAGAAGCTATAGAGCCCGTCCCCCTATCACAGGTAACAGAAGGTATTTATTCAGTGTACTTCCTTGTACCCAAAAAGGACTTAACCATGCGCCCTGTATTAGATCTGCGCCCAGCGAACATATTTGTCAAACCCCAAAAGTTTCGTATGGTGACCTTACAGGAGGTAATCCCACTGTTATCACAAGGGGATTACATGACAACACTGGACATGAAAGATGCATACTTTCATATTTTAATGTTGACATCGCACAGAAAATACCTCAGGTTCAAAATAGAGGACAAACACTACCAGTTCAGAGTACTACCCTTCGGGATAGCATCTGCACCAAGGGTATTCACGAAAGTACTGGCAGTGGCAGCGGCCCACCTGCGCAGATTATCCATCCCGGTATACCCTTACCTCGACGACTGGCTCATAACAGGGGATTCTTACGAAACATGCTTCTCCAATACCCAAAAGACCGTAGACCTTTTGTCCCAACTGGGCTTCTCCATCAACGAAAAGAAGTCCAGCTTAGACCCCAGCCAAACCAAACAATTCCTAGGGGCTCTAATTCGAACAAGGGACGGCCTCGTATTCCCCTCCAACGAGAGGGTCCAAAACATGCTGTTTCAAATTCCCCATTATGTAGCAGGCCGAGAGGTGACGGTACGCAAAGCAATGCGCTTGCTAGGGATGATGGCGTCATGTATTTATTTGGTACCTCACGCGCGCCTGCGCATGCGCCCAATGCAAGAGTGGCTCTACAGCCAGTGGTGTCAGGCCAGCGGACAATGGGACGATCTAGTGGTGGTCTCGCAGGCCTTGGTTCTCTCGCTACGGTGGTGGACAAAAGAAAACCTGTTATTAGGGAAAACTTTTGCCACACCCGCAGTGGAAGCCACTCTAACCACAGACGCATCCCTTACAGGATGGGGGGCTCACCTATCCCATCAAACGGCACACGGAGTGTGGACTCCGAGTTTAGCATCCAAGCATATAAACCTGCTGGAACTACTAGCGGTGTTCAAAGCACTGAAAGCCTTTCAGGAACACTTACAAGGAAAGACAGTGATGGTCCTCACAGACAGCACCACAGCCATGTACTACCTCAACAAGCAAGGGGGCACTCACTCTCCAGGACTGTCCAAGCTGTCCCAGAATATATGGAAGTGGGCTCTCAAACACAACATGTTCCTACTAGCACAACATGTACCAGGGGAACTCAATCTGCTAGCAGACAAACTCAGCAGAGACTTCCCCCTGCCCGAAGAGTACGAATGGCAATTGCACGAAGACATCGTCTTAGACATCTTCACGCAATGGGGATTCCCGGAAATAGACCTGTTCGCAACCCTGGAGAACTCACAATGCCAAAGTTACGCCTCCAGGTACCCCCAGAACCAGTCCAAGGGGAACGGTCTGTTGATTCAATGGTCAGGGAAATTTGTTTACGCCTTTCCCCCGACTCCCCTTCTCAACAAAGTGGTGCACAAGATGCACCAGGAGCAGGTTACCATGATACTAGTGGCCCCAATGTGGGCACGGCAACCTTGGTTCGCTCACTTGATGGAGATGTCCCTATCTCCCCCAGTGAAACTTCCCTGCCCGTACAACATGCTGTCACAAGACAAGGGCAGGACACTGCATCCATGCCCTCAGACCATGAACTTAGCAGCCTGGCTCCTGAGATCATAGAATTTGGACATTTACAACTCCCACAGAGATGTATGGACATCCTCAGGGAAGCCAGAAAACCTAATACTCGACACTGCTATTCTAGCAAATGGAAAAGATTCGTTATCTGGTGTAGAGGTACTAGCATCAACCCAGTTGACTGCTCTCCTACTGACATTATTCTATACTTGACCCATTTACTGGATTCAGGTTTAGTATTCAATTCCATTAAAGTCCACCTAGCGGCACTTTCTGCATACACCACTTCCCAACTTAAAGTGTCGTGGTGGAAGATACCAGTTATCAAAGCCTTCATGGAGGGGGTAAAAAGGATACACCCTCCGATAGCTAACCCAGCTCCCGGATGGGACTTAAATGTGGTACTTTCCAGACTCATGGGCCCTCCCTTCGAACCCATGCACAAGGCAACTCTTAAAGATATCACCCTTAAGACTGCTTTCCTAATAGCTATCACCTCCATTAGGAGAGTAAGTGAACTACAGGCTCTTTCTGTACTAGACCCCTTTGTAACAGTTCACAAAAATAAAGTGGTTCTACGCACACACCCAAGGTTTGCACCTAAATTCATCTCGAAATTTCATGTAAACCAAACTATAGAACTACCAACGTTCTTTCAAAACCCTTCCAGCTCGGGAGAAAAAAGTCTGCATACACTAGATGTACGCAGAGCTGTCATGTTCTACATGGAAAGAACCAGACCACTGAGAAAGACTAATCAGTTCTTTGTCTCGGTGGCAGCAGGAAGAGAAGGAGATGCGGTCTCAAAATCCACTATATCTAGATGGATTGTTCAATGCATCACTCTCTGTTACACTCTTGCTAAGAGAGAACTACCCTTCAAGCCAAGAGCACATTCCACTCGAGGCACTGGGGCTTCCATAGCATTCATTGCAAATGTTCCCCTTGAGTCCATCTGCAAAGCGGCTACCTGGAGTTCTGTGCACACCTTTACAAAACACTACTGTCTAGATGCACACTCTAGATCTGACTCCCAGGTGGGACAGGCAGTATTAAGACATCTTTTCTCTACTGTTCCTTCTCATAACCCACCGCCAACTCCGGGTACTGCTCGCTAGTCTATGCACAGCATGTGATTCTAAGCAGATTAACAAACATCAGAAGACAATGCATTACTTACCGTAAAAGCATTTCTGATGGTTGTATCTGCTTAGATTCACATGCGCCCACCCTTCCTCCCCGCTCGGATGGAAGGAACATAGACTTCCTTTATATCTCTCTTTTCTGTACTCACTCACGTCTATAAGGCTCCCTCAGGGCAGAAAAATACAAACAGAGGGACCTCGACGCGTGAGGGATTGTGGGTACAACGCACGTCACTATAGGGATAGTGTTACAGACACGCCTTGTCGACGTCCCCTTTTCGACTACGAAAAACAAAATGCAATACTCCGCAGTGACCACTGGATGTCGGACCTATGCACAGCATGTGAATCTAAGCAGATACAACCATCAGAAATGCTTTTACGGTAAGTAATGCATTGTCATCGGCAGTTCACCTTGCCGGAGAGAAGAACTTGACAGCGGACGCTCTGAGCAGGCAGAACACAGTCTCCCACGAGTGGGAGCTAGCTCAGGAAGTCCTTCAAGAGATCTTCGCCCTTTGGGGAACCCCTCAGGTAGATCTGTTCGCCACCAGCCTAAACAGGAAATGCGACCTGTTCTGCTCAAGGGAATTTCCCCCGAGAGGAGCTCTGGGAGACGCGTTCATAGTGGACTGGGAGTTTCTGCTTCTGTACGCGTTCCCACCGGTCCCTGTCATTCCTCAAATGATCAGGAGGTTGAGAAGATTCCGGCGAACCATGATCCTAATTGCCCCGGATTGGGCCAGGAGAACGTGGTACCCGGACCTTCTAGACTTGTCCATCTGCCCTCCTATTCGACTTCCACTCAGAGAGAACCTACTCTCACAGAAGGGAGGTCAGGTTCTCCATCCAGACATCAAAACCCTCAACCTTCACGCTTGGCTTCTGAAAGGCTGAGGTACAAGGATTGGGACCTCCCTGATGATGTTATGGAGGTGTTGCTTTCGGCAAGGAGGCCAGCAACAAAGTCTTTATACCGCTGCCGTTGGAACAGATTTTGCAGCTGTTGTAGAGAACAGAATATCGACCCTTTTTCATGTGGTACACCAATGATTTTGTCCTTCCTACTATATTTGGTAAATTCAGGCCTTCAAGTTGGCACCATTAAGGGCTATCTCGCAGCGCTATCCATCTTTAAGCGTACTGCGGAAGAACCATCCTATTTCAAATTACCCTTGGTAATACAGTTTCTAAAGGGGTTAACCAATGTTTATCCCCCAAGACCATTCCAAGTTCCCCTATGGGATTTAAACTTAGTACTAACTTTCCTGATGGGCACACCTTTCGAACCTCTCCATTCTTGTTCGTTAAGATTCCTTACCCTTAAAACTGTTTTATTAATAGCACTTACATCTGCTAGAAGGGTGAGCGAGTTACAAGCTTTCTTGTAAACCCCCTCACACAATATTTCACAAAGACAAAGTTGTCCTGCAAGTGAAGCCTAATTTCCTCCCAAAGGTGGTTTCTGAATTCCATATCACTCAGAAGATTACCCTACCATCTTTCTATCCTCCTCCTCACCCGGGGAAAGAGGAAGAGAGGTTACACAGGCTAGACCCTAGGAGGGCTTTAAGTTTTTACATCAGTAGACTAGCCAGGATAAGACAGGCAGACCAGCTGTTTGTAGGTTACGCAGGTCACAAGCTGGGGTTACTAATAACTAAGCAGACCATTTCCAGATGGATCATTCTAGCCATTCTGGAATGTTATAAACTGGCAGGGAAAGAGCCCCCTCAAAACCTTAGGGCTCATTCGACCAGAGGTATTGCAGCTTCATCGGCCCTCAAAAGAGGCGTGCCGGTTAAAGACATCTGTGCGGCCGCTACATGGTAGTCTGTCCATACCTTTACACATTTTTACAATTTGGATTCCTCCTCCAGTCAAGAGACTAGGTTTGGAAGGGCTGTACTGCATTCTATTCATCAATAGAAGACAGCGTGAAGTCAGTACTCCCTCCTCCGATAATAGAATACTGCTATGGGAGCCTATCTAAGATGAGGAATACGTCGGAGGACACAATCCCTCCGAAGAACAAGTTACTTCTTACCTTGTAACGTTCTTTCGACGGGATGTTCCTCCGACGTATTCCTCATCGACCCTCCCATCCATCCCCGCAGTTCTACTTCGCTTGTTGTTGCAGCTTACGCTCCTTCAGGGTGATTAGTTTAGTCCAGAAAGTATTATTGTGGGCTACAAAACGGAACTGAGCAACGGATGCTGCGCGCGGCCTTTATAGACAGGATGACGTCGATACGGCGGCTGTCGAGGGACATCGACTCGGAGGACGTCGACGCGCAGCGCCCTCTAGAGAGAGAAAATTTTTTCCGAGTCCAGCAGAGCTGGAAGGAGATATCTAAGATGAGGAATACGTCGGAGGAACATCCCGTCGAAAGAACGTTACAAGGTAAGAAGTAACTTGTTCTTCTATCCACCTCCTCATTCTGATAAGGAAGAGGAGAGACTCCATAGGTTGGACCCTAGTAGAGCTCTGAGCTTTTATATTTCTATGATGTCCAGGGTCAGAGTGGACGATCAACTCTTTGTGGGGTGTGCTGGACACCAATTGGGCCAGGCTGTTATTGAATAGACCTTGTCCAGTTGGATTATCCTAATCATTACTGAATGTTACAGATTGGTGGGCAAGGACCCTCCTGAGGGCTTGTGAGCTCATTCTAATAGGGAATGTTTGTGACACAGCGACATGGGCTTCTAACCACACCTTTGTCAAACACTATGCTCCATGGTCAAGATATGGCCTTTGGTAAACCGGTTCTTTATTCGACTATCTGTTTGGGTATTCTAAATTCTTTTCCCTCCTCCATTTTCTGGTACTACTTTGGGAGTCTGTCAAAGATGTGGAATACGTTGGAGGACACAATCCATTCAAAGAACAACTTACTTACCAATGGTTCGTTCTTTCGACTGGATGTTCCTCCACCGTATTCCACATCGCCTTCCCAGCCTGCCCCTCTGGAGAATGTCCTATTCTGTTGCAGCCTATGTTCCCTCAAGGCTATGTGCAGTCAAGCAGGCATTTTGTACGAGCATGTCACACGTTATGGAGGAAAAAACATAAACTGAGGCTACGGGTGCCGTGCGTCCTATTTATAACATCCGGTGACATCGCCCTCGACGGAGGCCTTCGAGGGACATCGACCCAACGCCATTGACGCAGGATGGACGCCCGCTGCCGCAACATTTCCATAGTAGCACAGCTGTGGACATTACATGTAAAAGATGTGGAATACATTGGAGGAACATTCTGTCAAAAGGATGTTACCAGTTGGTAAGTAACTTGTTCTTCTCTGCAGGTGCTTACAACACTTCAGTCTCTTTTCGGGACAGCTTGATGCCAGGTATCTGCCCCCTCAAGCTCAGACATTTCAGCTTTACAGAGAAGATCAAGTTACCCCACAACATCAAAGGTATCCATCCCATCCGTGTAGATACCAGGGCATTCTCCCTAGGATTCAAACGCCTCCTAGACCTCCACCTCTACGTACATTGAGTCCACACACGAGAGCAAGAATAGGGGCAATTGATTGACACAGACCGGTCAATGTTCCGAGGGATAAGAGTTCCACTGCCTCCTCGTCTCCACGCAGAGCCGACTCATGGGACACAGATCCTGACCAAGAGGTGCAGAGTAACCCGGCTCAACCTTCGCCTCCAGATGACATTGGGACGTTTCTCTCCATGATGTCTAAGGCATGCCAGGAGTTTGGTCTGATTGTAGATGAGGAAAAGAAACATTGTTTCCTCTTTGATCACATGGGTAAACGCAGGAAGGCAGTGTTTTCCATACCCATTCTGGATCACGTTTGGCAGGAGTTCCTCCGTACTATGAAGCATACTTTTACGGAGCCAGCGGTTAAACGTAGGCTGGAGAAGATGTTTAAGGCCCCAGACACAACACCGAAATGCCTAATCTCGTAACCTGATTCAGAGTCAGTCATAAGTACGCCACTCTGGCCAGACAATGGAAACCGGAAAATGGATGCCTTTTGGAAAAAGGTTCTCATTCGGACAACGGTAAAGCAGCAAATGCCCTGGCAATAGTTGCTAGATATGACCAAGAGATTTGGCACCGTCTGGCTCCAATATTGGAACACTTGCCAGAACAGCAGAGAAAAGAGGCCATGATGCTGGTGCGCGAAGGGAAGGATTTCTCGAATCGCAGCATCAACATTGGTGTAGACCTTGCTTCAATGGGGTAGTCCTTAGACGGCCAGCATGGCTACGTTGCACTGATTTTTGTCCGGAAGTACAACACAAAGTCGTCCTTATGCCATGTGACAGAGAAAATCTATTCAGGTACAAAATTGATGAGGCCCTTAAAGCCATGAAGGCTGACACAGACACAACTAGGTCTCTTACAGCCCTTGAGGGCATGCAGTCCTTTCATTCTGTTCGAGGAGCCTCGGGTAATTCAAGATTCTCAGCCTCTAGAGACAGTAAGAACTATGGTAGACTTGGATACTATTCTCAGGGCTACAAGCGGAATGAACAATCCTCCCAGTGCAACAGAGACTACCATCAAGGGCAACAAAAGCACGGATCTGCCACCTCCCAGAGACGTAGGCAAAATAAGGCACAACAATGACAGCCTCAGGGGCAGACCGGTTGGGTGAAATGTGGCGTTCTACCTCAATGAGTCGCAAACATTAACGAAGGACAGGTGGGTGCTAGATGCAATCCAGTACTGCCACTTTTTCAAGCACGCACAAATCCCAATGTTCTCCCATAATGGTACCTCACCCGTACCATCAGGTCTTATAGCACGATATACGTAAAATGCTAAGAAAATGAGCCTTTAAGAGTTCCTCCTTTAGCAAGAGGAAAGGGAGTATACTCCAGACGGGAAGTGGCACCCTATTCTGGATCTAAGAAGATAAAACAAGACCATCAAAAGTCAAAAATTCAAAATAACGCTCCAGGAGGTTATAAAAGCTGTTCAATCCCATGAATACCTCGCAGCCTTCGATCTAAACGATGCAGTACCTCAGATTCGTGGTTGGTGAAAGCCCTTATCGGTTTCGGGTACTGCCATTCGGCCTGAAATTGGCACCCAGAACATTCACGAATTGCCTTGCACCGTTGGCAGCCTTTCTCTGAAAACAGGGCCACCATGTTTACCCGTACTTGGACGATTGGCTGGTTCGATGTTCAATGTATCAACAAGCCATATCTTTCAACCAAACAGAAATGTTGCTCAATCAATTGGGCTTCACAATAAATATACGAAATCCTGCACAGTTCCCTCAAGGTGTTAGGTTTTCAATTGGGCACTCAATTCCTTACAGCGCAGAGTCTGGTCAGACCCTCTTCGGAAAGAATCAAGAAAATGACACTACCGAACTCATTCACTCTCTTTGGGACCATGTCCTCTTGCATTCCTCTTATTCCCTACTGATGGCTGCACATGCCGCCAGTGCAAACGTTTCTGGCAACCACATGATCCCAAACCCGGGGTTCCTGGTCAGACAAAGTACCCATCTCTGGCTCTGTGAAACGCACTGAAATGGTGTACATACCCCTGGAACATCACAAAAGGAATGCCCCTGATAGAGCCAAATTACCATTTTACCATTGTGACCGATGCCTCCCAGGTGGGATGGGGGGTCGTTCATTTGGACATGTACAAAGTCAAAGGCTTCTGAAACCCCGAGGAAGCGGTCTCCTACATCAATGTGCTAGAATTGCGGGCAGTGCATTGGGCTCTAAAATCCTTGCTCCCACTAATCGAGAATTCAGTGGTTCGCGTCCTCACGGACAACACTATCACAATGTTTTATCTACGGAAGCAAGGCGTAACGCGATTAAACACGGTGTCCTAGGAAGCACATGCCATCTGGCATTGGGCCGTCTGGCACAACATCCTACCTCAGATATTCCACTTGCTGGGGATGCAGAACAAGCAAGCCAACACCCTCAGCAGGGATTCCTCGCAGACACAAGAGTGGCAACTGCATAACATCCAGATAGTCAAGATTTTCTGAATGTGTGGGGTCGCCCCCCCCCCCCCCCAGACCTGTTTGCCAGTCCTGACGGCAAGCAGTGCCAGAGTGTTTGCAAGCAGCATTCCGCATCCCGACTCTGTGGGACGCATTTTCGTTCCCTTTGGAACAGCGTGTTCGCTTAAGAGTTCCCTCCATTTCCTCTCATTAGGAAAATGATACAGATGATATGCAACAGTTGTTACAGTATAATCCTGGTAGCTCTGTACTGGCCCATGCAGACCTGGTTCTCCAGCATGGGTTCTGGCATGGATTCATATGCTCATGAATATTCCCCGTCGTCAGGCTGGGAATCCTCGGTAAAGAAAAAAAATCAGTATCAGTTTCGTTTCAGAACTCTTTCTTAGTAGTAACCAATCACTGTTCTCTGGGTCATACTGCCCCCAGCCAATGACTGCCCTCTCTCCAAGCCCCGCCACCAGCAGCCATCCTCAGATTTTTACTGCACGTTCAAGTGTTGGGAGTCCTCGTGCTATAGCTCTCGAGCTTTTACTGCGTTTTGCGTTTTTTTGAGGAGTTTAATCTAATTTTTTCGGTCAATCGAGCCTCAAGCTCCCCTGTTTCTACTTCCGATCAACGGGGACCCGTTCCAGAATTTTCTACGCCCCTAAGTTTTCGTCGAGTTACGCTTCTCGGAGGATTCCAGAAGATCTGAGGCCTACCTCGTGGACATGGCCGAGGACAAAGGAAGCTTGACACCCGGATCCAAGCTGTTCAGGGACTACCCTGGATGCAGCTTACAGAATGTTTTCAAGGAGGATGAGCATTCGAGATGTCTCTACTGCCTTCACGAAGATAAGACGTACGTGGAAAAGGACTGTGCGTTTTGCAATAACCTGTAGGAACGGACTGAGGGATCGTCGGACCCTCCTCGCCAGCTGGCTGGAGAAGGGCCCAGCAGGTGAGAAGAAGTTCGAGCGGTCTTCTAAGTCCTGTGAGGGCGCCCCGGCGACGGGGGCCCAACAGAAGGCAAAGCACCGTGAATCTGCGGGCACCAGGGGCGCCGAAGGGTCAGGCTACTCGGCTGCCAGGCAGGGCGCCCTGTCACCGACGCCATCAACCATGAGCCAACGCTCTGGCTCGGGGAAGAGAAAATCCGAGAACCCGGCTAAGCTTCGGGAGAGGCCCCGGTCGATCTCGAAGGGATCAGCCGAGGGGGAGCCAGGCGGTGACCCCTCCCCCAAGGTGAAGGCCTCAAATGCGCACAAGGTGGCGAAGGCCTTGATTCAACCGGTGAAGGCCTCTATTGAGGGAGTCGCGGCGGCCCGGCGAAGCATGTGGAGGCTAACCCAGTGGAGGTGACCTCGGGGCCCAGAGTTTCCCTGCCGCCATAGAGGGAAACATCTTTTCAGCCCATCGATAAGACCCTCGTGAAGACCCCGGTGGAAAAAGAGGGGGTGGGGGGCCAGTGGCCATCACGGACACGAATACAGCCTCTGAGGAGGAGCTGGTTGAAGTCCTGAAGGGCCTCAACAAGAGGTTCGAGGAGGTCCGGTCCCACGCGGGGAACCGCAAGGAGGTGGACGAAGAGAGCGACAATGGCGCCGACTAGACTCCCGTGGAGGAGCAACCATCGCAGCAAGTGCCCGAGCCTCAGGACAACTCAGTGGCCATTTTGATGGCAATCCAAACCTTATGCACAGAGATAAGGACATGATTGCCCCTCACCCCAATGGACGACCCAGCAGAACCGGGCCTATCGGGGAAACCCTCCAAACAAGCGGAGGAAAGTTCACCCCCCCCCGCCTTTCCAGCCCTCGCGGCCTGCTCAGCCTTCATCTCCTTCCCCTGATCCTAGGGATGACACAGGAACGGATACGGCCACGACGGGGACGGATGACGACTGTGGTGACGACGGGATGAGCCTTCTATCACCACCCCCTCGGTACTCCCCGCCCGACGAAATTGGCTCCTTCCATGCCATGATTGCCAGGGCATCCAAGCTTTTTCAGCTCTGCCCTGAGGAACAGAAGAAGGAAGGTTTCCTCTATCAGCGGCGCAAGGCCAAGAGGAAGACTGTCCTCGCGGTACCATTGATTGACGATATCTGGGAGGAGGGACTTTCTCTCTTTCCTTCCACGACGCCTGCCGAGAGGGATTGGTACGAGAAGTAGTACTGGGTCCCAATTCCGCCCCTTTGTGCCTTAGTGCACAGGCGACCCCGGACTCGGTCATCTTGGAGGTGGCCAAGAAGGCAGCGGCAGGGGCATCATCCTCAACTTTGACCTCCCCACCTGACGGCGAGGGAAAGAAGCTGGACGCCATGCGGCGACGAGTCATCTCATCTGCGGCGATGACAATTAAGGCAGCCAACGCCCTAGCAATTGTGGCCCGCTACGACAGGGAGCTGTAGTACAAGATCGCTCCCCTGCTAGACTTCCTACCAGACGACAAGAGGTCGGAGGCCCTGGAGAACCTAGAGGAAGGTGAGGTGGCGTTGGACCACGCCATAACGGTGGCCACGGATATCGCTGACACCGGATTCCGCCAGTTGGACAACAGTGTTTGCCTTCGACGGCGGGGCTGGCTCAAGCCAACGGATTTGTGCCAGGACGTGAAAACAAGAGTTTTGGACATGCCATTCGACGGGAACAACCTGTTTGGAAAAACAGTGGATGAGTCATTTCAGGCCATCAAGATCGACACAGAGACGGCTCGGGCCTTGGGAGTGTTGCAGCAATGGCGGCCGCCTTTTCGGAACACCACAGGCAGACGGGCTGCCTCCAAGGGATTCGGCAGCTCCTCGACGTACCAGCAGGCGGCCCGCACCTCATTGCAGGAGGCCTACAGAGGACATGGCAAGTCAGGAGGATCTCGTCGTCGGCAAGGCCGCCTCCAAGCAGGACTGAACTGGCCGTAGCGTCGGGCCTCCACCGGAGCACCCCGGTGGGACGCCGGCTGGCAAAGTTTGTCAGCGTGTGGGAGTCCATCTTCACCGACCGTTGGGTGCTGGCTGCCCTGGCCCACAGGCACACTCAAATTTCAAAGAAAGTGCCCCCGCATTCCTCCCGTGGCCAGGAAGGAAAAATCACGTCCTTGAACTTCTGTTAGAAGTAAGGGCGATGCTCAAGAAGGGTGCCATCAAGCTCGTCCCGAAGAGGCTCCGGAGTATACTCAAAGTACTTCCTCGTCAGAAAGAAGACAGGCGGTTGGCGCCCCATCCTGGACCTGCGGCACCTAAACAAATACATCAAGGCACAAAAGTTCAGGATGGTCACCCTCCAGCACGTGCTGGGACAGCTGGAGGAGGGCGACTTCCTATCGTCACTGGACTTGGAGGATGCTTGCTTCCACATCCCCATTCTAAAAGGACACCGAAAGTTTCTCAGATTTGTAGTCCAAGGGCGGCACTACGAATTCAAGGCCATGCCATTCGGGCTGAAGTCGGCACCCAGGGTGTTTACCAAGTGCCTCGCACCAGTGGCGGCGCGGCTGCGCCTGCGGGGTTCCACGTCTACCCCTACCTGGACGATTGGACAAGAGAACTCACCGTCGACCACACAACGGAGTCCATCCAACTTCTCACTGATCTGGGCTTCTCCATCAACTACTGAAAATCCCACCTAGTCCCGTCGCAGGTCGCAATGTTTTTGGGAGCCAAGCTCGATACAGTGTGCGATTGGCCTCGCCTTTGGAGGAGAGGCCATGGAAGTAGCCAGGGTGAGGTCCAAGTCCCTGCCCGGCATGATGTCGTCATGCATCTACCTTGTGCGATTGTGCAGGTAGCGTATGCGGCCGCTGCTTGAGTTCCTCGACGTCCGGTGGATACAAGTGGCGGGAAGGTTCGAAGACAAGATCTCCCTCAACGGGAATTTCGTCAAGCGATCCGGTGGTGGGGCCCCCGCAGACATGGACTTCCAGACCCCTGCACATCAGGAGACGGTGACGACGGACGCCTCCCTGGAGGGTTGGGGCACGCACATCGGAGATCTCCATGCAAGAGGCTTTTGGTTTCTGGAAGAGAGGTCACTGCACATCCATGCCCTGGAGCTCCGGGCTGTGTTCTGGGCCATCAGGTCCTTCCTTCCGTCCCTCAAGGGTAAATTGGTAAGGGTCTTCACCGACAACACCACCACGATGTTCTACATCTGGAAGCAGGGTGCACCAGATCCCTAGCTCTCTCCAAGGAAGCACAGGATCTGTGGCACTGGGCAGTCGCCCAGGGGATGTTCCTGGTACTTTTTCACCTGGCAGGAGTGAACAATACCGTCGCCGACTCACTCAGCAGGGAGCTGCGCTCTTGCCACGAATGGGAGTTTCGGCAAGATCAAGTAGATCTAGTATTTGGACGATGGGGCAATCCCCAGATCGATCTGTTCGCAACGGCGACTAACACCAAGTGCCGGAGGTTCGCCAGCAGGTTTCCCCAGTCGGGGAGCATGGGGGATGCATTCTCCTTCTACTGGGACGGCCTTTTCCTCTATGCGTTCCCACAGTTGCTGTTGCTCCTGCGACTCGTCAACTCAGACGGTCCCGGTGCAGGATGATCCTCACCGCACCGGCGTGGCCTAGGCAGATATGGTTCCCGGACCTTTTGGACATGTCAGTGTCCCCTCCAGTCAAGCTACCGACAGGCGCGGATCTTCTCGCCAGGGAAGGAGGCGCGATCCTGCATCACGACCCAGGATCTCTGAATCTGCAGGCCTGGCTCCTGCAGCACTAGAGTTCGGAGGATACGATATCCCGGCGGACTGCAAGGAGGTACTTGCCAAGGGCCAGGGCTTCCTCGACTCTTAAGTGCTATGGATATAAATGGAAGAGGTTCTCTGTCTGGTGCCGTGCACAGAAGGTCAACCCCCTATGGATTACGGCACCCAATGTGCTGCCGTACTTGCTGTCGCTGGTCAAGGCGGGGCTGGCACATGCCTCCATCAAAATTCATCTGGCTGCTATCTCCCGCTACACCAGAGCTCTGAGGTGGTCGTCGCTGTGGTCTCACCACCTGGTGAAGGAGTTTGTGAATGGACTGTTCCCCTCGTTCCGGCCAGTGAAGGCTCCGGCCCAGGTGTGAGCTCAGTGTGGTGCTGACCAGGCTCATGGGCCTGCCATTCGAGCCTTTGCATTCGGCGCTTCTGAAATTCCTTTTGTGGAAGACAGCGTTTCTTGTGGCCATCGACCTCCGCACGACTCGTGTTAGAGATCTAGGCCCTCTCCTGTAAGCCGCCGTACCTGACATCCCACCAGACGAGGGTAGTGCTGAGGACGCACCTCTCCTTCATGCCCAAGTTGCCGTTGGACTTCCATCTCAACAAGACCTTGGTGCTGCCTGTTTTCTTCCCGTCGTTGGCAGAGAGGACTTTGCACTTGCTGGATGTGGCTAGAGCGCTGATGTTTTTTTCGTGGACCGCACAAAGAGTTTTCGGAAGACATCACAGCTATTTGTGAACTTGGCCCTTTGAACCAAAGGAAGGCCCTCCCCAAGGCTTCCATTTCCAGATGGCTCTCCGGCTGCATCATGCACTGTCACTGGTTGGCAAACCGACCGTTGCCCGGCCGTCCGAGCTCCCTTTCGATTAGAGCGACTGCTGCTACTACGGCGATCTTGTCCGGTGTGCCCCTGCTAGACACCTGCAGGGCAGCTACATTGAGGTCGACACACACCTTCACAAAATTCTACTGCATCGACCGGGATTCCAGGAAAGAGGCCAGGCAGTGCTGCGCAACCTGTTTGTTTGAAGGTGAGCCTGGTGAGGAGGTAAGAGATGCTTAAGGTTGAGCCTTGCCACCCTCCCGTGGTTGTGCATGTGTGCACTGCTATGTATTCTTGTATTCATGAGCATGTGAATCCATGCCAGACCCCATGCTGGAGAAGGAACAAGTTACTTGCATGTAACTGTTGTTCTCCAGCATGGGTCTGGCATGGATTCACATTCGAACCCTCCCTCCAACCCCTCTGCGGCTCTTCTCTTGGTCGTACTGCCACTTTACGTGCTACCAAATTTGAAGATGACTGCCAGAGGAGAGGCTTAGGTAGAGGGCAGTCATTGGCTGGGGGCAGTATGACCCAGAGATATGTGATTGGTTATTAGTAGAAAGACAGTTCACAAACGAAACTGAAACTGATTTTTTCTTTACCGAGTATTCCCAGCCTGACTGGG
This sequence comes from Ambystoma mexicanum, assembly GCF_040938575.1. Classification (NCBI taxonomy): domain Eukaryota; kingdom Metazoa; phylum Chordata; class Amphibia; order Caudata; family Ambystomatidae; genus Ambystoma; species Ambystoma mexicanum. Next base: position 702,404,986 of record NC_090921.1, read on the forward strand.
AATATTCATGAACATGTGAATCCATGCCAGATCCATGCTGGAGAAGAACAGTTACATCTCAACCACTCATAAAAGGTCTAGATATGAGGAAAGACCTCACAAGCCAGAGAAAAGAGGAAATTTAGCCCCAAACAGACCCACCAAGAATTCCACCAATGCCACTTCATCCCAGCGGCAACGACCCGTCGATGAAGGCTGTGCCAGGATCTCGCGGTGTCACGTTGATGAAGAGCCAAGATCTGTTAACGCAGACAACCGTGATGACTGGTCGACCATCAACGGTATCAATATCCAAGAGCCGTTTGGAGGAACCCAAGATCGATCAACATCGATCGTTGACAGTCGCACAATCACCGGCAGTTGGAGGCATCATCGTCTGTTAAACACAGTACCTCGTCAATAACAAATGATTGGTCGAAAAAGAAGAAACTGTAGACAGACAAGCAGGAAATATCAATACTCGCTGGCTTTTTTACCACACATTCTTTTACGAAAAATCTCATCAAATTGTATTTTCAATTCTCCAGCATGGGGTCTGGCATGGATTCACATGCTCATGAATATTCCCCGTCGTCAGGCTGGGAATCCTCGGTAAAGAAAAAACCAGTATCAGTTTCGTTTCTGATCTTTCTTTCGTAGTAATAACCAATCACTGGTCTCTGCGTCATACTGACCACAGCCAATGACTGCCCTCTACCTAAGCACCGCCTCTGGCAGCCATCTTCAGATTTTTACCGCACGTTCATGTGTTGGGATCCTCGTGCTATTGCTCTCGAGCGTTAGTGCTATTTTTTTCACATTTTTTCTCAAGAACTTCGTTTTTTCGGTCAAAAGAGCCTCAAGCTCCACCGATTCTCCATCCGATCAACGGGGACCCGTGTCGGATTCGTCTGCGCCCCTCAAGGATGAAGATTTCGTCGAGCTACGCTTTTGGAGGACTCCAGAAGTTTCTCAGGCCCGGTCATGGCCCAGGAGAAGGGAAGCTCGACGCCCAGAAAGCTGTTCAGGGTCTGCCCTGGATGCCAGCTGCAGAACGTCTTCAAGGAGGAACGTCTTCAAGGAGGACGAACACTCTTTTTGTCTTTACTGCCTACATGAGGACAAGACGCACGTGGAGAAGGACTGTGCGTTTTGCGGCAACATGTCGGAGCGGACCATGAAGGACCGCCATCAACGTCTCGCCAACTGGCTGGAAGGGAAGAGCCCGTCCGGCGAGAAGAAGAGGAAGAAATCTGAGCGGTCTTCTAAGACCTTTGAGGACGCCCCGGCGACGGGGGTCCAACATAAGGCCAAGCACCGCGAGACCGCTGGCACCGGGAGTGCCGAACGGTCGGGCTCTATGGGCGCCAGGCAGGGCGCACCCTCCCCGGCACCATCAACCACGAGCCAACGCTCTGGGTCGGGTAAGAGGAAGGCCGAGCACCCGGCGAAGCTCCTGGAGAGGCCCCGGTCGAGCTCGAAGGCGGAGGGGGAGCGAGGCAGTGTCCCCCCCCCTCAAGGATAAGGCGGTGAGCGCACCTAAGGTGGTGAAGGCCTTAATCCATCCGGCCAAGCCCTCTATCGAAACTGTCGCGGCGGCCCTGGCTCAGCCTGTGGAGGCTACACCAGTGGTGGCGACCTCGGGGCTCAGAGTCTCACTGCCACCTCGGAGGGAGTCCTCTTTTGTGCCCATCGATAGGACCCCCGTGAAATCCCCCGTGGGGAAGAAAAAGGGGGGGCAGGGCGTCGTCATAGATTCGGCCTCAACCTCGGAGGAGGAGCTGGTCGAGGTCTTAAGCCACGGCCTCGGCGTGGAAGACCGGCCCGTCGGGATGGATCCCGCCGCAGGTGACGACATCGTCGAGGGTACCGACGGGGCCCCTGATCGCCCGTCGGATTCCCCTCTGCCAGCGCCGCGAGACAACTCGGTGGCCATTTTGTTGGCTATACAGTCCTTATGCTCAGAGATAAGGACGAGACTACCGTTGCCGACGTAACCTCTCCCGGGACCTTCTGGTGTTCCCCCTACCAAGAAAAGAAGGATCCACCCTCCGCCTCCTTTTCAGCCGTCGCGCCCCTTCCAGCCCTCCTCCCCGTCCACCCGAGGGGATGATACGGGGACTGACACGGCAGCTACGGGTATGAACGACGAGGTATACGACGAGGATGTACCGTCGTCGCCTCCCACCAGGGTTTCTCCGCCCGACGAGATTGGATCGTTCCACTCCATGATCACCAGGGCATCCGAGCTTTTCCAACTCTGCCCTGAGGAGAAGAAGGAAGGTTTCCTTTATCAGCGGCGCGAGGCCAAGAGGAAGACGGTCCTCGCAGTGCCTCTATTGGACGACATTTGGGATGAGGGCCTCACCCTCCTCAAGAACCCTTCCACGACGCCAGCTAGAAGAGACCGGTACGAGAAGAAGTACCGGGTCCCGGACACGGACCCCTGTGCCTCCGGGCGCAGCCTACCCCGGACTCCTTCGTCTCCGCGGCGGCCAGGAAAAAGGCGGGGGGGTGCGGCCTCCACATCGACTTCCCCACCGGACGGCGAGGGAAAGGAATTGGACGCTATGGGACGCAGAGTCATCTCGTCTGCGGCGACGACGATTAAAGCGGCCAACGCCTTGGCTATCGTGGCCCGCTACGACAGGGAGCTCTGGTACAAACTGGCTCCCCTGCTGGACTTCTTGCCGGACGACAAGAGGGCAGAGGCCCTGGAGATCCTGCAGGAAGGTGAGGTGGCTTCGGACCACGCCATTACCGTTGCGACGGACATCGCCGACACTGGGTTCCGCCAGTTGGGCAACGGCGTTTGCCTTAGGCGGCGTGGATGGCTCAAGGCTACGGACTTCCGTCAAGACGTTCAGACCAGAGTCCTGGACATGCCCTTCGATGGGAACAACCTGTTTGGGAAAACAGTGGACGAATCCCTTCAGGCCATTAAAGCGGACACCGAGACTGCCCGGGCCCTTGGAGTTCTGCAACAACGACGGACGCCCTTTCGGAGCAGCGGAGGCAAGGGCGCCTCCAAAAGTTCCGGCGGCGGTTTCTCCACCTACCGTCAAGCGGCCCGCTCGTCGGCTCAGGAGGCCTACAGAGGACGAGGCAAGTCTGGCGGACCCCGCCGTCGTCGCCAAGGAGGTCAAGGCGGCAAAGCCTCGTCGAAGCAGGATTGAACCGGCCGTGGGGTCGGGCCCCCACCGAAGCACCCCGGTGGGAGGCCGGCTGGCGAGCTTCGTCAGCGTGTGGGAGTCCATCTCCACCGACCGTTGGGTGCTGGACGCCTTGGCCCGGGGCCACGCTCTCGAGTTTCAAAGAAGGTGCCCGCGCGTCCCCCCCGTGGCCAGGAAAGAACTTCACATCCCTCAACTTCTCCTGGAGGTAAAGGCGATGCTCAGGAAGGGCGCCATCGAACTCGTCCCAAAGAGGCTTCGGGGCTCCGGAGTTTACTCGAGATACTTCCTCGTGAAGAAGAAGACGGGAGGATGGCGCCCCATCCTAGACCTGCGACGTCTGAACAAGTTCATCAAGGCGCAGAAGTTCCGGATGGTCACCCTCCAGCACGTCCTGGGGCAGCTGGAGGAAGGAGACTTCCTGTCGTCGTTGGATTTGGAGGATGCCTACTTCCATATTCCCATCCTAAAGGGGCACCGAAAATTCCTCAGGTTTGTGGTCCAAGGGCGTCACTACCAGTTCAAAGCCCTCCCCTTCGGACTACGGTCGGCACCCAGGGTATTCACCAAGTGCCTGGCACCGGTGGCGGCGCAGCTGCGCCGCGAGGGGATCCACGTCTACCCCTACCTGGACGACTGGCTCATCCGAGCCAAGACGAGGGAGCTCACCGTGAAGCACACGGCAAGGACCGTCCAACTTCTCACGGACCTGGGATTCTCCGTTAACTAGGCCAAGTCCCACCTGGTACCCGCGCAATACGCACTGTTTCTGGGAGCGAAGCTCGACACAGTGCCCCTTCTGGCCTCCCCGTCGGAGGAAAGGACCAGGTCCATCCTGGGCAAGGTACAGCGGATGTTGGTTTCCGACGCAGCCAAGGTGAGGTCCATCAAGTCCCTCCTCGGAATGATGTCTTCTTGCATCTACCTCATTCCCATGTGCAGGCTCCGGATGCGCCTGCTGGATCCAAACGACGGGCGGCTTCGAGGAGAGGATCACACTCGACGAGAGTTTCCGCCGAGAGGTCCGGTGGTGGGGCAACCGCGCGCATCTGACGGCGGGCATGGACTTCCAGACCACCAGGAGACAGTGACCACGGATGCCTCCCTGGAAGGGTGGGGAGCGCACACCGAAAATCTGCACGCGAGAGGCCTTTGGCTCCCGACGGAGAAGTCCCTCCATATCAACGTCCTGGAGCTCCGTGCAGTGTTCTGGGCCCTCAGGTCCTTCCTTCCGTCCCTCAAGGGCAAGGTGGTGAGGATCTTCACCGACAACACTACCACCATGTTTTACATCAGGAAACAGGGCGGAACCAGGTCCCCAGCGCTGTCCAAGGAGGCGCAGGACCTGTGGCATTGGGCCGTCGCCCAAAGGATGTTTCTGGTGCCGTTTCATCTGGCAGGGATAAAAAACACCATCGCCGACTCGCTCAGCAGGGAGCTGCGCTCGTGCCACGAGTGGGAACTACGGCAGGATCTAGTGGATCGCCTCTTCCGACGGTGGGGCACACCCCAGATCGACCTGTTCGCGACGGCGACGAACTCCAAGTGCCGGAGGTTCGCCAGCAGGTTTCCCCAGGCGAGGAGCATGGGCGATGCTTTCTCGTTCCCCTGGGAGGGCCTGTTCCTCTACGCGTTCGCTCCTTTGCCACTGCTAATCCGGCTCGTCAACCAGCTCAAGAGGTCACGGTGCAGGATGATCCTCGTCGCACCTGCGTGGCCGAGGCAGATATGGTTCCCGGACCTTCTGGACTTGTCAGCGTCCCCGCCAATCAAGCTGCCGGTGGACGCGGATCTACTCTCCAGGGAAGGAGGCGCCATCCTCCACCACGACCCGAGATCGCTGAACTTGCAGGCCTGGCTCCTGCAGCGCTAGAGTTTGGAGGATACGACATACCGGCCGACTGCAGAGAGGTTCTTGCAAAGGCCAGGGCGTCCTCGACTCTTAAATGCTACGGACACAAATGGAAGGGGTTCTCTGTCTGGTGCCACGCACAGAAGATTAACCCTCTACGGATTACGGCTCCCCAGGTACTGCCGTACCTGCTGACGCTGGCCAAAGCTGGACTGGCACACGCGTCCATCAAGATTCATCTTGCTGCGATCTCCCGATACACCAGAACCACGGGCCGGACGTCCTTGTGGTCTCATCGTCTGGTGAAAGAGTTCATGAAGGGACAGATCGTTCCGCCGGTGAAGGCTCCGGCCCCGGCGTGGGAGCTCAACGTGGTGCTGACCAAGCTCATGGGACCTCCGTTCGAGCCTCTGCACTCGGCCCCGTTGAAGTTTCTGTCGTGGAAAACAGCGTTTCTTGTGGCCATCACCTCCGCACGACGGGTGGGAGAGATCCAGGCCCTTTCATGCAAGGCCCCGTACTTGACTTTTCACGACACGAGGGTAGTGCTCAGGACGCACCCCTCCTTCATGCCCAAGGTACCGTCGGACTTCCATCTCAACGAACCCTTGGTGTTGCCTGTGTTCTTACAGTTACTTACCTGTAACTGTTGTTCTCCAGCATGGGTCTGGCATGGATTCACATGCGAACCCTCCCGCCTACCCCTCTGCGGCTCTTCACTTGGTCATACTGCCACTTCACGTGCTTCCAAATCTGAAGATGGCTGCCAGAGGCGGTGCTTAGGTAGAGGGCAGTCATTGGCTGTGGTCAGTATGACGCAGAGACCAGAGATTGTTTATTACTACGAAAGACAGATCAGAAACGAAACTGATACTGGTTTTTTCTTTACCGAGGATTCCCAGCCTGACGACGGGGAATATTCATGAGCATGTGAATCCATGCCAGACCCATGCTGGAGAACAACAGTTACAGGTAAGTAACTTGTTCCTTATTTTAGGGGGGTGACCCCCCAAGGCCCTGCATTCCCTTTAATGTTGTATCTATTACCAAACACCCACACCCCATATATATAATTTTCTAACCCCCCCCTAAAAAATCATTAAGAAATTTGCTGTGAAAAAGCCATCGAAAAAACATCCTGTGATGAAAGGACGTTGTACCACTCGAACAACATGGCCAAACAAACTAGGCCTTCCCCATCTAGGGAGCCAAAAAGAAGGATAAAGGAGAATGGAACTGGAATTGTATTGTCCACAAAGGCTTGAATCCTCCCACCAGTGTCAACAATTATATACTCTGAGGTAATGCCCGATCAAATATTAGAGCACCACATAATTTGAAGCGCAACATGGATTTTCACCAAGAGTTTCAGACTCTGAAGTCACATTCCTTATGTTTGAAGAGTTACTCAACCTCCCAGACCTCAAAATGTAAGCCTGCGTTACCACAAGTGCCAACACTGCAAGTGCTGCTAACTCCAGTACCACCTCTGGGACCTAGCAAGCCTCTTCCCCAAAGGCCTATACCGGAAACGGGTATGCATCCACAGATGTCGTTACAAGTGTTGACGTCAATGCAAACCTTAGTCTTGCAACTGAATATGTGCATGCCTATTCCCCAATTACCCGTACCAGCCCCAAAGCCAGGAAGTAGTCGACCAACATAAGCAACTCACAGTTGACTGTCAAAATTGCCTATACGGAAAATACCATGTAGTACTGACTTTCGGTACACCCAAGGTATAGACCTCTCAGGTGAATTTCCAGGTCTTCTAGACACCCATATAGAAACCCTATACATTCCCTGGGTGACCAGGAAGGAGAATTGCTGCAGATGGACACAGATAACGATCCAACTGACTCCCCGTCCTGAGCCGCGATATGAAGTAGGGATTACGGCTGGGACACAGATTCCACTGACAAAGGGGATGTCCTTGAATAACCGTCAAATCTCCACCAGATGATTTGGGAGCAGTTCATGCAATGATGGCAAAAGCATGCAAAATATTTTTCGAATTGATTGTGTCCTCCCAACATATTCCACATCTTTGTAATGTCCAAGATGTGGAATACGTTGCAGGAACATCCAATCGAAAGAACGTTACCAGTTGTTAAGTAACTTGTTAATTTTATTTTTTTTTAAAGTTTTTTTTATTTGCATTTCTTTAAACATGAACATCGGGACTCAACATTGTCCCATTTCTCCCCCTCCCCCCTCACGGGTCATATAGGTCTTAGCTGATCCACTGCCTCCAGTTGTCTTTCTGGTTATCCAGAGAACATGTCCAGTATACGGATTTTATGCGGCACCATTGGAGCATGTAGTCTTTGTAGATATTCTATTCCCTCCCCTCAATCTATTGCAAATCTTTGTCTGTCCCCTTGTATGTTTAAGTGATTTTTTCCATTGCCACATACGTCCATATCCTGTGGAGCCATTCTTGTTTGGTTGGGGGGCACTTTTGTTTCCATTTTTGTGCTATTGCTAGTCAGGCTGCTATAAATTCCTCTTTTGTGTTTTTGTAAGTGACCTATCTCCCGGGTCCCACATGCCGCACATCCATACTTCCTCTCCTAGGTTCGCCGCTTCCTTGTAGATGTTTTGCATTTGTGATTTCACCTCTGCCCAGAAGGGTTGCAGTTCCTTGCAGTCCCACCAGATATGTCTCCAGTTTCCTAGTGTGTCGCATCCTCTCCAACAACTAGCTTGTGCGGTGTTGTACATTCTGTGGAGTCTTTCTGGGGTGTAGTGCCATTGTATCATTATCTTTATCCATGCTTCTCTTGTTTGTATCGCCCGTGTCCATTTGGGGATTATTTCCCAGATATAGGTCCATTGTTCCCTCGTGATGTTTCCTTATAGTAACTTCCCATTTCTTTATGTACAGCCAGGATATATTTTCGGTCTGGGCGTTTATGAATTTGTATAGGGTGGATACAATTTTTTTTTTTTTCTCCCGTTTGGGTCATCATGTATGTCTCAAATGGTGTAAGTGTTATTGTCAATGCGTGCATTATTCTTGGCGTATTGAGCCAGTGAAAGAGCTGGTTGTATTGGTATCTGTCCTTTTCCGTTAGGCCCAGTAGGTCTTGGCATTCGGCAAATGTTCTGATGTGTTGGCCTGTAAACATATCTCCCACTTTTGTGCACTCTGCTGATCTCCACGTCTGGAAAGCTCCTTTTTCGGCCCCCGGGCGGAATTCTGGGTTGTCTAGGATTGGTATTAAGGGGCGGTATCTATCGTAAGAGTACCCTGCTTTGTCGCTCTATCCCACACTTCCATAATGGAGCTCATAATCTCACTTATTTTGAGATTTTGGTGTCTGTGCTCAGGTTTGCTCCACAGTAGGTGGCGCAGGTTTGTTCTTGCTATTGCTCTGTCCTGTGCCTCCCACCATTTGTCCGAGGTGTTGGTAATCCATTCGTTGAAGACCCACATTTGTGCAGCCTCATAATATTTCTTAAAGTGCGGGAGCGCCATTCCTCCGTCTGTTTTTTGTGCTGTAAGCGCTTTTTGCGAAAGTCTTGGTGCTTTGTTCTGCCAGATGTATTTGGATACTATTTTGGTGAGAGACTTAAAGAATGAAGTCGGTATCCGTATGGGGAGTGCTTGGAAATAGTACAATAGTTTGGGGAGTATTGTCATCTTAATTACTTTTATTCTGCCCCACCAAGATATTGCTAGTGGGTTCCATATGTGCAGATCACTTTGTATGTTTTCTAGGAGTTTCGGATAGTTCCCTGTGAAGAGGTTCTTTATCGTGGGTGTCAGTGTGACTCTGAGGTATCTCACCCCGTCTTCCGCTGATTGTAAGTGGAGTTCTTCCATCTTTCTGTAAATCTCTTTTGTCCCTGGCCAGGACCATTACTGACTATTTCTGCTTGTTGATTTTTAGGCCTGATATTGATTCGTAGTCATCTATCTGTTGGATGAGGAGGAGGAGTGTCTTGGTTGGATCTGTAATCGTCATCATGATGTCGTCTGCGTATGCCGCTGTCTTGTGAGTTCATCCTCCCATTTCTATTCCTTTTATGTCTGGGTCCGCTCTGATCTTTGCCAATAGTGGTTCGAGGAATATTGCGTATAGGATTGGAGATGGACGACATCCCCGTTTGGTGCCCCTTTTTCTAATTGAGTCAGAAAGTTCTCCATTCACTGCTATTCTGGCCGTTGGAGAGTTGTAATTGGCTCGAACCATGTTCATGTATGAATTCCCCAAGCCCATTTGTTTTTAGCGTCGCAAAGAGCATGGACCATTCTACTGTCGAACGCTTTTTCTGCGTCCATTAACAGGATTGCCGCTGGAGTTTTTATGATCCCGACTTTCTCTATAAGGTGTACTACTCGTCTTATGTTGTCGTGTGTTTTCCTGTTTGGGATGAATCCCAACTGTGTCTGATTGATTAGTTTGGGGAGTAGGGGTGATAGCATGTAGAGTTTGGCGTCTATATTGATTAGGGCTATATGGCGATAGGAGCTCGGGTTTTCTGGGTCCTTCACTTTCTTGTGGAAAACTAGTATCTTTGCTTCGTTCATTGAAGTCGTGATATTGGACGTCTCCTTAAAGGTGTTGAAGAGGACTGTTAAAGTAGGTGTTAATAAATCCGCATAAGTTTTGTAGAATGCTGCTATGTAGCCATCTGGTCCTGGCGCTTTGTTTTTTGGCAGTTCTCTGATTGCCCTTGCCTCCTCTTCTGATGTTATTGGATTGTCCAGTGCTGTTTGCTCGTCTTTTGTTATTGTTGGGAGGGTTCTTTCCTGCAGAAAGGCTGTTTGTTTCTCTTCGATCAGTGTCTGTGTTGTGTGTAGCGTCTGATAAAAGTTTCTAAATCTCTTTAATATCTTTTGTTTGTGTTTTCTTTGTTTCTTGTCCATCTTTTAGCGTTTGTATCGTTTGGTTTTGCTGTTTGCCTTTTAGTTGTCTTGCTAATAGTTTATCTGCCTTATTTGATTTAATCGCGTGCCAGTGTTTTGTGTAGAGAAGTTGCGATTCCGCTCTTTTGGTTCTTAGCAGGTTTATCTGAATCTGGATGTGGCGAGATGCCCCCTTTACTTTCTGAGATGAGTTCTTTGTCATTTCTTCTCTTATTTCTTCCAGTTTTGTCTCTAGTTCACTTTCCATTTGTATGCTTGCTTATCTTTTTGTGCCTTCAATGCTATTATTTGTCCGCGTATCACCGCTTTGAGGGCCTCCCGGACCGTGGATGGAGAGACCTCTGTCATTCTGGTCTAAGTATTAGACAATCTTTTCTCTGATTGTATCCTTCAGGACCGGTTCTTGTAGGATTTCTCTGGGTAGTACCCAGTGCCAGAGGGCAGAGCGTCTCTGTATTTTTGGTAGAGTTATCCATAGTGGGGCGTGGTCTGATGGTGATATTTGACCTTTTTCGATGTCCTGGATCTCTCCTACTAGGCTTCCTGTGGCCCAAATGTAATCTGTTCTGGAGCTTGTGTTGTGTATGTGTATCCCTGGGAAGTTCCTCTGATTCTGCGCCACACATCTTCTAATGCCATCCTATTCATCATCTGTTTTAACGCTGCCGATGGAGTCCCCTGGTGTGTGTTTTTTGGTATCTGAGCGGTCGTCCTTCTGATTCCATGCTAAGTTGAAGTCTCCTGTTAGAATCACTTCCCCTTCTGCAAAATGTTCTAGTTTGTTCATCGTGTCTCTGTTTAAACCATCCTGGCCCGTGTTTGGGGCGTATAGGGTTGCTAGGGTAAATTGGCGATTTTCTATCTGGGCTTTCACAAACAGGTATCGACCTTGTTTGTCTGCCAGCGTGGCCTTAATTCGTGCATTGAGGTGTGTGGCGAAGGCTATCATGACTCCTTTCTTTTTCTCTTCATCGTTGGATTGGAGGATTTGGTTGTAGCCTCTTATCCGGATTAGTCCATTCCTCTTTTCTGTATGTGCGTTTCTTGAAGCGTGATAATACCAAACTTCTCCCTATGTAGGAAGTGTTCGGTTTTTTTCTTTTTAACTGGCGTGTTCAGCCCTCTGATATTGTGTGTTAAAATTTTCAGCCCCATTCTTTCGTTTGTGGTTTCGGTGCCCCTTTGGTTGTTATCATGTAGGACGCAGTGGAGTGCTAACTTTCCGGTGAGTAACTGTTTCTTTTTGAACTTCCCCCCCAACTCTCCTCCCCCTCCCCCCCCGTTTCCTTCCCTCTCCCCCCCCCCCCAGCATTTTCCCTGAGGAAGGCGCTGAGCCCTATGGTTGCTTGGGCGTTCCGCCTTTGCTCCATGCCCTCTAACTTCACAGGAATATAATTTTGCAGGGGATCCTAAACCCTGCTAAAGATCCGATTTCCGCAGGTGTCCCGTGGCTCGGCCGCCATCGTCTGATCACCTGATCTTCTATTGCTTCTTGCCTTTATTATTGTCTCTCCCTCCTTCTTAGCTTGTTCCCGATCTTCATTCCTGGTTGGTATCCGCTGTACGGGATTGGAGTCTCGTCCTTCGTTTCGTCGTTTGCCATCCCCTCTGATCTCTTCGTCTTTGCGGTTCTTAATCGATTGGGGGTTCCATCTCCTGATCTGGGTGTCCCAGAATCCGCAGTCCTTCCTCACATGTTGTGATGCAAAATTGCCTTTCCTCCCATGTGAACAGAAGGCCGAAGGGAAATGTCCATTTATAGCGAATTTGTTTCTCCGTGAGGAATTTAGTCACTTGGTGCATCTCTCTTCTCTTTCTGAGCGTGGATTGGGCTAGATCCTGGAACAGTCTGATTTCTTTGCCATTCATTCTGATCTGTTCCATTGTCCTGGCTTTCCTGAGGATCTGTTCTTTTTGTGTGTATCGTGTTAGGGCCACCAGAACACCTCTTGGGTGGGATCCAGGCTCTCCGGTTCTTCGTGGGCCTACTCTGTGAATTCTGTCTATTTGAATCTCCTCTGCGGAGCCGCTAGATACTATGTCTTGGAACACCTGTTGTACTGCGGAGCGTAGGTCCTTGTCCTTTACCGTTTCCGCCATGTTCTTAATCCTTATATTTGATCTTTGGGATTTATTTTCCAGATCTTCGCATTGAGATTCTAGTTCTAGTGCCAGGCGTGCTAGGCGATCTTGCGCTTCCGCTTGTTGAAGTGTTTCCTCGTCTATGTTTTGGACCATCCTTTCAAGTTTGTCCGTTCTTTCTTCTAGATTTCCTATGTCCTTTTTCAGTTCCTGAACTGCCTGTCTCATTTCCCCCTTCATGTTTTTAAACTGTGCTTGTGTGGAGGATATGAATTGGTCTTGAAATTCCTTGAACCAGGTTTTCATATCGTCTTTCGTGGCCATTTCTATCTCCTCTTCCTGGTCTGAAGCGTTACCCCCGTTTCTTTTCTGTTTGTTAGTTTGCTTTGTCGATATTTTGTCCACTCCCCAGATTTGGGTCAGGTCGTGGTCCTGTCTGGGTCTGTTGTTGTGCTCGGATGGAGGCTGAATCCTGTGCCGAGTTCTAGGTTTTGGCATGTGTGTCCCCTTATGGGGGCTTCGCTTCTTAACTCTTTGTGCTCTCCTTTTTGGGCTCCACAAACGTGTGGGTGTGCTTCCTTTTCCGTATTCCTTAGGAGCTTGTCTGGGTTCTGCCGCTTTGGGTCGTTTCTTTCGGCTTCTTTGATTCTGTGTGCCAGCGCTGGGTCTACTGTGGGTCAGTGCTCCTTTTTGGAGGTTCCGGAATGGCCCTTGTGGTGCTCTAGTTGGGGAGGCACCCCGCCTTACTTGGTTGGTTGTATGCCATTCTGAGTGCCCTTAGTTCTTGTTGTGACCCCCGGGTTGAATAGAAATCCCTTCTGTCTGGTGTGGCCCCACTGCGGCTTTATGGGTTGTGGGGTACTCGAGATCGCGGCCCTGCAGGTGTGTATCTTGTTTTTACTCCCTTTGGTGTTGCGGGCTAGGCCCGCGATCGGCTGTCGGCGGGGGGCGGGCGGTAGGGCCTTCTTCCTTGTGCGTGGGCCTTCGTCCGCTCCGGGTTTGTAGTTTAGGATTAGGGCCTCTTATGCCTTCTGGAGTACGATATTGTTATTGGGGGTCCCCCCACCCCCGATGCCCTGTGCCTTTCCACCCTGGGGGTGTTCTGGGGGGGAGGCTCGGAGTCTGACTATGCCGGTGAGGGAATCCGGCGCTTCTGTGTCCCCCCCCCCCCACCTCGTACCTGCGTGCCGCTTATCCTGCCGCTTTGCTGGGAGTTGCCGCCTTCTCGATCGGGGTCTCCGTCGATGTCGTCCTCTCCTGCCTGATCGGCGCCTTCTCCTCTCCGGGCCACTTCCTGGTCTGGAGCTTCTTTTCGGACGGCGCCTGTCCTCAAGCCCCGATCCGGGCTCCTCTGCGTCCGGCTTCCCTCTGCTGCGTAGGTGCCTTCTCCCGGCCTCTGCTCGCTTCCGTCTGGATCGCGGTGCCGGTAGGTCTTGGTTTCTTCTCCCTGTGGGTTCAGTCCTCTGGCTCCGGCTGCTAGGGGGACCGTCCGGGGCACTTTTCCCCGTGAAGAGGGGCCCTCCCAAAGTTCGCGCTGCTGGGTTGTTCCGGGGCAGGCCTCTGGTTCTAAGGGGTCCTTTCACGGCGGGATCGTGCAATGGAGCTTGAGATCCTGGGCTGTACCTTCCGTCTAATGTCGGAGGGAGGTTGCACTTCGATGGATCGGTGTCACCTTAATTACATTTCTTCTTTGTATTGCGGCCCGAGCTGGGGGACGGAGCACCGCTCACGCACGTCTACCCGGCTCGGCCGCCATCTTGGAATCCCTAACTTGTTCATTTTAACCCCAAAAGAAGAAAAGGACTGCTGCTTATTTGACTATATGAGTAAGCACAAAGTCACTGGTCTCCATCCATATTCTAGATCACGTGTTGGAGGAAGGCCTCCTCACCATGAATCGTCCTTTCTCAGAGCCAGCATTAAAAGGAAGGTTCAAGAAGGGGTTCAGAGCACCAGACCCGCCGCACAGATCACATCAAAGTCAGTGGGATAATGAGGGATGGAAAACACACTTTTTTGAAAAAAAAGTTCTCGCAATAGGAGCGACCACAGTAAAAGCAGCATATGCACTAGCCATAATGGTGAGATATGACCGAGAAATTTGGCACAGAATGACCCCCATATTGGAACAGTTTCCAGAAGAAGAGAGAAAAAGGCCCTAATATTTGGTGAAGATGCGTCAAACCATAACATAAATCTTGCGGTTGACCTCTCAAATGGGCTTCAAATAGATGGGTAACGGGGCAGTCCTTAGACGAGAGGGGTGACTCCTCTGCAGCGATTTTTGCTGAGGAGTGCAGAAGAAAGTTCAGAGTATGCCATTTGAAAGGGACTAATTGCTTGGACCGAAGTTTGATGAGGTCTTAACAGTCATAAAAACAAATGTGGACACAGCAAGATAGTTGACGAAAACCTTTCGTCCTGCCCGAGGAGCCTGAGGTTATTCATCTGCAACCACAAAAGGGGGTAGGATGTTCCAGCGACGCTTCTACTACACTCGGATTCAGGAAGAACTACCAAACCCATTGGAAGTCCAAAGACTACAGAACGGCGCAAACATGCAGAACCTCTTCTGCACTAAGAGGTAGACCCAACAAACAGCAAGGGTGATTCGCCGATAAGCCACTATATAAAATCAATTTTTATAAAATCCAAATATGCATTGCCTATTGGATTTGAATCGATAGTACAAACTTGATATGATCTGCTGATTCCAAAATGTTCTCTGTGGGGGCACAAGGGCATTCTCTGTGCTATTACAAAGATTAAAGCATCTAGGGCACCAGGGCCCGATGGCATTCCACCTTGTTTGATTAAAGCAAATGCAGAGCTATGGGCCAACATCCTAAAATTAAAATTTGATTCCATATACTTGACTCAAAAAATCCCCCTTTCTTGGGGTAGTGCAGTTATTGTACCCATCTATAAGAAAGGGAAGATCGACGATCCCAATAATTTTAGACAAATTGCTTTGATGGATGCTGCGGCCAAGATCTTTACACTCTTGATCTTAGAAGAAATCCAGTCCTATATAACGCACTTGAACTTGTTATTAAGATTCCAAGTGGGTTTTAGGAAACATATAGGCTGCCCTCTCAATGCAGCAATTATGGCGCACATATATGATCATGTTAAACACTGAAGAACTGGCCCGATCTACATGGCGGCTCTTGATCTTACAGCTGCATTTGATATAGTAATTAGAGAGGTGCTTTGGGAAAAGATGATCAAATTGGGCTTTCCCCTGGATCTGGTGGTGGTTATAGCACTTTTACATCTAAATACTTCATATGAAATGAGGCTGGCAATGAGTGGCGCGGTAACTGATCCTATTCCCACCGAGATTGGTTTTAAACAGGGCTGCAATTTAGCGGCAGTCCTGTTTAATCTTTATCTCTTCGGCATGGATGCTGACTGGAGTAAGTATGTTATCTTTCCAGTGAAATTGGGTCGATTGGCGCTTAACTGGATTGGTTTTTCTGATGACTTAATGTTTTTAGACCGCACTCCTTTTGGGCTTCAAACAAAACAAAATTTAATTCTTTTGCCCAAAAGCATAATCTCCAAATTAACACGTCCAAGTCATTTATTATTTCATTTGCTGATGGCAAAAAAAAAAAAAAAATTGCTAGAGTCACTTGGCATCTGAATGTGGTGCGTATCCCGCAGATGCCCTCAATCCAATATCTTGGTTACACTCTTGCAATTAATAATCCATATCTGCTTGGAAGGATCTTCTCAATGTCGAGGCGAAAACACTTAGCTCTCAGATGAAAATCATCTATAATAAATGTAAATTTTCGGTTCTGCCCTGTCTACAATATTATCTTTTGAAAGTTGAACCTATATTGCTATATGCATTGGACATCTGTCTTTTTGACATGGAGGGGTTCCTCTATTTAATAAAGGGCCGAATGTGGAAGCAGGTGCTGGGCTTGGCCCTTTTCTATTCCAAATAGTTATCTTGCTCTTGCATGAATTGGGGATTTTACCACTTTCAGCCAAATGGCATTGGCGCATTTTGAACAGCTATGTAAAAATGTCCCCCTCCCCCGAAACACTCCTTATATGAGGATTTGGCACTCATGTTGAGGGATGGCTCTGTTCCATCCATGGTAAAATTTGAAAAGAAGTAATCATTCCCCTTGCATCGATTAACAAAGATGATCTTGTGGCAGGTCTGCCGTCTTGCAAGCATACATTTCAGTAGTATTATTGGGGCCTTATGTTAGATCAAATCGGCAAGAGTAAGACTTATTATGAATACTCTAAATTTCAGTGAAAATGGGGTGACAGATCTTGCTATTTGGAGTTGTTTCGATGTAATCATTCGCGTAAGACATGCATGCACTTTAAATTGAACCAGTTGCTTACTAATGAAAGGACTAAAAGTTGGAAGCAGGAGGACATTAGCCCAACTTCTGGACGATGTTGTTTCTGTACATACACCTCTGCATTGGAATCTTCAAAGCACTTAACCATATACTGTGCGTTTTTTTTAAACTCTTAGATATAGGACTTTTGGATCCTATTTATCCTTGAGTATGTAACAGGAATGCCACTGAATACAGCTACCCGCCTCTACACATGCTGGGTGTACCTGGTTGCACTAAGTGTTGACAGTCCTATTGGTCAAAATGATCCAAATAGGACAAAGAAAAAAGTAGAGATCCATATTTTAATTAATCCGTAGAAAAAACTAACGTGTTAAAAAACGTAATGCATTCTGTTTACAAAAAATAAAAAAACAATTAGTGAAAAACTAAATTTTTCTAGTCGAAAAAAACAACTGCAACTGTCATCATTTTTTTAAAACAGTTGTGAGGTTAGTATAAGTGTAATATTGACATTGCATATATCCTGAGTTTATATTTTATTGGTCCTTGGCTCTGTCGACACAGAGAAATGTGTTTCTGGGTGTCAGCTGATGTAATTTGAAAAAGGAACATTCTCTGGCTGGCTTAGTCTGTCATGAGACATGTGCTGAACCCGTCTCCAGGACAATACATTTTTAGGGACACAGATGCATAATGATGCAGCTAAAAACCAAAAACACAAAGACAACGTGTTAATGGCACCTTTAAAAACTAAAGAAAGGATCTCTATAGATGTGCACGTACAACCATTGGTACTAACCTGGCAATTACTTTGTGGCAGTGTGAGGCGTCGAAGATGGTGACTGTGTAGACCAAATTCGATAACATCAACTGTGCAAACTTAGTTTGAAAAAGGGCTAAAAATGAAAACAAATTTTTGTTTTTAGCTGTTGATATTTTCCGAACCACATTATATCAGTGTTAAATTATGATTGCGCAAGCGAAACTGTGCGCTTGATAACTTTAAACGTTACATTTTTAATAATAAAAGTATGCCAAAATTTGACAAACAATGGTTATTACCTATAAACCCATTCGAACACGAGCCCTGTGCGTGAACGATGATCAACACGGAATGCAGTAAAGTGAGACTGTGTTTGTCTTGTCGATATTACTGGTGGGAAGCCTAAGTTCGCTGTCCGAGGAACCCAGGCTGGAGGGGGTGCCTTTCTTTTGATTGACAGTTCTCAGATGGAACGTTGTGTGACTATTTTCCAAAAAGAGAAAAGCATGTAGTGCTAGTGAGTGACTGAACCGTCAGGGGTCGTGGTTAATTGACCGAAGGCAGCGTAACATTTGTATCTGCTTACCTGTTCTTGACCCGGCGTGTACTGCGAGCAAGGTGCAGACTGTTACAATGCCGCGCTCTGAATGAAAACGCTGAAGGTTGCGGATCGGGTGGGTCTGTATTTGAAAACCGACTACTAGACCATGCGCGTACTTGAGTGCAAAAAATCGGACGCCATCTTGGATGAAAAAATGGCCGATCTCAGTAATGAGATTCGTAATAAAAGTAAAGAGAAAAAGCAGGTTTTTTGGAAACAAATTGGCCCAATCACTGCAATCCGCCACATCATTCTTCTGTGGTACTGTTAATGTTCATTAATGGATTCGAAACAGTGTTAAAAGGCAGCATTGAATAGTTTTTACAAATTACTGTAACGAAGGGACCAAATAGGGCACTTTTAAAGGGAGGGCTCGAACAGTCTAAATGTAGGAAGGGGGGATTTGTTAACTTGCACATAGCCACATGTACAGAAGTGGGCTGTGTGGTGAGATGAACTCAATGATGTAATATATCTCAAACTGATGTGTGTTGAAAAACAGCTGATGTAAAGGCAAAGTGGAGAATAATTTTCAAAGAAACAGACTCCATTCTATTCCGATGTTAAGGCCGGATTGGACTGTATTTAGATTATAAATCCACTTTTGTTCGAGCTGTCTTAATTTTCGGTCTCTGTCACCGCCACGTGGATGTGGTGGTACTGTTTGCAGTATAACCCACTGAATGTCTTTCACCGTATGTTTAGCTGTCACGAAGTGGGCCACTAATGGTTTTTCGGGCACTGCGTTTTTTACGCATGAACGATGCTCGCATATTCTTTGTTTTATACGTCTTTGTTTTGGCGATGTAAATAAGGCCACAAGGGCAAGTGATGGCATAGATGGCCCAAGGGGTGTTACAATTTGTGAATTTTTTGAGATACCAAGTGAAACCATTGAGGTTGACACTTTTGAGGTTGTCTGTTCACATACTGAACAGTTGCCGCATTTAAAGTGCCCAGTTATTGGCGATGAATGCCATAATGTGGTTTGTGACAAAGTCTGAGTTGTCTTTGGACTCTTGTATGTATGGACAAGTTTGTCACGTAAATTGGGCATACGTTTAAAGGCAAAACGTGTTTTCTGTACAAAGAAATCTTCAGTTTGAATAAGAGACCAGTTTTTTAGAATGCAACGGCGCAAGTCGTTGCTGATAGGCGAGAAAGTTGAGACGCAAGTGATTTTGTCTTCTTGTGTCTTTTCTTGTTTTTCCAGACATCGAGATCTGTCTGTGTTTCGTGCCCTTTTCATAGATCGTCTAATGATGTGTGACGGATATCCCCGTTCTTTTAGTCTAAGGGATAGATTGTGACTAGGACTATCAAAGTCTTCTTTAGTCGAGCAATTACTCCTTATTCGTAAAAATGGGCCGAAAGGGAGATTTTCCTGCAATGATTTTGGGTGAAAGCTTTTGAAGGAAAGCAAAGTGTTTTTATCAGTGGGCTTTTTGTAAAGGGTAGTGTTCAAGTTGCCCGACGGTGTTTTATAAATTTCTAGGTCCAAAAATGCTATTTTTTTGATGATCATAATTCATGGTGAAATTTATGCATGGGTCTTGTTTGTTTAACCATTCTAAAAAGGTGGTCAGAGTTGTTACATCTCCATGCCAAAGTAAGAACACGTTGTCTACGTAACGATGCCACGCGATGATTTCCATTGTAAAAGGATTGTTGTCATGATAGACCGGTTTCTGTTCTAAATCATCCATAAATAAATTGGCCAAATCGCGTGCAAATGTGGCACCCATGTAGCTGCTGAAAAAATGTATTGTCTACCATAAAAAAGTTGTTCATCAAAGCTATTCTAATGCATTCACATATAAAGTCAGATGGCGGTGACAAATCGGCCCTTTTCTCAAGATGTGTGTATGGTTCTGATGCATTGTAGCTGAGGGATGCTGGTATATAGTGATTCTACATCTAATGTGACCAAAATGTCATTGGGGGAGATCACAAGATTGACAATTTTTATCATGTGAGTTGTGTCTTGGACATATGTCTTCATTTGGAGCACAAATGGTCTAAGAAAATAATCTGTGTAGATAGACAAAGGTTCTAACAATGAACCAATAGCAGCCACAATAGGACGGCCCGGTGGATCTAAAGCATTTTTATGGATCTTTGGAAGGCAGTATAGCGCAGGGATGATGGGATGACTGATGGTAAGGAATGACTTTTCTTCATCAATCCACCCTTCATTGGATGCGTGAGCCAAAAGACTGGGGATTTCGCCTTGGATGGTTTCGGTTGGATTGCCCCTTAGTTGTTTATAGAACTTCCTGTTCTCCAATTGTCTCCTGATTTCAGTGTCATACTTTTTTGTGTCCCATAAAACAACCCCTCCAACCTTACCCGCTGGCTTAATCACAAATGAATTATTGTTTTCCAAATTGGTGAGAGCCAATTGTTCTTCTTTTGAGAGGTTACTTCTGCATTTGTTTTTTGTTTTTATGAGAATTTTCATCTCTCGAAGCACTTTGTTTTCAAAGCTAATGATTTCAGGCAAAACCATAGAGGACAGCGGTGTAAAGGAGGAGGGGGGTTTTAAACATGTTGTGTTTTTAGATGGTCTAATATCAGGGTTTTTTTCACGGAAAAAATACTTTAATCTTATAATATGAAAAAAATTCTGCATTTCAGTTTCAAACAGGTTGGCACTATTTGTAGGCACAAAAGAGACCCTTGCTTAAAAGGTCAATTTCAACAGGTGTTAAGTTATGTTGGCTCAAATTAAAGATAGGGATTTTCAAAGATGGAGTTACCAGGTTTGTGGTGGCGGTTGCCACTGGCGTGTGCGCATTCCATGGTTGCCTGGCTGTCGCATCTTGCCTCTTTTTCCCCGTCCCTGAAAAAACTGGCCTCGTAAAGGATTTCCCCCTCTGTTGCTGGGGGCACCATTCGCAGATCCCGAATCACTATTGTTGCTCGAATTTGAAAGACACACATTTTTTGTAAGGTCTTTGCCAATTTGTGCCCCGAGCGGGGCCTTGATTGGCATTCATTGTTTGGAAGAAGCTGGTGACCAAGTATCGATAAGTGGTCTCCTCTTTGTAATTTGATATATCTTTTTTCAGTTTCCATATTTTTTTGTCGAGGGTGAACGTCTTGAATTTCGCCATTTCTTCGTGTATTTTTTCCAGTAGTGTTTTGGTCTCTGGAAAAATTGATTCATCTAGAATCTTGGATGGCAAGTTCTTTTTTCTGTGTTTTAGCCTCCTCTTCTGCCGTCAAAATCACTAGAATCGCCCAGTCTCTGGAGCATTTGTTGCCCACCCCACTGAAACCCACCATGAATTTTGGGTTGTCTAAAAACACTTGAGGAATGTTTTTGACCTGTAGGCCTTCCGGGATAACTCCCGCCTTGAGATATTCTACCATTAGTTGGCCATGCGACTCAGTGCGAATAAGTTTCTTTTGTTTCTGGGTTAACAGGTCTAGATCATTGGTGGTTGGTGGTTGGTGGGGGTGGTGCAGCAATAGCACCAGGTGTGGGTGCGTCTAGGATTGACGGAAGGTCGAAACATTTTCTATATTCCTCATCAGTAAATGATAGAATATTGACGTTTTCCATTATAAATTTATTTGGAGCTCTACCAACCAAAAGGGTTGTCCAAAAATAGTAAAACAAGCGTATTGAGCTAGAGAAGTCTACACCGAAAATTAAGACAGCTCGAATAAAAGTGGATTTATAATATAAATACAGTCCAATCCGGTCTTAACATCGGAATAGAATGGAGTTTGTTTCTTCAAAAATGATTCACCACTTTGCCTTTACATCAGCTGTTTTTCAACACACATCAGTTTGAGATATATTACATCATTGAGTTCATCTCACCACACAGCCCACTTCTGTACATGTGGCTATGTGCAAGTTAACAAATCCCCCTTTCTACATTTAGACTGTTCGAGCCCTCCCTGTAAAAGTGCCCTATTTGGTCCCTTTCTTACGGTAATTTGTAAAGACTATTCAATGCTACCTTTTAACACCGTTTCGAATCTATTAATGAACATTAACAGTACCACAGAAGAATGATGTGGCGGATTGCAGTGATTGGGCCAATTTGTTTCCAAAAAACCTGCCTTTTCTCTTTACTTTTATTACGAATCTCATTACTGAGATCGGCCATTTTTTCATCCAAGATGGCGTCCGATTTTTTTGCACTCAACAAGTACGCGCATGGTCTAGTAGTCGGTTTTCAAATACAGACCCACCCGATCCGCAGCCTTCAGCGTTTTCATTCAGCGCGCGGCATTGTAACAGTCTGCACCTTGCTGGCAGTACACGCTGGGTCAAGAACAGGTAAGCAGATACAAAAGTTACGCTGCCTTCGGTCAATTAACCACGACCCCTGAGGGTTCAGTCACTCACTAGCACTATGTGCTTTTCTCTTTTTGGAAAATAGTCACACAACGTTCCATCTGAGAACTGTGTCAATCAAAAGAAAGGCACCCCCTCCAGCCTGGGTTACTCGGACAGTGAACTTTGGCTTCCCACCAGTAATATCGACAAGACGAACACCGTCTCACTTTACTGCATTCCGTGTTGATCGTTCACGCTCAGGGCTCGTGTTCGAATGGGTTTAAAGGTAATAACCATTGTTTGTTTGTCAAATTTTGGCATACTTTTATTATTAAAAATGTAACGTTTAAAGTTATCAAGCGCACAGTTTCGCTTGCGCAATCACAATTTAACACTGATCTAATGTGGTTCGGAAAATAACAGCTAAAAACAAAAATTTGTTTTCATTTTTAGCCCTTTTTCAAACTGTAAGTTTGCACAGTTGATATTGAATTTGGTCTACATAGTCACCATCTTCGACGCCTCACACTGCCATAAAGTAATTGCTAGGTTAGTAACAATGGTTGTACGTGCACATCTATAGAGATCCTTTCTTTAGTTTTTAAAGGTGCCATTAACACGTTGTCTTTGTGTTTTTGGTTTTTAGCTGCATCATTATGCATCTGTGTCCCTAAAAATGTATTGTCCTGAAGACGGGTTCAGCACATGTCTCATGACAGACTAAGCCAGCCAGAGAATGTTCCTTTTTCAAATTACATCAGCTGACACCCAGAAACACATTTCTCTGTGTTGACAGAGCCAAGGACCAATAAAATATAAACTGAGGATATATGCAATGTCAATATTACACTTATACTAACCTCACTCAACTGTTTTAGAAAAATGATGACGGTTGCAGTTGTTGTTTTTTTCGACTAGAAAAATGGTGTTTTTCACTAATTGTTTTTATGTTTTGTAAACCGAATGCATTACGTTTTTTTTACCACGTTAGTTTTTTCTACGGATTAATTAAAATATGTTGATCTCTACTTTTTTCTTTGTCCTATTTGGATCATTTTGACCAATATGACTGTCAACACTTAGTGCAACCAGGTACACCCAGCATGTGTAGAGGCGGGTAGCTGTATTCAGTGGCATTCCTGTTATATACTCTTACATTTGGTACTCAGCCACACAGCCCCCTAAAAAAGAGGACTTCTCTAGCTCAATACGCTTGTTTTATTCCTATTCATCCTTGACATCTTGGTTAAGTAGAGAAAGGCTATGGGAAAGTTGTATGTGGGGATTTAATCAAGTTACTGCTTAAATTGATTCAATTTCTGAATGTTATCCAAGATAATTAGGACCGAAAGAACAATCCAGTGTTGCAGATGGAGAATTGAAAGTGTATAGAGCGTGAAATTAATTCAGAGCATTATAAATAATATTGGTTGAAACCAGTGGAATTATGCTTTAATGTAATATTATATAGATGAAATGTTACATTATTTTATGATTGAAAGATGAAATGTTTGATTTTCTTTTTCATATGCTTTTGAAAGTTTTGTAAAGGTTTTCAAATCATGAACGATAAAAAAAAATCTCACAAATCACCTAGATATATGGATGAACGTTACCACTGACAAGTGAGAATTGGACATAATACAACAAGGACATGTTCAGGAATTTAACAGAAAGCCCTCAAATATACAGCCAAAAAGTAAAAAATCTCCTCACATAAAAATATTATGGCAAATACAAAACATGACCACTAAGAATGGCATGGAAGACATTTCGACACGGCTTCAGGAGAACGGTGTATATTCCAGGTATCTTAGTCAGGAAACCACACCAGAGGTGGAGGTCGATTCTAGACCTCCGAGCACTAAACAAATTAAAAATTCAACTTCCATATACTAGTGAACAAGGCGCAGAGGAAGATCTTGAGGTTTATGGTGGGAAACGCACATTAACAGTTCAAGGTACTGCTGTTTGTTCTACAATCTGCGCCCAGGACATTCACAGAATGTCTCGCCCTGGTAGCAGCAACAGCAATCTGCGGCCAAACGGTCACCATTGTGAGGAACCCAAGAGTGGCATTACTTCTTTTCCCCTTGTACCCTTTTCTCGGGTGGCGAGGGAAAGGCCATTGCTTTTGGATCCTGACCTTGGGGGTGGATATGTGAGGGAGGATAACCTGGGTGAAGGAGACTTGAGGAGTGGGGAGAGGACATCCTTAAGTGAGACCTGGTATCCCCCATTTCCCTTTTGTAATGAACCCTCTATCCCTCAAGCCTTTGTAGACTATTGTCAACCCTTTCCCTGTTCTTCCACCCAAACTGTCACCAAGAAACACCAGTTTAATACTAGGATGAGGTACAGACCAACTGGGAAGGCTTATTCGTCTTCATTTTGTTAACGCAGACACACATCAGCCTTATTTTGGTAACAAACAAATATAGAGCCTCAGCTGTGTACTGGGACGAGGAGGACAGCACGAGTTAGGCAGAAATAATGTTTTAATAGTGAGCGGTCTAGATTTTTTCTGCTCTCGTTTTGATGGCGGGAGCTTTAAAACCCGACATCCATTTAGAAATGGAGTCAACTGCCGAGGCAGTGAGGCAAATTGCTACGTGTCAACAGACCTCTCCCGATCGGCGGTGTGGCAGGAGGAGTGAGTTTATGCAGCAGAAACGAAGCGGAGGACCCTGGAAGCTGGTAACGGACTGCAGGAGGTAGGCTGGCCCAACCGAGCAAATCGGTTGGAAGAATACAGAGCTGCAGATGGAGTAACTTGGGGTGAGCGGAGCCATAAGCAGCCGCTGGGAGAAAGAGCAGGGTACCGCACCGGAAGGAGAAAACCTGTGGTGGTTGAGGACCTCGCTGAAAAGCAATGAGATGTAACCTATGAGTGAAACCAGAAGGGGGAACACTGGGCTGGCCTGTGCATATGACAAGCAGGCAACAAATGTTTTAGAATGAACTGAAACGGGTGCTTTTCAATATCGAAAGAAGCGAAATGCAAATATGAACACTTGTGACTGCCAAACAGAGCGGATACTAGCTTTGAGAGTTCTTGAACATTGAGCAGAGTGAAGGCAAGATTAGAAATCTGACTGATAAAAGGAACTGTGCATTGGATGAGCAAATGAGGAAACCAGTATTGGCAACAGCCAGGAAAGTGCAAGAAAGTGTGACAAATGAACAGTGGCCAAATTAGCCACAACGTAGTGCCTGAAGAATGTGACACAAATGAATGAAACAAACCTCACTGTCAAGTTGAAGCAGTGGCATAGAGTTGATGGAAAATAACCTAAGAAGGGGTTTCGGCTGTGTGGACCCTGTGGTCCGACAACTGAGCCAGGAACATCTGTGTTGAAGAGCCACTGAAGGGAAGCTTGTGTTTTACGACAACTTCTTATGTGTTTTGAAGTCAAAGAACTGAACTGCCTTCATGAACTAGTGAAAAGTGACAATCTTCTTGAAAGCTGGGAAACACCCCAGGGAATTGTGTTTAAAAAGCTGGAAGATTTGAACTATTGAGGAAGGGAACCCCTGCGCCTTTTGAACTATTTTGAAATTGGGGACGTTGATTAGACACCACTAGCTGGAGGAGCTCTGAACTTTACTTTGAACACTTTTTGATTTGATGCTGACATCCCTGCACCTTGTCTTCAGTTAGACAGGAGGGCAAATATTGGTTTTGGACACAGACTTTGGACTTCCTGACGCAGACTATCCTTTGTTTATTGAAGTAGGAAAATCTCACCTTAGTATAGGGCAAGTTAGGCCGTATGCATCCCAGCATTTTAATTTAATAAAACATTTGTACGAAAACATGAACCTTTTCTGTGTCTACCTTGTGATGCCTTACCACCATGTACTACAACTAGGGGGTTGTCCTACCCTCTGAGTCAAAAGAATGCAGTATAATTGAAGTGCAGACTGGTTCTTAGGCCATTGTGGGTGCCCGTACAGCTGGGGCAACCATTGTCAGAAACAACACTTTTGCTACCGATAAACACATATCTCTTACTCATGCAGAAATATCAGCTTTTTATTATTAATAAGCTGGTGCTTTTTCTTTTGCAAAATCTTTAAATATTTATATATACATGACAATACATGATGACCATTGTGGTGAACCGGCACATTATGTTGAAAATTCAATGCAACATGTTTACAGATGTCCTAAGGTGTAAATCAACCAATTATACAGTTAACAGATAGAGTGCTAGTAAGTGGAATGTGCCTTGTGGTTAGGTACAAAAAACACAGGATGGAAGTGTAGATTGAAGGAGACGTTGATTGTAGGTCTCCTATGCCTGGCTAAAGTCTGACCTCATATTTGGTCTGCTCATATTTCCCAACCATGTACACCCTTACTTGGACGATTGGCTGATACAGGATGAGTGTGGCAAGTCCATTGCAGTCTGCAGTAGGAGACACTGCTTGGATTTCCCACAGCTAACCCAGGGGATGAGGTGTTCGGCGGCGCACTGAGAGCTCCTCCTAAGGAGAGTTCAAAAGCAGAAGAAGCGTGCAGCAAGTGTGTTGCAGTCTGCGGATGGCAATGGAAGGGGGAGGCCATAACGGCGTCCTTCAGTGGAGATTAAGAACTGATGGTCTTGCATGTTGTGTTTTGCTGGAATTGCATTCCATCTTATTTTTTGGAAGGGCTTTCTTACAATTTGCACAGCAAAAGCTGCACGGACAGTGGAACTGCTGCTGAATTACTGTTTGATTCCAACAGATTGACTACTTCATTATACGCTGCTAGCTCAAAGTAAGGATACAGTTACTGATTACTTCCCATATTGCTCAACTTTGAGTGTGAGTAACAGAAAATTCTATGAGTGAAGCAAATCCCTAACTCCTCGTTACCTTTAATTGAGGGTATTTCCCAGCTTAATTTGTGTTGGTCTCCAAAAACATGCAAATCTTGGTGTGAAGAAGTTCAAATCGGGCAGTCCTGTCTCCTCAACATCTAGGTCCACACACCCTGCGCTCCCCACCATACCTGAGACCGTGATCTGCTCCCCCATGCTGCCAATTGCCCAACCTCCCCTGTTAGCTCTGTGCTCCTCCTTTTTTTTTTTCCAGCTTCCCTCAGTGTTCCTCCCTCTATGATTGCAAAGTGTACCGTTGCATCCTGAAGATAAGTAAGCTCTCATTAAATGCCCTAATAATATTAATAATAATCAGAATATGGCAGCAGACAATGTAATTTCAGAAAAGCCCAAATTAATTAGCTCGACTAATATGTACATTACAGACTCTGAGGATTAAAGGGTCTTCTAGTCCCTTCAGGAAGAATCTTTATTAGCAGGGATAAGGCTGACCTGAAGCAGCTGCTACTCGCTTTATGTAGTTTGGCTAAGGCGCACAAAGATATAAATAATGTGCAGACCGAGCAACACACCAACCTGCGTAATATTGAAGGCCTGCTAATAGAGACCTGCCAATAGATGTTACTCATCAGTCGGGCAACTTTCTGGGTAACCAGCTTTTATGTTTCTGCAGGTGTCAGTCCCATGGAAAGAAGCTTATCTGCGCCACTGGGTACACCAATTGTGGGTGGCTCGCTGAGGCCAAGAATGGCGTCTTCCACCATAATTGACACCGTCGTCCTGTCTATGGAACTTGATGACCAAGACAGACACATCTGGAAAATATGACAACAGAACCAAGTCCAGTTTTCACGTTGGTGGAAATTATAAATCTTATTATGGCCAATAGTAATAAGGTTGTTCAGCAAGTTAACCTAAAGGAAAAGGGTACTTGCTTTGATTTGACGACAACAACCGGAGCAGGCCTTAACAAGAAAGCGAAACTGGCCAGAAAGCAAAAGAAACGGTGTAAGTCTAGCAGTGGCAATTTGGATGGTTGGGTGACAAAAGCGCCGGGGTTAAAGTAGGCCAGGTATGCATAGAGTACCCAGTAGACGTCAGTCCATAGGAAAACCCAGAGTGTACGCTGGAGGAAAAATTGGAGGATCACTTTATAAAAGAATCTATTGATTGAGCTGCCCTTATTGCGAACCTTCTCTTTCACAATCAACCGTCGGTTACTGCTAGGAGGCTGAACAAACAAGACAGGAGGCTGTTTCACGAGATAGCAGAATCAAGATAACGTAGTCAGCTTCCTGAAACCAAGATTATTTATTTTGGTAGGAGGAAAGTTGGTACTATGAAGTCTTGGTCTTTGAGCTATTCTAATTTGGAACTGGTTAGCTCACACTTGTATCTGGGCACGCTTTTTCAGAACAGACATAATGAACAAATACTACAGGAGCATGTTAGAACTAAAGTGCTAATGATATTGGGAGCCCTCATGCACTTCACAGGGCAGTATGGCTGGCTTAGACTGAAGGGAATCATTCAAGCCTATCGCTCGAGTCTAGTCCCCATTGTGTTGTATGTAGTGAATGCGGGCCTAATGCATCCAAGACAAACTGGACACCTTGGAAAGTGTGGAAAGTGTGATATGGAGGAAAGTGCTGGGCCTTAAGAGTACAATTCCTATCCCTGTTTTTAGACTGGAATTAGGTTTGCCATCCGTGTACGTACCAGCTATGAGAAGGGAGGTTGACCCATATATAAAGATGCACAAATGCTCTGATCATCCAATACCAATGTTGATGTGCTTAGCCAAGGAAAATAGGAATTATGCATGGCTCAATATTATCTCAAAGCAGGTGCAGACATTCTTGGCTAAAATTGATTGGCTAATCGACTGGGCTGCCCCATTATGAGCATATACATATTTCTGAGGCTTGTGAAATCTGCTTAGATCACATGCTGTGCATAGGTCGACATCTAGTGGAAGCTGCAGAGTATTACAGTTTGTTTTTCGAAGTTCGAAAAGGGGCGTCGAACTAGGGCGTGCCAGTAATGCTATCCCCAGTGTGGCGTCCACTGTACCCATGATTCCTCATGCGTGTAGGACCCTCAGATTGTTTTTTTCCGCCATACTTGTCGGAAGCATATTGCGGAGTTCCCTTGGCTTTATCCATTTATCAATATTACAAAATTTCCCCGTTTTCTCCAACCCTATGCCGAAGATCGACATCGGTGAATCGAGACTGAGGAAATCAGCCTTTGAGACTACACGACGGACTTGGGCCTCGGAAGGCCTCTGGCCTCGGCCCTGTCCAAGTAGGGAGAGTGTGGGGTGGTCACATACACACACTCGTTTCCTACATATACCCGCCCGCTGCCAATTAGTAACATATGGAGAGTACTCCCTTGAAATTCTGCCCAAAGTGTAACCGTAAATTTCCCTGGGTAGACAAACACACTGTGTGTATTTTGTGTCTCCAGCGAGACCATCCGAGGCTAGTTGTAGAGCTTGTAAGCTCTTCAAGGCCAAAACACTCCAGGACCGCTCGACGAAGCGCTGGGCCCACTACGCCAGGCAGCTAGAGGCCATGGACCCTGTGGGTTCCTTCAGCGATGCCGCCTTGGACGGCAAGGGCACAGGGGTGACTTCAGGCATCCCACGTGCTAGCCCCTGACCTCAGAGGACTGACCAGCGATTCAGTTATGGGGACTACACCCGGCGGCAAGAGCGCAACACACACCTATTCCACCAAACACATTAGCCCCAGCCGAGATTCGACACGTATGTCGAGCGTTCGGCAAAAGAAGGCATCGAGAGAGCAGTCCGCTGATTCTGTGTCCTCTAGGCGTTCCCGGTCACGTTCACCTCTCGACACACAACTGTCCACAGTTGCAAAAGGTGCCACATTACCAAAAGTCATTCAGGCCCGATCGTCACAGACAAATCCGACCTCTTCCCCCAAGTAGCACTTTCGACGTCTACTTCAGTAGTAAGTTTGACATCTGCTTCGGAGATTCAACGCCCCTCTTCCAAGACTCCCGAATCTCGTGCCACCACCTCCGAATCTCGACGCCAGGCGTCGAAACATTCAGAAAAGCCTAAAGGTTCAGGAAAACATTCCTCTAGTCATGGGAAGGGGGAAAAACATAAAAAAAACTCAGAACATCAGGTTCAGAAAGAAAAACAAAAATCCAATGTCCCCGACCCTGTCACCAAGGAAAAGATTGTTCCTCCCACGCCTCAGGATATGGGCATGGATGAGGAACCACAGCAAGAGAAGGTTGTCCCCGGTTCCAAGCAACGGAACTCAGAGGACATTGATAGGGTAATGAGGAGGATGTCCTTTTTTGTAGACTTCTACGAAAAGGACCCTAATTATTTCCATAGCTATCAAAGTACACCAGCTACCTCTGCCCCTTCAGGATCCAAAGACCCTCAACCCCCTACTAAGAGACTCCGTACTGAGACTCCAGTTCAGGGTTTGGTTTCAGGTCCTTCAATAATTCACCCTTACCAGCCATATGGTGAGGAGTCAGAAACACAGATGCTGGACGACCAGACAGGGGTTGATTACTATGGGGATGATGAGGACCAGGAAGATGAGGCAGAAGCCTACATTCTTCACTCCCCTATTCCGAAGGATCCCCCCAGTGAATGACTCACTGGTTAATAATCAACCATTACTCAATGAGGTACTAGCTAAAGCTGCAGCCCATTTTCAAATAGACACACAGGGTGTCCAAGAAGATAGAGATTTCGTAGAAAAAGTCCTAGGGGACAGGAAATCCATTGCCCAAGCTATCCCCATATTAAAATCAATCCAGCACAAAATTGATCCTTCTCTGGTAACCCCTAATCTTACTCGGGCAGTTAATCCACGGGTATAAAAATTATTTCGGCCCGCTCCCACCTTTCTCTTGTACATAAGGGGTCAGTAAAAACCTGACTCATTAGTAGTAAGCACCAGAAAGAGGGCGGGCACACCACTAGCTTATTTAGAAGCACCCCCTGACAAAGGGAGCAAGAAAATATATGCTCTGGGGAGGAAGGTGGCATCCACGTCAGCATATCAGGCACATATTGCCAACACCACCACTCTGTTAGCAAGCTACAATTGCCACCAATGGGAACAAGTAGCTGCCCTAATAGCCTCTGCACCTGAACCACTAAAGGGTCAGTTGGCCCAAATTGCATCAGAAAGAAGGTCTGTGTCTGGATGCATCCTTAAGGCAAACTTCGATGCAGCAGATAATGTAGTGAGATTAATAGCAGAAGGCACAGTAATAAAACCGCCATGCTTGGTAAATCAATCCGGGTTTAAGCCCGAGACCCAAGCCACCCTCATAGACATGCCGGTAGAACCGAACGTCCTATTTGGAAAAGCAGTGGAGGAGGCACTAAAGACAGCTAAGGACGAATACGAGACCTTAAAATCCCTCGGCCAACTAACAAATAAGCCCTCGGGTCAAAGGGGAAATAATTAGTGTTGTTGCTTTCGTGGCCAAAGCTCTCAGAGGGGTTCCAACTACTATCAAAATCAGCGCAGGGGCCGCACTAGGGGTAGAGGCAGCCCCGGTAGAGGTGGTATGCCACCCAGTAAACAGTGACGTTCCGCTCCAGGTCCCTTCCCATGTACCCCCCAGTAGGGGGTGCATTTCCACCTTCACCCACGCATGGGAAGGGATCACTTCGGACAGATGGGTGCTGTCCACAGTGTCTGCAGGATACTGTATATAGCTACTAGAACGCCCCTGCAGCCATCCTCCAAGACAGAAAGTACACTCCTTGGAGCACCAGAGAATCCTCCTCGAGGAGATCGCCATTCCACTTGCAAAGGACACAATAGAACTCGTCGCGGGCAACCAGGTAAACAAGGGTATTTATTCAACCTACTTCCTTGTGCCAAAAAAAGATCGAACAATGCGCCCAGTATTAGACGTGCACCTTGCAAACAAGTATGTCAAGCCATAAAAATTCTGCATGACTACACTCCCAAGAGGTAATGCCCCTACTAAAAAAGGGGAATTACATGGCAACATTGGATATGAAAGATGCCTATTTTCATATTTTCATGTTCCTAGCGCACAGAAGATTCTTGCGTTTCAAGATAGACGGCCAGCAGTACCCGTTCAAGGTGCAGTCCTTCGGAAAAGCCTTGGCTCCAAGGGTATTCACCAAGGCACTGGCGGTGGTGGCGGCGCAACTACGCAGGGAGGCAATCCCGGTGTACCCTTACCTGGACGACTGGCTCATCACAGCGGAAATGCCCATCATTTGCAGATTAAACATTCAAAGAATTATCGACCTCCTCTTCCAATTGGGCTTCTCAATCAAAGAGAAAAATCAAGCCTGGTGCTGAGCACCTCAAAACAGTTCTTAGGAGCTGTCCTAAACACCCAAGAGGGGTTGGCCTTCCCATCAGAGGAAAGAATTTGAATTCTGTTGCTGCAAATTTCTCTACCAGTCCAGTCGCCAAATAAGGGTACGCAAAGCGATGTGTTTGCTAGGCAGGATGGCATCTTACATTTACCTGGTTTCCCATGCGCGCCTGCGCATGCGACCCATGCAGGAATGGTTGGCGAAACAGTGGTCTCAAGCAAGTGGTCAGTGGGACGATTTAGTGGTTGTTTCGCCAACACTAGTACAACGTCTTTTCTGGTGGACAAGAGAGAGTCTTACGAAGGGGAAACCCTTTTACGATCCAGAAATACAAGACGTCGTCACAACAACCGCCTCCCTGACGGGGTGGGGAGCTCTCTACCTTCAACACACATCTCAGGGTCTCTGGTCTATCAGTGGCCCAGAACCATATCAATCTGCTAGAACTTCTGGCAGTCTTCAGAGCGCTTCCGGCATTTGAACCCCTCGTATCCAACCTGTCAGTGCAAATCCTAACCGACAGCACAATGGCAAAGTTTTACTTAAAATAAACTAGGGGGCATTCATTCGCCAACTGTCCAAGCTTGCCCAGAAAATTTGGAAATGTTTGGGAACATTTACCTGTCATCCCAACATGTTCCAGGAGATCTCAATTCACTAGCGGACGCTCTGAGCAGAGATCCCCTCCCAGAGGAACACGAGGAAGTCGTAGAAGATCTCTTCTCTCAGTGGGGTTTCCCGACTCTAGACCTATTCGCCACAGGGCGAAAACAGACAATGCCCAGACTTGTCATCCAGGTTCCCCCAGACAGGCTCCAAGGGGAACGCTCTATGGATGAATTGGTCAGGGATGTTTGCCTATGCTTTTCCACCAACCCCTCCGATGAGGAAGGTAGTCAACAAGATACACGGGGAATCGATGAAGCTCATCCTAGTGGCTCCTATGCGGACGAGACAACCATGGTTTCCACACCTACGCAAATTGGCGGTGTGAGACCCCATCAGACTCCCTTGCTGGTGCAACCTACTATCTCAGGACAAACAGTGCATCCTCAACCCAACGCGATCAGCTTGGCAGCATGGCTCCTGAAGTCATAGAATTTGGCCATCTTAATTTACCCCAGAGATGTTTGGATATCTTAAAAGTCATGAAAACCAAACACAAGGCACTGTTACTTTGATAAGTAGAAAAGATTTGTTATTTGGTGCCAGAATAAACAAATCAACCCAATTGATTGTACTCCTTCCAATATTGTCACCTATATGCTCCACCCACTGGATGCAGGGTTAGTATTTAATTCACTCAAGGTACACCTGGTGGCGCTGTCAGCCTACACCACCTCCCATAACAAGGTGTCATGGTGGAAACTGCCAGCTGTCAAGGCCTTTATGGAAGGGGTGAAGAGACTCCACCCTCCAATTTCTAACCCACCACCAGGTTGGGACCTTAATGTGGTACTTGCTAAACTCATGGGACCTCTCGCTTTGAACCCATGCATAAAGCTAGTCTCAAACACCTGACTTATAAAACTGCCTTCTTAGTAGCCATAACATCCATAAGAAGGGTCAGTGAAATTCCATCTCTCAGTGCAGGATCCTTTCTTTACTGTTCATAAGGATAAACTGGTTTTACGCACACACCCTAGGTTTTCACCGAAGTTCATTGAGCTACCGGCTGCCTTCCAAGAACCCAAAAGCTCTGAGGTGAAACTCCACAAACTAGATGTGAGGAGAGCGGTCCTCTACTACGTAGACGAGACCAGACAGATAAGAAAGACAGATCAACTGTTTGTCTCCGTAGCTCCAGGCAGAGAAGGAGATTGCGTCTCTAAAGCTGCCATATGTAAATGGATAGTCAGATGTATCCAACTGTGCTACTCCCTTTCAGATAAAACACTGCCTTTTGCGCCAAGGGTCCACTCTGCAAGAGGTACTGGGGCCACTCTGGCTTTCATTGCGAATGTACCCCTTGACACTATTTGCAAAGCAGCTACATGGAGCTCTATTCACACCTTTACTCAGCACTACTGCATTGACACTCATTCCAAGACAGATACTCAAGTGGGAAAAGGGGTTCTAAGACATTTGTTCGCTCATGACTCTTCTCACATCCCTCCTCCTCCTTCTTCTAACACTGCCAGCTAATCTATGCACAGCATGTGATCGAAGCAGATTCCACATGCCTCAGAAGGGATACATTACTCACTGTAATCGTATTTATGATGCTTGGATCGGTTTAGATTCACATGCGCCCACCCTTCCTCCCCTCTGAGAGAAGGTGCATGGATGCTTGTAGTCTTATCTATCTTATCTGCTTGGATACTCTGTACTCGCGCTACGCCTCATGTCAGAAAAAATACAATCTGAGGGTCCTACACGTGGGAGATCATGGGTACAGTGGACGTCACACTAGGGATAGTATTACTGGCACGTCCTAGTTCGATGCCCCTTTTCGAACTTGGAAAAACAAACTGTAATACTCTGCAGATTCCACTAGATGTCGACCTATGCACAGCATGTGAATCTAAGCAGATACAAGCATCAGAAATACGATTACAGTGAGTAATGTATCATATATATATATATTTCTATCTTGTGGAATCTGCTTAGATCAAATGCTGTGCATAGGCCGAAATCTAGTTGAAGCTGCAGTGTATTAGTTGTTTTCGAAACTCGAAGAAGGGACGTCGACAGGGCGTGCCATTAATACTATCCCTAGTGTGACGTCCAATGTACCCATGATCTCACGCCTCTAGGTCCCTCAGATTGTTTTTTTCACCATTCTAGACAGATGCATTATGCAGAGTTCCTTTTCGGCGTAAAGCCATTGACTATTTTCAAAAAGCAATAGTATTTTTCTATCCTTTCACCGACCTCCAAAACATCACGCTGGTGAAGACAGAAACTGCCCGTCTAAGACTACCACGACGGACTGTTCGGCCCTGGAAGGCCGCCCCGGGCCTCAGCTCAGACAGTAGGGAGAGAGAGAGGGAGGGAGGCCATTTTAGGATGTATATACCCCCCTTCCTACACTTTGTTCGCCTATCTGCCATAATCTGTAATAATGGAAAATGCACCTTTTTAAATTCTGCCTTAAGTGTAATTGCAAAATCCCGTGGTTAGACAAACACTTAGTTTGTAACTTGTGTCTCCCAAAAGACCACGTCGAAAAGTCTTGTCGAGTGTGCAGGTTCTTCAAGCCAAAGACTTTAAAGGACCGCTCCACAAAGCGCTGGGTCCACTATGCCAGGAAGCTCGAGGCCATGGAGGTAGAATGCGCCTTTAGCGATTCCAGCAAAGCTGTTCTTTCGGACGGGGTTGCTCTGGCTACTCAAGCGCAGGCCCCCAACCACGTAGGACGGGCCAGGAGCCATGTTGTGGGGACTACACCCGGCGGTGGTAGCGCTACAAAAACACACACCACTAAGCACATAAACCCAGGTCGAGACTCGAAACATGGGTCGAGTGAACGACAACGTTCGACACCCAGGGAAAGGTCTGCTGAGTCCTGGTCTTCTGGGCAATCTTGCTCGAGATCGCCACACTGCAGGGCCCACCCATCGAAGGACGTCAAGGGTGTCGCTCGCAAAACTCCCTCCGAAGGTCAATGGTCCGCGGACGAGGACCTTGGTCCTACCCGCATCCGAAAATTCAACACTCAGTGTCAGATAATGTGGCAAAAAAAGTCAGTTAATCACTCCCCTGGGCCCAAAGGGGGGGAAAACATCCCAAGAAGACCTCAAACTCCATGTAGGGACAAGAGCGCTCTTAGGCAAAAGACCCATCATAAGGAAAAGCCTAGAGAATCTAGGCCTATATCTCAGAAGGGAAAATCTAAGGTTTTGGCCGGTCCGATAGCACAAGTAGAGCGCTCGCTTTGACATCCGTGCAGAGCCTGCAGACGCAGGTTCGAATCCCGGCAGGGCCAAGCTCAGTCTTTCATCCTTTTGAGGTCGATAAATGAGCACCACACACTGTGGATAATAATAAGCAGCGCTCAGATACCTGAGGGTTTGTAGCTCTATATAAATGCTAAATTATTTATTATTATTATTATTATTATTATTATTATTATTATAAGGTGATACCTCTCACAGATGATGAGTTGGGACTTTCCCCTCAACCTGTGGTTATCCCAATTTCCAAAGAATGGTCTTCTCAAGACATTTACAGAGTGAAGAGAAGAATGATCTTTATGGCAAATTTTTTCGAGAAGAACCCCGATTACATTCAGAGTTTCCAATCCACTCCCCCACCTCAGCTCGCTCTGGTTCCCAAGCCGCTGCTGTACCTACTCGAGCCCCTTCTAAGAGGTCTCGTACTAATGTTCCCTTACAAAGTACGGTCATAGATCTCTAGGACCCAGAATCGGACCACGAAGATCTCTCCTTTGTAGAGACAACTGACCCTCATTTTGATGATGATGAGGAGACAGACCCTTATTATGGGGATGACGAGGCCCAAGAGACTGACCAAGAAGCAAGTATGTACTCTATAGATTCCCCTCTTAACCAAGTCACTCCAGTTACAGATTCTCCTACTGATAATCAACCCCTCCTCAATGAAGTACAAGCGAAGACGGCTGAGCACTTTCAGATTGACACCCAGGGGGTACAGGAGGATAAAGACTTTGCAGAACAAATCCTTTAGGACAAAAAGACAGTGGCACAGTTTATCCCGCTACTGAAATCAGTGCAGCGCAGAATACAGACCTCTTTAGAAGCCCCTAATCTCACACGGGTCGTAAACCCACTTGTAGAGAAATTATTCAAACCTGCACCTTCAGACCCATTATATATTAGAGGGCATCTGAAACCAAACTCCTTAGTTGTGACCAACTAGAAAAAGAGCAGGCACACCCCTTCCTTCCTCCTGAGACTCCACCCGATAAGGAGAGCAACAAGATCTATGCCATGGGCAGAAAGGTTACCTTCTCTGCGGCGTATCAAACCAGAATAGCGAGCAATGCAACACTCTTGGCTAGTCACAACTGCCACAAGTGGGAAGAAATGTCTGCCTTACTTTCTCCTGCCCAAGAGCCACACAAATCCCAACTAGCACATGTGGCTGCAGATGGGAGGGCAGTGTCTAGCTGTCTTCTTAAAACCAATTTTGACGTGGTGGACAGTGCCGGAAGAGTCATTGCGCAGGGGACCGTTATTAAAAGGCATGCATGGCTGCACCAGGCAGGTTTTAGACCAGAAACGCAGGCCACTCTAATAAACATGCCGGTTGAATTTAATGTGCAAAATTGGAAGACACCCTTAAAACAGCAAAGGACGAGTATGACACGCCAAAATCTCTAGGTCCACTCACCAACAAACCTTCGGGACAGAGGGGGAATGGCAATTTTTGCTGTTTTCGAGGCCAAAACACTCATTGAGGATCCAGCTACAGTCAAGGTCAGGGTTCCTCCTGGGTAAATAATCAAGGCCAATCCTCCCAGGGCTATCCGAGAGGACAACTTGGAGGTCGGGCAGAGGCCCTGCTCGAGGTGGCACTCCACTTCAGAGCAAGTGACATTCTGCTTCAGGTGCCCTCCCATGCTTCCCCAGTAGAACGGATTTCCAGCTTCAAACATGCATGGGAGGGAATCACCTCAGGTAGATGGGTGCTGTCAACAGTAGCAGGCAGATACTGTATAGAACTACTCCAATGTCCGCACAACCACCCCCGCGACAGAAGATCCGCTCCGCAGTATATCAGCGTATCCTTCTCGAAGAGATAGCCATACTTCTGTTAAAGGACGCCATAGAAGTCGTCCCTGCCAACCAGGTAAATGGGGGTATTTATTCAACTTAGTTCCTTGTGCCAAAGAAATTTCTAACAATGCGCCCAGTATTAGATTTGTGCCCTGCAAACAAGTATGTCCGCCCACATAAGTTCCGCATGACTGCGCTACAAGAGGTAATACCTCTACTAAGCAAGGGGGATTACATGGCAACACTGGATATGAAAGATGCATATTTTCATATTTCAATGTTCCCAGCGCAGAGAAGATTCTTGAGTTTCAAAATAGCGAACCAGCACTACCAATTTAAGGTTCTACCCTTCGCCTCGGCTCAACCACAAAGGGACTGGTGGTGGTGTCAGCGCACCTGCGCAGGGGGGCAATTCCAGTGTACCCTTACCTGGACGACTGGCTCATTACAGGGGAATCACCCCTGATTTGCAGACAAAACATTCAGAGAAAAATCAGCTGCCTCCTTTCACTCTTTCTATTGGACTTCTCCATCAACGAGAAAAAGTCAAGCCGAGTGCTAAGCACTTCAAAACAGTTACTAGGAGCTGTCTTGAGCACAGAAGCTAGGTTGGTATTTCCATCAGAGGAAAGGGTAAAACAATGTGTTACTGCAAATATCACATTATCAGGCCGGCCACCAGCTAAGGGTGCGCAAAGCTATGCGTTTAATGGTCATGAAGGTCTTTTGCATTTACTTGGGACCTCACATGCAAATGCGACCCATGCAGGAATGGTTGGCGAAACAGTGGTCTCAGGCAAGTGTTAAGTGAAATGATCTATTGGTCGTTTCACCAACACTTGTACAAAATCTTTGCTGTTGGACAAGAGAAAATCTAACGAAAGGGAAACCTTTTTACGATCCTGAGGTACAGGCGGTTGTCACGTTGGATGCCTCATTGGCGCGTGGGGGGCTCACTACCTTCACCACACAGCTCGGGGTCTGCGGTCTTGCACTGTAGCTCAGAACCACATCAACCTGCTGGAACTTCTGGCAGTATTCAAAGCCCTTCAGGCATTCGAACCCCATTTAACAAACCTATCTGTGCAGATCCTAACAGACGGCACTACAGCGATTTATTTATTTTATCAACAAACGTGGGGGTGGGGGGTACATGTCCTCCAAATCTGTCCAAAATTGGAAATGGGCACTCAAACGGAAAATGTTCCTGTCGTCACAAAATGTTCTAGGGCAAGAGGAACACTTGTGGAGTCTACACGAAGGAGTCATAGAAACCCTCTTCTCTCAATGGGGTTTCCCCACTGTAGACTTATTCGGCAGAAGCAAATACAGTCAATGCCCAGACTTCGCGTCCAGGTTCCCCAGCCAGGCTCCAACGGGATTACCCTATGAATGAACTGGTAAGGGAAATTTGCTTAAGCTCCCCCCGACCCCCCCACCCAACACCCCTCATGAGGAAGGTGGTGAACAAAATGCATAAGGACCCGATGACGCTTATCCTAGTTGCTCTTAAGTGGGCAAGACAACCATGGTATCTACATCTGCGCAAACTGGTGATGTGCGATCCCATCAAACTCCCGTGCCAGTACAACCTACTCACCCATCACAAGGGACTAACGGTGCAGCCGTACTCAATGAACTTGGCATCATGGCTCCTGAGGTCATAGAGTTCGGACATCTCAACCTGCCACAGAGATGCATGGAGATCTTGAAAGAATCAAGAAAACCAAACACTAGGCACTGTTACTTTGACAAATGGAGAAGATTCGTAATTTGGTGCCACGCTAAACAGATCAACCCTGTAGAATGTACTCCATCCCACATTCTAACTTATATGCTCCATTTGCTAGATGCAGAGTTAGTATTTAACTTGTTAAACGTCTCCTGGCGGCTTTGTCAGGCTACACAACCTCTCATAATAAGGTCTCATGGTGGAAAGTACCAGTTATTAAAGCATTTATGGAAGGAGTAAAGAGACTTCACCCTCCAATTTTAACCCACCCCCAGGGTGGGACCTCAATGTGGTAATCGCTGAGCTCATGGGACCCCCTTTCGAGACTATGCACAAGTCTAGTCTCAAACACCTGACTTATAAAACTGTCTTCTTAGTGGCTATCACTTCCATAAGAAGAGTTAGTGAAATCCAAGCATTGTCAGTGCAGGATCCTTTCTTTGTTGTACACAGACCAGCGGGTTTTACATACTCATGCTAGGTTCTCACCTAAATTAATATTCAAATTTCATGTAAACCAGTCAATTGAGCTACCGGCTTTGTTCCAGGAACCCAGCACCTCAGCTGAGGTGAAACTCCACACACTAGATGTGAGGAGAGCAGTCCTCTACTACGTAGACAAGACCAGACCGCTAAGGAAAACAGATCAATTGTATGTCTCCATAGCGCCAATCAGAGAAGGTATCCGCATTTCTAGAAATGCCATCTCTAGGTGGATGGTCAGATGTATCCAACTGTGCTATTCCCTATCTGATAAAACACTGCCTTTTACGGCCTGGGCTCACTCTACGAGAGGTACATGAGCCAATCCGGCTTTCATTGCAAATGTCCCCTTAGACAGTATTTGCAAGGCAGCTACATGGAGCTCTGTACATACTTTCACTCAGCACTACTGCATTGACACTCATTCCAAGACTAGATACACTAGTGGGACAAGCCGTTCTAAGACATTTATTTGCTCATGAACCTTCTCAAATCCCAACCCCTTCCACTGCTCGCTAATCTATGCACAGCATGTGATCTAAGCAGATTCTACAAGCCTCAGAAGGGATACATTCCTCACCGTAATTGTATTTCTGATGTTTGTATCTGCTTAGATTCACATGCAACCCTCCCTGCCCCCCTCGGAGAGAAGGCGCATGGATGCTTATGAGCTTGTCTGATACGTATCTGCTTGGGACCAGATGTGTGATGGGTCACACTAGCGATAGTATTACTGGCACGCCCCGTCAACGTCCCTTATCGAGTTTCGAAAACAACTGTAATACTCTGCAGCTTCCACTAGATGTCAGCCTATGCATAGTCCGACATCTAGTGGCAGTCGTGGAATATTACAAGATTTGTTTTCGAAACTCAGACGTCGACTGGGCGTGTTTGTAATACTATCCCTAGTGTGACGTGTACTATACCCATGGTCGTTCAGGCGTCGAGGTCCCTCAGATTGTTTTTTTCCACCGTCGAAGTCGGTTACAAATATTGAGTTCTCTTCCAGGGTGATGCCTTTAATTATTTGAAAGTTTTAGTCGACTCTTCTTTCTTTCCTTGTTATTCGCTTTCACCTGCACACCAAACAGACTGCTCGGCGGCTTTCGATGGACAATGTGATTGTCGGCTACTTAACTGAATGACCAGAAGCGGCATACATGGGCCTCTTCAGGCTTCGGCCCTTACAGTAGGGAGAGAAGGGGAGTTTCTTCACACTGACCTCTTTAGAGAATGCATATTCAGCCATTCCCTTTCCCTTTTTCTCGCCAATCTTCCCTTGTAATATATAATGGATAAAACTCCCTTTAAATTTTGCCCTACCTGCCACCGCGCTGGGCCATGCAATGCAGGTCGAGGCTTCATTGACGTGACGGAAGACTCCAGCGAGAGCAGTATCCAGGGTCCTTAGCGGTTTCCACGGAGAAAGCCTCTGGTTCTTCCTTGTCCTCTGGGCCATCGTATACGCTTACACCTCCTGACAGGCCTCTGAAACCAGACCCCAAGGTCGGTTTGGACACGCACACAAAAAGGCCCTCCATTTGCGCGCCGAAGAACAGACGGCAAAAGGTGTTTCAGCACCTCCCCAAGCAAATGCTGAAAATGCAAGAGTTAAAGAAAAAAAATGTTGGTGCTATCCTGCTTAAAGCTAGGTCACCAAAAAAAGCTACATTTCGACACCTTTAGCCCTAAAGAGCACACAGACTGTATATCTCACCTCCCCCCTATCCCCAACCCCCATTGTAGACTCTCAGGGGCTATGCACCACACAAACCAAACTCCCTCCCAGGCCACCCCTATCATGTCAGGCGTCCCACCTTCATGTGATTATACTCCTGAACAGTTTAATAACATTTTTAGGAGGATGTCAGGTTTTGTGGACTTTATGGACAGACACCCAGAACAACTATCATCCCTTAGAGATGCCTCACAGCCGGTGGCCTCGGCACACCAGCCCCCTGCCAAAAGACCTTGTCCTGAGCCACAGCCTAGCACCCGTGCTCTAGGCACCCCAAACTCGACCTTACAAGACCCCTCCCACGACATGTACTCTGACGATCCCTCAGGGTAACAAGACCCGGGGTCTCAAGGCGACCTCTATAGTCTGCACCAATTCTATAGCGACGATGACGACGATATCTATGTACTCCAGCCGCCAGACCACCAGGATCAGCCGGTAGCAGATTCTCCCGTTGATAACCAACTACAATACAATGAATTGCTACTTAAGGCTGCACAACAATTTAGCATCGACACTCAGGAAGCACAATTCGACAAAGCCTTTGGGCAAGACATTCTGGGAGACAAAAGGACTGCCACCCAGTTTATTCCGCTCCTGCAGTCTGTACAAAGGCTCATCCAGCCCTCCCTACGTGCGCCTAGTCTCACAAGGGTGGTCAATCCCTGAATAGGAAACTATTCAGGCCAGTGCCCACTGACCCTCTGTATATTAGGGGTCAGCTTAAACCTGATTCATTAGTGGTCACCGCTACCAGAAAGAGGGCAGGCACTCCTCTGGTGTCAGCCAAGGCCCCGCCAGACAAAAAGTAAGAAAATCTGTACTTTCTGGAGAAAGGTTTACCTCCTCAGCGGCATACCAAACCTGAATCGACACACTACTGTTCTAGCTAGTTACAGCAGTCACAAATGGGATGACCTGGAACGTCAAGTTTAAGCTGTCTCAGAAACCCCTGAGGTCTCAGTTGTTTAATGCAATTGCAGAGGGCAAGCAGATATCAAACTGCATCCTGAAAAATGACCTTGATGCAGCAGATGATACAGGACACATCAATACAGAGGGCACACTCATCCAGCGGCACACCTGGCTCAGACAATCAGGGTTTAAATTAGAAACTCAGGCCACCCTACTAAACATGATGCTGGAGCCTAATAAACTGTTCGGGAAGGCTGTCGAGGACGCCTTTTAGAGTGCTAAGGAGGAATATGACACCTTGCAATCCCTTGGCCAGTTAACAAACAAGCCATGTGTTCAATGGGGCTCCTCAAACTCTAAAAGGTTTCTGGGTCAGGGTGCTCAACGTTCCTCGGGCTATACTCTGGGTGGACGATCCTCCCAAGTACTAACTTTCTTTTCCAGTTTTCAAAGATGAAATAAAAGGGCCACAGGAAGAGGCAGAACCTCACCTGGGAAAGGCTCCACCCCTCCCAAACAATGAAGCACTGCTACAGGCTCCCCCCATGCCACTCAAGTAGGAGGCCGAATTTCACACTTGACCCACGCATGGAAGGGAATAACACTGAACAAGTGGGTGTTGTCCACTGTGGGAGGTGGGTATTGTATTGAGTTGTTACAAAAACCAGCCTACCGGCTGTCAAGACAGAGGAAAATATCAACAGAAGGAAAACGCATATTGTTAGAAGTAGTAAAGGCACTGCTGGAAAAGGATGCCATGGTGATCGTCCCAGCACATCGGGTAAACAAGGGTATTTATTCAATTTACTTCATTGTGGCAAAGAAAAGACCTTTCCATGCACCCAATACTCGATCTGTGCCCTGCGAACAAATGTCAATCCCCAAATGTTTTGGATCACCACGCTCCAAGAAGTAATCCCTCCTAAAAAGGGGGGACTACATGGCAGCATTTGATATGACATACTTTCATATTTCAATGCTCCCTGCGCACAGAAAATATCTGCGTTTCAAGATAGCGTGAGTCCACGCCCCTTCTGCATCGCCTCAGCACCAAGAGTATTCACAAAGGTACTTGCAGTAGTGGCAGAACACCTGTGCAGAAAGTCCATTTCAGTATACCCTATGTGGACGACTGGCTAATTATACTCCAAAAACAATAGACCTTCTTTTCAATCTGGGCTTCACCATCAACCAAAAGAAATCAAGCCTAATAAAACCATTTCTAGGGGGCTATTCTAAAGACAAAGGAGGAACTGGCTTTCCGCTCAAGCGTGAGTACAAAGCAATCTGTTGCAAGTACCTCACTCCAAGGTCGGTCGCCAGATAACTGTACGCAAACCAATATGCTTGCTCAGGATGATGGCCTAATGATTTCACTTGTTTCTTCATGCGCGACTGCGCTCAATGCAAGGATGGTTAGCAAAACAGTCTCCGGCAAGCGGTCAGTGGGATGATC
Source organism: Ambystoma mexicanum (assembly GCF_040938575.1). Taxonomy (NCBI): domain Eukaryota; kingdom Metazoa; phylum Chordata; class Amphibia; order Caudata; family Ambystomatidae; genus Ambystoma; species Ambystoma mexicanum. The sequence goes on from NC_090921.1 coordinate 702,449,172, forward strand.
TAGTGGTTGTTTCTCTAACCCTGGTACAGGCTCTTTGCTGGTTGTCCAGAAACAATGTGCTAAGAGGAAAACCCTTCTGCGTTCCACCAGCACAGGCATCCCAACTACAGATGCCTCACTCGCCAGATGGTGGGGCTCACTTCCTTCACCACACATCCCACTGCAAGTGGACTGCAAAGACATATCAACTTCCTAGTACTCTTGGTAGTCCTGAAGGCTCTTCAGGCCGTTCAGCAACATCTTACAGCTCAAACAGTGCAAGTCCTCACAAACAGCACTGCTGTCATGTTCTACCTGAACAAGCAATGAGGCACACACTCTCAGTCTGTCCAAGCTAGCCCAAAAAATATGGAAGCGGGCACTCAAGGGGAACATGATCCTAACCTCGCAACATGTTCCAGGGGAACTCGATTGCCTGGCAGACACTCGAAGCAGATAACCTCTACCAGAAGAATACGAGTGGCAACTCGAGAGAGATATCCTAGACAGAATATTCTCATAGTGGGGTCCCCCATTAGTCTTTTTTGCCACAAGCCTAAACGCACAATGCCCAGACTTCGCATCCTGGTTTCCCCAACCAGGGTCCAACGGGGGGGGGGGGCAGGGGGGGGGGGTTAAGGGGAGCGCCTTGTGGATGAACTGGCCACAGAAATTTGCTTAGGCTTTTGCCTCGACACCAGTCCTGAGCAAAAATAGTGCACAAGATACAATAGGAACGAGTAACTCTAATCCTGGCTGCTTCTATGTGGGTGAGACAACCTTGGTTTCTACATCTATTCAAACTGGCCATGTACGACCCAATCAAGCTCCTGTGCCCGTAAAACATTATAGCGCAACACATCCCTCCAACTGTACCCTCAATCTATGCACTTGGCAGCCTGGCTTCTGAAGTCATAGAATTTGGCCACTGGAATCTTCCACAAAGGTTTATGAATATCCTAAAAGAGGCACGAAAACCCAACACCAGACACTACTATTTCAATAAGTGGAAGTGATGTATGATCTGGTGCACATCACAAACACTAAACCCAATAGAATGTTCCCCAGCTAACATTCTACATTACATGATTTACCTACGAGACTCCGGCCTAGTATTCAACTCAAACAAATGCATCTGGCGGCCCTGTCAGCTTGCACCACTTCACAAAACAAGGCGTCCTGGTGGAATGTACCTGTCATTAAAGCATTCATGGAAGGGGTAAAGAGGCTATACCCCCGATTTCCAACTCTCTTCCAGGTTGGTATATTATTGTTGTGCTCTCCAAGCTCATGGGTCCACCCTTTGAGCCTATGCACAAGGCCAACCTAAAACTTCTTACTTACAAAACTGCATTCCTAGTAGCTATCACCTCTAAGACGAGTCAGTGAGCGACAGGCTTTGTCTATGCAAGACCCTTTCCTCATAATACACAAGGACAAGGTTGTCCTGAGAACGCATCCTAGGTTCTCACCTAAATTAATTTCAAAGTTCCATGATAATCAATCCATAGAAGTTCCTTCATTCTTTAAAAATCTGGAGGGACCAACCAGTCTTAACACCTTCTCTCAATCTTGCAGCCTGGAGCCTCCAGAAGTGTACCTCAAACCCCCCCACCCCCGGTGGACTGACCAGCTCTGTTTTTGGTTACTGTGCTGGAAGTGTCGCTGTTCCGCATATTGACTCAGAACTTCGAGTTTTCAGCTAGTTCTACAGGTAGTCTTCCTCAAGCTTTCAGTGTCCCAGCATAGACGGGTTCTTTTCTGGAAGGCTTCCTTTGTTCGTGACTGGTGAGATGTCTGCTGTCACCCTTGTGCGGTAACTGTCGCTGGAACCGGCCTTCCCCAGTCTGGTAGAGTGTCCTGAAAGTCCTGCATTGAGGCCTGCTGCATTTCTTCACGTGAAAGAGTTGCGCTCAACTCCTGGACCCAACCAGAATTTTCCTTGCACCCTCAGCTCCTGGGCATCTACTACTGGATCCAGCAGTAGGAAAACCTACCTTAAGTGATCCTCTTCGCCCCCCTTCTACCTGCCAAGTGTTTTCAGAAAATCGGAGTAATGCGATGAGTAGGCAAAATACTTTGTGCCCCCATCTCCTCCATTATAAAGTTTGTAAAGAACGTGATTTATTATTACATTCCATTGCTTTTAAACGTTTGTTAAAAAGGCTGCTCTAGAAGCTAGGAAGTCATTTACTCACCTGTAAATCCATTTGAACAACTTCTGGAACAATCTTCACACCCGCAGGAACATTTCCTAACTTTGCCCCAACTTCTACAGATACTTTGAACTTTTGGGCACAATGCCCCATTCATCTTTGGGTTGGACCTATAAAGTTAGGGATTCTATTCCTGTGGACTGTTAATAAAATTGACTAACTACTTTTCCTGTCAGGTGAACTGTATGCATTGCATTTACTAACTATGACTATATATGTTTTATATTTACAGTTTTGCATGATATTAACGGCTTGATTCATTTCTATAGTGTTTTTTTTTTTTTGCCCAATAAGTATTTTCTGGTACTTGCTGTCGAAGTGTAATCATTGGGTATGTCACTGTGTGATCTAATTGTGGATCCATGAACCCACTCACCTCTCCTGAGACTTCATCTTGACACCACTGCACGCTTACCTTGATTGGGTTTGGCTAAACTTCCAGCGTCCCCTGTTGACTATAACTAGGATGACCTCGTAAAATCTATCCACCAGGCCAGATTTTAGAAATTCATCTTAACAGGCGTTCGACTCATTCCTGACGGTTCTGCATGAGAAAATGGTAAGAATACTGATTGACACCACGACATCCATGTAATAGATAAAGATGCATGGGGGTACCCGTCCAAGTCAATTGTCACAAGAGGCCTAACAACTTTGGCATTGGGTAAATGCCAACAAAATAACTCTGCAAGCACACCACCTGCTAGGGTTCCAGAACAATCTCGCAGATAAGCTCAGCAGAGCGGTCAGCCATTGTCATGAGTTCAAACTAAAAAATGAACAGCTTACAAGGGTGTTCAAATGCTGGACTGCACCACAAATAAGCTATTTTACAACAAAACATAACAAAGTGCAAGTTCGAATGGATTGTGTCCTCCCAGGTATTCCTCATCTTTGATACATTGAAGTTTGCTTGCAGCTTGTTGGTTTTTTTTTTCTCCATAGGGTTGAGCGCCATGCAGTGTCGAAAATTGGTCCTCGCCGGTCTCTGTAGCGTCCTTGGTGACGTCAGCGCTGATATATATTGGCACCCATGCTGACCTTTACCTCATTTCTATTTTCTCTGCATTGCTGCGTTCTTCGCAGCTACTCGTCTCAGCAATTAAACTACTTTCGCGCCTTGAAACACTTGTGTATGGGCGCGATATAAATAATCATACTTTTGCTACATCAGGAAGGCTCACTGGACAGCGTTTTGTGAATCCCTTGGAAGGATCTGTACGCTTACATGTTCCCTCCAATCCTGATTATTCGCAGTGTGATAAGTGATGAAGAGGTATCCCTGTTGCCTCATCCTCAGTCCCGGCACGACGGAGGCAACCATTTTATTTGGACTTGATACCAATGTCAGAGGATCAACCAATCCCATTGGATGCAAGGGAGGACCTATTGTCACGGAATGGAAAAAAAGTATTCAGACACCATCTCTGGAACGCCGGGGTCAATGCGTGGCTCCTGACTTTGCTGAATTCGGACTGCGAGGGCTACATCTATAAACAAACATCTCATACAAATGGAAATGTTTCTGCACATGATATAGACTGCAAGTCCTGCAGCGTTTGGAGGTGGTATTGCATCAAATCCTGCCGTACCTGTTCAGTTTGGCAAAAGGAAGGTTTTCTTACTCCTCTATTCGGGTACATTTGTTAGCGATATCCAGATACAATCAAAGGAATTCATCCATTGTTTAGTGGCAGGATAATCGATGACTTCATGAGAGGCCTCTTTTGCACGTTTTCACTCTTTAAAAGTCTGCCCCCAATTGGAGCCTTAACCCTTTAACTGTACATCATTTCAGCCGGTTGTACAATCTCGTAGTTTTTTGTCTCATTAAAAGAAATTGTGTACATCAGTTTGTCTGTTGTACAATTCTCTAGTTCTTTTTCTTTGCCTGAATAAGGCCAAATGCACAGTATCTTAGTCTGTTGCATAATTCTTTAGTTAATTTTTGTGTGTATTTGCAGGAATAAGGCTACTATTGAATTGTCACCTTTGTTATAACTAAATCTACAAACTATACCCTTGATTTAGTTAGGGCCAGTTAGTCTGCTTTATGCCCAACTCGGTTCAAATTACTGTATGGATAGATAAAGAAGTCTATCAGAACAAGTGTTTTCTGTTTAACTTATTGCTTCTGTTTTTTCTCCTCTTCTCTACTTACCCTTCTCCCCTCTGCCCTTTCTTCCTTTCCCATTACAACTGAATGTACCTTGTATATATTTTTTTTTTTTTTAATTTATTTTTATTGACAACATACACGACAGGGTGGGCCTACTGGCCTATTCCACCCGCAATAGATGCAAGAAAAAATCACATTGTCAGAAACATTTTCTGGTTAACTCCCAACCCCCCTTTCCCCCTCCCGATCCCTCCCCCCAAACAATTGTTACGCCAACTTTAGGGAAAATGCAACTATATTTGACATAGGGAAGAACACTTGCATAGCGCTGCGATAGAGAAAAGTGATCCTTGAGACAGTGGGGTAAGGCCATGTGGTGATTGGGCCAGGGCAAGACCAACCCTCTGAGGGGCGTGGGGACCAGCGCATAGCAACCATTGGTTTAAACTTTTGTTCCATCGCCCCTCTACAATCGCATAGTAATACAATCATCGTGCAGCAGCACTGCTGTCCACTCTTGGACAAAATCAGACATAGTATTGTTTGCTATTGCCGAGAGTTTTTCGTAGCTGAAAATCACTCTGAGCTTGCAGAGCCATTCCTCTTTGGAGGGGGCCAGGACACTTTTCCATTTTTGCGCAAGCGCCAGTCTCCCTGCCCGCAACATGGCGCATATGACCTTGGGGAAGGCATTCACCTCCGACTCCGGCGTGGGGGAGCCCAGTAGGATTTCCAGCGGGTGCAAAGATGGACCATAACCCTCGATATCTTTGATCCAGCTTAGGAGCTCCGTCCAGTATACCTGTATGGACGGGCAACTCCACCACATATGAAACCAGGTTCCCCGTTGATGGCATCCCCTGGGGCAGAGGGAGGAAACATCCCGGTACATTCTAGACAATAGCGCCGGGGGGCGATGCCATGAATGGAGGATTTTAAAGTTATGTTCCATAGCTGCTGTGTATAGGGAGCCTGTGAAAATGCACTTGAAAACCGCCCTCCAGGTGTGGTCCTCTATTGGCATCCCCATCCTCTCTTCCCATATGCGCTTGAAGGGTTGTCTGCCTTCTAGGTCGGCTATAATCAGCACACTATAAAACTTAGATAGCGAACCTTTGCGAGATTTACTTTTGGCCAGAATTAGTTCGAGTGGGGTGAGGGGGCGACTAAGCTGATCGGACCACCGCGGTTGGGTAAGTATCCCTTTCAGCCGCAGGAATTCAAAAACCGTGGGGGGCCTGTCCACCAGAGCCTCTGTCAAGCTGTCGTATTCAATGAAGCCCTCTTCTCGTGTAAGCTGGGAGACTCTTTCCAGTCCCATGTCAGACCAGGCCTGGGTGTCCCGAAAGCCCCTCATATCCAGATCAATGGGTGGGCCCCAGAGAGATGACAGAGGCGAAGGCCATGTAGATATCAAATTATTAGCTTTCCTGGGTTTCCACAGTGACCAAAGGACTGCTAAAGTAGGATGTGTCTTGAGTTGTGGGGGGAGTGACCTGGGAGAGGCCCAGAGATAGTCCCTGACCTTCCTCGGATGTGCGTGGGTGTCTTCGACATACGTCCAGAATGTACGCATGTCGTCCCGCATGTGCTCCAACATCACCCTGAGCTGAGCTGCTTTATAATAGAGCCTAAAATCGGGGAGACCGAAGCCACCATGGGACTTTGGGAGGGTCCGAGTGGAAGTTTTAACCCTGGGCCTTTTGCCGTTCCAAATGAAGTGAAGGACACGAGACTGGAGCACCTCGAAAAAGGCCTCAGGTATCACGACAGGGAGAGCTGAGAAGAGATAGAGAAGGCGAGGTAAAATGTTCATCTTAACCGAGACCATGCGTCCAAGCCAGGAGAGCGTGAGGGGGGCCCATCTTTTGAGATCGCTACTGACCTGGGCGAGGATTCCAGGGAAATTCCATTGGTATAGATGGGACAGATCTCTGGGGATGGTGATGCCCAGATACCTTGTGGATGTTCGCTCGATTCTAACCCCTTGAATGTCGGTTTTGTTCTCAATATCTTGTTCCCCTGGGCCCATTGGCATAATACTTGATTTGGATGCGTTTATTCTCAGCCACGAAAAGGAGCCGAAAAGGTTTATGAGATCAAACAGCCTCGGTAGGGATTTGTGAATGTTGGTCAGATAGCCCAGTATGTCGTCCGCGAACAGGGAGAGCTTAAACTCGCACTCACCACATCGTATACCCCTAATCTCCGGGTCGTTCCTAACTGCTATAGCCAGGGGCTCCATGGCCAGGGCATATAGGAGAGGTGACAGGGGACAGCCTTGCCGGGTGCCTCGGGAAAGGGAAAAGGGGTCGGATGTGCCCCCATTAACTGATACTCTCGCCGAGGGCGAGTTGTATAGAGCTGCGACCCACCTACAGAAATTATCTCCCAATCCCATTTTCCTAAGAACCATGATCATGTAGGGCCATTCGACCCGGTCGAAGGCTTTTTCAGAGTCGAGTGAAAGGAGGTACCCCTCCACTCCCTGTTCGGTAGCCTCATGCATAAGGTCGAGGGTTTTTCTGATGTTATCCGACCCCTGGCGCCCCGGGATAAAGCCCACTTGATCTCCATGTACTAGGGAGGGGAGGAATTTTGCCAGTCTGTTCGCCAGGAGTTTCGCCAGTATTTTAACGTCAGTGTTTAGGAGCGATATTGGGCGATATGACTGGCATAGGGCTGGGTCTTTGCCGTCTTTCGGTAGGACCACTATTAAGGCTGACATTGTGGGAGGGAGGGACCCTTGATTTAGTGCACAGTTAAACAGCTTGGCCAGGAAGGGGGCGAGTGTGGATCTATAGGTCTTATAAAATTTGACTGAGAAGCCGTCGTCCCCCGGGGCCGTGCCACTTTTTAAGGTGGAGATAGTATCAATTACCTCTTCCGGGGAAATAGGGATTTCCAGAGCGTCGGCCTTGTCTGGTAGCAGGCCCGGGACAGGGAGGGAATCCAGGAACCTATCAACTTCTATCCCATCCCCCTTGTATTCTGAGCAGTATAATTTTTCATAGTATAGCCTGAATTGTTCCGCTATTTTGGAGTCCCTTGCGGTCGAGTTACCGTCCGCAGAGCGGATTGAGTTCACTCTCCTGCTGTTCCTAAGTTCGCGGAGTCTCCAGGCCAGTATCTTGTCGGCCTTTTCCCCTTTTTCCATATATTTTTGTTTCAGAAACGAGAGCTTCCTTTCCGTTTGCCCTACCTGGAGGTGAGCCAATCCAGTGCGCAGCTTCTGCAATTCCTCCCACTGCCCAGGGAACATCTGAGTTTTCAGTTTACCACCCGGTTGTATGGCCTCTATTTTGGTTTTCAGGTCTTTCTCTTCCCGGTCCCTCTCTTTTTTTCCCCGCCCCAATGCCAATTAGGGTACCTCTGATGGTTGCCTTAAATGCCTCCCATACTCCCATAGTGCCTACCTCCCCGTTGTCGTTCAGGGAGAAATAATCTTCTATGGCTGTAAGAAGGGTTTGGCGCGTCTCCTTGTCATGTAGTAGGAGGTCGTTACAACTCCATCGGGAGCTGGCTACAGGAGTAGGGGGGAGGCCGATACCAATCTTCACCATGTCATGGTCCGTCCAGGGGACGATTTCCACCCCAGCGCTGGTGATCTCACCCTGCATTGCTGAATCTACCAAAATGTAGTCTATACGCGAGAAGGCATCGTGAGGCTTAGAGTAAAAAGTGTAGTCGGGGTTCAGACCTTTCTTGGGTGTACTCGTGTCACACAACCCCAATTCCCCATTCACTGCCTGGAAGGTTGATGCCAATTTTTTGTGGAGGCGGATGTTGGGGCAAGGATTCACAGATTTTCTGTCCCTTTCGGGGCAGAGCACCATATTAAAGTCCCCTCCCACCAGGAGGGTCCCCTTCGCAAATGACATTATTGTCCCCTTCATGCTTTCCCAGAAGACGTCCTGCGACTCATTTGGGGCGTATATGCAAACCAGGGTGAACAGGCGTCCCCGCACATCCCCTTTTACCATGAGATACCGACCCTCGGGGTCGGCCTGTGCCACCTTAAATCCAAAGTGAGCCCCGGGGGACACCAGGAGAGCTACTCCCCTCTTCTTGGACTGGGTAGAGGCTGAGAATACCTGATCTATATTTTTAGCTTTAAGCTTGGGCTCCTTCCCCCGAACCCAGTGGGTCTCTTGCACAAAGAGAAATTGTAGTTTCATCCTCGTAAATTCCCGCATGAGCAGTGACCTCTTGGTGGGTGAGTTGAGCCCCCGAACATTCAGAGACCCCACTGACAAGGATTGGAGTGAATCATCCATTAGGATGCGTTGTGAAGCACCTAACTCCAATTTCAAGGATGCAAGCGTCATTACTCCCTCTATGTTTCAGCACCTCGCTGAGGGTTAGGAACAGCCCCCAGGGTGTGATCAAGACCCCAAACTTTGGCGTATTATAACAAATTCCCCAACATCCCAACATCCCCTCTTCTCTCCCCCCACCCCCCTCCCCCCAGATCGCCTGGTTGTATTGAGGCATCGTCTCAAAGTCACACAACCGGCCAACCATGTCTCCCCCCTCCGGGCTCGTTACCTCATTATAAACGCCCATTCGAGCCCCCCCCTGCGGGCTTGATGCAAGAATTTGAAATGTAACAACATCCCCCCTTTGCAACGTCGAGTGGAGAAAGATTTCATCAGATTCTAGTAGTTTGTTTCAGCTATTCTGAGGGTCCGGCGACGCTGGTGCCACTCTCCTGAATTTCCTTTGGCCTCGTACTCTGCGCCTCTCCTTTGGAGCGTTGATCTTTTTAGGGCCCTTCGGGGTGCGCTCACGATCGCGGTCTCCCGGTTCAAAATCCGAGTTATCTAGGAGTTCGCCTGTCACTCGTTGGATGTCGTCTTCGGTGATCAGGGTATACTTATATCCCTCGTGCTCGAAAGAAAGTGAAAAAGGATACCCCCACCTGTATCGGACTCCCTTGGCTTGGAGCATTTTCGTCAGAGGGGAACAAAGACGGCGTCTCGCCAGAGTGAAGGCCGACAAATCTTGGTATACTGAGATCTGGGCCCCATCACATTCCACCGGGCCCTTCTTGCGAGCTAGTTCGAGGATCCTGCTTTTCTCAGAGAAGTAGTGGAAGCGAACTAAGACGGATCTGGGGCCTCTGGAGGCTGCCCCTGCTCTGTGGGCCCTGTCGATGGTGGGTTTGTTAGTGTTAGTTCCGTCAAAAAGCACTCTCGCCACCGCGTTGACTGCCTTGACAATGTCTGCCTGGGTTTCCCGTCCTGTTCCGGGAAGCCCAGAAAACGTAGGTTGCAGCGCCTTTCTCTGTTTTCCAAGTCATCCATTTTCAATGAGCATTTTTCTTCTCTTCTCTCAAGTTCAGACAGGCGCATGTCAAATTGCGATTCGAGAATGTCATTCGAAGGTGTGTTGTTCTCCAGTGACTGCACCCTGTCTTCTATGTTTTCAACCTTTTTGTCTAGGGTGTCCAGCCTAAGGGTGATGTCTGCGCGGAATCCTCTAATTTCATCCAGCAGGGCCGCCATTCCCCTGGAGACCGAGATTGCGTCTGCCGCTTCTTGCTGCGTTTGGGCGGCCATTTCAGGGGTTATTTGGGGCTCAAGGGACGGGCGCCGAAACCTCTGCAGTGTTTCCCTCCAGGTCATAGGCCTTCCCTGGACACTCTTGCTCCCCGGTGTCTGCCCCCAAATGATTTCCTTTGCGTCCCAGGGGGAGCTGGGGCCCTTGGTAGCTCTGCGGCCAGGGGCGGGGAGGAGGTTGTGGGGGGGGCTGGAGCCCCAGGCAGATCACTTGTCGTGGGCGGGGGATCCACTTCCACAGGTTCTCCCCGTTTTTTTTTTTTTTTTTTTTCCTCCGTTGTGTTGGGGGCCGTGAGTTTTATTGCCCCCTGTGGGTGCCCAGCCCCGGGGTGGGTCTCCTTACCTCGGGGGGGGGGGGCCCCTCTCCCACGCCACTCGTGTTCGCCCCGCGCGGGCTTCGCCAGAATCTGCGCAATCCTGGGGAGCCTCTCCCTCGCTGACACCCCGCTGGGGGGGTTCCTCGTCCTGGTGCGGCGCCTCCTTCTCCCGCTCCTCGGTCCACCTCCTGGGCCGTTCCGTTGCCGCGAGCCGCCGTCGGTTCTCGGCAGGATCCCTCGGCCTCGGACGCCTGGGCCTTTGCGAGGCCTCTCTGGGCCCGGGCTCGCAGTTGTTTTCCGCGGAGCCGCAGGGCTGCAGGAGGGAGGGGTTTCACGCCCTCGGGGTCCGCTGGCTCGCAGCTCCGACTCTGCTCCACTCCTGGGTTTCAGGTTTGGGCCAGGGGTGCCCGGCACCTTCGTACTGGGGGGGGGGTGTCGGTGTCTCGCTCCGGGGGTGTCGGGGGGGGGGGGGGGGGGGGGGCTCTGGTCCCTCGATCAGCGCCCTGGTGGGGAGACGAGCGGAGATGCTTCAACACATCTCAGCGCCCCCTGGTGGATCTCACCTTGTATATATTTTAAGATTTGTTTTCACATGTTCACCTACTTGTATACATTTTCCTCATCAATGTAGTCAACCAGTGGTTATATTCATGTTCGTTTTCATGAATAAATTTCTGATGTTTGTTAATCTGCTTAGAATCACATGCTGTGCATAGGTCCGACATCCAGTGGTCACTGCGGAGTATTGCATTTTGTTTTTCGTAGTCGAAAAGGGGACGTCGACAAGGCGTGTCTGAAACACTATCCCTATAGTGACGTGCGTTGTACCCACAATCCCTCACGCGTCGAGGTCCCTCAGATTGTTTTTTTCCGCCCAGCTTCTGGTCGCCTTCACGCGGAGCTCCTCGAGAGACATTGCAACTCCTCGACCTTTGGTCGTTTTTTCTCTAATATTAATAATCCCTCCCTCGACGCAGTTGTAAGCTGTTCTCCGCCGAAAAGAATCTTCGACGGAGGGTCGAGCGGAAGAAATCCTTCGGCGCTGCCGAACACGTGGCCTGGCCTCGCAGGCCATATACAGTAGGGAGAGTGGGGTCGTGGGACATCTCTGGGTCTTTTCTGAGAATGCCTTTCCCTTTCCCCTTCCTTTCCCTTGGGGTGTTTATCGCGATTTATTGCCTCGGCTATGGAGAGGACACCGTTTAGGTTTTGCCCACTTTGTAAAGGCAAATTCACTTGGAAGGACAAGCACTCACGGTGTAACCGCTGCTTGCCCCTCGATCACAAGGAGGAAAGGTGCGCGGCTTGTCGGCTTCTTAAGCCTAAAACTCTAAAAGACCGAAGGGTTAAAAGGTGGGCGGCCTACGCGATGTCGAAGGCCGAAGGTTCACCCACCGTTGCTACCACCGACAGTGACGAGGAACGCGATAACACGACCTCCGCTACGGAAGTCGAAACCCCCTCTAAGGAGCGCTTACGCGCTTCGTCGTCTGTCCCCGGCCCCGACGGGCTCGGCTCACGCCCTGCTCATGGGGATGAACACCCCGGCGACACAGACGCACACAAAGATCCACATAAACACACAACCCACGGCTCTTCTTCGACGAAGTCGAAAAGACCTTCGGCACCCAAGGAGACGCAGGTTCCACCGGCGGCCTCCTCGGACCGTTCGGGTTCGAAGCCCCTCTCGCAACCGCAGCCGCGACCTGCGACTGGGCTTTCGGCAAACAAGGGCGCTGCCACCAAACCATCGGCCGGTGCGCATCAACAGAAAGCGCAGACCGCCGTAGAGCGTTCGATACCCATAGCGTCGAAAACTCAAGCTTCCGCCGACAAACGAGTCGCCGACAAGCGAGTCGCCGATAGCTTAGCAAGGATCGCTGTAGCCGACGCCCAAAAGCGTACGCCGAAGATTTCATCGAGCGTTACGCATAAGTTAAAGGATACGCCGAAAAAGCCCGATGGGAAGCAGGGACTACCCCCTTCAGGCAGGGAGTCTCCCGACACACCAGAAGGTTTTTCGGAGGGCGACGGGACACTTTCCTCGACGCTTTGGGAGAGGTCGAGCCATTTTGAGTTAGATAACCCTATGTTTCCCCCGCCAGACCGCTCTGGGGTACCCCATGAAACTATGGAAAGACTCCACCTCTGTATGGAGAGGATGGAAAAGTTCATGAGCACCCAGGCCTCTCAAACACACAAGAGGACCAGAGAAGGGCCTCAGGAGGACCCCAGGGCCAAAAATCCGAGGCTAGTCGATCCCCAGCAGGACACAGCCTCAGACTTCCAAGATGTATATGACCTCACTGGGGAGGAGCAAGACTTCGAGGAAGAAGATGATTTCATGGACAATGAAGAACAGAACCAGGAGGAATGTCTGGAAGACAGAACAGACATTATAGAAGAAGGCTTCGGGGTTAACCCAGAAGAGGGACCTTCACACCCCTGGCAATCACCATCAGTGCATTCCGACACTGATGTCCTAAACCTAACTCCTCCGGACAATTCTCCAGTTAGGAACACGTCTCCAATTGACGATCAGCCGACGTTCAATGCACTGTTGCGCAGAGCAGCAGCGCATTTCGAACTCGACACCGGGGAACTCTCTCCAGAATTGGACTTTGTAGAAAGAGTGATTAAGGAAAAACCCCCGGTCAGCCAGACCATTCCACTCCTCGCTTCAGTAAAGAGAAGGATCATACCTTCGCTGTCCACTCCCGCTATGATCAGAGGGGTCAATCCACGGATTGAAAAACTTTTCACTCCTTCACCCTCAGACCCCCTCTACATTAGGGGACATTCCATTCCTGATTCCCTAGTGGTTTCTAATACTAGAAAGAGGGCAGGGGTACCACTTTCCACCAGTGAGGCACCCCCTGACAAGGAGGGCAAGAGGCTATATGCCCTTGCAAAAAGAGTTACTTCCTCGGCTGCCTTCTCAGCAAGAATTGCCAACAACAATTCCTTGCTTGCAAGCTACGCAGACGCGCAGAGGGCCAAACTGCGAAAAGACGCCGAGGAAGCACCGGAGCCTTTACGTACGCGCCTACTGTCAACTATTGGCGAAGGAACCCAAGTGAACCAGAGCATTGTTAAAAACTCTCTGGACGCGGCAGAAACAGCAGGACGTTCCTTGGTACAAGGAATACTCCTAAAGCGCCATGTATGGCTGCGCAACTCAGGCTTTAAACCAGAGACACAGGCGTCTTTGATAAATAAACCTGTCGAGGACGCTAACCTCTTCGGAAAAGCGGTAGATGAAGCCCTAGAGATGGCTAAAAAAGAGTTCGACACTATCAAGACTCTCGACCAGATCTCTAAGCCCACTACCAGGCGCGGCTATGGCAACAAACGCTTTTTTCGTGGCCAACGCCAACACCAACAACAAAATCAACATCAGCAATACCCTGCCACCAATTACCAAACCAATAGTGGGCAGTACAGCCAAAGAGGCCAACGCCGGGGCAAAGGGAGGGGTCGGGGATCCACCCCCAGAGGCTCCCAAGCCCCCAACAACTCCAAGTGACGCGAATATTCGCGTCCCCTCCCATGCAACACCGGTCGGGGGCCGGATAACATCCTTTCTTCCTGCATGGGAGGAGATAACGTCAGACCGTTGGGTACTGTCCACCGTAGCCCACGGATACTGTATCGAATTCAACAGTTCCCCATCCTACAGACCCTTGAGGGGACGTCGCATGACACCGGAACATCTTGCCATCCTTCTCCAAGAAGTACAACAACTACTGGAAAAAGGAGCCATAGAGGTCGTGCCTCTATCTCAGGTAACGGAAGGTATTTATTCAGTGTACTTCCTTGTACCCAAAAAGGATCTAACCATGCGCCCTGTATTAGATCTGCGCCCAGCGAACAACTTTATCAAACCCCAAAAGTTTCGTATGGTAACCTTACAGGAAGTAATCCCACTGCTAAATCAGGGAGATTACATGACAACATTGGACATGAAAGATGCATACTTTCATATTTTAATGTTGCCAGCGCACAGAAAATACCTCAGGTTCATGATAGAGGGCAAACACTACCATTTCAAAGTGCTACCCTTCGGCATAGCATCAGCACCAAGGGTATTCACGAAGGTGCTGGCAGTGGCAGCGGCCCACCTGCGCAGGTTGTCCATCCCAGTTTACCCTTACCTCGACGACTGGCTCATAACAGGGGATTCTTACGAAACATGCTTCTCCAATACCCAAAAGACAGTAGACCTTTTGTTCCAGTTGGGCTTCTCCATCAACGAAAAGAAGTCCAGTTTAGACCCCAGTCAAATCAAACAATTCCTAGGGGCTCTAATTCAAACAAAGGACGGCCTCGTCTTCCCCTCCAAAGAGAGGGTCCAAAACATGCTGTTTCAAATCCCTCAATATGTAACCGGTCGAGAGGTGACGGTACGCAAAGCAATGCGCTTGCTAGGAATGATGGCGTCGTGTATTTATTTGGTACCTCACGCGCGCCTGCGCATGCGCCCAATGCAAGAGTGGCTCAACAGCCAGTGGTGTCAGGCCAGCGGACTATGGGAGGATCTAGTTGTGGTCTCGCAGGCCTTAGTTCTCTCGCTACGGTGGTGGACAAAGGAAAACATGGAAAAAGGGAAACCCTTTGCCACACCCGCGGCGGAAGCCACTCTAACCACAGACGCATCCCTCACAGGATGGGGGGCGCACCTATCCCATCAGACTGCTCACGGAGTGTGGACTCCGAACGTAGCATCCAAACACATAAATCTACTGGAGCTACTAGCTGTGTTCAAGGCGCTAAGAGCCTTCCAGGAACACCTACAAGGCAAAACAGTAATGGTCCTTACAGACAGCACCACAGCCATGTACTACATCAACAAGCAAGGGGGCACCCACTCTCCAGGCCTGTCCAAGCTGGCCCAGAATATATGGAAGTGGGCTCTCAAACAGGACATGTTCCTACTATCACTACATGTACCCGGGGAACTCAATCTGCTAGCAGACAGTCTCAGCAGAGATTTCCCCCTGCCCAAAGAGTACGAATGGCGCCTGCACGAAGACATCGTCTTCGACGTCTTCACACAATGGGGATTCCCAGAAATAGACCTGTTCGCAACCCTGGAAAACTCACAATGCCTAAGTTACGCCTCCAGGTACCCCCAGAACCAATCCAAGGGGAACGGTCTGTCGATGCAATGGTCAGGGAAATTTGTTTACGCTTTTCCCCCCGACTCCCCTTCTCAACAAAGTGGTGCACAAGATGCACCAGGAACAAGTGACCATGATACTAGTGGCCCCAATGTGGGCACGACAACCATGGTTCGCTCACTTGATGGAGATGTCTCTATCCCCCCCAGTAAAACTCCCCTGCCCGTACAACATGCTGTCTCAGGACAAAGGCAGGACTCTGCATCCATGCCCCCAGAACATGAACTTAGCAGCTTGGCTCCTGAGATCATAGAGTTCGGACATCTACAACTCCCGCAAAGATGCATGGACATCCTCAGGGAAGCCCGAAAACCGAACACTCGCCACTGCTATTCTAGCAAGTGCAAAAGATTTGTCATCTGGTGCAGGAGTAAAAGCATCAACCCTATTGACTGCTCTCCCACACATGTGGTCCTATACCTGACCCCAAACAACAAGAGTAACAGGGGATGCCAGGGATATCTCAATACTGTGACCTACCCCGGATAGAACAAAAAAATACTTAACAAAGAAGGTCAGAGTACTCTCTGTGTTTATATAGTGAGCATCAATGCAACCCATCCGTCTCTGAGCGCCCATTAAATCATGGCAAAGAAGATACAATATACAGCAACATGTCTTATTACAAACATTATGTTGGATAGAAACAAATTGAATTCAATCCAGTCGACACACCAACACTATTAAATATAATTTATTAACATTTTTTGAAGAAAAAAATTATCGTAAACAAACACACATCGTCAAAAGTGTTAATATTATTCAAAGTGTAAACCAGTCCCCTCAATTCATCCATGGGCTGGTACAATATAACATTCCCATCTTAAAAACCACAAGACAACACACATCAACCATATCACATTCACTCACAAACCATTCATGAGTTCATACACATTTTACAAATAATTTTCATTATAAAAATGATTGTACTAAAAAACAAGTTTAGCAATATAAGTCCAATATTCAATATGGATCATACACACTCACTAATGAGTCAGACTTAAATACTACAATCTGGTCCGACTCTAACTAATTACACTTGAAACTGTTTATAATTAACAGTATATTCCCCAACCCGACATGTTTCTTTCTGTGTAGGTTTAAATAAACAGAAATTCTTCAGGGGTATTATGGTCCCGTATGGTCAGGTGGATAGTAGATGGAGAACAATGGAACGGATAGACTGCACTGGAACTACTCACCTAAATACAAACACAGAAAAAACCAACATCAATCTGGCGCAAATGCTCAATTTATCAAATTGATCTTAATCATCTCCGTGACATTTAGTTAACGGGATGTAGAGAAGGGGTGTTGAATACCCTCAATATGCCTAAACCACTACAAATATCTAGAGGACCGAAAAATCGGACCCTAGAAGAACACACCATATTACCATATATACCTGACCCACCTATTGGATTCAGGTCTAGTGTTTAACTCCATTAAAGTCCACCTAGCTGCACTTTCTGCATACACCACTTCCCAACTCAAAGTGTCGTGGTGGAGGATCCCTGTTATAAAGGCCTTCATGGAGGGAGTAAAGAGAATACACCCCCCGATAGCTGACCCAGCTCCCGGATGGGACCTTAATGTGGTACTTACCAGACTCATGGGCTCTCCATTCGAACCCATGCACAAAGCATCTCTTAAACACCTCACGCTTAAGACTGCTTTTTTAATAGCTATCACCTCCATCAGGAGAGTAAGTGAACTTCAGGCTCTTTCTATTCTAGACCCCTTCGTTACAGTTCACAAAGATAAAGTGGTTCTACGCACTCACCCTAGGTTTGCTCCGAAATTTATTTCTAAATTCCACGTAAACCAATCTATAGAACTACCAACGTTCTTTCAAAATCCTTCCAATTTGGGAGAAAGGACTCTGCACACACTAGATGTACGCAGAGCGGTCATGTTCTACATGGAAAGAACCAGACCACTGAGGAAGACTAATCAGTTCTTCGTCTCGGTGGCAGCAGGAAGAGAAGGAGATGCAGTTTCAAAATCCACTATTTCTAGATGGATTGTTCAATGCATCACTCTCTGCTATACTCTTGCTAAGAGAGAACTGCCCTTTAGGCCAAGAGCACACTCTACTCGAGGCACGGGGGCATCCATAGCATTCATTGCAAATGTTCCCCTTGAGTCCATCTGCAAAGCGGCTACCTGGAGTTCTGTGCACACCTTTACAAAACACTACTGTCTAGATACACACTCTAGATCTGACTCCCAGGTGGGACAGGCAGTATTACGACACCTTTTCTCTACTGTTCCTTCTCATAACCCACCGCCAACTCCGGGTACTGCTCGCTAGTCTATGCACAGCATGTGATTCTAAGCAGATTAACAAACATCAGAAGAGAATGCATTACTTACCGTAAAAGCATTTCTGATGATTGTATCTGCTTAGATTCACATGCGCCCGCCCTTCCTCCCCGCTCGGATGGAAGGAACATAGACTTCCTTTATATATCTCTCTCTTTTCTGTACTCACTCACGTCTAGAAGGCTCCCTCAGGGCAGAAAAATACAAACAGAGGGACCTCGACGCGTGAGGGATTGTGGGTACAACGCACGTCACTATAGGGATAGTGTTTCAGACACGCCTTGTCGACGTCCCCTTTTCGACTACGAAAAACAAAATGCAATACTCCGCAGTGACCACTGGATGTCGGACCTATGCACAGCATGTGAATCTAAGCAGATACAATCATCAGAAATGCTTTTACGGTAAGTAATGCATTCTCATATATTTTGTTATATATTTTTTTAGCCTTTTGTGATACGTGCTACCAACAATAGGCACAATTGAAGTTTAGTATGACTGGTGGTACAATGCATATGTCAAACTGAATGATTTATTCTGTTTTTGCTACCAGTTGAACGTGCACCAATGGCTTTCTAAACCAACTTAAAACTTTAGCCATACAGGAACGTCCTTTGTTATATGTTAACCCTTTAACTGCCATGGCGCCCTCCCCCAATGCCAAGGCCTTTTATGGTGATTTCGGTATGTCGCCATTCAATGCCTTGTAACTTTTTTGTTAAATGAGATATTTCAGCCACATTTTGCCCCTTTTTTCCCCACATGTAGGCAGTCGTAACACCACCCAGGAATCCGAGGTTGCTGTAGGGGAGTGAGAGAAAATAAGCAAAAAGGGCGAAAATTTTTTTTTCAAAAAATTCCAATAAAATGATGTACAAAGAAACCTGTGGTTTTTTCCTTGTAAGAGCTAGGAACAAATGGTTTGATGCGCTGAATTCCCCAATTGCCTGGCTGTCAGGAACAGGTTGAGTGGAAACGTAAAACAATTATTTTGATGTAGTTATCAAAATGTTTTGTGAGAGGTAGGCGATTTTGGCCATTTTTGCCAATTGGACATGCATGGACGAATGGAAGAAAATGGTAGAAAAGCCGAATTGGAGGACAGAAAGGCATATATTTCTGAAAAGTAGACAAAATTCCATGCTTAGGAAGGGGTGATTTGCGTAGGTCGGGCAACAACTAGGTTGGGGAAAATGCCATTGTTTGGGGGGAAAAGCGGGAAAATTACCGGGGGAAAAAAAAGGTATGTGGTGGACATGGTTGGCTTGGTATGGCAATGGCGTCTATGAATTTTTTGAAAAACAATGCTCCGCTACATTCCCCCGACTCTTGCAGTTAGGAAAGCACACAGTCTTTGTAGTGTTTCACAAAACAAGCAATACCAGAAGTCAAACACTGAGCCATGGTACACAGGAGTTTTATGATGCTTACGGCCTGAACAGACTTACTTAGCATGTGTAAATCAGGAAAACCAATGTGGTGAGGAACGGCAAGCATACATTTTTTTGAAAGAGCACAGGCAGACCTTTTCAAAGGTAGGTGGCTTGAGCAGGTTACAAAATTGTATGGTGCCTAAAGCAGCGACTAAATGTAGGGCACATTTGGGAAATGAAAGGGTTGTGTGACAAAGGGCACCAGCAAATGGGTCAAAACTTTATGAAATCCACACAAACACAACAAATGTCATACCTTCCCACGTTCCCACACGTGTCCTGATCAAAATGGTACCTCACATGTGTGGGTGCACCTACGTGGGCGCCAAGGGGAAAGCCTAAAATACCCCTACCCCAAGTCTGTTCTGACAGCTGAATTTCACACTTTTTCCAGACGGGCACACCATACAGATATGGCGCCACCAAGGAAAACGGGGAACCCGATGCATTTCTGAAAAGAGGACACCCGTGGGAATACACAGAGGTCTGACCTGCGCGAAGCAGGCCAGAATTTATTACCTAGAATCCCCGACAAAGTGAAAATTGTGTTTTTTCCCCACCAAATATCGCCCTTTGTCAGGGATTGAGGGTAATAAATCCTGGGCCGATTTGCGCAAGTCAGACCTCAGGTGTCTTCTTTTTCGGAAATGCATGGGGTTCCTCGTTTTTCTTGGTGGCTTGGACACCCTAGGCCCAAATCTGTAGGTTGTCTCCCCAAACCCTTTGGGGGTTACAAGTGGTGTAGCCTTTTTCCTTTTGTGCCCCGGTAGGTGTACCCACACATGAGGTACCATTTTCGTCGGGACACCTGTGGGAATGCGGGAAGGTATGACATCTGTTGTTGGCGGCGTGTTTCGGTGGGTGAGGAGTGGAATGTCTGAAAATTGTGATTTTTACCCCCAAATTTGGACTTTGACAGGGGTTCTGGGTAGTAGATTCTGGGCCGATTTGCGCAAGTCAGACCTCTGTGGATTCCCACGCGTGTCCTCTTTTCAGAAATGCATGGGGTTCCCTGTTTTCCTTGCTGGCATCGACACCCTAGGCCCAGATCTGTAGGTTGCCCACAAGTACAAAATGTGCTGTGCCGAAAGGCTTGGGGTTACCAGTGGGTTACCCTTTTCCTTTTGTGCCCCGGTAGGTGCACCCACACATGTGAGGTACCAATTTCGTGGGGACACCTGTGGGAACGCGGGAAGGTATGACATATATGGTTGTCGACGTGTTTCGGCAAGTGGACAGAGGGAAATTTCTCTGAAATTGGCTGAAAATAAAGACAATTCTCAGACATTTCGCTCTGGCCACCCACCGAAACACACCGCCAACAACACATGGCCTACCGTCCTGGTTCCCACAGGTGTCTCAATGAGAGGCAGACCTCTTGTGCGCAGGTGTCATACCTGAGTGACAATGGGTACATCATTAGTATAGTAACTTCTCTGTAATGCGCTCAGGAAACAGTAAAGTACTGTTAGTAAGCCATTTACATGCACCTTTACTCACACTTCTCATACATACCAGTCACAATGCAGATGGACACGCAAGGTGGGATTTAGCACAAGGAGTAACCACCTTGTGTAGCACAAGAAGGATCGTCTTTTTGAACAGTGATGCCATGACAAGGCACCCACCGGATCACTGGCCATTCGTATCCCTTTCGTGTCTGCAGTCAGTTGACATCCATTCCAGCAGTCGCACTTCTACCAAATCACTTGCAGCAGAGCAAGCGTATCTACACACTTATACTACGTGGACATGTGCTCACAATGCAACCATGTCTCTAGCAATATCTTAACCATCATTTGGCAGCAATTGTATAGCAACTGTGTCTGCATATCATCTTTATGTGCCTGCAATCATATGGACACACTGATGGCAAGTGCATACTGGCTCACTTGGCTACCCTGCCCTACGGGTGCCATCTTACACACCAAGTTCGAGTATGCCCACAGCAGCTCTGGGCACACACACCCTGCAACATGGCAATCATTTCTGCAGTGCTGGGAAAGTGCCTTCACAGAAATGACATCTCAATGTTCTTTGTATCTTAACCTCATTCACACACCAATCATATCCAATTCATTCCTACAGAAGACATGTCAGTTACACCACACATAACATTACTTGCAGTAAAACAATAAACAAGGCAGGATGTTAAGAGGTACGCAAGACACCGCGCCATACAGTTGGTGTCCAAGTACCACTTTCATGACACTTAGACCTCAAGGGGGGGAGCCAAAGTGGAGTGTATTATTTTGAAAAGACACCCCTTGAGTGGAGGAAACCTGAATGGTATTCTGGTCTTCCTCAACGCACTCCTTGAGTAGAGGGAGCGTGACTGGCGTTTTTTTGCATGCCAAACCTTAGGTGGAAGGAGACGATTCGGTTGACTTTTTTTCCAATGTACGCCGGAAGCGGATGGGGCTTCCCAGACTCGAACAGGAGCAAGCTGCACTAGCATGCCTTGCCAAGACACCCCAAAGGGGAGGGACTCCGAGTGCTCTACCCGTCTTCTTCATAGCCCACCTCAACTAGAGGGGGTGGAGTGGCATTCCTTTCCAAGGTGTGCCTGAAGTGGAACAAGCCTAAATTGCGTTACTTTGCAAGGCACACCTTGCGCAAAGGGAGCTAGACTGCCTTTTCCTTATGAGGCAAACCTGAAGTGAAAGGTACCGGGGTGATGTCTCTTTCCCAGACAGGCCTCAAGTGGAGGGAACAGGACTAGCATTGCTTGCCAAAGCACGCCAAAAGGGAATGACCCGCAATGGAGTTCCTTTCTTGTGCATGGCACGACTCGAGTAAAGGGATCTGTAATGATTACTATTTCGCAGGCATGCCTCCAATGGAAGGAGCCTGATTCGCGTTCCTTTGCAAGTCAGGCCTTGAGCTGAGGGATCTAGACTGATGTATATTTCGTAGGCACGCCTCAAGTGATAGCTACGGCTGTGGCTGCCTTTCCAAGGCAGGCCTCGTGTGGAGAAAGCAGGACTAGCATTGCTCGTGAAGACACGCTAAATCAAGTTTCTTTATTCATTTATATTGTGCACCAGACCCGATGGTATGAGGGCGCAGGAACAGCAAGGGTATTCTCAGCTTGGTTACAGTGCTGTACAGTAATTTACAGAGTGTAGATGGGTAATACAGTTGTAATGAATACAGTGATATATGTTTACAAATATACAAATGTACATAGTTTACAAAGGTGACGTCAGTTATTGGTCGTTATTCTTTAACCACTGAATATAGTTTTGTCTAAAGTGGGGGTAGGTTTGAGGTGTCCTTAAGGCAGGTGGCAGGGAGTTCCAGTGTTGGGCTGCTTTCACCTAGAAGCTGTTGCCTCCCATTTTGGGTCGTTTGAACCTGGGAACTGTGAGCAGGTTAGCATTGATGGTCCTGGTAGGCCTGTTAGGGGTATGTCTTGTTATTCTGTCGGCTAAGTAGCGAGGGGCTGCATTGTTGGGGCATTTGTGTGTTAATGAGGGTACTTTGAGCAGAATTTTGTCGGTGGTGGTGAGCCAATTGTGGGTTCTCCCGATGTTAAAGATGTGTTCTCTTGGGGATGCTAAGCGCTGCTCTGAGGGCATTGTTTTGCAGAGTTTGGATTTTGTTGCTAACGTGTTTGTTGGCTCCCTCCTGCATAAAGGCCTTACAATAGTCCAGTTTTGAGAGTACAAGGACGCTGGCTAGGGTGATGCAGTTCTGGGTAGATGGGAAAGGTTTGGCTGCTCTTATAAGCTTACATGTGTATGCTGTTGAAGAGGCCAAGGAACTAACCTGTTTATGGAAGAGAGTGAAGAGTCTAGGTTGATTCCTAGTGTTTTCACTTCTTTAGCTACCTTGATGGACTTGCCGTCTATAATAAAGCTGGTGTATTTGTGATCAAGTTTGTTTAGGTTGGGGGTGGATCCGAGGATGATGAGTTCAGTCTTGTCATCATTCAGGCATAGACTATGGGAGGCAATCCATGCCTGGATGATGAGGTACACCCTGTTCACCAAGGCCAAATCCTTGTTGTAATCTCCCGTCAACGGGATGAGGATCTGGGTATCGTCTGCGTAATTAATGTAGGTGATACCCAGACCGTCAAGATCATCAAACGGGGGCTTTGTGAACACGTTGTACAGTGTGGGGGAGACGCATGAATCCTGAGGGACCCCGCATGTGATGGGGATAGGGTCAGTGGAAGCTGAAGTGGAAAAGACCTGCATAGATCTATTGCTCAGGAACGACTCTATCCAACCGATGGCTTCTTGGGAGAAGTGGGCAGCTGAATCCAAGTGGTTGCATAGAATTTTGTGATCTACTAGATCGAATGCTGCGGAGAAGTCTAGAAGAAGCAGTAAAGCAGTATTCCCATTATTTCTCAGGGTGTCAATTTGGGCCTTAAGATCGATAAGAGCAGTTTCTGTCCCATGTTGGGGTCTAAAGCCTGATTGCCGGCTTCCCAGGAGATGGTTTAGTTGAGGTATTTTTGTATTTGCTGATAGGCTGTCTTATCTAATATTTTGAGCAGCAAGGGGATGGTGGTGATGGGTCTGTAGTTAGAGGGTATATCGGGTTCTAGGGAGGGTTTTTTGAGTAGAGGGAGGACCCAGGATTCTTTGAGATTGTTGGGGATGTTGCCAGAGGAGAAAGAGGCGTTGATGAGTTTAGTAATAAAAGGTGAGAGGTCTCTTGCCGAATCTTTAATGATTTGTGCGGGGCATGGGTTGCCCTGGCAGTTTGACGGTTTAAGGCTGAGGATGATTTTTTCCACTTCTAATGTGTAGACATTGGAGAAGCTGGTGAGTAGGTTGGGTATAGGGTTCTGGGGTGTGGGGAGTGGGAGAGTGTTGGTGGATTTAGTGGAGTTGGTTAGGGATTCTTTCTTTTTGTTGATTTTGATTTGATGGCCCGCGACTTTGTTGGACAGGGCATTTTGGACACTAGTGCACCATTGTTTCTTTCACACGTGTGTCTGGGACTAGGACAGGTGTTTCCAGCTCTTTGATGATAGTAAACAGTTATTTAGTACTGGATTTGGCTTGTGATATTCTCTGGTTATGTGAGTCTTGTTTGGCGATAATTTCTTTTTTGTATGTGGAGGTTATTTTGTTGAGAATCAGCTTGTTAATGTCTGTAGGAGATTGTCTCCAGACTTGTTCCTTTTTGCGTTTCTCTAATCTGAGAGCTTTTAGATGGGTAGAGAACCAAGTTTTCAAGTGTTTTCTCGGCTTGCATTTTCTCAGTTTTAGTGGTGCAATAGAGTCTAAGGCTGAATGCATGAATTTATTGTAACTTTCTACAAGGTGGTGGGGGTTGGAGGTAGCTGAGAGTTGGTTCAAGGTAGAGAGAATGAGGGGGATGAGCTTTTCCACTGTAATGTTTTTCTTGCTTCTCATAGGGATAGCTGTGGCTAGTGGGTTATCAGTAATGGGGCTTGAGGCTTCAAGGGTGAATGTGAGGAGATGGTGGTCGGACCATGGTTGAGGGGTGTTGGCGGTGATGGAGGCCACACAGTTGTAGTTGTTGTGGGTAGGGGTGGACACTCTTTGGGTAAAGCCCAATTCTGACAGGGTATTGTTAATGACGGTAGCCTGGAGGTCTTTGGGGTCTTTGAGGCCTAGTTTGAAGTCTCCTAAGAGGAGGCTCTGGGAGGTATTTTTTAAGTTGTTGGTTAGGATGGTCGTGAGGTCTTCCTCGAAGGAACCTAAGGGTCCAGGTGGTCTGTACAATAAATGAATGGTGATGGTTTGGGAGTTGGCGGTGGGCAGCTTGGCTGTGAGTGATTCACATGAAGGGATGTGGTTAGTGGTGTCGAGTCTAATGTTAAGGTTAGTTTTGGCGATTATGGCAAGGCCTCCGCCTCTGGATTCTATTCTGTCCGCTCAAAGGATAGTATACTCATCGGGGATGGCTAGCGAGAGTTGACATCATGTTGCATTTTCATTGAAGGTACACCTCCAGTGCAGGGAGCAAGAGTGCCATTCCTTTATAAGACATGCACGAATTCAGTGGCTAAGGGTCCATTTCAAGGAATGATGGGCATTTTTTGAAATCAGTCGATCTCCCAATATTTTTCCTTTGTATGATAAAAATAGAAACAAGGCTGAAGGCAGAGGGCAGGCTGGAAAGGGCATTGGGGACAATACACCAGAGTATCTTTCCTCTTTCCTTGTTTTGTACACACCTTACATTTTCGGTAAGGTTGTGCCTTGTGGCAGTGGAAGGAACATAATCAGCAAAGTGGCGCTCTTGCAATCTGGCCACATCTTCAACTCTGGAAAGGAGAGAATTTGTACATGAACCATAGCCAGAGATTGAACAATTGCTAATTCAAATTTCAAAAAGGAAGAGGTTGTTTTGTGGAGTAGCTGCACTGTACACCACATAAGCATTGTACGTTGCCATATGCACAATGTGTGTGGCTAACTTTTTGTACCAGAAACGTGACTTGGGTTCAGCACGGTATGACTCAAGCACTTGGTCATTTTTGTCTACTCCACCCATATACTTGTTGTACTCTAGAATGCAGTTGGGCTTCCACACTTGCTGAGCCTGCCCGCGCAGAGTGACTGCTTAAGTACTTTCATCATGAATAGTACTTAGCATGTACACATCTCTTTTGTCACAGAATTTCACTGCCAATAGTTCATCCCGCCGCAATGCCACACATTGTCCCTTGGCCAACTTCTTACACACAAGTTGTCTGGGTAAGCCTTTGCGGTTACTGCCGATTGTACTGCATGCCAGTGTGCCCACATT
Source organism: Ambystoma mexicanum (assembly GCF_040938575.1). Taxonomy (NCBI): domain Eukaryota; kingdom Metazoa; phylum Chordata; class Amphibia; order Caudata; family Ambystomatidae; genus Ambystoma; species Ambystoma mexicanum. The sequence continues at coordinate 702,475,043 of NC_090921.1, forward strand.
GAACAATTCCTTGAACAGTGGAATTCCTGTGTAGAAATTGTCCACATACAAATTGTGACCCTTGTGGATCCATGATGTGAGAAGTTCCCAAACTATCTTCACTTGTCCCTAAATGGGCTGGGCAGCCAAGAGGGTTTAGGGTCTTTACCAGTGTAGACTCTCATGCTGCAGACATACCCAGTGATACTTCACACATGTACATTTTGATCCCATATCGTGATCTCTTGCTTGGAATGCACTGCCTGAGCAGTAGCTGACCTTTATACAACACCAATGATTCATCGATGGATATGTTCTGGCTAGGAACATACACCACCTGTCTGGCACTGGCCGGCAGTATTTCACAGTACAAATTGACCGATCAACTTGTTTGATGTGTACATTAATAGGAGATCACCAAAGTAGCATTTGTGAATATAACAATTTTATTTTCTCATAAAAAGCCTAAATAGGCCGTTATACATGTATTGCCATGTTTTACCCCAGATGTACTGGGCGTGTGTACAAATTATATTTATATTACACATTCATATAATAGTTTGTAGTGGAAATTATTGCACAGACAAAAGATTGTTGCAATTAGTGAATAAGAATGTGGTTCTTGTAACCAAAACATCTATTTGGTAGACGATTTGTGGTGTTTCTGGCAAGAACTCTTGTAGTAAGTGTTCTTGTGCTGTCTTCAGGACTGTGAAGTGGACTGGAAGGTGTCACTTGTGGTATCCCGTGGATGGTATCTAAAGGGATAGTGGAGATAAAATCAGTGTGGTTGGTGTCTCATAATAGTTTTTTTTCCTATGTGAAGTACAGGAAATATTCACTACCTGAGCCCATCATTGTTGTGTCCTTTTGTCATATACTTTGTATTTCACCCTCATGACATAGACCCCCCAGATCAAAAAAGAGGGCCACACGCACCCCACACATTTGCTAGACGTAGGAACATACACCTCTGCAAATCGGTGAGTGAAGTGGTCCAGAAATGGCTGGAGTTTGAAGAGCCTATCAAAGTTTGGGTCAGTTCTGGGTAATGCTGCTGAGTTGTCATTGAAGTGCAACATACGGCGCTGTGTTTGAAAGCGATTTCTGCTCAATGTAGCTGCAAAAAACGTGCAATAAAGTGGAGCTACAGTAGACCAGTATATCGAGACAGATGGCTTGTGAGAAATTCCCCTGAGCAGAATGAGACCCCAAAACTTACTCATTTCAACATCTGTTGTGGGAACCCATGCTTGTGCTCTGGACTGGGGTTTCAGAGTGGGACCCCTTGACCTCAAGAACTGTGCAGCGTATACATTGGTTTGCTGAACCACATCTGCAATGAACCCATCATTAACAAAAAGGTTGAAAAAATCAATAGGCTGAAACCCATCTGTAGTCACTGTGCACCCTGATATACCAGTGAAAGGGGCCACAACTGGCTGAGCCATTGCTGGAGGCACCCACTGTAACTCTTCAGCCATGTCAGGAACTGCCACATGGCGTGGCCGTCCTGCACGTCCCCTCCCCCTTACAGGTCCCCTGCATGTGGGAAGTGTGCGAAAACTTGGATGCACTCTTTCTTCCTCTTCGTCATCATATGACGACGATGATGAGCTGGAGGAGGGACTTTCATCAATGGACGACTCACTTCCCCAATCACTTCCCTCCTGACCCTCAGAAGCACTATCCGTTTCAGATTGCATGTCCACCTCTGTGCCTTGCTCTGAGCCAGACTCCATCACTGCGGCTAAAGCCTCTGCACCAGACATTGATCGCTGCGAAGCCATGAGTACTGTCGCTATGGAACCCTTCACTGCCCAAAGACCAGATGAACACTGAAACAATAAGTATGTGTGCGTCTCAAAGTATGGAACGTAGCGTAGTAAGTGGTATTCAGTGCCACAAACCTACTCCACACAAGTACACCAAAAGGTCCAGACTTTGCTCACAAACTGTAGCAGCCCTCTGCAATATGACATGCTCCCTGCACGCTACAATAAACGGAGTACTACTTTGCAAACACTCACGTGAAATGCTAAGAGCCAGCTGACAGCTTTCCTACAAGTGGGTAGACAGCTACAACACACCTGCACCTAAAAGAAAGACAACAAAAATGCTAAGGACGATGTCCTCTTCCGCTAAACTGTACACAAATCCAAGTGTGGGGACGAGGATTGCAGCCACACTACCTATTCAGAAACAGCCAACATGCTTTGCACCATGCCCTCCTCCATGGGATGCTGGTGGATGGGAAATGGAGGTCAGAAGCAACCATGCAACGTATTAGTGATTGGGTGAGTTGAAAAGCCAGAGGCAATCAAGACGCAGACAGGGAAGATGAGAAAAGTACACGGCAGGCCCTTCCAGGCAACTGCTGGCACACTTTTGCCAAAAACCACCTGCTCATTCACATAGGGGTGTCTGTTGTAAGGGGAAAGGTCACAAGGACGAAATTAATGCAAGGCCAAGCAAATGGATTTAGGCTGATGCAAGTGGTGATGGGTAGCTAAGAAATAAGCAGCACAGACATACTGAATGCATTGACATGTCATGAACGCAAACAATTGCTAGGAAGTGGGAGTCTCACTGCCAACATACTTACTACCATTTTTATTCACATTTCACATATTCTAGTACGTCCATCAGTTACTGGGCACCCCCATCCCCCTGTAAAATAGCGTCTGGGCAAAATCCATTATGTCTCCAGTGAACAGCTCCATGCTTGTTTTGGAAAGGTGCACCCCATCTCTGCGAAACATCACATCACCTTTGATAATGCCATGGTGAATGGTCTGTATTTTGTTGCCCTTTGTCAGTCTAGTGAACTCGCCATTCAGTTTCCACACCGAGCAGTTGATGGCCCTTGCATTCCCTTGAGTTCTCTTATCCCTCCTGGGAATCATCTGGGACCAGGCTACTACAGTGTTTGGAAACCTCTGTGCAATCCATTCCAGGTCCGCCATGAGCTGCTCCCGTAACCCCTTCCGTCCCACAGACGCAAAATCATTTCCTCTCAGGTGCACCACTATAAGGTTGGCGGGGGACTCTCCTTTTGCTTGGGTATCGATGATGGCGCCTCTGAACTGGTGAAGGCGCATCCCCCCGACCCCCAAACCAATGCACCGCAAGGCCATCCCTTCCAGACCCAGATGTGGGTGGCCCTCAGAAAAGTTGTGCAGCCCTTTGGATAAAAGAGTGGCCGGAAATCCCCACAACCCTCATCCTCACTAGGAAATGGAAACAGAAAACCCCCATGATTATGGCTACACATATAGTGTACCAAATAGCACAACGATTGTGTCAACACATGGCTTTTGTAACAATCCCAGACACACACTTCACCCATTCGGACACGCACCTCTCATTTGAGATAACAGTAGGTTGATAGATAATTGCCACATTATTTTCAGGGGAAAGAGGTGAAGATCGCATGTCACCTTGTGCCAATAACACAGTTGTGCTGGCACATTTGTAAGCAGTGAAGGTTTCTACTCCTGTGGGCCACCAACTGCACTGAACGGTGGTAAGGTGACTTGCACATGCTACACCACTATACTTTGGCAGCGTGACTACTCTGCCAGAGGATATGAAGTCCACAGCAAGTGTGGGTTGTACGCTCTCTGAATATAGGTACCCTGACAGAATGTGCCACATTTACCACAAATGGATGCACCTTTACACACTTTGATTGTGAGTGCTTCGGCCACAGTTCCAGGACCACTGGTGAACTTGGGGGCACTTGACTACCAAGACAGAGAGGCAGTCAAGGTGTCACACATCAACTACCACCACCCTACATTGCTGCCTGGTCAGCAGTACAGTTTTCCCCTCCAGGAAGGGATGGGGACCCTGTCGGTTCACCCTGCACCCACTGCTGAATTTGGGGGACAAAATATCCACCTGGGAGACAGACGCCAAAGGCCATGACATCGCACCTCCCCCATCGTCCTGCCCTTCTAGCTTCCCTGCGTTACAGCTTTTCCCCCCTGCAAAAGGATGGGGACCCTGGCAGGGCTCACTGGGACCACTGCTGGAATTGGACCACAGAAATGGTGACCGTTGCAGTAAAAGGAAGGAGCTCTGTACCAAGTGTGCATAGCATGCTCAGAAAAAATGACCATCTGCATAACTACCGGAATTTTTTTTGAAAATTTGCTGCTACTTATGTCGGCCAAACTTTTCCTTCTGCAAAGCAGCTACCTTCCTCAATGCAAGGCACACCCATCACTGGCCCCTGAACCTCCCCACTACCCTTTCCCACCAATATCACTGACACTGGAGCCACAGTTCCTTTCACCACAGTAACCCTGCACCCCCACATTACCAAGTAATATATGTTGTACTTAAATAAGTCAGCACAAGCTTTTCAGTAGCCACAACTGCAAAGGAAACATAAAAGAATTACATTCAGTGCTTTGCCTACTAATAACGCATCCTAACTGTCTGGCAGATATCTGTACATTTTTCAGTTCCTTCCACCAGATTCATGACACTTCTCAGTCATCTACCACCACAGAAGGCTGGACTTCTCAATAATAGGAAATTGGAATAAGACCAATGGGCGTATGGCAACCCCCAGAAAAGAAAAAAAAACTTGTACAGATGGCTAAGTGTGAAACTGCCCTCCCAGGGGAACAGCACTGTTAAGCTGGACTGGGGGACATTTTGTGCGCTACCCGGGCAAGTGTGTTCCTGGCCACCCCAATACCTCTCCAGAGCACCCACTTGCCTTCACACCACCAACACTACAGGCCCAGTTCCCACCCATCCCAATAGCAATGTGCCCTCTACGCACTATACAATGTTGAAATAACCAAAATTCCATACGTACATAACAAGGGAGAATCTTGAACTGCTCAAGACCTGTAAAGGTAAAAACAAAACATAAATTATCTGTGTCAGCCCACCCAAATACCAAACCACCCATACTGCCTCCCCCCCCATTGCATTGGCCAGTACGTTTTGGGCACCCTGCACCAAGATTGGCACACCAATGTGCCCCTCTGTGCCAAGGCAAGTTTAGTAAACAAAGAAAATAATTCAAAATGACAGGCTGCCCTTTAGCGGGGCCTGGGGGGCACCCTACACCACTGGGGAATTTTCTAATGAGAAGGGGGGGGGTGCACCTCTCCACCCCCACCCCAATTGGAGGGGCGGCGCATGTCATGTAGCCCTCCCTGGGGGCAGATAAGGGGGGCTGTCCTGCACTCCTCCCTGGGCTCAGACGTCCCTTCCTAGGAGCAGATATCTGGTCCCAGGGAGGGCTGGATGTCATGGCACCCACTGCATTGCGGGTGGGGGGGTCAACGCCCCATCCATTGGAAAATTCCCCCTCCCTTTGGCGTGCCCCACAGCCCCCCTAAAATGCGTTGCACCATTTTCACTTTTTTTCCCTTTGGTAACCCAACTCCCCTTGGCGCAGAGGGGCACATTGGCATGCCAGGGTGCCCAAACCTTACTGCCCCACCCACTGGGGGGGCCTGTCCCACGATTTGGGAGGGGGGTGTGCCCTTCTGCGCCAAGGCAAGTTTAGTAATCAAAGAACATAATTCAAAATGGCAGGCTGCCCTTTAGCTGGGCCTGAGGGGCACCCTACACCGCCAGGTAATTTTCTAATGTTTTGGGGGTTGACCCTGCCCCCCCCACACCAAATGCAGGAGGGGGCATCTCATTCAGCCCTCCCTGGGGGCAGATAAGAGGGGCGGTTATCATGCAGCCTTCCCTGGGATTACATGCCCCTTCCTAAGATAGATCACTGCTCCCAGGGAGGGCTGCATGACATGACCCCAAGTTAATTTTGGGTGGAGGGGGCAACCCCTTTCCATAAAAAAAATTCCCTTGTGGTCCTGTGGTGGGGGGATTAAACTCCCCCCAACACCAGCCATGATATCCATGTATTGTTTTTTCCCCCACCCTTGGGGGCAGATGGTCACCCATCCACCCCCAGGGGTCTCCATACATGTGGCCCCATGCTTTGGGGCCACGGGGGGAAGGAAGCTGCTTACCTATTAAGCAGCCCCCCCCCCTTCCCTGCGTCACAAACGGATCCTTGTTGATCCAGTGACATTGCTGACCACAGATCGCGCGACCTGCGCCCGATCCGTGACCAGCAATGCTACACAAAGGGTGTCGTTGGAAAGGGGAGAATCTCCCCTTTCCAACGACACCTGCCTCGATCTGCAGCTTGAAATACAGCCGGAGATTGAGGAAGAGGGAGAAGGGCACTCACCTTCGCTCTTCACCGCCGCAGCCGAAAATGGCTGTCGCTGTGAATTTGCTTTGTTTTACACCGGCGTGCATTATGCAGGCTGACGTGAAATTGAAGGTAATCCAGCCCCCTGGCAGTGAAGGGGGACCTCCCCCTCACATAGCCCGGGGGTTGGATTACAGTTTTGAGCCATCCCTGCTTTGCCAGTTCCCCTGGAGGGAATTCCAAGGACGAGATATCTCATCCTTGCACTTAAGGGGTTAATAGGTTGCTTTGCATGCTGTTGAGAATACCGTTTGTGCCCCTGCCAATGATAAATATAAAATGTCACTTGCAAAGTAGCATTCTTTGTGGCCATCAACAAACCAGTCCAGTGATTTGACAGGCTGTTGCTTAAAAAAAAAAAAGGAAAACATATATTTTTTTTTTTAAAACCCTGCTGCAGATTTTCAGCCATCATACTACCAACCTTCTTCCAAAATGCATCATGCCTAGTGGAAATTACCCTGCATTCACTAGATGTTGATGTTAAAGGATGTTTGTACCGTGCACTATCACTACCTGAGTGGGCCCCTGGCGCTCTTGTGTCCAAATTCAATACATTACTACTTGGGAAGGACAAAACCCTTCCGAAAATGTACTGCCACATTCAGCACCTCGAACAAGGGGAAAGGTCATCTCAAAGCAAGACTTGGCCAGATGGTAACATCAGTGATATTGAGTGTCACGCTAAGGCCAATAAGCAGATAACTGGAAGAGCACAAGCCCATTCCACAAGAGAACCAGTGGCCCCAGCGGTAATGTGGGTGAGGGTCCTATAAGCAGACACTTGCTGCACTGCAACTTGGTAGGTGCATACACCTTCACGAGGCACTACTGCCTTGACGTACAGAACGTGTCAGAAGCAAGATTGCGAAGAACAATCTTGCAACGCCTGTTCCAGTAAGCCTCTAGCCTTATCACCCTTGCTGAAAGTAAGTTGTACTGCCGTAAACTCTGTTCAAAGCATGTGAATCTGGGAAAGATCCAATGCTGGAAAAGGAGCAAGTGCCTTACCTGTAATTCCATTTAACCTGCTTTGCTATCTTTCATAGATTTGCAGGCGCCCACCGCCACCACAAGATCATTGCTTTTGTAGGCAATTGTAGCAAATTGCACCAAACACCTGCTTAGAATCTGAACATGGCCTCGTACGGGTGCAACTTGGTACGCAACAACCCATTGGATGAGATCATTAGCACCCATAATGAGGTTGATGGACTACAAAACACACCAGTTATATTTATTGATAAGTAGGAAGTGTGGAACCGACGATTCCGAGCCTCACAACTGGGACTATTCAAAACATGTAAATCAATTCAAGATACCAATTCTGGAGAGCTGGAGTTACAGATAAGCAATTTGATCCTTTTTGGATTTTTTTTTTTTTTTTTAGAAATTACTTGATGCTTTTTTAAGGAAGTAGATGGTATATTTTTATTGGCCAAGGTTCGTAATTCGATCAGAGCAAATGTGTACTTTTTGTGACTAGGAAACGTTATTAAAGGAATTTCTGATGCTTGTGAATCTTCTTAGAATCAAATGCTCTGCATATAGTCCGACATCTCACACAGGCTTGATTGACCGAAAAATAGAGTAACTCTCAAAAAGTGAAAAACGCATCAAAAAACTCAAAGAGCAAAGCACGAGGAGTCCCAACACTTGAACTTGCGGTAGAAATCTGAAGATGGCTGCCTGGGTAGGGGCTTAGGTAGAGGGCAATCATTGACTGGAGGCAGTATGACCCAGAGCTCAGTGATTGATTGTTAGGAGAAAGTTCAGAAATGAAACTGAAATTGATTTTTTTCTTTTACTGTGGATTCCCAGCCTGACTGGGAATATTCATGAGCATCCATGCCATATCCCATCCTGAGCTGCTCGGTGACGGTTGACCGCTTGGCCTTGGCAACCATCCTGGCTTTCACTGTAGGGAAAGTGGGGCCCTGTTCCTTGTGCTTTGAGAATGCCTTTTTCTTCCTTTTCTCTTGGTCTGGCTGCTGCGTACCTCTGATATGGAGAGGCATCCTTTTAGGTTTTGCCCGTCTTGCAACGGAGAAATTTCCCTGGAAGGTAAGCCATCACCGATTCAATAGGTGCCTCCTTTGTGACAAGCCATTAAGCTCTTTTGGCCGATGACCCTGAAAGACAGGTGTACGAAACCATGGGCGGCCTACGGCATGCAGGCCGAGAGTTACTCCGCCACTGACGCTATCGCATCAGGCGAGGAATCCGGCATCAGCCACGTCTCTGATTCGGAAGCTGTAGACTTTACTGTCGAACCTTTGCGCTACCACACGTCCGTCCCCGGCCCGACAGGCATGTCTGCGACAGTGCTATGGGGAAGTAGCACCCCGGCAACAAGGACACTCACACACCACATGCATCAAAGCACACAACCCCCAAACTATCCTCAGCTGTTGTGTTGAGGAAAGTTTCATCGCCCGCAGGCACGTCTAAGTCTTCGACTGGGCCTTCCGAACCACCCTGTTCGGCACCCTCCACGCAACCACATTTGCTGCCTTCACATGGGCCTAAATCTACTTCTGTAGCGGGCGCTCCCTCAAAATCTTCCATTTCCGACACAGTTCCATTAAAAGGCACAGTAGCGCCGAAACATACTCAATCGGCAAGAACCCTCCCGAAGCTTCAGGAGAAGCTTTCTAAAGCTGGTTCGCCCATTTTGGACCCCAGGAAGGACCCCGCCTAAACTGAGGGCTATTCTCCAGTTTCACCTCCTCTTTCTAGGGCCCTAGGTCGTAGCTCAGCCCTTACCCCATTCCAACCCCTCTGACTCCTCTGAATGAACGAGGAAAAGGTTTGAGGCCTGTATGAGCAAGATGGCAACGTTCATGAACTTCTCAGGCCAGTTTGAGGACATCTTGAAGAGATATAGGTATGTGGATCCGTGCCTCATCCCTCCTAAGTCCCAGAGGCTCCACTCTCCCGGTGCCCAATTTCCCTCCTTGGAGTAATCCTATCAGGATCCCCAAGTCGATGCCTTTGGGCATGATCCAAGCCAGGATGCTGCCTATGCCTAGACCCATGGTCAGGACAACCAGGATCCTAATTACCAGGACCTAGACTGGAACACTGTGGATGACAAGGGCACATGGCACACCCCGCCACATGACAGACATCTTTCTGTATGCGCTCATCGCTTCCCAGCCTAGAGACTCATCACCTATAGACGGCCAGATGATGTTCAACACCCTGCTGAAGAAGGCTGCTGACCATTTCAAAATTATCACAACCGAAGCTGCACCTGATTCGTACTTCGTGGAAGATATTCTTAATAAAAAAGACTGCGGTCAGTCAAGCCATCCCCTTGCTGAACTCTATCAAGAAGCGTCTTGCCCCCTCATTACTCACTCCATCTCTCACAAGTGCGATTAACCCCTGTGTTGAAAAAATGTTTTGCCCAGCTCCCTCAGACCCACTCTACATCAGGGGCCATGCTACCCAGATTCCTATGTTGTCGCCACTACTCGCAAGAGGGTGGGGGCACCACTGTTCTCGTCGGAATCTTCTCCAGACAAGGACTGCAAGACGTTGTAAGCCCTGGGTAAGCGTGTTACCACCTCTGCAGCATATTTCACCAAGATTGCCAACAACACCATGCTTCTTGCGTGCTATAGTGACGTTAAATGGGGCCTTGTTCAGGACGACCTTCGAGATATGCCAGATATTTCTTGCACTCGCCTGATAGCGGTGGTCGCAGAGGGTAGACTGGTCACCCAGAATATCCTCAAGAATAGTCTGAACTCTGCTGAAACTGCAGGGCATACCGTTGCCCAGGTTCCCCTGCTGAAAAGCCACACCTTGTTAAAGAACTCGGGGTTCAAGCTGAAGACTCAGGCTTTCTTGATCAACAAGCCAGTTCAGGATGGCAAACCTCTTCAGGAAAGCGGTTGACAAAGCCCTGGAGATGGCACAAAAGGAGCACCAGACCCTCCATCAAATCTCTGCTAATCAAATCCCTTGTTCCAGTGTGGCAACTCCTGCCGGCCCTTTCGTGGGCAGTCCTTCTCCTGCACTGCCCATGCACAAAATGGCTCGGGAAGATCCAACTGGGCGCTTCCGGACATTGCTCCTCTGTCAAATTCCAAGAGAATTTTTCCTCGTGGGGGGGAGGGGGTTGGTGGGGGGGTAAGGGGAAGGGCAGTGGCAGAAACTCTGCTTCCAGATGCTCCCCGGCCTCCGCCTTAAAGTGACTCATAGGTAAGGGTCCCCTCCCGCACTTCCCCTGTCGGGGGACGTCTAACATTTGCCCACACATGCGTGGGGATCACATCAGATCAGTGGGTACCCGAGACCGTCGCCCACGTGTACTGCATCGAGTTTCTACTGCCATCCCTCTACCTTCTGCCCAGAAGCAGACGCCTGTTGTCAGACCACCTGGGCATCCTGTTGAAAGAGGTTCAGGTCCTGCTGGTAAAGTGCACAATCAGTTGTTCCCCCATCGCCAGGTAAACAAGGGTATTCAGTGTACTTCCTTGTACCCAAAAAGGATCTAACCATGTTCCCTGTTTTAGATCAGCGTTTTGCGAACAAGTATGTCAAGCTGAAAGGGGCCCCTAGGGGTGCCTCGTGCTATGGAAACAAGGCAATGACCATACACGAAAAGATGCGCCAGACACAAGGTTTCAAATTCCCAATGCTAGGGTTTATTGCAAGCAAAAGATAGTATCAATTGGCCAATTCTGATATCACGCCGCGCGATGTGAGTTTCCTAGACCTCGAGGGACGCAAGAGCGAATTACGTACATCAGTTACATATATACAAAATGCATATCATAGAATCAGCAAAGTCATGTTCAACACCACTCTGTATTAAGTTCCTTTGAACTCGGGATGATGATGGACATATCCGACGAGCATGACGATTATAATGCTTTCGATGTCTATTCTAGTAACAATGTGCAATTTAGAAATTGCGGAGGCATTAGAACACAGTGGTTCTGTTTTTGGAAGCAATCTGTACACGGGGGAAGAGCCATATTCCAAGCTTTGCGATCTATGATTTTGCGAAGGGGGGGCCGTAAAGGAAGCATAATTCAAGCCTTTAACTGTATTATTCTAACATATTCTACCATCGTACGAGACTGGCTGGCAGCTGTGAAGTGATTAAATGCCCTGCAGCTTCCTCCCAAGGCTACAGAGAGGGAGCGTGGCCATTCCTCCCTGGGCTACTCATGAGGAGTTTCAGCAAACTCTTCAGTCCCGCGACCTTGTCCTTTCATATTCAGACAACAATGTTAACAGTTAGGCAGAGTAAGCAAAATCTGCAAGAATTGCAAGCTGCAAAGCAGTTTTTAGACAAAAGGCAATGAGCAATGGTTAACGAGCAAAATGGCGATTCTTACTACATTTAAAATGGCCGCTCGTCGGTCAAGCATAGCAGTTCATATTTCTCTGATTCGATGCAAAAGACGGTTGGCCCATGGCCATCAAGCTACGTCTATCATTCAAATGAAGGGTATTGATTTTTCCAGATTGACAAACCCTCCTTTTGGCCGTGTGTCAAACGTCTTATTTATTCATTGTATCCTCCTCTTCTGAGGAGGAGTCTGGAGTATCTGCATCTGAATCCTCTCCATCATTAATGTCTATCGCCATGAATTGTTTTACTATTTCTGTTTCCTCAGTGTCTGTTATTCCGGCCATGCGTTTGTTTTCTTCTCAACACCATGTGCATACATCACTTAGTACATCCATCAGTTATTTCAGTGCATATTATTGGTAAGCATTGTATGCAACAGCAGCATGTTATGAATATCCCAAGTACCATCATTAGTATCGAAATTAACTTCCATCCCCAAGTCCGCAATAATCCCCATAACCAGGATTCTATCCCCCATCCCCCTGCTTCATGTAATTTCCGGATTGCTTTAAATATCGTAGGGGAGTAGTCATCTATATACACACAGCATGCAGTTTTTACGAGCTTGCAAACTCCCCCACGATCAACTAATATTATATCGAGAGCCATCATGTTTTGAAGTGCCATCAGTCTTATTCCTTTTTCTTCTAACGTCATATTCAATAAAATATCCGTTGTGGAATCTATTGTTTTTTGTAATATTCCAGACAGTTTTCTTATATTGTAAGAGTTTTCTATTTGGGACAAGAACGGTATAAATGATTTGGCTATATCCATTGCTATCATTCCATCCTCACTACTCCTTTGAGTTCTACCTTTTGTTCGTCTGGCTACTTCTGCTGTCTCCAAGGGGAACACTACTGGAAACAGTAGACCTAGGTAGCATGTACCTCCCCAGTTCCTAGGTAACCATGGATATGCTTTTTCTCCACATATAAAATAAACAGGGTCTCCCACTTACACTGGTTCTATTTCATGTTTTAAAACCACTATGTTCAGGCAGTTGCTAAACGTTCCTACTTTATAGGAACCCTTTTCCTGTAGACATAGGCGAGCAGTTTTGGGGCTGTGATCCACTGCATAGGCAGGGGGCACAGCATCTTTGTTCCATTCATCCCTCATCCGAAATGTCATTACTGATGTTCTTTCTGCTGGCGTGGTTGGTCTATTCTGCCTATGTAATCTATCTAGTCTTGTTATTTTTCGTGTATTCTTTCGCACAGGTTCTAGTGCAAATAAGCAAGCTTTTTGGAATATGGAACAACCCACAGGTCTCATTATTACTTCCTCAAATTCATTCATATTGGTCTCATCTGGCTGACCCGTATTACTCTTGTTCCATTTCCCAAAGAACATTGCAATTAACGTTACTTCACAGGAATAAATCAATGGCAATGGTTGTGCATACCAGCCTATCCCTTTCCCACCGTGCTGTGGTAAATGGGCGCAAACCCAGCAATCTTTTTTCTTTAACACCGCATGGGTCATGTTCATGATGAGCAACAATGTATTGTTGCCTAACCTTCTCTGTCTTTCTTCCATTGGGGGCAAAGTACCAGTGATTACATGAACCGGGCTTTCAGTAGCTGTTTTTGGCAAAAGTGTTTCTAATGGGTGTACGTACTCCAGGAACCATAGTGTAATAGCTGTTATTGTTGGTACTTTCATACTTAGGAAACATAGGACCAATGTCCAAATCAGTACATTATTCCTTTTACCATGCTTTTTCCCTAAATTTACAGTCTCTAAATCTATTATTTTTTTAGCAGGGGTGCAGGAGGAGGCTGAAACCGGTCTTGACTCGTTCTTCATCGTCCTTCTTCTTGCTGGCGAAGTTCGTCGTGAATGTCTCTCGTTCTTGATGCCAGAAAAGTTCAACGAAAAATGTCAGTTCAATTCTCCCAGCCTTTTCACAGCCTGGATCATTTATCCACTCCCGAGCAAGATTAGTTGTTCTTTCTCCCACTGCTCAGACGATTTCTGAACAGTTCTTTATTGATAGAGTACCATGTGCGTCCAGCTTGTCCTGCTCTGGCTCCTGACACATTTACTTTATAAGCGCACCGAGGAGCCGTAAGTTTTGAATTGTCCGACTTGCACAATTCTCACACTTCTCTCCTCTACGCCCCTGGTTCCTACTCCGTCCGTGAGCAGAACCAAAGGCCAAAAAGAAAAGCACCAAAGATCTGTGGATCACTTTGCCTGTCGAGGCCGCAGATTATATCAATTCACTCCTGCTATTGTATGATCCGTGAATAGTGCCCTTGTATTTCCAGTATCAGGCTCAGTGTCAGCCTGTGGCACAATGATGGACAGCGATGGGCGTCGTGGCAATGATGTAGTTTCTTTCTCTGGCTTTGGTGCATTCGCGAGAACTGGTGGGCGCCAAAGGGGTGCACGCGTTGTTTCTGCTCGTGTTTGCAATGCAGGGTTTGTGTCGTTTGGCAGTGATGTTGTTTCCGCTGAGCAACGTTGGGGCACTTTTCGCCCTTCCCCCTTACTGGCAGCCTCCTCAGGCTCTGTTTCGAGTTTCACTTCTCGTTTGCACTTTGTTTCAACTTTCACTTCTCGCTCAGGCTGATGCTGTGGCACTGGACTGGCAACAGTTTTTTTCGTTTCCGAGACCGTTGTCTTTTTCTCGTCGTCTGAATCAGGCAAAGTTTTCAGTGACGCTGGGAACCTTTTGGCATGGTTAGCATGGATCCATGCCTTGCGTCCGTCCACTCGGATGGCCGTATGTGTTGCCAAAAGTACTTGATGGGGGGCCGCGCCACCTGGGTGCTAATGCTGTCTTCCGTTCAAAGTTTCTGATTAGCACCCAGCTCCCAGGCTCCAGTCAGTGCCGCGGTCCTGTATATCGCATCGGCAACGCCTCCTGCACCTGCTGATGAATCAAACGCAACTTTTGTATTAAAAGTCCACAGTAAGTGCTTAACATAGGATGCTCGACCTCACATAATTTTCTGGGCTGCGGTGCGCACCATACATTTGCAGGTCTCCCCATTATAATCTCATAAGGGGAGAGCCGAGTCTTAACCTGCACAGACGTGCGCATACACAACAGCGCTAGGGGTAATGCATCCACCCAACTCAACTTGCTCCCAGCGCAAATTTTCGCTATCTTTGACTTCAGGATTCCGTTGTCTCTCCACAAGCCCGGCAGAACTGGGATGCCTGGAACTGTGGAATCGCTTCTCTATTTGCAGACCTGCACAGATCTGTAGCACTACTGCGCCCACAAAGTGGGGGCCGTTGTCTGACCACAGGACACGAGGCAACCCAAACCGGGAGAAATACTCCTTCAGCATTACTTTTGCTGTGGACATGGCAGTACAGTCTTTTAAAGGATATGCCTCCACCCACTTGCTGAATGCACAGATTACCACTAACACGTACTTTTAGTTCTGACACCTTTCCATTTCTATGAAATCAAAATGGACCACCTCAAATGGCATAGAGTGTGGGGATGAAACTACCTGCTGGAGTCACGGTTCCCTTTCCTACATTATGTTGCAGGCACGTGATATAATTCTGCACTAGCCTTTCTGCATTCTTTTTTATGTGCTCATTCTTCCATACTGTGGATAAATGCTGTACCATTTTCTTTGCGCAAATGTGGGTAAGGATATGCGCCATTATAACCATTGCAGTTACGTAACAATTTGGCAACATCCAGTTCTTTGTTTCCTTGTCCACCCAACATCCTTCCAAATCTAACTCAGCAGAGCCCTTAGCCCACCCCTGAATCTCTTTGGTCGTGGCCTCAGCCTGCATTTCATTGACTGTGGCAACTCCATTCTCTATCATACAAGGTACTTCCTCAGTCTGTACTGTCATCATTTTATTCCCCAAATCTGTGGCTATTTGCTTCGCAATCCTGTCTGCAAACGCGTTTCCCTCTCCCACTCTGCATGTTACTTTCTTATGCGCCTCGCACTTTACTATAGCTAGGCGCTTTGGAAACATGAGCGCAGACAACAATCGCACAATCAAAGGGCCATGCTGAATCCTGGCCCCATGTGATGTCAAGAAACCCCTCTCAGCCCAGAGTCGGCCAAAGTTATGAACCACGCCAAAGGCGTACTGGCTGTCAGTATAAATATTCACGTTCAAATTCTCAGAGTTCACAGGCTCGGGTCAGTGCTATTATTTCTGCGGCTTGTGCCGAATTGTAGGGGATTCTTCTGCTTTCTACAACACTCTCTAGGGTAGTAATTGCATATGCGGCCGTTGATGTGCCATCAGGTAATTTAAAACAAGAGCCGTCACAAAACAACTCCCCATCTGGCTCTTTCTGTGGGATGTCGCTCAAGTCAATTCTTCCCTTTGTTTCTTCTTCAGTGACCATTAAACAATCATGGGGTGGTGATTCGTTGTCACCAATTTCTGCTATGGGCAGTGGCATTAATTCTGCAGGATTTAATGCGCTACACCTCATAATTTGGATGTGGGGTGCAAACAAGATGAGCTCATATCTTGTTAGTCTGGCAGAAGTGAGGTGTTGTGTCTGTGTTCTATTTAATAGAACGTCTATAGCATGTGGCACCATCAGAATTAAAATGTGCCCCAATACCATTCTTTCCGTTTGCTTCACTGACGCAGCAGCCGCTGCAACAGATCGCAAACATCGTGGTAGTGCGCGTGCTACAGGGTCCAGTGCGGAAGAATAATAGCTGCACGGCCTATTTCTTCCACCGTGTTACTGTGTCAAAACCGCCAATGCACATCCTTCACTCTCACTCACAAATAGTCTAAAGATCTTTTTATAGTTGGGAGTGCCTAAAACTGGCGCAGCACACAATGCAGCTTTCAATTGCTCAAACGCTTTCTGACATTCCTCATCCCACTGTAAAGGCATCACTGCATCCTTTTTAGTTAATTTTATCATCGGCTTCACAATCAACGCAAAATTACTAATCCACTGCCGACAATAAGAGGCCATGCCTATTACAGCTCTCACTCCTTTTTGAGTTTTTGGAATAGGCATAGTAGAAATACTTTCTATACGTTCTGGTGTTAATCTTCTCCCTTCTTTCGAAAGTAGGTAACCCAAATAAGACACCTCTGTCTGATTATACTCAAATTTCTTCAAACTCGCCTTGTGACCATGGGTCGCTAGGTGTGTCAATAGTAATATAGTACTTTCTTTGCAGATCTCTTTTGTGTCGGCAGCTAGTAATAAGTCATCTATGTACTGCAAGAGTACGCAACCTTCGGGTAATTCTAACATGTCTAGCTGCTCTTTTAGCGCTCTGCTGTAAATACTCGGGCTTTCTGTGTATCCTTGTGGAATGCGTGTGAATGTGAATGATCAACCTCCTAGAGTGAACGCGACCGATATCTACTGCTTTTATCCACTGGAATGCTAAAGAACGCGTTCTTCAAATCAGCTACACTAAAGTATTCTGCAGTGGCCGGTATCATTGTCAGTATTGTTGTGACATCTGGGACCAAAGGGAATTGTGGGTATACCACTTTGTTCAATGCGCGCAGATCAATTATGAAACGATATGGTACTTCATTGCCTGCTTTCTTGTAAACTGGAAGAATCGGGCTGTTGCACGTGCTACCTGCAATTTCTTCAACCACCCACAATCTCACCAGGTCAGTAACAATACTCTTTAATCCCTTCTCACCTTCAACAGACATTTTATACTGGGGAATCCGTGGTAATGTAACACCTTCTTTCAAAGTTATTTTTGCTGGCTCTATTTTCAAGCATCCTACATCGTTATCATGCATTGCCCACAGACAGGTTGGTACTCTACTTAGCTCTTCTGGTAACGCTTTTGACATAAATTCCGTCACTGGTGCATCGTGAGGCCAAATCGTGAGGGACACCCCATCTGCCGTACAATGTATAACTGCCCCCAATTTTCTCAACAAACTTAATCCTAGCAAGTTCTCCCCACAATTGTCTGTCAGAAGAAATGGAAACTGTTCCGTAACTGGTCCTATTGTAATTGGGACAGCTTCGGACATGGGGTTAATTACTAGTGTACCTGCGAACCCTACAGAAACATTCTTTTGCCCCGACTGTGGGATCTCCGGAACCAAGTGGTGGTCTATCGAACACTTCTGTGCCCCTGTATCTACAAAGAACTGGTGCTCCTTATTCCCGACTCATTTCTACGTAGGGTCCTCTCCGATTCACGGGAATAGACACTGGTTCGACCCCTGCCGTGGGGTGTCCTATTGCGAAAATAACACATCGTCTGACGTGTAGTCACCGCTGCTGCTATAATACGTGTTTGGCTGTGTATCAAAACTATTCCCATTTCCCCCTCGGTGTCCTCCACTCTGATCATTTCTCTGTTGGCCCTGCCCACCCTGATTTTGGTTCGGAACACTTTGGTTCAATGCCTGGTTCTGTTGAGCTTGGTTTTGACCATAGGATTGGTTTTGATTACCTCCATTGGTTTTTTTTTTTTTTTTTTTTTTTTTTTTTAAAACACTTTTTATTGGCATTTGGGTAAATTTGCATTACAAAACTGCATTTAGTGGAGGTACTCGTTAGCCGTATAGTGTGAGAAATTAACAGGCAACAACAAAAGTAACAACAAGAATGCACAGTCTCTTTGTGTGGGTGTCATTGTCCAGCTCGTATTCCAGAGAGAAGGA
This sequence comes from Ambystoma mexicanum, assembly GCF_040938575.1. NCBI lineage: Eukaryota > Metazoa > Chordata > Amphibia > Caudata > Ambystomatidae > Ambystoma > Ambystoma mexicanum. The sequence continues at coordinate 702,493,273 of NC_090921.1, forward strand.
GTGTGAAGGCAGAGTTCGAGGGCTTACGAATGATCGAGGTTCAGGTTCTGGGTGGTTCAATATTTGTATAATGTTAGGGTGGGCAGGTGCCTCAGGGAGGCTTGAAGTCTGCGGAGAAGGGTATGTCGCGGAGGAGGGCCCTCCACGCTTCAAGGGTGTTGTTTACGTCGGCTACTCCAGTGTTAGCTCCATCCTGCCAGGCTCTGGTCTCGGCTGTGGTCCAAAGCTCTAGTTCTCTGAGCCAGTGTTCATATCTCGGGCCTGGTTTCGACTTCCAAGCCATAGCTATGGATCTTTTGGCTAGGATGCAGGAAATGTCCATCAGCTTGACCACGTGTTTGATCTTGCTCATTCTGGGGTATGCTCCGAGCAGGCATTCCTTGGGGGTCCCAGTTGTATCTGGTAATGCCAGCTTCCGTGCAAGTTTGCTTTATTTTTGACCAGAATTGCGACACCTTGTTACAGGACCAGAACATGTGTAGTAGGTCCGCTGCGTTGGTGCCGCACCAAGGGCAGTTTGATGATGTCTTTTTGTTAAAGCTGGCAACTCTCTTCGGGGTCATGTATGTTCTGTAGAGAACATGGAGTTGGATTTGACGGAATCTGGTGTTCCTGGAGACCTCCTTGGGGTAAAGTAATACTCTCTCCCATTCAGTGTCTGTGAGCGTGATCTGGAGGTCAAGTTCCCATCTTCCTTTTAGTGCTGCACTTTTAGGGTTGGGTCTGTCTATTAGGCGGCCGTAGAGACGGGTTATCGGTTTCCAGCCGTCTGAGAGTTCGTGCATCTCGTTGAGCAGGGGGTTGGGGTTGGGTTCTTCCGGCCATTCAGGCCATTTTGTTTTCGCGACCTGTCTGAGACGATGATACCACAGGAATTGGCATCCGTTTAGTTCCTCAGACTCCAGGATTGCTTCGACTTCTCTGAATTTGGCGTCTTCGTACATATCGCCCCAAGTGTAAATCCCAGCGCGCTCCCAATTTCTTGCCACCCTGAGGTCTGTTATGGTTTGGCATGTGTCCACAAGGATGGGGGTGTCAGGAGAATACGGGTGAGTCATTTGAAGGATGGAGCGAGTTCTAGTCCAAATTTGTCTACCCAGCTGCACAATCATAGGGACCTCTCGTGTTTGTTTCAGTGGGTTCCAGAGTGATTCCTTGGGAAACAGGTTGGAAGGTATTAGCCTTAGTAGTTCTGATTCCGCATTTGGGTCATCGTGGAGCCACTTTGTGACATGGCTGAGCTGAGCTGCTAAGTAATACATGTGTAGGTCCGGGAGCTGCACCCCCCCCCCTCCTTGTGTCGCAACGTGAGGATCTGTAGGGGTAGCTTGTGTCTAGCTGGGCCCCATAGGAAGTCTCTGATTAGCGAATCCAGTTTTCTGAAGAAGGATATAGGGATGTAGTGACAGACATTTGTAAAGTAGTAAAGGAATCTCGGTAGGATAATCATTTTCACGATTGCTGCTCTACCCATCATGGCAAGTGGCAACTTTGACCAGAACTTCATGGAGTTGCGGAGTGCTTTTGCTGCTCTTTCAGTGTTGTGGTCGTGGGTGAGTTCTGGGGTATGCGTTATGTTGATTCCCAGGTAGCGGAACATTCCTGGTTGCCATTTTATCTCCACCACCGGCAAATCCTCCTTAGTTGTCTTGTTGAGTTTGGCTAGCGGGAATGCACATGATTTTGATCTGCTAAATTTGATTCCGGAATACCGGGCATAATTGTCCAGGACATCGAGCAGAACCTGCGCGTTCATTTGTGGGTTCTTTAGGTATAGGAGTACGTCGTCTGCGTATAAGGAAATTATGAAGTGCCTGTTGCCCAGCTTTATGCCTGCATCAAAGAACTGTTTCCTGCAGTAGATGGCGATCGGCTCCAGTCCCAGGACGTACAACATGGGTGACAGCGGACAGCCCTGTCTGGTGCCTCTTTGTATCGCCCAGGCTTCAGATATTATTCGTCCGGTCTTCACTCTGGCCCTGGGTGAGCTATAAAGGACCCTGACCCATCTCACAAAGCCCTCTCCAAACCCAAACTCTCTCCACCTCAATTAACCACTCCCAGAAGATGGAATCAAAGGCCTTGACGGCATCTAGTGAGAGTACCGCCAGATCCTCGGCGCTCTCTTGGGTTTCAGCTATGACGTGTTGTAGCCTTCTTAGGTTGGCCGTGGTGTTGCGTCCCGGGATGAACCCGTTTTGGTCCTCATGTACAATGGTTCCAATCACCCTCGCGAGCCTCTTAGCCAAAATGGTGGTCAAAATCTTGGCGTCGTAATTCAGCATCGCTAGCGGGCGATAGGAATCGCAGCGCTCGGGTGGCTTGTTTGGTTTGAGCATAGGGATTATGATGGTTTCCTTCATGGTGCAGGGGAGAATTCCTTCTTCATATGCCTCCGTGTAGACCCCCAGTAGTATTGGAGTGATGGTGGCTTCGTAGGTTTTGTAGAACTCGGGGGGGGGGGGGGGGGGGGGGGGGGGGGAGTCCATCGCTCCCCGGGGACTTGCTGGTGGCTAGAGATCTGATCGCGTCCTTGATGTCGTCAGCGGTGATCTCAGTGTCTAATGCTGCGCGCTGTTCTTCGGTCAGTCTTGGGAGTCCGATTTCATCTAGGGTGGCTCTGATGTCTTCTCTGGGTACTTGCTTATCGTGGGAGTAGAGCTCAGAGTAGAATTCTGCGAAAGCGGTGTTAATGTCAAGTTGTGATTTATGTATAACTCCACGTTCATCTTGGATCTCAGTGAGGGAGTGCCTTGGGTGTTCTCGTTTGCACAACCATGCTAGTAGTCTACCTGGTTTATCGGCCTCTTTGTGTGCTTTGGTGGTGTTGGTTGCAAAGTCGAATTTCGCCAGTCTGTCCCAAGCCGTTCGACAGTCGTCTCGGAGCCCCCGCAGGGTTTCCTCCTTTTCAGCAGCGGTGTCTGAATGGGACTCAAGGCGTGTTATCTCTGCTTCGTATTCTTCCAGCGTTTCCTTCAGGCGTCTCCGAATGCCTCCCGCTCCAGAAATGGCTTCGCCCTGTGTTACCACCTTCATCGCCTCCCATAGCGTACTCCAGCTCGATACGGACCCCTTGTTGTTGTCAATGTAGTCTTCGAGCTTAGTGCCTAGATCATCCTTGAACTCTTGATCAGTGAGTGCCATGGGGGACAGTCTCCATGTCAGAATCAGGGGCCTGGGGTCGTTCATCCTCCACTGCATAACCAGCGGTGAATGGTCAGATATCGATCTGCCTAGGTATGTGGTGTCATCCACCAGTGCAGCTTGTTCCCTGTCAATGAAGAGGTAGTCGATCCTTGTGTGAACCTTGTGCGGGGCAGAGTAGTAGGAGTAGCTCCTTTCTTCTGGGTGTTGTTCTCTCCATATGTCCACCAGGTCTAAGTGTTCCAAGGCGTTGTTGAGAGCCGTGGCGGCGGCGTTGCGTGGTTGTTGTAGGGGCGCCGACCTGTCCATCTCGCCATTTCTGGCGCAGTTGAAGTCGCCTCCCCAAATGAAGGTGCCCTCTCTGTGGTGGGCTATTTTAGAGCACAACATTGAGATATGCGATGGTGTCCCGTGTTGCGGGAAGTAGGAGTTGACCAGGCAAATTGCTGTGTTCAATGGTCCCCCACAGTATCAGGTATCTGCCCTCTTTGTCAGCTTCCGACCCCTGTAGGCGAAACGGAACGCTTGGGTTCACCCATGTGAAGACTCCACGTGCGTATTTGGAGTATGATGCTCCCTTTCCAATGCCTCCCCATCTCTCAGCCAGTTTGGAGGAGGATTCCACCATCAGGTGGGTTTCCTGGAGCATTGCTATAGAGATCTTCTTTCTGCGGAGGTAGGAATGAATACGATTCCTTCTCAGGTTGGAGTTCATCCCGCGCACGTTCCACGTCAGTATCTTTAGTTGTGATGTCATTTGGATGTGTGGGTGCTCTTTCTTGTCCCCTCCCCAGAGGGTCTGCCCAGAAGGATAGGTTTCCTGATCAGGAGATTCGGCGTTTGGCCCTCGTTCTTGCCTAACGTTAAGTACCTTGTCAGTTTCTTCTGCTGTCCGCTTGAGTGTGATGATGTGGAGACTGTGCATCTAACATAACAGATAACATAACTGTAACTGGTGCGCCTAGCGACTGCATTCACTTTGCTGTGCTCAGGCGCTCTCGCACCGTCGGGACCCATCCGGGCGTCGGGTTCGAGTGGGGTCGGTCAGGCAACTGGCCTGTCCTGGTCTGTTCGCGGGGGCGAAGTCCTGAGTCCGGTGTGGGGCCAAGCGAGAGCCGCGTTTATCTAGCGAACTTTAGTGTAGATTGCTTCCGCACTAAGGAGTGCATGTGTTTATGGCGGGATCCTGCGTCGGCGGTCATGTATGTGACCTGCTGCACAGCTTCAGTCATCTGTCTCTGGGATGGGTGTCTGCGCCTTGGGCTAAGTTGTTGTCCTCCATCCACATGTTGGCGGCCTCTGGGGTCTCCAGGAAGATCGAGCGGCCCTTGAAGATGACTTTTAGCCTGGATGGGTAGAGCAGCATATATTTTAAATTTAGTTGCCGCAACCTGGCTTTGATTGGAACAAATGAGTTTCTCTCTCTTTGCACTTTTGGGGTGTAGTCCGGGTAGACGGATATTTTTGAGTTGCCGCGTTCGAATGGGCCAGTCTCCCTGGAGTGTCTGAGAATGACTTCTCTGTCCTGGAAGTTAAGTATTTTGGCTATTATTGGGCGAGGGTGCGAGCCCGGAGGGGGTCTTTTTTGGAGGGACCTGTGTGCCCTCTCGACAGCGAAACCTTGCGTGAGTTTGCCTGCGCCCACCTCTTGTTGTAGTAGAGTCTCTATATATGCAGTGGGGTTCGGGCCCTCATCTCCTTCAGGGATTCCGAGTATCCTGATGTTGCCCCTTCTGGCACGCCCCTCGGCCTCCTCAGCCCTCGCCTCGAGAAAAGCCACCTTCCTTTCGAGGTCTGTCACCTTAGCCTTCAGCTCCACAGTGTTTTCTGTGGTCTCTTTGATGGTCGCCTCGGAGGTGGCGACCCTGTCCGTTAAATTCCTGGCATCCTGTCTCACAAGTTGAATGTCTGACCTGAATTCGTCAATTTTGGTGTCAATGAAAGTGCGCAGGGATGCTATGGCCTCTAGCACTTGTGTTTGGCTTTCGGTGGGGTCCGCGTTCTTTGGTTTTGTAGGATCGGGGCTGGGGGGGTGCTGGTCAGCCGAGGTTCTGGCTTTTGTGGAGACATAACTGTCCATCGTGGCGGGTTTTGGTTTGCCTCTGGCAGACATGACGGGTCTCTGGGGGCGTTGGTTGGGCGATGCTGCCTTAATGATGCGTTGGGTGGTAGTGGCCCTCAAGTTGTAGGGGTAATATGGTCCTCACGGGTAGCGTGGGATGGGTTGATGGTGTTGGTAGTCTTGTTGAGGGGTCGGGGGGGGCTGAGCGACGTTGGGTTCAGAGCTCAGAGCGACGGATGCTGGTGCCGCTGTGGGGTTTAGCGGGGCCCCCCCTGTCTCCTCACCTCATGGGCTTCGTTACTCCCGGCGGCGATCTGGGTGCTCCTGTCGTCGCCAGTTCAGCGGCGTCCTGCTTGTCGGAGGGGCCGCAAGCGCTCAGTGTGTGGCTTCGAGGCTGTGTGGAAGTATGTCCCCCAGGGTCGCATCCGATGATGACCCGCTCCTCCGTGTGCTGGGCTTCGCGACAGTGGCACGCCGCGGTAGCTTCGGCCGCGTCAGAGCAACGCGGGGGCCGCCATCTTGAGCGCAGGCGAAGGTGGAGAGGGGGAGGGTTCGTGCAGGGCAGAATTATGCTTTCCCGGCTCCGTTTCTTCTCGGGATTGTTGTCGCCGCTCGACGACGTTTTCTGCCGTTTTGTGCCTGAGTTAGAGGCCCGGAGGCGAGCTGCATGCGGTCAGACGAGGATCGAAACGCGGCGTCTCGGCCCGAGCTCGGCGCCTTAGCCTCCTACCACCATGAGCTCCAGGCCACGCCCCCCGATTACCTCCATTGGTATATCCCTGTTGCTGCTGCATGCTATTTCTGCTTGGGCCATTTGACCCCTGATGTCCTCTGAGGCCTTCTCTGGCCAAACCCACCTCTATTCTGTAGGTGCGGGCATTGCGCTCGCCAGTGTCCTTCCTCTTTACAGTACGCACATTGATTTAATCCCAATGACACCCCGTGCATATTATTCAAATTTCCCCGGCCTTGTGCATTACCTCTACCTCTATTGTATCCAATGATCTGCTGCAGTAACACCCTTGTTTTTAAATTTACTCTATCCTTCACCTCTTTCTTTCGCCACATTTACCCTGTTCTCGTAATATTGGGCTATGTGTAATATCTCACTCACCGGTTTTGCTGCCCAGGAACTTTCCGACGTCATTAACATATCTTGAATTGGCGATATTAGTCCCCTCACATATTTATCAACAAATAGCCTTTTCTCCGACTCTGTGCTCACATCCTGCCCACTGAAGTCTGTGAATACTCCTTCAAATCTATTGAAATAATCCGTTACTGGCTCATCCTTGCCCTGTACACATGTAGTTAATTTGTCCCACTGAATCCTTTTTTCTGAAATTATTTCCCTCAATCTCTGCATTATCCGTTCTGGTAGATTTGCCATGCGGATTCCCGGATTTTCCCCTACTTTTCTATTTTTATCCTCCAGTAGTAACTCCGCCCATGTGGCGCCAAAAACCCTGCGTCATCTACCGTCCCCATCTGTTTCCATATATCTGCTGGCAAAATGGCTGGGAAAATCAAATCTATATTGGTCATAGTAAGCACTGCTGATCTCAGGGTTGACTCCACTTCCTTGTAGAACCCTGCTGGATTCTTTCTTATATCGGGAATCGTCTGTTTTATAGTATTCACCTCTTGCCTGGAAAAGGGGACATGCACATACTGGGTGGTGAAATGGGCTGGTGTGACCTGCGCTCCTACTGTTCCCGTCGCAGGGATCTCTACTTTTGGTACAAACGTAGGCGGGACCTCTCTCATTGGAAATGCCCCACTCGCGGTCCCTCCCCCTTCTCTTAGGTTCAATAGTATTCCTAAGTCCAGTGATGGGCCCGTTTCTCCTGTACTTCGCTCGAATGCTCTCCTGTATACCGCTAGTATCTCAGGTGGGCTGGCCTTATTATTTTTTATATCCTTCTCCATCAAATGTTCAGCCATTGATTGCAGTGCCTTTCTTTTCATTGGTATGGAATATTCATCAAATATATCATGTATAGCCATTGTTGGAATACTAGGATTTGATACCCATTTTACCGCTTCTCGTATACATACTTTCAATTTCTCGCCCTTCTGTACAGATGACGTTGAATGTCTCCGCTCTATGCATGATCCTACCGTCCCTCTCCCCTCTCTTCTAATATTCCAACGCCTGTACTCAGGCGCAGCAAACATTTCGGCATACTCATTATCCAACTCATTTTTAAAATCAAAAAGTCTATCCACATGTTCCTTCACTTCTTCATCTTTTATTCTACAACATGCTAATTGGTTCAAATCTAACAATCGTTGTGGTGGTAATTTGTCAAGCAACTTTTTCCATTCTCCCACCAAAAATGTCTCCATGCATTCCAACACTACCTGTCTCTCATCTCTTCTTCGGTACCCATACAATGAGGCCAGTGTTGCCGTCTCATCATTTCCTTCTATGTATATTTATGCCTCTTTTTGTAATTCAATCCTTCTCTCTTTGCTGATTGCGCTTCGAGTTACCCGTCCAAATCCTGTTCCTTCAGCCCCGCCTCTCGCCTCCCCAGTCTCAATCTCGACTTCGGGAGGGGCGGATGGTGCTGAATCTGTCTCTAGAGCGGGAGGTGCGGATGGGACAAGTGACACAGGTGGCATCTGTGGAGGGCCTTCCTGGGTGCTGGGAAATTGTGTGTCTGCGGTCTGTGCTTGTGGGAGTGCTCGTGCTTTGGGCGTGGCTTGGGTTAACGCTTGCGTGAGGGGAAGTGCTCGGGCTGCGGGAGGGGGGTATGAGAGCTACTGGTTGGGCCCGCGCAGTCACTGCTGGCGTATTTGGTTTTGATTCTGGTTTTGGGCCTCGACCCGTGTTAGTTAACAAATGTTCCATTAATTCATATGCTATGTTTAGTTCCCGCTGCGGGTATATTCTGTCTATGTTCATCTGGTCCCGTCTTAGACTCTCAGTCCACTCCTCCTCTTCCTTCTCTTCTGCTATCTCAAGCTTCGTTTTATGCCTACGCGCATGCTTCTCTCTACTCCTTAGTCGGAGCATCGCTTCCCTCCTCCAATCTTTGACGGTCTCAAAAGCTGCAGGTGGCGCTTTCTTTCTAATCGGCACCCTCTCTAGGTTATCTATCCTCCCCATCTCAAAACTACCATTAATCGGCCACTGATGGTCAGGTTGCTTTCTAGTTTGCCTTTGCCAAATTTCACAAAATATTATCGCACCCACACCATATTTCGCATACATATCATAAGCCGGCGTTCCCCCAGGCGGTGCACTTTGGCCATATTCCAAGGACTGTCTACCGCAGCTGAAAAGCCCCGCTAAAGTGGACAGTACTCCAGGCATGTTTCTTTAACCTTCCCCTTTGGTTAGCCACTTTTACCTGGACGTTTTGAGTTTGCAAAATCAACACTCTACCAAAAATCAGGTTTCTCTTTGAATCGGGGAATGACTCACCTGATAAAACGAGTCGCCTGTTCTAACGCAACCTCTCCCCACGTCGTGTGTGCTTCTTTGGCTTCTGCCTTGTCTCGGGACCCTTGCCTCCTTTGCCCTCTGGCCCGGTACATCGATCAGGGATCAGATGTGTGCAGATCTGCGGAAGGAATCTCTCCTCTCTTCTACAGGGCGCTCCGTACACTTCTTGATCCCGGCTCGACCGTCCCGTCCTCGCCGTTCTTCCGCCTTTACTCCGTTACAACTTATACGATGGGGCAAGTGGGGGAGGGTCCCTATTCGGGCGCCATCTTGAAAGGGGCCCCTAGGGGTCCCTCGTGCTATGGAAACAAGGCATTGACCATACACGAAAAGATGCGCCAGACACGAGGTTTCAAATTCCCAATGCTAGGGTTTATTGCAAGCAAAAGATGGTATCAATTGGCCAATTCTGAACTCACGCCCCGCGACGTGAGTTTCCTAGACCTCGAGGGACGCAAGAGAGCGAATTACGTACATCAGTTACATATATACAAAATGCATATCATAGAATCAGCAAAGTCATGTTCAACACCCCTCTGTATTAAGTTCCTTTGAACTCGGGATGACGATGGACATATCCGACGAGCATGACTATTATAATGGTTTCAATGTCTATTCTAGTAACAAGGTAGAAAATATAGGGCGCCTGGCGGAGTCCTGATTTACCCAGGTGGGTATATGTACAAAAAAAAGGAATAATTAGGATGAAGAAGATCCTACAAGTAAGCCAGTTGTGCCGTGCATGTATGTTTGTTTTACATTGACACAGTCCTTTTTTAGTTCATTCAACAATTTATTTTACAGGTCTTTCGATAAGCACGAAGGTTTTTTGGCATCAAACGGACAAAAGTGATTGTGAACGGTGGTAACACGGGTTAAGTGTCAACCTCTGATGTATTGAGGTTAAAACTCCACACTGAAGTACATTCCCTGTATAGATGTGATAGAGAAAGAACTATCAAGCAGGGAAAGTATACCTGAGGCTTGAAAATGGCCCCAGGGTTAGTTCACACAAGGTGTACACAACAGATATTTACACAACATACACAAGGGGGAAGATACAGTTGTGTCACGGGGATCGACACAGGTGTGTTTCGGCCAAAACATGGCTTGATTGAAGCCGGTCTATATGCTGGCCTTCGTCAGGAAAGGCACCATTGGTGGTCCTGTCCGTTGATTCTGCTGCTCCGGTGGCAGTGGCAAGCTGGGAAATATCCTCACGTGGTTGAAGGATAGTGTGTGCGTGATTGCACTTAGGAATATGCCTGAGAGTGCTTCAGGCCGACATCTCTAGGGTTCCCGCTGACTGTGAAGGGCCACAGTGGGTCCCAGATCGCAGTATGTCTGGCGTACCTCTGTATACGGGGTCCTCAGCTCGAAATGAGGACCTGAGCTGAGGACCCCGTATACAGAGGTACGCCAGACATACTGCGATCTGGGACCCACTGTGGCCCTTCACAGTCAGCGGGAACCCGAGAGATGTCGGCTTGAAGCACTCTCAGGCATATTCCTAAGTGCAATCACGCACACACTATCCTTCAACCACGTGAGGATATTTCCCAGCTTGCCACTGCCACCGGAGCAGCAGAATCAACGGACAGCACCGCCAATGGTGCCTTTCCTGACGAAGGCCAGCATATAGACCGGCTTCAATCAAGCCATGTTTTGGCCGAAACACACCTGTGTCGATCCCCGTGACACAACTGTATCTTCCCCCTTGTGTATGTTGTGTAAATATCTGTTGTGTACACCTTGTGTGAACTAACCCTGGGGCCATTTTCAAGCCTCAGGTATACTTTCCCTGCTTGATAGTTCTTTCTCTATCACATCTATACAGGGAATGTACTTCAGTGTGGAGTTTTAACCTCAATACATCAGAGGTTGACACTTAACCCGTGTTACCACCGTTCACAATCACTTTTGTCCGTTTGATGCCAAAAAACCTTCGTGCTTATCGAAAGACCTGTAAAATAAATTGTTGAATGAACTAAAAAAGGACTGTGTCAATGTAAAATAAACATACATGCACGGCACAACTGGCTTACCCTTAGGATCTTCTTCATCCTGATTATTCCTTTTTTTTGTACATATTCTAGTAACAATGTGCAATTTAGAAAGTGCGGAGGCATCTTTTAGAACACGGTGGTTCTGTTCTTGGAAGCAATCTGTACACGGGGGAAGAGCCACATTCCAAGCTTTGCTATCTATGAGGTACTATTCGTGTCCTGGGAGCAGACACGTTCTAAAGGGTTTTGCGAAGGGGGGGCCGTAAGAGAAGCATAATTCAAGCCTTTAACTGCAATATTCTAACATATTCTACCATCGTACGAGACTGGCTGGCAGCTGTGAAGTGATTAAATGCCCTGCAGCTTCCTCCCAAGGCGCGTGGGCATTCCTCTCTGGGCTACTCATGAGGAGTTTCAGCAAACTCTTCAGTCCCGCGACCTTGTCCTTTCATATTCAGACAACAATGTTAACAGTTGAGCAGAGTAAGCAGAATCCGCAAGAATTGCAAGCTGCAAAGCAGTTTTTAGACAAAAAGCAATGAGCAATGGTTGACAAGCAAAATGGCGATTCATCCTACATTTAAAATGGCCGCTCGTCGGTCAAGCATAGCAGTTCATATTTCTCCAATTCGGTGCATAAGACGGTTGGCCCACGGCCATCAAGTTACGTCTATCATTCAAATGAAGGGTATTCATATTTCCAGATTGACAAAGCCACAACAGTTCAGGATGACAACTCTTCAGGAAGTAATCCTGCTGCTGCGACAGCGGGGATTGCATGGTCACACTGGACATGAAGGATGCATAATTTCATATTTCAATGTTTCCTGCACACAGAAAGGTACCTCAGGTTCATGATAGAAGACCTGCACTATCGGTTCAAAGTTCTCCCCTTCGGTATTGCCTCAGCCCGAGGGTGTTTACAAAGATACTGGCGGTATTGGCGGCTCGCCTGCGTAGACAGTCAATCCCTGTGTATCCCTACCCTGACGACTGGCTCATTACAGGGGACTCGCACAGAACGCATTTAGCGAATACCCAGGAGACCGATTTCTCATTCAACCTGGGATTCTCCAACGAGAAGAAATCAAGTCTGGTCCACAGCCAAATCAAACCCTTTCTGTGGGCCCTGATTCAGACAGAAGACGGGCTTGTCTTCCGCTCCGAGAGTGTTCAAAACATGCTGTTCCAGATGCCTTACTATGGGGCCAGTCACCTCGTAACCATTCGCAAGGCCATGCGGCTGCTGGGGATGATGGTTTCCTGTGCCTTTCTAGTTCCTCAAGCTCGTCTGTGCATGCACCCGCCCCATACAGGAGTGGCTCTCGAGTCAATGTGTCAGGCCAGCGGCCAGTGGGACGATCTAGTGGTCATCTAGACAACCTTCGTTCAGTCTCTGCAGTGGTGTTAAAGGGAAACATTTTGCAGAGGATAACCTCTACCACCCCTGCAGTACAGGCCACTTTCCTCACGGACGCATCTGTTGGGGTGGGGTATACCCTCTTTCAACAGACTGCGCACGGCATGCGTTCCCCATCAATAGCGTCCTTTCACACCAATCTATTGGAACTGTTGGCAGTGTTCAAAGCCCTGAAAGCCTTCCAGGCTGACCTTCAGGTAAAGACAGTTCTGGTCCTCACAGACAGTACCACGGCCATGTCATACCTGAAAAAATAGGGTGGAAACTCACTCTCTAGGGCTATCCAGACTGTCCCAGAACATCTGGAAGTGGGCACTCGAACACGACCTGTTCCTCCCCTCACAACATGTTTCAGGGGAACTCAATCTTCTTGCAGACTGGCTCAATAGAGACTTCCCCCTACCCTTAGAGCACGAGTGGCAATTGCATGAGCACATTTTACTCAACGTCTTTGCATAATGGGGGTTCCCAGAGTTGGACTTGTTCGCAAATCTGGATAACGCCCATTGGCCAGATTACGCCTCCAGGTACCCACATAATCGATCCAAATAGAAGAGTCTCTGGCTGGGAATCCTCAGTTCAGAAATGAAACTGAAATTGATTTTTTCTTTTACTGTCTTTCTACTAACAGCCAATCACTGAGCTCTGGGTCATACTGCCTCCAGTCAATGATTGTCCTCTACCTAAGCCCCTCCCCAGGCAGCCATCTTCCGATTTCTACCGCACGTTCAAGTGTTGGGACTCCTTGTGCTTTGCTCTTCGAGTTTTTTGCTTTTTGAGTTACTCTATTCGGTCAATCGAGCATGCGTTCCATCGATCATCCTTCCGACAAACGGGGACCTGTTTTTTGGATTATTCATCGCCCCTCAAGGGCTGTTTTCGTTTAGTATTCTTCTTGGAGGCTTCCAGAAGATTCTTCAGACCTACACCACGTGGATCATGTCGGATGAGAAGGACGGCGCTTTCGTCCTGAAGCTGCGCTCTGGCGGCAGTTTGCAGAATGTATACATGGACGACAAGCATTCCCAGTGTCTGTATTGCCTGCACCCAACGCACAAGGAGGAAGATTGTGCGTTTTGCCTTGGCTTCTCGAAGCACACTTTGAGGGACCGACATCAACAGTTTGAAGCGTGGCTGCAGGTCAAGGCCTCTGCACTGGGTTGTACCCAGGGGCATGCCTCTCCTGGATCTGGAAAAGCTGAGCGGGCTTCCAAGTCCTTTGAGGGCCACCCACCCGTGGGGGCCCAGCACAAGGCCAAGCAATGTAAGTTTGTTTCCTTAAGGGTTGCCGCTGCTGCGGGTCCCGCGACGGTCAGGGTGCGCCCATCATCCCCATCCACGTTGATGTCCAGTCAACGCCCTGGTTCCTCATCCAAGAGAAAGTCGGCTAACCCAGGGAAGCAAATTAACAAGGGGGGTCCTGGGAGTCCGTCTGCCAGACATTAGTCCTGGTTACGAGAGACTTACCCTGAGTCTTTAGCTCACTATCTTTCACAGAGAAGAAATATCCCAAACATATCAGTCTTTGTCCTGCCCTGGGGCAGTCCAGCACCAAAATGCTAGGCAATTCTCCTCTGAACAAGAGTACCAACAGAAACCCCAGACACGTGTTTCGGTCTGGTTGGACCTCATCAGTAGGGTGGATCTGTGCCTCACTAAGAATAGTGAGCAAGGGGTTTACGTCTGGATTCCCCTAAGACCCAAAGTTACTTAAATATGTAAATTAACAAGGGGGTGTCCTGGGTAAGCTACAGGAGAACCCAGAGAAGACCAGACAGGAGAAGGTCAAGCATGGTACAGTGTCCAGCCTGCCCGCGGCGGAGAAGGCAAAGGGTGTGATCCGGCCTTTAAGGAGAAGGCCAAATAGGACAAGACCTCCAATTCGTCCGTGAAGAAGGCCACGCAAGACAAAGGGCCCAGCCTCTGTGTGAAGGCCAAGGTGCACCAGGTGAAAGCTTCACTCTTCCTCGAGGTGGTGGTGGTGTTGCTTTTGAAAGCTGTAGGGGCAGACCCGCAGGGTGCCCCAGCAACAGCAGCGGCAAGGGTGACCCTTCTTCCCAGGAGGGAGGCTTCGAATATGCCTGCTGATAAGACGCCGGAGTAAAGGATGCCAGACCTCAGCCCGAGACTGACCCCTCTGGACCCGAAGAAAGGGTGGCTGGGGTGCTGAAGGCCTACAGGGAACTGACATGTCTTCGGCTGATGAGGACGACGTAATTTCCGTCCATACCTTCCAAGAAGGCGATGAAGATGACCGAGGTGCCGGGGACTCGCCCCATGATGGCTGGGGGGGGGGTGGTGCTTACTGTCGTTGGAGATGATGGCCATTGGGGGAACCACTGACCAAGAAGAAGAGACACCTGATGGCTCCCTGCGCCACCCTTCAACCTCTCCACAGCCCCTCCCTCCTGCCCCCCAAGGGAGATGGAATCGGAGACGACGGGCATGGATGACGACAGCGGGATGTGGGACCTCCCGTCGCCTCTGCCCAGAGCCTCTTCTCCGGTCGGGATAGGATCGTTCCATGCAATGATCTCCTGAGACTCACTGCTTTTCCAGCTCAGGCTGGAGGAAAAGAAGGAAGGCTTCTTGTATCAGCACCGAGAGGCGAAGAGGAAGACAGTCCTCTCGGTCCCCCTACTGGACAATGTTTGTGGTGAAGGGCTGGCATTGATGAAGAACCCTGCCACAGCGCCAGCGAAGAGACCGGCTGGAGAAAAAGTACAGGCGCTGGACTCTGCGCCCAAGTGTCTGCGGTCTCAACCGTCGCCAGACTCGGTGGTCTCTGCGGCCGCCAGGAAGAAATCGTCAGGCTTGACGTCTTCTGCTTCGTCCACTCCTCTGGACAGCGAGGGGAAAAAATTGGACTCGATGGGTATGAAGGTTATCTACTCTGTGGGGACCACGATCAATACTGCCAACGACCTCGCCATCGTAGCCAGGTTCGACCAGGAGCTGTGGTGTAAGCTAGCGCTGCTCTTTGATTTCCTCCCCAACGACAAGCGGGTCGAGGCCTTGGAACTCCCTCAAGAAGGCAAGGTGGCTTCGGATCATGCCATCACGTTGACCATGGACATTGCAGACACGGGCTTCCGCCAGAAGTTGAACAGTGTCTGCCTTCATCTTCGTGGCTGGCTCTGGGCCACTTACTTTAGGCAGGAGGTCCAAACAAGGGTTTTGTTCATGCCCTTTGACGGGGACAACCTGGATGAATCCTCCAGGCCATCAAGGCAGACACAGAGACGGCAAGTGCCCTAGGCACTCTACAAAGACTGCAGTCCTTTCATTCCTCAGGAGGAACGTCTAGCCGATCTTCGAGGGGTTTCGGCGGGGGCTCCACCTCTTACCGCCAGCCCCGTGCTCTTTGACCAAGGAAGCCAACAGAGGCCGCCCTAAGGCCTTCGGGGCAGTCGGTCGTCATCAGGGACCGTAGGGCGGCCCGTCAACCTCCAAACAGGATTGAACTGACCAGGACATCGGGCCCCCACCCATGCACCCCGGTGGGAGGCCGGATGGTGAGATTCATCAGCGTGTGGAAGACCATCTTCACCGACCGTTGGATGCTGAACGCTCTTGCCCATGGACACACATTAGAATTCCAACAAGTGCCCCTGAATACTACCTCTGGCCCGCCAGGAAGATCACGTCCCTCAGCTGCTGCTGGAGGTGCGGGCCATGTTAAGGAAACTGGCGATGGAGCTGATTCCAAAGCGGTTCCGGGGCTCTGGAGTTTACTCAAGGTACTTCCTCGTACGTAAGAAAGAAGACTGGGGGGGCTGGATGCCCATCCTCGACCTACGATGACTGAACAAATACATAAGATCCCAGATGTTCAGGATGGTCCTCCTTCAACACGTGCTCTGACAACTGGAAGAGTGAGACTTTCTGCCGTCATTGGACCTGGAGGGATGCATACTTCCCCATCCACAAAGGACAGCACAAGTTCCTGCGCTTCGTCGTTCAAGGGAAGCATTACCAATTCAAGGCCCTTCCTTTCGGACTGAAGTCAGCACCCATTGTCTTCAGAAAGTGCCTGGCTCCGGCCCATCTACGACTGCAAGAGATCCATGTCCACCCTTACTTGGACGACTGGCTCATCCGGGCCAAATAAAGGGACATCGCTGTCGACCACACAGCGAAAACGTCTGACTACGGACGGATCTGGGGTTCTCAGTGGATTATCCCAATTCCTGCTTGGCTCCATCGCAGGACTCTGTTCCTGGGATCCCGGCTCAACATGGTGTTGTGCCTGGCGGTACCTTCCGAGGGGAGGATAGCAGCCATCTTGGACAAGGTGCAACGGCTGTTGGCACTGAAGATTGCCATAGTGAGGGCCATAAAGTCTGTTCTCGGCATGATGTCATGCATTTACCTCATTTGACTTTGCAGGTTGCGGATGCGACCACTACAGGAGTTCCTTGATGCCCGTTGGGTCCAGGTGTCCGGAGGCTTCCAGGACAAAATTGTACTCGACGAGGAGTGCCGTCGAGGGATAAGGTGGTGGGGGGTGCGCCCCAATCTATCAGGAGGCACATATTTCCAGACCCCCCCCCCCCCTACCAGGAGACGGTTACGACGGACGCGTCCCTGGAAGGATGGGGAGCTCACAACGTCCGTCTTCACGCCAGTGGCCTGTGGTTACCGGAGGAGAAGACGTTGCACATCAGTGTCCTGGAACTACGGGCGGTATTTTGGGCCCTCAGGTCGTTTCATTCCGTCCCTCAAGGGCAAGGTGGTGAGGGTCTTCACAGACAATACCACCACAATGTTTTACATCCGGAAGCAGGGGCACCAGATCCTCAGCGCTCTCCAAAAAGGCGCAGGACTTATGGCACTGGACCGTCGCCCACTGGATGTTCCTCGTTCAGTTTCCCCTGGCAAGAGTAAAATTCTCTGTTGCCAACTCCCTCAGCAGGGAGCTATGCTGTTGCCACGAGTGGGAGCTTCAACAGGATCAAGTGAACTACCTTTTCCTCAAATGGGGCAATCCCCACATCGATCTGTTTGCGACGTACAGCAAGTGCTGGAGGTTCGCCAGCAGGTTTCGCCAGCCGGGGAGCATGGGGGATACATGCTCATTCCCCTGAGACGGCCTGTTTCTGTACGAGTGCCCTCCTTTGCCGTTGCTCCTTCGAGTCATCAATCAATTCGGACGGTGCCGGATGATCATTGTCGCACCAGCGTCGCCGAAGCAGATCTGGTACCCGGACCTTCTCAGCATGTCGGTGTCTCCTCCAGTCAAGCTACCAGTGTTGTGGATCTTGTCGCCAGGGAAGGAGATTCAATTCTGCACCACGACCCAGGATCAGTGAACCTGAAGGCCTGGCTCCTGCAGCATTATAATTTGGGGGTTACGATCTTCCGGTGGACTGCACGGAGGTACTCACCAAGGCCAAAGCGTCTTCTACCTTGAAATGCTAAATTCTCAAATGGAAGAGATTCACTATTTGGTGCTGTTCACAGAAGATAGATCCTCCTGAGGGTCACAGCTCCTCAGGTACTAACATATTTGCTGTCGTTGGGTGATTCGTGGCTGGCTCACGCCTCATTCAAGGTTCCTCTGGCGGCTATCACCCGCTACACCAGATCCCCAGACAGACCCTCCTTGTAGTAGCACCGTTTATGAAGGAATTTGTCATGGGACTATTCAGTTCGTTCCCACCAGTGAAGGCTCTGTCCCCGGCGTGGGAGCTCAAGGTGGTACTTACTAGGCCCATCGGACCCCCGTTCGAGCCTATGCATTCTGTTCCACTCAAGTTTCTATCGTGGAAGATGGCTTTTGTTGTGGCCATCACTGCTGCACGACGAGTGGGTGAGATCCAGGCCATATCCTGTAAACCATCTTACTTGACATTCTGCGAGATGAGGGTGATTCTGCAGACGCTCCCCTCTTTCATGCCCAGGGTGTCATCGGACTTTCATCTAAATGAGCCCTTGGTGTTACTTGTGTTTTTTCTGACGCCTTAGTCGCCGGCTGAAATGACTTTGCACTCGCTGGATGTGGCTAGAGCGCTGAAGTTTTATGTGGACCGCACAAAGAGTTTACAGAAAACATCTCAGCTTTTTGTGAACTTTGGTCCTGTGAACCATGGAAAGGCTCTGTCCAAGGCTTCCATTTCCAGATGGCTCTCTGGCTGTATCACCCACTGTCACCAGTTGGCCAACCGACCGCTGCCTGGCACTCGGAGAGCCCATTCCACCAGAGCGATCACTGCTACAACAACATTCCTGTCTGGTGTGACCCTGCTGGACATCTGCAGGGCTGCTACGTGGAGGTGGACACACACCTTCATGAAATTCTCCTGCGTTGACAGGGATTCCAGGGAGGAGTCCAGAGTCGTCCAAGCAGTTCTGCGCAACCTGGTAGTTTGAAGGTGAGCCCGTTGAGGAGGTAAGAGATTGCTTCTGTTGAGCCTCGCCACCTCCCGTGGTTGTTCATGTGTGTACTGCTATGTATTCTTCGTGAGCATGTAAATCCATGCGAGACCCATGCTGGCAAACAGTTACAGGTAAGTAACTTGTGTCCCTACCAGATTAATGGGGCCTCTTTTTGAGCCCCATGCACAAGGCTAGCCTTAAGGCCCTCCCCTGTAAGACTGCCTTCCTAGTGGCCATTACTTCAATAAGAAGGGTTAATGAACTGCAGGCCCTTTCAATTCATGCTCCCTTTGTGACATTCACAAAGACAAGGTGGTTTTGCACACATACTCATGTTTTGTGCATGAATTCATGTTGAAGTTCCATGTGTCAGTCGAACTTCCCACTTTCTTACAAAACGCCACTTACTTGGCAGAAAGAAGCTTCCACACTGGATGTGAGGAGGGCAGTAATTTACTGCGTTGAGGCACTGAGAAAAATAAACCAGTTTTTCGTCTCCTTGGCAGATGGTAGAGAAGGATACTCTGTCTCTAAATCAGCTATTTCCAAGTGGATTGTAAATTGCATCACACTTTGTTACACCCTTGCCAAAAGAGGTCTACCCTTTATGCTTAGAGTTCACTCTACTCGGAACACAGGGCCTACCATAGCATTCATTGCAAATGTTCCTCTAGATTCCATTTGCAAAGCAGCAACCTGGCGTTCTGTTCACACCTTTACCCAACACTACTGCTCAGATAAACACTCCAAGTCTGATTCTCAGGTTGGACAAGCGGTGCCAAGACGTCTCCTTGCTACTGTTCCTTCACACATCCGCCCCTCACACATCTCCTCCCATCCCCACCATCTCCGGGTACTGCTTGCTAGTCTATGCACAGCATGTATTTCTAAGCAATTTCACAAGCATCAAAAGACATACATTACTCAAAGTAATCGTATTTCTGAAGGTTGAATCTGCTTCGATTCACATGCGCCCACCCTTCCTCCCCTCTTGCAGTAGAATGAACATAGACATCTTACACCTTCTCTCTTCTGTACTCACTCACGCATTCTGCAAGGCTCCCTCACAGCAGAAGAAAAACAACCAATGGCACCACGACTCATGAGGGATTTTGGGTACACTACACGTCACGTTGGGGATTGCGTTAGTCGCACCCATGTCGACTTCCCTTTCCGATTGTAAAAAAAAAGATGCAATACTCAGCGATTACCACTAGATGTCGGTTATATGCACAGCATGTGAATCTAAGCAGTTAGAACCATCAGAAATACGATTACGATGAGTAATGTATGTCATTTGCAGGAGAGTTTACATGATTGTTATTGGTCCTGCAAAGTTCCCAGCTCAGGCTTAATTGACTTTGTGTCCACAATTAGAACTATATTAGATTATTGCGGTTTAAAAACCATAACTGTAACAAAAATGTTCGTGATAATATTTCAAACTTCTTTTGATGTGCAACCATTTTACCACATTGGGTTTAACAGTGAATGGCTGCCTCTTCTGTAGGATTCCTGGTGATGAGTGGAGAATTGCCTTCAGAACATCCTTCAGACTTCACAAATATTGCTTAATGCTGTTAATAAATGCATGGTTTCGGTATTTTTGAATATTTTTAATCCATTTCATATTTATGTAAATATTTGTGATAATGTATCTTTTTTTTTTTTTTTTTAAAGCATCACCTCCTTTCTCCCTCCTGCCCCTAGCTGTATTCCACTATTGTCTGTTATATTTCTCCCTTCCTGAGCAGCGGTTATCAGATAACTTGTTGATTTAGAGCAAGTCATTATCATTGAGCACGATATTGCATTAGAAACGGCAGTCATATTTCCTCTATTATCCCTATATTCGTCTAGCATGCGTGTGATCCTTTCCATCTCATAAATATCTCGCACCATAAACAACCATTCCTGCTTCATAGGTGTTTTTGGCTTTTTCCAAAATTGAGGGACGCAACCCCTGGCGTCCATCAGCGGTGTGTGAATCATGTGTTTTAGGGAGCATCCCTCCTGATCCCCCCCCCCCCCTCCAAAAATCTAGATGAGGACAAACATCCGGGACCTGTCCATTATAATCCCATCCAGCACCTTCAAACATTCTAGGACCGGCTTCCAGTACCTCCTGAATTTGCTCCGATCCCCACCTTATGTGCCTGTAATCACCAACCCTTTGGTACTCCCTCCAAAATATCCAGTTTATCTCCGGGAACATTTTGGGTGGACGAGCAGAGGTGTAATGCCATCTATGGAGGAGTCGAATGGCCTGTGCTTTTATTTAAATGTTTATATTTTATTGTGTTTTAAGTCTACAAGCAAAGCAAGTGAGAACCTTTCACAAAACAAAAGAACAGTTTAAAATAATGCATTGAAACGAAGTATAAAACAAACAAAACATCCTAAACAAAGAAAAAATGACCACATAATATAAAATTCATTAAAAAAAATCAGACAAAAGAATCACATTGTTAAAAATCAGCTTAGGTCTCCTTCAGTTCCAACACAACTTCACCCGATTTTAACAATTCCAACTTTTTCCATGTTATAGAGAGAGCCTGTTAGGCAGAAACCTGTGCAGTTCCCTTAGGGACCACTGCAAAAGATTTAAGACTACAGGTGTTTGGCAGTAAACCCACTTGGTAGCAGTCTGTACCACACAGATTCACTTGGTAGCTGTGGCTGAGCAGTCAGACTTCCCTCAAGAAGAGTTAGGCAGTATGCAGAGTATACACAATAAGTACAGAGACACAGTAGCACAAACAAACACTGACCAGAGCTTTGGTGTAAAAGTATATCATTATTTATTTAAAAACACACTTGTGATTTACACTAGCAAAAACGAGAAGTAAATTCAGCACACAGTCACTATCATATATATACAACCCTATTCACTTATTAGACAAATCTTAGTGAGAAACACCACTTATTTTCAGACAGAGGTGAGCGCTTAGCATAAGATGACACTCTAATAAGTTGTAAAGAAAGGGAGAGAAAAAGGCAGAGTTAAGGAAGCACACAAGTTTCGATACTTTTAAAAAGAACCACAGTAAGGCAGGATAGGCAGAGTTCTACTGGAGAGCAAGGAAGTCAATTGCAAGGCCCACTCTTGCAGAGAGCACCCAGAAGGGGTCCAGGTTCACACAGTGGGGTTATGCCCAAAGAGTCTTGTAGATAGTTTGCACACAAAGAATGAAATTAAAGTTAGGTAAAGTTAGCTAGGTTGTCCCAGGCCAGCCCAGGTTAGAAAGTCGAGGCTTTACTGTCACCCCGAACGATCTGTCGCAAGGGAAGCCAGGCGGGACACAGTACCTTAGGTGGGAAGGAAGCTCCAGCGGGGGCAGTTGTTCCTGGCAGCGGGTGCAAGTCGGCGTTTCGTCCAGAGGAAGAAGAGGTCTCGCCGTGGAGGAAAGATGAAGGTCGTTGCACTGCCAGGGAAGAAACCAGCCGCAAAGTTCTTCAGTTAAAAGGTACTACCTTTCTCTTCGTGGTAGTGGTAAACCGTGGTATTCCGGTTGCCGGGGTGCTTGGCACGGGCAAGGCGGCCACGAGATGCTCCAGGAAGGTGAAAATAAGGCAAAACTGGTCATCCCCACCAATCAAAGGAAGAAGACTCTCCGGACTGGAGATCTCCTCTGTCGGGAAAAGTGGTGAGACGGTTCAGCAGGGCTCCACCGGTGGTGTCGTTGCAGGTCGGCTCAGCTTCTCCCTCCTCAGATTCTTAGGTCCTGTGGCGACTTCTGAAGTTCCAGTCCCCAAAGCCCTGCTTTTATGCAGCACACCCCCATTCACTCAGCCTAGCTGTCAATCAAACATGCTAAGTGGTGAGCCGGCCGGCTCACCACTTGGGCCAATCACACAAGAGTGCGACTTGAGTTACCAAGGTAACTCAGTCCAGGGTGCCTAAACCCCCTCCCACAACCCCTGTGGTACCCAGACAGAGTGGCACCACTTTTGGAGGCTTCTGTGGAGAAGCCCGCCAAAAAGTGGAACAAAGGGCTCGACTTGGGTTGGAGTCACAGAAGAGAACACAGACGCCATTTTAGAATAGAATTCTGGCAAAAAATACCAACCCGCGAATTAATAAATAAATAAACCGGCGGTATGTTCGAAGCGATAAATATTAAATAAAGTTGGTAGCCTCGAACAATGGGAAAATCCCATAGAGATATATTCGCGGTTGAATATAAAAAGTAGTATCCACTGCCACCAGCCAAAACTCGATCAGGGGGGACGGAGACGTGCCCCCTCGAACAACAGACCCCGGGGCAATCGAATTGCCCCGACCAGTACGTCCACAATATGATGGTTTGTACTGGTTTCTGTTCATAATTTGGGACTAGTAAAGCCAATGGTGACTTTACATGCCCTGGGAGACAGTAGTCAGTCCCAGGGTATGGAGTCTATGTTGGGGGGTCGCTACGACACCCCTGGGTTATGGCACGGAGGGTGCTGTGTAACCCACATCAAAATGAGACCCTATAGAGTAAAAGACCCCATAGCCCATAAAACACATGGACCGACAAAGGAACACCTCAAATCATGTCTAAGAGTGGGAGTAAGAGTCTCACTCTTAGCAGGAGAAAAAAATAAACCCCAAAAATCCAGCAAAGCTGCTGGGGTACTCACTAGGTTTGGGAAATTAGCCTTTACAGAGAATTCTCCCTAACACCTGTGCTTTATATTGAGTGGCTATCAAGGACTGGTAGGCCTTCCTACACATTGGCGACCATAAGTTATTTGTGAGCTCCATACCCAGGTCCTCACTCCATTGAAGGGATTCACCTGGATCTGCCACCAATAGTTCCCTATGTATGGAGGAGACGAGACCCCTCAATCGCCTGTTGCTCAGGATGAGCCCCTCAAAGGTTGTCGGTTCCCTCTGGAGATTATTGCCCCATATCGGGTCAGTCATCAACCCCTTAATCTAGGGAAGAGATAATGTTCCCATGTTTAGCAATGCCTCAAGCTGTTAGTGTGACAGGAATTCTCTGTCACCCAGAGCTCTCCAGTCTTTTCGAGCCAGCCTTGTACCACCCTTGGAATTTAATATACTTCTGGATGAGATTTCTAATCGGGGTGGGGGGGCATATGCAAGTTATGGGCTAGGGCCACGATGTAAGCCACCTCCTATTGCCCCTCTCTCCAGATTGTCCCTAGTACCGCTAAGACGGGATGCTCTTATCCTTTTCGGAATCCTATTCTGCTGGACCCAAAACTAGTCCCCCAGAGTCACTGGGTCCATAAGGGAATTCTCTATAAATACCCATGCTTTGGTGTCATGCTTATTGAGGTAGTTCATAGCACTCTGACATCATTGTGCTGCTCAGTTATTTTTGTTTGGTGTGCTCGCACCAGTGCCCACTTCTTCTTTGACCTTTTTGTTTCTTTTTTATTTTGGTGCATTATTTTCAAATTTTCTGTGCTTTCCTCACTATTTCCTCGTGCCCCCTGTCCACCTCCCCACCAGCATCCTAGTCTGCTGCTTCCCCAGCTCCGATCCCTCCGACTGCCCCGTGATTGGCCCATGTCCCATTTGAGTTAATCACACAGGTCACCACCATTTGCCTGGAGCAAAGGGCAGCCCCCAAAAGAGCTGCTCCACTCTGTGTTTGCCTGTGTTCTCCTGCGAAGCCACCTGCCATCAACCAGCAGCGACTGAAAAGAAAAGTGTGGTCTGTTGAGTAGTGCAGCAATTACTGATTTCTGGCAGAGCCCTACCACCCTTATTACCTTAAGCACACCCATTTTTTGTCACCCAATATATTTTTCAATCACTGCTGTATGGCAAAGTAAGATGTCGCGCCATAGGCTATTGGCTCTCAAATGTAGGGGTCCTCTCCAGCTGTTAATTTGTCTCAGACCAAGCTGCTTGTTCATTTGCTGATGTGTCTGTGTCGCTGCATTCACTGAGTCCCAAATGGGCGTTTCTTCATTTTTCCAAGTACCCCAAATCCCCCTCCCCCGAGAAGGCCTTGGGGGTTGGTGGTTGCTGCACACTAGGGGTGTGCGAAGGGGGTGCGGGGATATGGGCAGCACTTTGTCTGCACACTGTGGGCGGAAAGGTAACAACACTGATTAGACAATTGAGGACCACTCTTCCGCACACAACATAGAAGTGGTAAGTGTAGCACTCCAGAATATATGACAGGGTAGGGGACACGGAACACAGGCAATCAAAACAGCGAGGGTAGAATATGTCTAATGCTGTTAATCTGCTTAGAATCACATGCTGTGCATATGGTCCAGTATCAAGGGGTAACCGTGAAGTATTGCATCTCGTCTTTCGGGCACTGAAAGGGGACGTCGGCATAGGCGTGTCTGTAACACTATCTCTATTGTGACGTGTAGTCTACCCAAAATCCCTCACGCGCTGAGGTCACTCGGATTGTTTTTTTCCGCCCAGATAACTGGCCTCCTACCTGTTGCAGACCTTTTTTATAAGCTACATTGGTATACCTTATCGACTTTGTTGATTATCCCCTGATAGTAACTTCGACGGTGCTTCCTGTGCTGCACTGAGGACACCAGGGGACTTTCAATGCCTAAGACTGCAGTGGACTTTGATGCCTACACCGGCTGCGGAGCCGTCCTCGTGGCCGGGCCCTCTGGCCGTCCTACACAGTTAGGTCGGAGTGGTCATATCCTTTCAGCTGTCTCTCTCCTCTTCCCCCTCTTTGCCCTCTAGGTCTGGTCATCGCCTTTATTTCCTTTCGCTATGGAAAGGACACCATTTAGGTTTTGCCCCTCTTGCAGGGCCACATACCCTTGGAAGGACGAGCATGAGAAGTGCCATAATTGTCTACCCCTTGACCACGACAAAGTGTGGTGCGCGGCTTGTAGACTCCTTTGACTTAAAATGCTTAAGGAGCGCTGCGTTAAGCGATGGCCTGCCTACGGCATGCCGCGAGCTGGATCTTCTTCCCCCACCGCCAAAAGTGACGGGGGTACTAGTGATGACCAGGCATCCGTGTCGGATGCCATAGACCTCAAGACAACACCTCTAGGACCACCACGCCCATCCCTGACCCCAATAGGCCTGACGTGAGTCACGCTATGGGGAAAACACCCGGCGACAATGGCGTACAAGATCGCCACACTGAACACACAACCCCGATCCTGGTTTTGACGGTACCGCCGAAACGGGCAAAAGCGCCAACAGGACAGCTGAAAATTTTGACAGAATCCTCTGATCTTCAAGATCAATAGCCTTCCCCGCATCTACAGCAGTGTCTTGCGACTGAGCCTTCAAAAAATAAGGGCGCTACCCCCAAAACAAATTTGGCAGTCGAAGTGCGCTCAGCTGACTCTCCGCCCTCTAATTACCCCGGTAGGAGAAAATTCTACCGCTAGGCCTCCTAGTCTTACTGCACGCCCCACTTCTCTGAACATCGCCGAAAGCATTGCTAGGATTGCTTCAGATGAAGGAGAAGTCTAAAGACACAACGAAGCGCATAGAGCTGGCCGCGGACACGTCGAAAGACCCCGATGCTGAAGAGGACTACGAGGATAGTCAGGAGCCTTTGGCTAGCGCTATTGGAAAAAAAATTCGGCGCCATATGGAGGAAAATTAAGATTTTCCACCCTTGTACCCTTTTGGTTCATCTAAATGGACCAAAGAAAAATTTGAAGGTTCCATGGACCATTTGGAAAAGTTTTTCTCACTTTCAGAGCAACCTATCCCCAAGAGAACTCGGGAGGACCCTCCCTTTGGGATTGCTTCTAAATTTCCTAGAAATTTTGAACATTTCACTTCTATCCACCCAGAAGATGAGATCCAGATGGACACTTATCAGGACATTCATGATGAGGAAGAGGATACTACCTTCCTACAAGACTACACTCTGAATGTCATGGTGCGTGCTCCCAAACTCCTGGAACTGATGGGCCAATCCCAGTCACTGACACCCATAAGGGCTTATCAATCCCCAAAGGAGTGTCCCAGAACCTCCTGGACTCAGTCCTGGCGCCTTTGGTGCCAGGCTCATAAGATGGATTGAACTGCATGGGACTACTTACTCAGCGTAGTGAGACTGAGCCTTTCTGTATATCCTGGATGTGGCTGAGGGACTACTTTACCTGAAAGGCAGGGTGTGGTAAAGGGACTACTTTACCGTAAACTACTTGCAAGGCTATTTAAGCCACACCCTGCAGGCAGAACACGCTTCGCGTTATTTTGCACTCCTGCAGCGTAACGCTCACTGTGTCTGCTCAATCCTAATACTTCTACAGCCACACCCGTTCTGAGATTTCCATCCATCGGTACCTGAAAGAAGGAAGAGAACAGGAGTTAGTACAGCAATGCCATCTTACGAAAGGCGGCGGATTATTTTAAAATCACCACCCAGGAGGCCCTACCTGAATAAGATTTTGTGGCGGATATTCTTAAAGAAAACACCCCCCTCCAATCAAGCCATACATCTCCTGAATTCCATGAAAAGGAGATTGGCTCCTTCCCTGGTCACACCGGCCCAGACTAGGGCAGTAAATCCAAGGGTGGAGAAATTATTTAGGCCATTGCCTACTGACCCTACATATATTAAAGGCCAGGCCACCCCGACTCCCTAGTGGTTACCACCACCCGGAAAAGGACGGGAGTACCCCTTGCTACGGGAGAGGCACCTCCCGATAAGGAGTCAAAAAGATTGTATCCCTTGGGTAAGAGAATTACCACGGCAGCTGCTTTTCCCACGCGCATAGCAACAATGCGTTGCTTTCCAGTTATGACGATGCACAGTGGAACCTTATACAAGGTCTCCAGGAGGTGCCTAAACCCGCAAGAACCAAATTACTCGCCATTGTGGCTGAGAGCAGGCAGGTCAACCAAAATGTACTAAAAAAACAAGCTGGATACTGCAGGGACGGCAGGAAGATCTCTAGCTCAAGGTACCCTACTCAAACGGCATGCTTGGCTCAGGAACTCTGGTTTCAAGCCCGAAACCCAAGCAGCTCTTATTAATAAGCCAATCTCTTTGGTAAAGCAGTCGACGATGCGCTAGAGACTGCCAAAAAAGAGCACGAGACTGGTCCATTCAAAGCCAATCGGGTTCCGTACAAAACATGTACAATACGGAAAACACCTGGAACTCGGGGCAAGCATCCAGCATCCCTGCCAACTACCCACCAAGGGGTAAGTGGTGCGGGAAAGGCAGAGGCCCCAACTCCAGGGGAGCCACCGCCTCTGCTCTGAAATGACCTACGGATCCACGGGAGGGGATTACATCAGACCAGTGGGTTCTCAAAACGGTCGCCCACGGGCACTGTCTGGAATTCACCTGACCCCCACAATTCAGACCGCCCAGAGCATGACGCCCGACGCCAGACCTTCTGCGAATCCTAATACAAGAGGTGGAAGCACTTCTGGGAAAGGATGCCATAGAAGCCGTCCCTAGTCTTCAGGTAAAAGATGGTGTTTATTCAGTGAACTTCCTTGTACCCAAAAAGGACCTCACCATGCGCCCTGTACTAGACTTCCGCCCAGCGAACAAATCTGTCAAACCTCAAGGGTTTCGTATGTTAACTCTGCAGGAAGTAATCCCACTGTTGAAACAAGGAGATTACATGGCGACGCTGGACATGTGTTAGGTAAGATTTCCACAGGGCTGGTAAATCTTCCTTGCCTGGTTCAACTCCAGAACTTTTTGCTTTTCTAGTGAGATATTTTCCATTAATACCTTAGTGAGTGGGAACCTTTTTCCACACTCACCTGTCTTTAACTCTTTTTATGGGTGTCATTTTTAAGACTCTCCATAGTGTCTTTTTAAAGTTATCATGTCTAACAACTTATTGGCAATAAGTGCCTGTTGTTGCTGGGTTGCCCTAGGGGCTCCCCATTTAACTTTCTTGTGCGAACCTTGAGTGAACTACAGTTCCCAAGGGTAGAAAGGATCTTTGGATCCCTTTTACATTTACTTCTGTGAAACCAGCACACCCCACCTTATGTGGAGTGCTGGGGAGATACAATGTATCCCCTTTCACATTTAAACTGTAACAATTATGTTACAGTGACAAGCTTACCTTTAATGGCTGGTGGCAGTGATACCTTTTACTAATTTGGTGCACCTTTACCGCGTGCTGTAATCACAGCTGCAGTAAAGGCACCCAAGGGTGTTCATTTTTACCAAAATGGCTCCTGTCTTCTTTTTCTGCCATTTTAGTGTTTCTTGTCGTTTCTTGTTCCTTCCCCTGACATCCAGGGCGGGAAAATCCTTTGTTTGAGTTTTGTCTTCGGCGGGAGTCCCCTGGACACCCCGCCCAGGCTCCAGTCAGTCTGTAAGCACAGGAAGTGGGGGAGGGGTCCCAAACTTCCCCCTCCTTTGTCTTGGGTCTTCCTTCAACTGGGCCAAATCCCAGTGGGGGGTTGGCTGTCCTGATTGGACAGCCAAACGCCCCTTTCTTGTAAAATGCGGGGAGAGAATGCAGAGGTTGTGTTGCAGTTCCTGATAAATACTGGAAACCTGGAAGCTGAAGTCATGTCGACCACTGGAACCGAAAACCGAAGAGGATGACGAAGGTAAAGCGGCGGGAATGATTTCCAGCGGCCGGAGAGCCTGCTTTGTAACCGGAACTTGCTGCAGCCCTTCCTTCCGATCGACCTGGGGTCTCCGAAAACGACGACCCGAATCCAGAGCCTGGTGAGACCCACTAGACTCAAGACGACCTGCATTTTGAGCCATCCCACGGTTTGCCGCGACCTTGCGTTCTTGCAATACCCCAATACCCTGGGACCTCCTGCCACTGTGCGGTGCACGGTCTTCCGAATTCCGAATCTCGCTGAAACTTCGTGGGCATCTTGGTCTATCTCCAGAGACACGAATCGAGTCCAAAAAGTCCCCTCACAAGAGTGCTGGACCTTTTAAACGACGAGAATTCAACCGCGATTTTCTGTCTTCATCTGTGCTCCTTGAAAAGGCGCCAAACCCGCAGAACCGCATTCAGCTGCGAGAGAAATCTTGCCTAGAGCCTTCTTCATCGATCCCTGCTGCAAAGTCCCTTCTGAGGTCTTGTGTTCAGTCTCCAGGACAAGGAATCCAGTGACCGGGTATTTGGCTGCAGTCCCTGAAGTTCTCCTGCTGCCATCTCTTCTTCATTGCTGAGGTACTGTGTTGGCTTGGGTATATACTTACCTTAAGCCTGTTGGGATTTCTGTGTAGTCCTGGGGTATTTTCTGTGATTGGGAGGTCCCTCGTCCAGTACACCCAGTCCCACTGCTAGAATCCTCCTGGGGTGTCTTCTGCGAAGCCCCTGGACCCGCTTCTAACCCTAGAAGTAAAGTACTCACTTGGTTGGCCAGTTTTCCTAAGGAAACTCTGGCTTTTGCTACTAAAGAACTTATTCTAACACTGCCTGTTGGTCACTAGTCCTAGTGACCCCCCTTCTGCCACTGAGAACACTCATGCTCTAAGGGAAAAGACTTTGAAGGGATTGGGACTTCTGCCTAGAAAAGAAATCAAGTGGTTTTACTTACTTGTAAAGAGTTGGTTTGTAACTGTAATTCTAAGAGTGAACAGTTACAAAAGTTCTTACTGATCTTGGATGTGTGATGCACTATTCTTAAAAGTATGGTTAACATCTTTCCTTCCTTAGCCACTGTTTTGCCAGTCTAAAAGAAAGTAGATGTGAAGGTATTTTACTCTCCTGTGATTAGGTTGTGCCTCTTTACAAAAGTAATGTGTTGGTTTCACCAGATTATTCCTGAAGGGTAATTGTATGAGTGTCCTCCAACTGTTGGTATCACCAGGTTAGTCCTGTTAGGATAACTGTATGAGTGTCCCCCAACTGGGTCTTGCTTCCCCTGACTTGCTGCTAGCCTGTCTTTAATAAGTCTACATTAGGTTGTTGCCTACCTAGAATATCTTTTCAGTAAAGTGTGACATTGGGTTTTACTTTCCCCTTCATTGTGAAGTTAAAGTAAGTGGGTTTTACTTACCTTGTGTTAGCTGTGTGCCATCCAAAACAAGTTACAAGAGTTATTGCTTATCTCCATCTGGGGTTCCCTGATTTCCAAAGCATCTGTAATTGTATTTCTGATGTTTGTTAATCTGCTTAGAATCACATGCTGTGCATAGGTCCGACATCCAGTGGTCACTGCGGAGTATTGCATTTTGTTTTTCGTAGTCGAAAAGGGGACGTCGACAAGGCGTGTCTGTAACACTATCCCTATAGTGACGTGCGTTGTACCCACAATCCCTAACGCGTCGAGGTCCCTCAGATTGTTTTTTTCCGCCCAGTTTCTGGTCGCCTTTCGCGGAGCTCCTAGAGAGACATTGCTATACTTGCCACGGACCTCGGTCCTTTTGTCATAACTTAATATACTGATAACGATCCCTCCCCCTCGACGTTAGCTGTGAAGCTGTTTCTCCGCCGAACTGATTTTCGACGGAGAGGAAGAGCGGAGGAGATCCTTCGGCGCTGCCGAACACGTGGCCTGGCCTCGACGGCCAACTTACAGTAGGGAGAGTGGGGGTTAGAACTTTGTCTCTTCTCTTTGAGAATGTCTTTCTTTCTCCCCTTTCTTTCCCTTGGGGTTGTTATCGCCAGCTATTATTGCCTCAGCTATGGAGAGGACACCATTTAAGTTTTGCCCACGCTGCAGGGGCAAATATACTTGGAAAGATAAGCACAAGCTCTGTAATCGTTGCTTACCCCTCGATCACATAGAGAACATCTGCGCAGCCTGCAAGCTCTTAAAACCCAGGACTCTTAAAGAACGTAGGGTTAAGAGGTGGGCGGACTACGCAATGTCGAAGTCAGTTTCCTCACCCGCTGCCGCTGTTACTGAAAGTGACGAGGAGTGCGATAACTCGACGTCCGTTATCGAAGTCATGAACCCCCAGAAGGAGTGCTCCCGCTCCTCGTCGTTCGTCCCCAGCCCCGACGGGCTCGGCTCACGCCCTGCTTATGGGGATGAACACCCCGGCGACAAGGACGCACACAAACCCCATAAGGCTAAACACACTACCCACGGCTCTTCTTCGTCGAGAACGAAGGATCCATCAGCGCCGAAGGGGACGCAGGGCACTCCGGCGTCTACCGCAGACCGTAAAGGTCACAAGCCCCACCCGCAAACGCAGCCGCGACCAGCGATTGGGCTTCCATCTAACACGGGCGCTACCCCAAAAACATCCGACGCAACGCTCCATAGAGCGACCGTCGAGGTGCAACGCACACAACGTCGACACCAGAGCCCTCGACGGACAAAATCGTGGTCGAGAGCCTAGCGAGAATTGTCGCCGAAGACAAACGTACGCGGACGACGAAACAAACGTCGAATACCGCGTCGAAAAAACATAAAAGTAGCCAGGAACTCCCCCTTTCTCCAAAGGACGCTTCCGAGCTACCTGAAGGCTTTTCAGAAGGAGACGGGAACCTCTCGTCGACGTTGTGGGAGCGTTCGAAACGATTCGAAGGCGAAAACACTAATTTCCCCCCTCTAGACTATTCAGGGGTACCCCATGAGACCCTTGAAAGACTCCATTCTTGCATGGAGAAAATGGAAAGGTTTCTAGGAAACCAAGACCCACCCACTCACAAAAGACAAAGAGAATGGCCACAGGATGACCCTAGAGTCAAGATTCCTAGGCTGGTTGACCTCACTGAGGAGGAGCTATACCTCCAAGAAGATGAGGAGTGTTTGGGTGGAGAAGAAGAGGTAGAACTTGAGGAAGAGGGGTTCGAAGAAGATCTTTACACCACTGCTACAGGGTTTGAAGAGGATACAGCTACCTCGCAGCCCTGGCATTCACCGTCAGTGCAGCCTTGGCAATCCCCATCAGTACATTCAGACCCTGATGCCTTTTTCCCTTCTCCTCTCAAGGATTCACATGGGAACTCCTCTCCCATAGATGACCAACCTTCCCTCAATGCACTATTGCGCAAGGCAGCAGCGCATTTTGAGATTGATACAGGGGAAACTCTTCCAGACATTGACTTTGTAGAAAAAGTCATCAAAGAAAAAGCCCCGGTTAGCCATTCTATTCCACTTCTGGCTTCTATTAAAAGAAGAATTTCTCCTTCCCTTACTAACCCAGCTTTAGTAAGAGGGGTCAACCCTAGAATAGAAAAGCTCTTCAGCCCTTCATCCTCTGACCCTTTATACATCAGAGGACACTCTATTCCGGACTCCCTTGTGGTTACCAACACAAGAAAAAGAGCAGGGGTGCCACTATCCACTAGTGAAGCACCTCCAGACAAAGAAGGCAAAAAACTCTACGCACTGGGGAAGAGAATCACGACCTCCGCCGCCTTCTCTACTAGAATTGCTAATAACAACTCACTTTTAGCTAGCTACGCAGATGCACAGTGGAACAAGCTGCGCAGCGAAGCAGAGGAAGCACCTGAACCTCTGCGTTCTCGCCTGCTAGCTATAATATCAGAGGGCACACTGGTAAACCAGGGCATCGTTAAAAACTCCCTAGATGCCGCTGAGACGGCTGGCCGCTCCCTAGTGCAGGGAATACTTCTCAAGCGCCACGTTTGGCTACGCAATTCAGGTTTTAAGCCCGAAACCCAAGCCTCCCTCATAAATAAACCCATTGAACAGACGCATCTGTTTGGGAAAGCAGTAGATGAGGCCCTAGAACATGCTAAAAAAGAGTTTGATACCATCAAGACTCTTGATCAAATTTCTAGGCCCCCTAACAGGCGAGGCTATGGTAATAAACGCTCCTTTCGTGGCCAAAGACAGCAGCAGAACCAACAACAACAATATTACTCTGGCTCCAACTGGCCCACTAACCAGGGTAACACCCAGTTCAGTCAAAGAGGCCAACGCCGTGGCAAAGGAAGAGGTTGTGGCTCCAGCCCCAGAGGTTCCACGCCCAATACCAGCAAATGACCAGAAAATTCGGGTCCCCTCCCATGCATCACCGGTCGGGGGCCGGCTAACATCGTTCCTTTCAGCATGGGAGGGAATCACGTCAGACCGTTGGGTATTATCCACCATAGCCCACGGATACTGCATAGAGTTCAACGGTTCCCCGAAGTACAAACCCCCACGGAACCGACGCATGACACCGCAACACCTCTCCATTCTTCTTCAAGAAGTGGAAGAACTACTGAAGAAAGAAGCTATAGAGCCCGTCCCCCTATCACAGGTAACAGAAGGTATTTATTCAGTGTACTTCCTTGTACCCAAAAAGGACTTAACCATGCGCCCTGTATTAGATCTGCGCCCAACGAACATATTTGTCAAACCCCAAAAGTTTCGTATGGTGACCTTACAGGAGGTAATCCCACTGTTATCACAAGGGGATTACATGACAACACTGGACATGAAAGATGCATACTTTCATATTTTAATGTTGACATCGCACAGAAAATACCTCAGGTTCAAAATAGAGGACAAACACTACCAGTTCAGAGTACTACCCTTCGGGATAGCATCTGCACCAAGGGTATTCACGAAAGTACTGGCAGTGGCAGCGGCCCACCTACGCAGATTATCCATCCCGGTATACCCTTACCTCGACAACTGGCTCATAACAGGGGATTCTTACGAAACATGCTTCTCCAATACCCAAAAGACCGTAGACCTTTTGTCCCAACTGGGCTTCTCCATCAACGAAAAGAAGTCCAGCTTAGACCCCAGCCAAACCAAACAATTCCTAGGGGCTCTAATTCGAACAAAGGACGGCCTCGTATTCCCCTCCAACGAGAGGGTCCAAAACGTGCTGTTTCAAATTCCCCATTATGTAGCAGGCCGAGAGGTGACGGTACGCAAAGCAATGCGCTTGCTAGGGATGATGGCGTCATGTATCTATTTGGTACCTCACGCGCGCCTGCGCATGCGCCCAATGCAAGAGTGGCTCTACAGCCAGTGGTGTCAGGCCAGCGGACAATGGGACAATCTAGTGGTGGTCTCGCAGGCCTTGGTTCTCTCGCTACGGTGGTGGACAAAAGAAAACCTGTTATTAGGGAAAACTTTTGCCACACCCGCAGTGGAAGCCACTCTAACCACAGACGCATCCATTACAGGATGGGGGGCTCACCTATCCCATCAGACGGCCCACGGAGTTTGGACTCCGAGCTTAGCATCCAAGCATATAAACCTGCTGGAACTACTAGCGGTGTTCAAAGCACTGAAAGCCTTTCAGAAACAGCTACAAGAAAAGACAGTGATGGTCCTCACAGACAGCACCACAGCCATGTACTACCTCAACAAGCAAGGAGGCACTCACTCTCCAGGACTGTCCAAACTGTCCCAGAATATATGGAAGTGGGCTCTCAGACACAACATGTTCCTACTGTCACAACATGTACCAGGGGAACTCAATCTTCTAGCAGACAAACTCAGCAGAGACTTCCCCCCTGCCCGGAGAGTACGAATGGCAATTACACAAAGACATCGTCTTAGACGTCTTCACTCAATGGGGTTTCCCGGAAATAGACCTGTTCGCAACTCTGGAAAACTCACAATGCCAAAGTTACGCCTCCAGGTACCCCCAGAACCAGTCCAAGGGGAACGGTCTGTCGATTCTATGGTTAGGGAAATTTGTTTACGCCTTTCCCCCGACTCCCCTTCTCAACAAAGTGGTGCACAAGATGCATCAGGAGCAGGTTACAATGCTACTAGTGGCCCCAATGTGGGCCCGGAAGCCATGGTTCGCTCACTTGATGGAGATGTCCCTATCTCCCCCAGTGAAACTTCCCTGCCCGTACGACATGCTGTCACAAGACAAGGGCAGAACACTGCATCCATGCCCTCAGACCATGAACTTAGCAGCCTGGCTCCTGAGATCATAGAATTTGGACATTTACAACTCCCACAGAAATGTATGGACATCCTCAGGGAAGCCAGAAAACCTAATACTCGACACTGCTATTCTAGCAAATGGAAAAGATTCGTTATCTGGTGTAGAGGTACTAGCATCAACCCAGTTGACTGCTCTCCTACTGACAATATTCTATACTTCACCCATTTACTGGATTCAGGTTTAGTGTTCAATTCCATTAAAGTCCACCTAGCGGCACTTTCTGCATACACCACTTCCCAACTTAAAGTGTCGTGGTGGAAGATACCAGTTATCAAAGCCTTCATGGAGGGGGTAAAGAGGATACACCCTCCGATAGCTAACCCAGCTCCCGGATGGACTTAAATGTGGTACTTTCCAGACTCATGGGCCCTCCCTTCGAACCCATGCACAAGGCAACTCTTAAAGATATCACCCTTAAGACTGCTTTCCTAATAGCTATCACCTCCATTAGGAGAGTAAGTGAACTACAGGCTCTTTCTGTACTAGACCCCTTCGTAACAGTTCACAAAGATAAGGTGGTTCTACGCACACACCCAAGGTTTGCACCTAAATTCATCTCGAAATTTCATGTAAACCAAACTATAGAACTACCAACGTTCTTTCAAAACCCTTCCAGCTCGGGAGAAAAAAGTCTGCATACACTAGATGTACGCAGAGCTGTCATGTTCTACATGGAAAGAACCAGACCACTGAGAAAGACTAATCAGTTCTTTGTCTCGGTGGCAGCAGGAAGAGAAGGAGATGCGGTCTCAAAATCCACTATATCTAGATGGATTGTTCAATGCATCACTCTCTGTTACACTCTTGCTAAGAGAGAACTACCCTTCAAGCCAAGAGCACATTCCACTCGAGGCACGGGGGCTTCCATAGCATTCATTGCAAATGTTCCCCTTGAGTCCATCTGCAAAGCGGCAACCTGGAGTTCTGTTCACACATTTACAAAACACTACTGTCTAGATGCACACTCTAGATCTGATTCCCAGGTTGGGCAGGCAGTATTAAGACATCTTTTCTCTACTGTTCCTTCTCATAACCCACCGCCAACTCCGGGTACTGCTCGCTAGTCTATGCACAGCATGTGATTCTAAGCAGATTAACAAACATCAGAAGACAATGCATTACTTACCGTAAAAGCATTTCTGATGGTTGTATCTGCTTAGATTCACATGCGCCCACCCTTCCTCCCCGCTCGGATGGAAGGAACATAGACATCCTTTTATATATATTTCTCTCTTTTCTGTACTCGCTCACGGCTAAAAGGCTCCCTCAGGGCAGAAAAATACAAACAGAGGGACCTCGACGCGTGAGGGATTGTGGGTACAACGCACGTCACTATAGGGATAGTGTTACAGACACGCCTTGTCGACGTCCCCTTTTCGACTACGAAAAACAAAATGCAATACTCCGCAGTGACCACTGGATGTCGGACCTATGCACAGCATGTGAATCTAAGCAGATACAACCATCAGAAATGCTTTTACGGTAAGTAATGCATTGTCATTACATCCATTAGGTTTTGCTCACCTGGTATAACTGTGTGTTATGACAAAAGTAGTGATAGGTTTTTACTGCACCTAGAATAAGTGTTTCACTATTCACCAAAAGTATATTGTCCAGTTGACTGTTTATGTGATTTGTTCCAAGAGTCACTGTACAACTGGAAGGGCCTACTGTCCTTGTATTACCAAAAGTAAGCTAAAAGTAACCATTGGTCTTTTACTCCCAAAGAATAGGCTTGACCTATACTAAATGCGTATAACAAGGTTTTGACTTCCCTAGAACTACTGTTAGGTGTTCCAAATAAGGTCTATACTTGGGTCTGTGTACTTTCAAGTATAGTGTTGTGTTTTATATTGTGATTTCATATAATGTTTCAGTATTTACTTAACCCCTAGATTTATCTGGGCCTACTTGTATTTAAATAAATCCTTTATTTTTATAATACATAGTGTTTCAGTGTTTCTTTGGATCATTTGTATTACAATTTTCACTTGTACTGTATCTACTGCCCTCTCTCCCTCCTAAGATAAGCCTGGCTGCTCTGCCTACGCTACCATGTACTCAGGTGGTACAGTCTTATACTAAGAGTGGAGTCTTGTACTGCCTCAGTTGAATGGTTTTACTAGGCCCTTAACTGGACTTCAGAAAAACTGTCCTAACAACATGAAAAAAGCATACTTTCATATTTCAATGTTGTCAGCGCATAGAAAATATCTAAGGTTCATGATCGAGGGCAGGCACTATCAATTCAAAGTACTCCCCTTGGGCATTCCCTCGGCGCCAAGGGTGTTTACAAAGGTTCTGGCAGTAGCGGCAGCACACCTGCGCAGACTATCCGTCCCGCTTTACCCTTACCTCGACGACTGGCTCATAACGGGGATTCTTGCGAAACATGCCTATTGAACACTCAGAAAACAATCGACCCCTTGTTCAGTCTGGGATTCTCCATCAACAAGAAGAAATCCAGCTTAGACCCCAGTCAGGTCAAACAGTTTCTGGGGGCCCTAATTTGGCGGACCAAAGACGGCCTTGTCTTCCCCTCCAACAAGAGGGTTCAGAACATGCTTTCTCAGATCCCTCAATATGTAGCCAGTCGTTAAGTGATGATACGCAATGCCATGCTAGGAATGATGGCGTCATGCATTTATTTAGTTCCTCACGCACGGCTGTGCATGCGTCCCATGCAAGAGTGGCTCAACAGCCAGTGGTGTCAGGCCAGCGGACAATGGGAGGATCTGATAATTGTCTCACAAGCCCTTGTTCTCTCTCTGAAGTGGTGGTCGAGGGAAAACCTCTTGAACGGGAAGACCTTCACCACCTCTGCATTAGAAGCCACTCTAACGACAGACACGTCACTCACAGGGTGGGGGTTCTCATCTGCTACAGTAGACAACGAATGGAGTGTGGTCTCCACAAGTAGCGTCCTACCACATAAACCTGTTAGAGCTATTGGCATTATTCAAAGCACTGAAGGCTTTACCAGACACGTCGACAGGGGAAGACAGTTCTGATCTTGACAGACGGCACCACAGCCATGTATTACCTAAACAAACAGGGGGGCACGCACTCTCCAGATCTATCCAAGCTTGTCCCAGAACATCCGGATGTGGGCTCTCAAACACAAGATGTTCCTGCTGTCCCAACAGGTTCCCGGCGAACTCAATCTTCTAGCAGACGTGCTCAGCAGAGATTTCCCACTACCCATAGAGTACGAATGGCGTCTACACCAATGGGGCTTCTCAGAGATCGACTTGTTTGGCACTCAGGAGAACACCCAACACCAAGACTACGCTTCTAGTTATCCTCAGAACCGCTCCAAGTGCAGATTCTTCCTGCCCGCCCTGCAACCCGCCGCGTTCAAGTCTGCAGCTTGAAACCAACGTTCGATGTTTTCACTCGTTTTCAGTTATTAGGAAAACCCATACCTGAATACCAGGTATTTTTATATTTACACATACTTTCCTTTCTCTTCCTCCTGCACCCCTTCCCCCTTCCCCTCCACCCTTCCTTTCCCCTCCCTCCCCCACTGCAAGTCACGTCTTTCCTCTCTTCTTTGCCTCTTTCCCTTCCTCGCCCCCTCCACCCCAGTTCCTTCCCCTTCCTTTTCCTTTGCCCCTTCTTTCATTTTCTCTGTGCCTCCTCTCTCCGTCTCCTCTTTCTTTCTCCTCTTTGGTCTTTTCTTCCCACATCGTAGCTCGTTTCCCTCCCTCTTCGGTTGCTTCTTTTCTCTGTTTCTCTTTCTCTCCCTTTCTTCTTTTGTTTGCCTCTCTGCCCCAACGCCTTGAAATTTCGGCCAGCTGGGCATTTTATGATCACCTACTTCTCCAGGTGACCACTCTGTTGCATGATTCGCTCATACGCAACTCTTTTAAACAACGGATGACACCAGCTGTTGTGACCCCCATTTTGATATCTTTCCCTTTTTCTGCCCCCCCTCCCTTCTCTGCCCCAGAACCTCCAGTTCTGTTTTTTTTATTTGGACTATTCAACGATCCAGGCACGAGACTCGATCGCAACTCCAAGAGGAAAAGTCTGTCGCCAGCAACCAAAAGGCTCAATAGTCTGCATACCCCTGTTCAAATACACATGGTGAGTATTATGTAGACACCCCTTTGCCCTAATACACACTAGCAGTACTATCCCTCCTCCCAAAAATGTCAATTTTGGTAAGAGATACCTTATATATGCTGGAAAAAAAATGTAATATTGATACTTACAAATATCTGCCTCCTTTTGTTTCTCGGACTCCTTTCGAGGTCCGTCTTGCCCTGAGGAAGGCTCCGAAATGTATGCCAACCAACTATGGCGATAGACGAAACATGCCTTCAGTACTTGCCTATTTGAATGTTTCAGATTAGCAACACTGAAAAAATCATTTTTTGCTCAAAAACCGGCACGTTGGCAGATTACAAAACATGATCATATATTGATCATGTCATATACAAAAAAAACCTCCAGAAATAGACAGAGTAAAGCTTGTGAACAAATATATTAAGTCTATTGTAAAGCAATCTCTGTACATATACCTGTTTTCATTTTTTTGTTTTTGTAATGTCTTTGATATTTATTGTTCTATATGATATGTTGTTAAATGTATTTCTTATTTGTTAGAGGAATGTATTTCTTTCTATGTGTGAAAAAGTTATCTCTAAGCTGTATTTAACTTACTGTTTTGAATTCTTTTATTCTTTCATTAATAAATGGTCAATATTTTTCCAGACGTATTTTTTATGTGTTTTCCTACCTGTGACTCTATATATGAGCACAATAACATTTTTTGGTAAAAGTAAAATAAGGACAGTAATCTTTGTCTGACCACAGTGTGGATTGCCCTATTTTGTTAAGTCTGTTTTGCCCTGAATCCACACTGACACTCTAGGGGACACCCTACCTTTTTGTACAACAGAATGGACTCTGGAAAACATGGTCAGGGAAATTAGTTTAAGCTCAATCCCCACCCCTCTTCCCCGACTCCCCTACTCAACAAGATTGTGCACAAGATGCACCAGAAACCAGTCAGCATGATACTGGTGCCCCCCATTTGGGCCTGCCAACCCTGGGTCTCTCCTCTGATGGAGATGTCCCAATCCCCTCCAATGAAGTTGCCCTGCCCGTACAACATGTTGTCTCAGGACAGAGGGGGAAACACTAAACCCATGCCCACAAACTCTGAACTTAGCGGCCTGGCTCCTGAGGTCATAGAGTTTGGACACCTTCAACTCCCTCAGAGATGCATGGACATATTTGGGAAAGCTAGGAAAACCTAACACCCGGTACTGCTATTCCAGTAAGTGGAAACGCGTTGTCATCTGGTGCAATACCAAGGGCATCAACCCGGGTGACTGCTCTCCTACCCACATTGTGTTGTACCTGACACACTTGTTAGATTCAGGGCTGGTTTTTAATTCTCCAAAGGTTCACCTAGATGCTCTCTCAGCCTACACTACGTCACAACAGAAGGTGTCGTGGTGAAAGATACCTGTTATTAAGGCCTTTATGGAAGGGGTTGAGAGAATTCATCCCCCGTTTCTAACCCAGCTCCTGGATGGGATCTAAATGTGGTATTGACCAGACTCATGGGGCCTCCCTTTGAACCAATGCATAAAGTATGTCTAAAAGACCTTACTTGTAAGACGGCCTGCCTAGTGGCTTTCACTTCTATTAGAAGAGTTGGTGAACTTCGGGCCCTTTCAGTTCTGGACCCTTTTGTTACAGTCCACAGGGATAAGGTGGTTCTGCGCACTCATCCCCGATTTGCGCCTAATTTCATTTTGAAGCTCCATGTGAACCAATCGATTGAACTACTTTTTTTTCTTCCAGAATCCCACTAGCACGGCCGAAAGGAGCCTACACACACTAGGTGTGCGCAGGGCAGTCATGTTTTACCTGGAAAGAAAGAAACCACTGAGGAAGACAAACCAGTTTTTAGCTTCAGTGGCAGCTGGTAGAGAAGGGGATACTGTCTCTAAATCCGCTATCTCAAGGTGGATTGTCAAATGCATCACACTGTTACTGTTATAAGAGAACTGCCCTTCAAGCCTAGAGCACACTCTAATCAGGGAACTGGGGCTTCCATAGCATTCATTGCAAATGTTCCCCTTGAATCCATTTGCAAAGCAGCAACCTGGAGTTCTGTACACACCTTTACAAAACACTATTGCCTAGACACTCATACTCCATTCTAAATCTGATTCTCAGGTGGGACAAGCAGTATTAAGAAATCTTTTCACTACTGTGACTTTCCAGTGGAAGCGCGGTGAGTGCATTTCTCTATCTGCCCAATTGGGCCCCCATCCGGCTGTTTGATTTTGTTTTAGCTCCCCCCCCCTCGGCCCTTTACTCCCCCTGCTGCCGTCCTCTCCCACCACCACACCCTCTTCCGGGTTGTGTCGCCTCCCGACCCGCCCACCCCCCGCTCTCATTGATCCTCTCGACCTTCATCACTGGTCTTCCCAGGGCAGCTCTCTGCCTGTGCAGCCCGTCGGCTAAGGGCCCCAAGGACCAGGGTGGCTCTAACAGCGGCAGCTCCGAGAAGTTTCACCAGGTGCCTGCAGGGGAAGCCAGTAGCCAGCCGTCAACCATCAAATACAAGGACCAGTAAGGTAGGAGTGGCCCTGGGCTAGGAATAGAGCAACCACTCTACACTAGAATCCTCCCCCACTACACAGGTCTCTCAAACTTTGCTGACCAACTCACTCTAAAGTGACACAGAACCCATCAGTGAACTACTGTGGAGTGACACTCCGATTAGGGGCTCACGCCTCCTAAGGCGTAAACCCTAACTGCACCCCTCCAGGCCACTCTTCAACTAGTAGATACCCTTCTCAAACCCAGATAGCTAGCTCACCGCAGTGAACCGCTTTCAGGGAGACGGACACTAAAGAGAGCCACCGATAACTCCGAAATATATAACCCTTATCCACCTCCACTACCCCTCTCAAGACAGCGACTGAACAAGTCGGCAATATCAGCCGGAATACCACCTACAGACAGAGCCCAAACCAGTAGCGGACAGCTCTCTACACCCACTACTACACCACAAGACAACCTCACCAAAGCAGAACCAACTGGACATCACCAAACAAAGACTAAACAACTCTCAATCTTATAATGCCACGCAAACGACTCATTCCGAGGTAAAGAAAAAGAGAAGAAGAAAGAACAAACACTCCGGAACAGCAACAAAGAAAGACAACTACAGAACGCACCCGACAGACAGGAACAAAAATCGAACCAACACTGAGAGACCAGACAAATCCCTCTACTTAACTCCATACATCGCTAACAACTGGTCACCACAGCAAACCAACCCAATGCTAGAAGCAGCAACATCAAACAACATAGCACACGCACGTAGAAGGATGAACACCACAAAAAACACACGACTGATGCGATAACACCCTACATCACCAAAGCAAGAGGAACTTCCAATCGACAACCACAACTCCTGGAAGACGAACCCGATGAAAACACAAACCCAAGACAGAACCTAGAAAAAGTCTTTGAAGACTCCGACACCCCGAAACCTACAGCCTAACAAGAGATCGACTAGGAAGGAAACCTCAACACCGATCAGAAGATGACCTCAACAAGAAGGTCCAAACCAAACATCTCCTCCAAACTCAACTACAATCTAATAAACGGAAGATCCATGTCAAAACACTCAACAGAAATCTTCGACCTACTCGATGACAACGGCATTGACATCCTGTTCATCACAAACATGGCTGGACGACAACTACAAAATCACACTCCAAAGCTGTCTTCTAACCAACCTCAAATGCCTTCAAATAAACAGGAAAAACAAAGGAGGAATCGCAATAGCAGTCAAAGGACACCTGAAAATAAAAGCGGATGCACCACTCAACATCCTCTGCGAATCATGGTAATAAATCTAACAATGAGCCCAAAAACCAACATCCCATTCGTCCTGGTGTACAGACCACCAACATATGATGCAACCTTTGTCGACAATTTCATAGAAGCCATCACCAACTTCTCCATCAACCACGAACACCTAATCATCTTGGGGCACTTCAACATCTGGTTTGAAGACAGTTACGCCAACTCCCATAACTTACTGACTGAACAACTCGCTACCATGAAACTACAACTAGTCAAAGGGGCAACACTCGGCAGGACACACCCTCGACGCAATTTTCACCAAAGACAAACTCACCACGGCACCGCCGATACAAATACTGAGGAGCGACCACCTCATCATCCCATTCGTGAGCACCATGCCTTCCCAAGTCTGCATCCAACATCCTAAACTCACAACCACCACAAAAAGAAACTGGAAACGCGTCAAACAAAGCAACCTATTCAAACAACTGGAATTAACCAAACCCTTAACTACAGAACTAGAGCTAGCTGACCTAGACAGGAAAGCGGAGCTACTACACAGATGGATTGCAGATACAATAAATAAGATCGCCCCAGAAAAACCATTCACCCCATCAAAAAAAAGAGCAATGGCAAAATGGTTCACCCCACATTTAAACACCATGAAAAAGGAAAACAAAAAAACGGAACTGGAATGGAGGAAAGAATATGACCCAGACAAAAAAAACTTCCAGAAACAAATCTGCGCATACAAATTCAAAAGGCAAAGAGAAGGCATTATGATGACAGAATAACCAATGCCACCAACACAC
The DNA here is from genome assembly GCF_040938575.1 of Ambystoma mexicanum. NCBI lineage: Eukaryota > Metazoa > Chordata > Amphibia > Caudata > Ambystomatidae > Ambystoma > Ambystoma mexicanum. Next base: position 702,537,145 of record NC_090921.1, read on the forward strand.
AAGAAGAAATGTTTAACATTGTTAGAGATGAGAAACCCACCAGGCTGCGATAACACCCCAACCCCCTCAGAGAAACTATGCAATGACGTTGCAGACCACTTCAAGAAAAAATATCAATGACATCCCACAAACCATACAAAAGAGACCAACCAACCACAACATACAACCAAACAAACCTAACACAGAACAACAGCACAAACTCAAAACGTTCCTGAAATATCAGCAGAAGCATTCGCAATGCTGGTAAAACGCAGCAAGAAAGCTGGATCACCGTCCCCCGGACATGTACAAATCAATCCTCGCGCAAGGAACGCCAGCAGAATATTACAGAAACCTTCTAAATCTATCACTAGCAACATGGACTGTACCGAGGATCTTCAAATCAGCATATATCAAGCCACTTCTAAAAAAACACAAGTGGTGATGTAGAAGACCTCCAACTACAGGCCAATTTCAAACATTCTCTACCCGGCAAAACTCCTGGAAACCTACGTATATAAACTTAGCCAAGAACATGTAGAAAATCACCACCTGCTAGACCAAGCTGAAGTTGGTTTCAGACCAGTCAGAGGAACGGAAACAGCACTACTATCCATCTGGGACGACCTAAAAACTAACGCAGACTCAAACAGAACCTCAGCCCTTATTCTGCTCGACCTCTCCACAGCCTTTGACACAGTTAGCCACGACACCCTGACCAAAAGACTAGAAGACATAGGCACAACAGACACATCACTACCCTGGACTAAAAAATTCCTAGCAGACAGAAGAGAAACCGTATGGATTAAACCCTTCAAATCCACTCCACGAGTTAACAACTGTGGAGTGACACAAGGATCCTCACTATCACCACTATATTTCAACATCTACCAGACTCTGGTCATCAGAATTTTCAAAAAATACATTACTTGCTACAACTACGCAGATGACACTCAAATCATCTACAAAATCAAAGACACCTAAGCCGATCGTTCAACTCTAATCGACTGTCTGAAAGTAGTCTTCAACTGGACGAATGCCAACAACCTGAAAATCAACCCACGAAAGGCAGAAATCATGATCAGATCCAAAGACCAAGAGAACGAAACCGCCATCCCGTGGCCAACGGAAATGGGAACCACACCAACACCATCTAAGGTAGTAAAAGGTAGTAAAAAAATCTGAGAGTCCTGATGGACAACACCCTAACTTTAGAACCACAAATAAATGCAACAGTGAACAAATGTTTTTTTCCTTCTCCACACAGCAAGAAGAATCCTACCTTTCCTCTCCTTCACGCACAAAACACTCACTATCGTCACCCTCATTTGAAGAATAGACTATGCAAACAGCCTCTACCTCGGAATACCAGAATACCTCTTGAAGAAACTACAACAGATCCAAAATGCAGCAGCCAGACTAGACTCAAAATATCCAGAAGAGACCACATCACTCCTGCCATAAAAACACTACACTGGCTCCTAGTAAAACATTGTATCGCCTTCAAAACCATGTGCAGAAGGCACCCCTAGTGCGCGGTACAAATGTCCTTTAACATTAACTGTTCCTTCTCACAACACACCTCCAACTCCAGGTACTGCTCGCTAGTCTGTGCACAGCATGTGATTCTAAGCAGATTAACAAGCATCAGAAGACATGCATTACTCACCGTAATAGCATTTATGATGATTGTATCTGCTTAGATTCACATGCGCCCACCCTGCCACGCCGCTCGGGTGGAAGGAACATAGACGTCTTACTACTTTCTCTCTTTATGTACTCACTCACAATAGCCTTGGGCTCTCTCATGGCAGAAAAAAAAACAATCGGAGGGACCTTGGCGCGTGAGGGATTTTGGGTACAAGTCACGATAGGGATAGTGTTACAGACACACCTATGTCGATGTCCCTTTTCGGTCCCCGAAAGACAAGATGCGGTTACCACTGGATGTCGGACCATATGCACAGCATGTGAATCTAAGTAGATACAACCATCAGAAATGCTATTACGGTGATTAATGCATATCTTCTCTCCTGTGAGATTGCTCACCCATGGGATCGTTATTTTGCAATTTGTATGTTTGCTTTATAGTATGTTGATTAGACATGTATTGTTCTACTGCTAATCTTATGGATTGTTCCAATGGCAAACGCATCGCTATTGGTTGATCAAGGCCCAACACTTTATTTAGATTATAGTCGGTCAATGGTTCAGAATTAGAAGTGTCATTTTTTACAATTTGAGTTTTGACTAACTGTGTTGAAGTAGCTCCTACCGCTCGATTAAATTTCACTTTATTATTTAAATTGGGTTTATCATTTGAGTCAGAAATGATGTTCGTCTTAGTCAGGGGGAGCTGGATCCTTTGTGAAGCCACGTAGCTGTCTTCCTCTTTTCGAATTTCAGAGCGTCTTGCTTCTATATTGGACTCCTCTTTACATGTGTTGATAACAGGGCGCACTGTAGGGCCTCCATTAATTTTCTCTTCAGCATTTTGTATTTTCTCTGCAGCATCAATAAACGCATTTAGTGGGGCATATGATGTAATCACTTCGCTTGTTGCTTTTTGATTATCTTTCTTAGTTTCTAAGCGATCTGCAGACATTTTTTCTGGACAAGCTTTTTTCGAAATGTTTGATGTAATTTTCTCGTCTGCATCATTTTTTGTCCATTCTCAAATGTGTGTAATGTAGGGTGGCGGCTTCTTCGTGTCAGTTACTCTTGTGTTAGACATTTCCTTTTTTGTTTACTATCATGTAGATTTTGACACTCCTTAGAAAAAATTGTGTAAGCTTGTTTTTTAAATTCAGTGGGACTATTGAGGTTTCATCATTCGAAATATTCATTACCTGTGGAGTTAATTAACTTTCCTTATCTTTATGTAAATCCGAAGGTTCAGCATAAATTATTTGGGCAAAGGCAGGTAAAATATTTTCTATCTTGTTTCAAATCAGCACTGTTCGATCGTAATTGGGCATGAGAGTTACTGACAATAACGGCTTCTTATCCTTTTCTAATTTGTGACTTGCATAGAAATCAGAAAGCTTTGATTGCCATTTGTTTAATTTGTCAATCTGTTTAGCTTGAAATTTCGGCTTGTGATCAAGACTTTGAAATAATTTGAAAAGTGTTGAGATTGCCAAATTCATTGCATGCAGAGTGGTCTCCATTAGTATAGTATAGGAGATGAGATGTTAGATTTCGGTGTCTGAACGTCCGAAAACAGAGGAATTTTTCTTGATTTAGGTGGTGCATATGAGGATGCTAATATGGATGCATTCTCTGATTGGATGTACGAAACATCCGGCAAATGCAACGAATTCTCTCTCATCACCATCCAAAACAAAGGAAGGGTTGGGGCCTAACTCTCTGATTACATGTTCGCATAGCAAAGCCTGCAAATTATCTTTCCGTTCTTTCTCTGATGGACTAGAAGGTAATGATAAACCAAACGGGGCTTTCGTAGAAATAGTTGCAACAGGTTCTACCTTACATAATACGGGTAGATCAGATTCTTTGACAATGTTTGCAGTGCTTAGCTTGTGAGTGGTCGGGCCTTGCATACTGGCCCAGTCCCTATCAGAAGCATCTAATTTTTTTATACCTGGTCGCAACTCGCAGGCTTTAATCAAAGTGGTGTTCAACACACAGGCTGTATTTACGTTAGCTACCACGTGGTCAGACCTGGAATAATTAAGATTGGATTCTGTCAGTTGGACTACCGAATTACAACAAAAAGGCCATATATCCTTAAATAATTGTTTTGATGTTTCCAGAGTGAGGCAAACTTTTAGTTGAAATATTCGTTACACTTGAGTGCGGGCAACGGTGCTCCTTTGTGGCGTGCTGTCCATCTGTTTTCGTTTAGGATAGGGAATCGATGGGCTAGCGCGGTCCGGCATGTTAGATTTCAAGGTATTCAGGCCAAATTGCATAAATAGTCAAAAAGAAATAAGTGAATGATTATGAAAGGTTTGGCCTCTCATACAGGTCCCAATCAGTCTTGAAATCTCACAATCCCATCATCAGTGTACAATCTGAATGTCACGGAAGTAATTCATTCATTCGTGTACATCTAAATGCAAATGGCACTTATAGGAGATGAAATCTTTGTGAACTTACTAAGGACGCCGGGGTCAATTCAGCCATAATTCAAAAGGAAAATGTAAAATATGTGGTGCCGTGCTGTGGCTGTGCGCGAGCAGCAAACAGCTACCTGCACCTTAAGAAGTAACTTGTGAAGCGTGCGCTGAAGCGCGTTCACCTGGATAATAAGTGCTGGCCCAGAATGGAGGTGGGCTCACAGCGGGGCTCACAGAGGAGCAGCTATGTTGCAAAGCAAAAAGCAAAGGCAATATTAGCTAACGCAAACATAAAATTAAGAGGGTAATAGTTGATATAAGGTCCAACAGGGTCTGTAAACTAAGTGCTGTACCGTACCACAAAATTCCAAAGTTCCAAAAACGAGCGGTAACAGGCGGCAATTCCAATCGTCTGGAGGCAGCGTGTCCCTCCAGCTAACGGCACCTTAACAATCAACTTGTGAAGCGCCGTTTGTTCTCCCCTGCAGGCCATCTCAATCCCACCCAATCACAGCTTTCTCTGTGTTGTATCGCCAGTGGCTCTATGGCCAACGTGAACAATAGCGGGGAAAGGTGGCATTGCTGCCTCGTGCCCCTCCCAAGGTAAAAGGTCAGAGAAGAGACTCTGTTCACTCTAATTGTCGTCACAGGAGAATTGTAGAGCAGACGGACCCAGGACAAGAAGTTCACCCCAAACCCCATGCGACCCATGATCGCCCAAAGCGAATCCCACCTTAGTCGAACGCCTTCTCAAAGTCGACTGCAAGGAGAGCCAGCGGATCCGGCAACACGGTAGCCAAACCTACAGCAAATTCCACCCTGCAGGTTAATCCGTGTGCATCTGGAGGGTATGAACCTGCACTGGTCCGAGTGACTCAGAGAACTAATTACCCCAAGTAAGCGATTAGCTAGAACCCGGGCGAGGATCTTGGCCTCTCTGTCTATCAAAGCTATTGGTCTGTAGGAGACGCACTGTTCCGGAGGATTACCGGGCTTTGAGAGAACCACTATGCTAGCCTTTAAGAGATCATGTGGGAGGCATCCATCCTGCCTGCACTGCATAAAGAAACGGTGCAACGGCCCACGGGTGAGGGACCGCCGGACAAGGACTGCAAGAAACTGTATACCCTAGGAAGAGTGTCACAACTGGTGCAATATATTCCATCAGGATTGCCAACAATACCACACTGTTTGCCAGGTATTGCAATGTTCAGTGGCGCCTGCTACAGGAGGTCCCAGAACCAGTAGGTTTACGTTTGCTCATGGTTGTATCGCAGGGTAGACAGGTAAATCATAATATCCTTAAGAACACCCTAGATGGTGAGTAGACAGCAGGGAGAACTCTGGCCCAGGGTACCCTTTTGAAGAGGCACGCCTTGTTTAAAAAAAAAAAAAAAACACGCTTCCACCTTGCTGCTGAAAGGGCCTTTGAGTGATCTGGTTTCAAGACTTCAAAGTCCCATGTTCTTTTTTTCGCAGTTTCTGGCGCCTCATCTACAGCTTTACCAAACAGGTTAGATTCCTTCACCGGTTTGTTGATGAGATGTTTGTGTTTCCGGCTTGAATGCAAACCGCGGTTGAGTGCCCAGAACTTCTAAATGCAGCTTTTCTCTGAGGGGTTATTGGGCGCAGCTTCTAAATGTACACATAGGCTATCGGGTACACTTCTAAATGCTTCCAAATTCATTTCAAAGTTCCATGTGAACCAGTCCATGGAACTGCCCACATTCTTCCAGAACCCCACTAACGTAGCAGAAAGAAGCCTACACACACTTGATGTGTGCAGGGCAGTCATGTACTATTTGGAAAGAACTAAATCACTTAGGAAAATGAACCAGTTTTTCGTTTCAGTGGCGGCTGGTAGAGGAGACCCTGTCTCTAAATCAGCCATCTCAAGGTGGATTGTCAATTGCATCACACTCTTGCCAAGAGAGAGCTGCCCTTCAAGTCTAGTGCACACTCTATTCCGGGCAGTGGGGCTTCCATAGCTTTCGTTGCGAATGTTCCCTTCGACCATTTGCAAGGCGGCAACCTGTAATTCTGTACACACCTTTACAAAACACTATTGCCTAGACACTCACTCTAGGTTTGATTCTCCGGTGGGACAAGCAGTACTAACACATCTTTTCACTACTGTTCCTTTTCACATACCACCACCAACTCCGGGTACTGCTCGCTAGTCTATGCACAGCATGTGATTCTAAGCAGATTCACAAGCAGCAAAACACACACATTACTTAGCTCCAGCGCCGGAGTGGGCAGGAGCCCTCCTCCCCTACTACTGCACTAGTGAACATCTGCATATGAACCCCTCTACAGGATCAGAGATAATCACCAGATCGGCATCGTCCATCCCACCCTCACCCCAGCACCCACCACACATGGTGAGATGTGCTGGATTCCCCTATTTGTTGCCCAGAATCTGTGCTAAATTGCTATTTCGAATGGATTGTGTCCTCCAACGTATTCTACATCTTTGACATGTAATATCCACAGTTGTGTACTTCAGAAACTTTTTCGGCAGAGGGCATCCTGCGTCAATGGCGTCGGGTCGATGTCCCTTGAAGGCCTCCGTCGAGGGTGACGTCACCGGATGTTATAAATAGAACGCACTGTGCCCGTAGCCTCAGTTCCTTTTTTTCCGCAAACGTGTTTGATTCGGAGACTCGGCGAAACTCATGTATTTCTTGTGACTGTCTTCTTAGACCCCTCAGACTTTGCGGTCTGGCTTTAAGACTTGTCGGGACTGCATGTATAAGATGTCGATTACAGACCCGCATCGCATTTGTTTGTGGTGCCTGGGCGAGAGTCATGACACCAACAACTGTTCCAAATACCAGTCACTGACTGCTAAGGCCTTGGCGGGAGCGCAAGGGGAAGTTACCGGTATGTAAGGGTTCTTAACCCACTAAGTCTCGTAAATCTGCTATGGGGATGTCCATTGACGACTCAAGGGAGACGCAACGTGTCGGAAGGGGTCCCGGGGATCTCGGTCCCGGAGTGATTTCCGCCATTCGCCCTCGTCTCGGCATTCCGGGAAGCGCTGTCACCTTCCCCGTCCTCCTCAGAGGATTGCACAGCAAGGAAAGTGGTTTGTCGTACTAAGTCCTCGACTCCAGAGGAATGGGCAGCCTTCAGGGGGCAGATGCTGGCCATTTTCCAATCCCAGGGCACAGTTCCGTCCGTGCCTTCGGACGAAGCCGGCAGGGAACGGTCTCGGTCCGTGGCTCGTGCGCCTTCGGGCTTGGGTCCCCAGCGCGATTCTCATTGGGAACCTTCCAGGTCCTGTTCGGACAAGTTTCAGGCTGATTGCAAGAGACGTGCTTCCAGCTCTCTGTCTTCGTCCCCACCAAGACCACAGAAACCTGGTAAGGGCTCGAGGTCGGCATCGACTCCGTCGGCGCATGTCCATTGGATATAGATGTCGAAGCTTTGCCTTCACATCGGCGCGGTTGTCGATGCCGAAGCCGTCAGCGCCCTCGATGCCTGAGCCATCGCCGCCCTTGACTCCTTTGGGGCCTTTTGGCTGGAATTTGCTGATGGCGGTCCCTGGTACTGTGGATCCTCCCAAGAAGGCTACCTCCAAGTCTGTGAGGCCTGTTAAGGATTACAGACCCTCTTCTGTCCTGAGGCATGAGTTTTTGCTCCCTCTGGAGATCTATGAGGAGCGGTCAGATTTAGAATTTGGCCATGTTGAGCCCGATGTGACTCCTATCTTTTCCGGGGGCAGTCAGTTGGAAGAATTACGGCAATCTCTTCATGATGCCAGTGGCTTGGACACTTCTCCTGAGGTGGAGTTTGGCAGATCTGAGCCTGGGGTTCATGCTGAGTCGTCTTACAGGAGACTGGTGGCTAGGGTGACTGAGTATCTTGGTTGGTCTAGTCCTCCAGAAGCTTTTGTTCAGAATGACTTAATAGATATTTTGTATCAAGGTCAGTCCTCTGACCCGGTGTTACCTTTTCATTTGACATTGCAGAAAAGGGTGGTGGCTGCTTGGCAGACCCCGGAATGTCTTACGTCAGTTCACAAATCGTTAAATAAAAAATAGCGCCCTTCCGGTAGCAGCCCCAGCTTCCTTTCATCTCACCCAACTCCTGAGAGTTTGGTGGATCAGGTGGCTACGGCCACCTCGAGGCAGGCGGCGTACCCTACCATACCACCTGATGGGGATGACAAATGCTTTGATGGTTGGGCACGCAAGGTGTTTTCTGCGTGGAGTAGGGCGCTGAAGTCCGCCATCTGCACTTGTGCCTTAGTAAGATTTTCACACACTGTGGAATTGTTTCTCTTGCGGCTGAGCATATTCCCGAAGGGGAAGAAAGGGATGGGTTCCTTGTTATTCTGCAAGATGGCAAGGATGCCATGTGTGAATCCCTTCAGTCGGGTTTGGACACGGTCGACAGTATTAGCCGGTCCATGGCTGAGTGCACCATTATACGAAGATCTGCGTGGTTGCGGAAGTTGGGTTTTGCTCCGGATGTGCAAGCCCGTCTTTTGAACATGCCCTTTGATGGTGCGCATTTGTTTGACAGTAAGGCTGACGAGAGTCTTGAAAGATTGCAGATCTCAAAAGCTGCTTCGAAATCTTTGAGCTCAGCTGTGCGTCAACCTCTGCCTTTTCTTCCTAGGGGACAGCAGTGGAGGGGGGGTTCTTTTAGTTGGTACTCCTTTCGTAGGACGAGAGGAGCCGCCAGTCAAAGGGGTCAGCGTAAAAGTACCCGTGGTGGTCGGGGAAATAGGGGTGCCAAAGCTACTCGGGCAGCTGCCTCTTTGCCTTCAGGCGCTTCCGGCTGGTCCAAAATAAATCATGAGGCCATATTCCATTGTTCGCTGGTTGGGGGCAGACTGTCTCTGCCTCTCGAAGAATGGCGAGCTATTACTTTGGATACGTGGGTTCTGGTACTAGCCCACGGCTACTGCTTTCCCTTCCTAAAGCGGCCTCATGACAATCCACCGGGGAATCTCTTTGTAGCTTACAGATCCACTCCTTGTGCAGGAAATCTTGACCCTGCTGACGAAAGGCGCCATAGAACTGGTGCCTGTAGTGGAGAGGAACAAGAGATGGTATTCCCCATATTTTTTAATTCCAAAGAAAGACCCGAGTATTGAGACCCATCTTGGACTTGCGTTGGTTGAACAAATGTCTCAGGAAGGACAAATTGAAGATGGTCACTCTTTCTCAGGTCCTCCAGGCCCTTCGACTTCAGGATTGGTTGGTGTCTCTGGACCTACAAGATGCTTACTTTCATGTGCCGATTCAACCAAGGCACAGAAAGTACCTGAGGGTTGCGGCTGGCAGCTCGCACCTTCAGTTTCAGGTCCTGCCATTTGGATTGACCTCTGCCGAGGGTCTTCACCAAGCTAATGGTGGTGGTGGCTGCGTATCTCAGGCGAAGGGGATTCACGTCTACTCCTACCTGGACGACTGGCTGATCTGTGCGTGTTCTCCCAAACAAGCGATGGATCATCTCAATCTCACCTGCCGCTCCCCCCACAAGCTGGGCTTCTCCCTCAATTTCAGTCCAGTCTCATCTGACACCTTCCCAACAGCTCCAGTCACTCCTCCTTGACCTATCAGCTGCCTTGGACGTGGTGGACCACGAAGTGATGTGCAGACATCTGGCATCGGCTGCCCATTTCTCTAAAGATGCAATTGCCTGGTCCAATCCTTCTTAATAAATAGAACAATGATTCTTCTCCCCTTCAGCATCTTGACTACATGCGGCATGCCGCAAGGATCTTGTGTCTCGCCGACCATGTACAATATATTTACAAAGCCTCTGTGTGACAAATTGGACAGGCTGGGTGTCACCTACACTAACTATGCAGATGACACCCAGATCCTCATCCCCCCTTTTGGGCAATTATGGCAACAACTTAGCCCTGGTAAATTAAATCTACCTCCTCATTCCGGCATGGATGGCAAGCCATGGCCTATGCCTGAATGACGACAAAACGGAGATCCTAATTCTGGTATCCGCTGTCAAACTAAATAAACAGAAGAATTATTACTCGGCCTTCAATATAGATGGAAACACTATCAAGGTTATGAAAGAAGTAAAAACTCTAGGCTTCTACCTTGATTCTGGGCTAACCTTTGGCATACAGGTGTGGCTTCCTTATCTGCCTACACATGCAAGTTAATCGGGGCTTGCAGGCCATTTTTATCAAAGGCTGCATTATCCTTGCTAACGCATTAATATTGTCAAAATTGGATTACTGCAACACCCTTTACCTAGGTGCTAACAAATCTATCTTAGATAAATTCCAAATCTTACAAAACAATGCGTTAAGAACAGCTTTGAACATTCCTAACGGAGAGCATGTATCAGAATTCAGAAGTGAAAACCGTTGTCTGAAAAATCAATGATCGAATCCTTGACCTTCAAGTGCCTAAACAAGGCAACACCCCCTTACCTAATAGAGAGAATTGTAAGAATTACCTGTACCCGCCCCTCTAGAATGATTAATTTAAATCTGGGAATGGTAAGGCAAAAGGCATTAAAGAAATCTGGAGGAATTAGTTTCCCAGTGAAAGCCGCCCAATCACGGAATGCACTACCGATCGACCTCAGAGTTGACCACTCCTTCCTTGGCTTCAGGCGCAACACCTTCAATTGGCTGCGCTGTAACCACATCTGATCCGCCTTGGGCACCCATCTCAGCAACTATCTCAGAACATGGACTGCCTGTACTAATGTACTGTATCCAGCTCAATTTATCTAATCTTTACCTGTGCCTTACAATGTACTTTATCCTTGTATATCCCTGCACCTTTCCCTGATTCTGTGTATTCATATGGAACTTGCCTTTCCTTGTAACATAAGCTTTAAATCTCCTTATGCAATTGTTGCGCCCAGTTACCTCCGGGTTTGGTGCGCCCTACAAATAGACAAACCGTAATAGGATTTCGAGGGGATTGGGTCCTCCGACGTATTCCATATCTATGACATGTAATCACCACAGCTGTGCTGCTTCGGAAACTTTTTCTGCGTCCTGCGTCGATGACGTCGATGCGCCGTCGTCGAGGACCTCCTCCGACGTCCGACGTCATCCGATGTGATAAGTAGGACGCACGACGCCCATAGCCTCAGTTCCGTTTTTTCCGCGAACGTGTTGCTTCGTGTTTCTCGGTTCTAAGCCTCGACTCTTTGGAGTTCTGTTCTTTCTGGTTCTTCGAACCTGTTCGTTTGTGAATTTCCTTCGGCGATGTCTTCCACTTCGTCTTCAACCCCGCGTCCGGGCTTTAAGAAGTGCGGGGAGTGTGGGTCCAAGATGTCGGTGACTGACTCGCACGACGCCTGCCTCTGGTGCCTCGGGGAGGCCCACGACACGGATGACTGTATCGACTGCCAGTCGCTCACGTTCAAAGCCTTACGCGAACGTAAGAAGTAGTTGTCGGTAGGTCGGGTATCCAAGCCCCGGAAGTCTAAGTCGGCGGGGCTTTTGACGGATAATTCGAGGGGTGACTCTCCGCGTCATCGTCGGAAGTCTCGTCGGTCTTCTTCTAGGAGTGGGTCTCGCCACTCCTCAGCCTCTTCGAGGCATTCTCGGAAGCGCCGTCACCGGTCGCCTTCCAGGTCCTCTTCCGAGGATTCTGCACGGCACGTCGGTTACCCCACCAGCCGTGCGACGCCGGAGGAATGGGCTTCCTTCGGGAAGAAAATGTTGGCGATTCTTGAGTCGCAGGGTACTCGGGCGTCCGCGCCCCCGAGTGGGGTCGGCCGTGTGAGGTCGAGAGACGCCGCTCGCAAGAGTGGTCGGCACGAGTCACGGGAGCGGTCCCGTTCGGACAAGGAGGCTCGTTCTCGCCGTACCCGTTCCAGGTCCCGGTCCTCGACGCGTTCGAGACCGTGTGCTCCTGTGCAGTCTTCGAGGAAGACATCGACGTCTGAGGCGTCGAGGGCGTCGACAGGCTTTCTCGAGGCTCCGGCTTCGAGGACGTCGTCGAGGCGGTCGACGATCAGGTCGTCGAGGGACACGCTCGGGGCTCCGGCTTCGAGTGCTGTGTCGACGCTGCCGATACTGGAGGCGCTGCATCTGACGTCGATGCTGATTTTCGTCGACGCCGATCCTCTCGGCGCCGTTGCCGGTTTTCTCGGCGTCGGCGCCGATTCGCTCGACGCCATCGACGCCTTTCGTGTCGGAGGTGCCCCGTGTCACGGGTGTACCCCCTAGGAAGGCTCTGGTTAAGAGCAAGCACTCTCGGGTGCCTTTTCGCCACCTGGAATATATTTCGGAGGCGGATGAGGATTCTGATGGCCTGGTTCCTAGTCAGGTGCCAGATGAAATTGTCTCGGGCCATAGTCAGTTTGACGATTTGAGGCAGTCACTGCATGATGCCAGTGGACTGGACACCTCTCCGGAGGTGGAATTTTGTAGGCCTGAGCCTGGCTCCCATGCCGATTCCTCGTACCGGCGCCTTATGGCTAGGGTGTCTGAGTATCTGGGATGGTCTGCTCCCCCAGGGGAGTTTGTGCAGGATGATCTGACGGACATCCTTGATGTTGGTCCCCCAACTGACCCGGTACTGCCATTCCATATGGCTTTACAGAGAAGGGTGGCAGCGGCTTGGACTGCTCCGGAGAGTCTCCCGGCGGTGGGCAGATCCTTGTCGCGTAAATACCGTCCAGCCAGTAGCGACCCCTGCTACTTGACCAGGCACCCCACTCCGGAAAGTTTGGTGGTGCAGGCGGCCACGGCCCCGGCAAAGCAGGCGTCGTACCCTACCATCCCTCCTGATAGGGACGACAAACGTTTTGATGGCTGGGCGAAGAAAGTGTTTTCTTCTGGTGGTATGGCGCTTCAGGCGGCCAACTCCATTTGTGCCCTGTCTCGTTTCACACACACTCTGTGGAACTGTGTTGCGTTAGCGGCTGAACATATTCCCGAAGGGGATGAACGGGATGGTTTCCTTGCTATGGTCCAGGATGGTAAGGATGCCATGTGTGAGTCCGTTCAGTCGGGTCTGGACTTGGCTGAATGCGTCAGTAGGTCCATGGCGGCGAGCACCGTGATATGCACGTTTGCGTGGTTGCGGAAGTCGGGGTTTGCTCCTGATGTGCAGTCCCGGCTCCTCAACATGCCTTTTGATGGTGAACACCTTTTTGGCAGCAAGGCTGACGAGAGCCTTGAGAGGTTGCAGACCTCAAAAGCTGCAGCGAAGTCGTTGGGCGCTGCAGTTCGCCATCCTCCGCCTTTTCGTCCTAGGGGACAGCAGTGGAGGGGTGGTTCCTTTCGCTATTACTCATCCTTCAGTAAAGCGAGAGGAGCTGGTAGTCAAAGAGGCCAACGCAGGGGTACCAGAGGTGGACGACAGGGTACCCGTGGTGCCAAGGCCGCTCGGGCAGTTGCCTCTTTGCCCTCAGGTAACGCCGCAGCCGCTCCCACTCAGTCGTGAGGCCATGTCCCATGGTTCGCCGGTTGGGGGAAGGCTGGCGCAGCATCTTGTAGAGTGGCAAGCCATTACTTCAGATGTGTGGGTTCTGGAGATCATAACCCACGGCTACTGTCTTCCTTTTCGGCACAGGCCTCGCGACAATCCACCGGGGAACCTCTCTTTGCAGAGTCCGGATCCGCTCCTTGCGCAGGAAATTCAAGCCCTGCTGGAGAAAGGCGCCATAGAACTGGTGCCTGTAGCGGAGAGGAACAAGGGATGGTATTCCCCTTATTTTTTGGTTTCGAAGAAAGACGGGGGATTGAGACCCATCATGGACTTGCGCGGTTTGAACAAACTCCTCAGGAAGGACAAGTTCAAGATGGTTACTCTCTCTCAAGTCCAATTACAAGAAATCCCACTAATCAGCTTCCTTCCCTTGCCGGACAGAGTGAGTCAACTTAGATGTATATGTACTTAATTTTTTGCATTCTTAAACCCAAACACAAGGGCACTTCACCATTTAATTATCAGAAAATACACATATTTTAATATTTATCATACCAATTTGACAATTCCAATATACAACGTTAAAAATGTTCCAAACATCAATTCAACAATCAATTTTGTGTGTACATCTTTCTTCATTGCGACTAACAGCATAGAACTATATGCTTAAAAAAACCTTTTCTATGCCTTATTGGGGTGTATTCTCTTTTATAGAAAAGACCCCGCTCTTATTTAAGCCCTTCCCAATTTCTCTGGGCCAAACGGACTGTGCCCAGAGAAATTGGGAAGGGCTTAAATAAGAGCGGGGTCTTTTCTATAAAAGAGAATACACCCCAATAAGGCATAGAAAAGGTTTTTTTAAGCATATAGTTCTATGCTGTTAGTCGCAATGAAGAAAGATGTACACACAAAATTGATTGTTGAATTGATGTTTGGAACATTTTTAACGTTGTATATTGGAATTGTCAAATTGGTATGATAAATATTAAAATATGTGTATTTTCTGATAATTAAATGGTGAAGTGCCCTTGTGTTTGGGTTTAAGAATGCAAAAAATTAAGTACATATACATCTAAGTTGACTCACTCTGTCCGGCAAGGGAAGGAAGCTGATTAGTGGGATTTCTTGTAATTGGTGTTTCATTATCCTCACCCACTCAGCCCCTAAAAAGAGGATAGGCACAGCTCACGTAAAACTCAATCTCTCTCAAGTCCTCCAGGCCCTTCAGCTTCAGGACTGGTTGGTGTCACTCGACCTCAAGGATGCTTACTTCCATGTGCCGATCCATCCCAAGCACAAGAAGTACCTGAGGTTCGCGGTTGGCGACTCACACTTTCAGTTTCGGGTCCTGCCGTTCGGATTGACCTCCGCCCCGAGGGTTTTCACCAAGCTCATGGTGGTGGTGGCAGCGCATCTCAGGCAAGGGGGGATTCACGTCTACCCCTACCTGGACGATTGGTTGATCAGGGGGAGCTCTCCCGAGCAAGTCCTGGATCATCTGTCCGTCACCTGCCGCTCCCTTCACAGGCTGGGCTTCTCCCTCAATTTAAAGAAGTCCCATTTGACATCAACACAGCGGCTCCAGTACATCGGAGCAGTGCTCGACACTTCCCTGGGGCAGTGTTTTCCTCCCCAGGTGAGGGCTCTTCACATTCAGCAGATGGTGCACAAGTTTCAGCATGCCCAGACCCTCCCAGCGTTCGAGTTCTTGAGGTTGCTCGGCCTCATGGCATCCTGCATTCTTCTGGTGCCAGAGGCTCGCCTGCGGATGAGATCTTTGCAGTGGGCACTCAAGACGCAATGGTCGCAGTCCTCCGGCAGGATGTCGGACTCGATTCAGGTGCCGTCCTCGGTCGCCCGGGACCTTCTGTGGTGGGCCGTCGAAGGCAACTTGATGAAGGGGGCTCCATTTTGGCTTCCCTGGCCGGAGGTGACGATCGTGACGGATGCATCCCTCACGGGATGGGGAGCTCATGCCAACGGGCTGACAGTCAGCGGTCGTTGGTCTCCGTCGGAGTCCAGACTCCATATCAATCTGTTGGAGCTGAGGGCCGTCAGGCTAGCCCTGAAGGCTTTTCTGCCGTCTGTGCGAGGGAAGAATGTCCTGATCCTGACGGACAACACAGTGGCCATGCACTACCTCAACAAAAAGGGGGGGCAGGGTCACTTCCTCTGTGCAGAGAGGCGATGCAGCTCGAGTTCTGGGCCATCCAGCAGGAAGTTTTGATCTCGGCAGTTCATCTGGCCGGAGCCGAAAACGTGACGGCGGACGCTCTGAGCAGGCAGAGCGCAATCTCTCACGAGTGGGAGTTGGCTCAGGAGATTCTCCTGGAGATCTTCGCCCTTTGGGGGACCCCTCAAGTGGATCTCTTCGCCTCCAGTGTCAACCGGAAGTGCGAAAGGTTTTGCTCGCGGGAATTTCCTCCAGAAGGAGCCTTAGGAGACGCGTTCGTGGTGGAGTGGTCATTCCCGCTGCTGTACGCGTTTCCTCCAGTCCCCGTCATCCCGCAAGTGCTGCGGAGGTTACGGAAGTTCGGTTCCCGGATGATCCTCATTGCCCCGGCGTGGGCTCGGAGGACGTGGTACCCGGACCTTCTCGACTTATCCATCTGCCCTCCACGTCGTCTTCCCTACCGAGACGATCTGCTCTCACGGGAGGGGGGTCAGGTTCTCCATCCAGAGGTCCGATCCCTCAACCTTCACACTTGGCTTCTGAAAGGTTGAGGTATAAGGATTGGGACCTCCCTGAGGACGTGATGGAGGTGTTGCTTTCGGCCCGAAGGCCGGCAACAAAGTCTCTGTACCGTTGCCGTTGGCGTAAGTTCTGCGACTGGTGCAGAGTTCAGAATGTGGATCCTTTTGCATGTGACATCCCCATGGTTCTGTCCTTTTTACTTTCTTTGGCCCACAGGGGCTTGCAAGTGGGTACCGTTTAGGGTTACCTGGCGGCGCTGTCCATCTTTAAGCGCTCGTCTGAAGAGTGTTCTTACTTTAAAATCCCTTTGATTTCACAGTTCCTGAAAGGGTTCACTAATGTGTTCCCTCCGTCACCTTTCCTGGTGCCGGGTTGGGATTTAAACCTGGTTCTTAAGTTTCTTATGGGTGCTCCGTTTGAGCCTTTACATTCTTGCCCTTTGAGGCTGTTAACTCTGAAAACTGTGTTTTTAGTTGCGGTCACTTCCGCTTGCAGAGTGAGTGAGTTACAGGCACTTTCAGTTAAGCCTCCCTTCACTGTATTTCACAAGGACAGGGTTGTCCTTAGAGTTCGTCCTTCTTTTCTTCCGAAGGTAGTGACGGAATTTCATTTGGCCCAGAAGGTTGTTCTTCCGGCATTCTATCCTCCTCCGCATCCTGGTAAGGATGAGGAGAGGCTCCATAGGCTTGATCCTAGGAGAGCTTTAAGCTTTTATGTTTCACGCATGTCCCGGGTCAGAGTGGATGATCAACTCTTTATTGGTTACGCTGGAAAGCGTTTGGGGCAAGCTGTGACGAAACAGACTTTGTCTCGCTGGATTATTTTGGCCATCTCGGAGTGCTACCGTTTGGCGGGTAAGGACCCACCGGCTGGCTTGCGGGCCCATTCTACCAGGGGTGTGGCTGCGTCTACTGCCCTGCAGAGGGGTGTTCCTAGTCGCAACATCTGTGATGCAGCCACCTGGGCTTCAGTACATACATTTGTACGTCACTATTCCCTTGATTCCATCCGAGCACAGGATCTGGCCTTTGGCAAGGCGGTCCTTTGCTCTGCTATTTGATTGGCTATTCTACATTTTGATTCTAAATTCTTTCCCTCCTCCTTGCTTTGGTACTGCTTTGGGAGTCTGTCATAGATATGGAATACGTCGGAGGACCCAATCCCCTCGAAGAAGTTACTTTCTTACCTGGTAACGTTCTTTCGATGGGATGGTCCGACGACGTATTCCATATCGCTCCCGCCCGGCCTTCCCCGCTGCAGAATTTCTTTTGCGATTGCAGTTTACGTTCCGCAAGGCTTTGTGTCTGACTGGCAGTTGACTTATGTCACACGTTCTGGGGGAAAAAACTACAACTGAGGCTATGGGCGTCGTGCGTCCTACTTATCACATCGGATGACGTCGGACGTCGGAGGAGGTCCTCGACGACGGCGCATCGACGTCATCGACGCAGGACGCAGACGCCGAAAAAGTTTCCGAAGCAGCACAGCTGTGGTGATTACATGTCATAGATATGGAATACGTCGTCGGACCATCCCATCGAAAGAACGTTACCAGGTAAGAAAGTAACTTGTTCTTCTGTTGATTCTATCTGCTTAGATTTACATGTGTCCACCCTTCGTCCCCGCTCGGATAGAAGGAACATAGACATCTTACTACTTCTTCTCTCTCTCTTTGTACTCGCTCACATTAGTCATAAGGCTTCCTCATGGCAGAATAAATGCAATGAGGGACCTCGACGCATGAGGGATTTTGGATACACTGCACGTCACATTAGAGAGAATGTTACAGGCACGCCCATGTCGACGTTCCCTTTCAATCCTCGAAAGACGAGATGCAATATTCTGCGATTACTACTAGATGTCCGACTATGTGCACAACATGAATCTAAGCAGATACAATCATCAGAAATGCTATTACGATAAGTGATGCATGTCATGTTGCATTTCTCCTTTTGTTACGATTCATTCTTTGTAGATATGAATTAAATCTGAATTAATGTTAAACCCAGTCAGACTTCTAAAACATTGTATTTCCTTTCAGTGTCTGGAGTACACACCCGAAGTGCAAGACTTGCGGTTTCAGGGGATGAACTGATAGACAACCTGCTACAGCGAGTGGAACCCAACATCCAAGCCACTTTTAAGAAGATGGGAGATTCTATTCCCATTCCTTCCGGTCCAACTTCAAGCAGCCCCTGCAGAAACCCCAACCGGGACAAATCTCAAGGAAAAAAGGACAGCACATTGGGGTGCACAACTACAAGTGACTTGGCTAGTGATGGCATGAATATATTAACAGGCTATTCTCCCATCAGCTACTCACCTCATCATCTCAAGCGTAGTGTGGTGGAAGCCATGCAACGGCAGGCAAGGAAAATGTGCAATTATGACAATCTCTTGGCCACCAAGAAGAACCTTGATCATGTAAATAAAATTCTGAAAGCTAAAAAGTTGCAAAGGCAGTCAAGAACTGGAAACAACTTTATAAAGCGCAGGCCAGGCCGGCCACGGAAGGATCCCCTAGAGTCCCTTCTGTCTATGCACACGTTGCAGGCAGCCCAGTATGTCACTTGCAAGTTGCATAATGGGGATAAGAGGAGTGCCAATGGTGATACAGTCAATGACATAATTGAGGCTGTTGTCCAGGATGTGAACCGAAACTTGGAGCACAGAGTCGAGTGGAAGCGGAAGCGACTACCGTTAGAAGAACATCCAAACAAAAGGCAGCGTGTTCAAGAGGATGAGCAGGAGAACATCACAAGGTAATTTAATGATTCCTAAAGTGTTAGTTGTCAAATTTCTCTCATCTTGAAACAGTGCAAAGTAGTCTAGTTTTACTACTGTGTACATATGCATAACATTGGCGGTGACATATGCCCCCCAAATCATGTCATGAAATATATTAATCCTCAAGCGTTCAGCATTTCCTTTAAGATTGCCAAAATGTGGTACAAGCCACGGATAGTCCAGTGGTACACTATTGTCACTTTTTTACAATTGTGTCCAGTAAATGGCTAGTTTGACCCTTCAGTCAATTAGTGATTGTAGTACTGCACTATGAGCAACTCTTGAAACAATCAAGCTAGTGCCACGGTTTGGAGCGAGAAGAGATGTTGTTAATAAGAGGTAGATGTACAGTAATTACCTATCTAGCTGTACCTTTTTATACTCCTTTTTAATTGTAAAACGTTTTACTCAATACAAGTGAGTCTTTTCCTCTTGATGTACACCTCTCAACCTAGGTAGAGGCTTCATGGATATGAAAACGTTTAGTGTGCCTTAACTTTCCTTAAAATACTGTGTACATGGTAAACCCTATTGACTATCAATACAGACAAAGTTTGGTTTTGGATTAAAAGTGAGTCAGAGCTCTTAATAAATGTTTGTAAATTAGCAAATGTAACTCTGGAAACTATAAATAGCTATGTATATCTAGGCCATCCCATCAAATCCAGACCGCAGATAACTTATTACGGTGAATATATATTACACCTAGAGTCATGAAAAAATGGCTTGTTAAAAAGTTCATCGCTAGTAAAGGAGGCTATAATATAGAAGGCCTTAACACTGCATACAAAAAGAGCATCATCCCCGGTCTCTTACGTAGGCTGCAGCCCCTCTCAACAGAAGATGCTAGATGCTTAGAAGACATTCAGGGGAAACTGTTGCGAATAATATTTGCTGACCCCAATGTGGTTCCTGTTGATGCTATACGATGCAAGCTTGGTTTACCATCGATTAGATCTACATGGCTGGTTCAGCGCACAAAATGTTATCTAAAACTATGCCACCTTCGCTGGGATTCCGATACCTTGTTGGGGCTGGTAGCTTCACATATCAGATACTGTTCACAACTTGTTTATAGATATCTTGCAAAACTCTCTGCTAGCCCACTTAAATGACATTGGCCTGCCTTTAGATCAAGCGCTTAATCTCCCCAATGTGCATGCAGTTTAGAAAATTAAACTAGGGACTGGGAACAATGTGAGAACATGACTAAAGTTCATAGTAAAAAGAGGTTTGCAGAATCGTGCACCCAGGAGTTCTCTCTTCAAACCCTTTGTACATATTTGAAGAAACTATGTACGTCCAAACTATTTACATTTCTAGGGAAAAAATTCACACCTGTGCCTGCACTGCTTTGCGCCAAAATATGTGAAAGAATGATTCCAAACAAGTCTCTGGTTAGTTTGTTTTTATTTTGTTAAAGGTTTTAGCCCTTTGTGGATGACACATGTTTCGGCATCTATACTTCGCCTTTTTCAAATCCGGGCTATTCATAATCATGCCAAAAGAAAAAGAAACAAATACATAATACAAAAATAAGGTTCATGTATAACATACTCATCTGTTATTCAGCACTTAATAAAGAATGTGACTTCATTGTGTTTGAAACCTACACCATGACTCTATGAAAACAATTTAGCAAAAAGCATCACACCTCGTGCAACTTGTGTAACCCTTATTGAAAAACCATGTGTCAGTGTTCTGGAGCTGAGAGAGAGGGGGAGGGGAGATAAAGTGCTCTTGCCTTGTTTATATAGTCACGACTCATATATCTATGGTGTAGGTTTCAAACACAATGAAGTCACATTCTTTATTAAGTGCTGAATAACGGATGAGTATGTTATACATGAACCTTATTTTTGTATTGTGTATTTGTTTCTTTTTCTTTTGGCATGATTATGAATAGCCCGGATTTGAAAAAGGCGAAGTATAGACGCCGAAACACGTGTCATCCACAAAGGGCTAAAACCTTTAACAAAATAAAAACAAACTAACCAGAGACTTGTTTGGAATCATTCTTTCACATATTTTGGCGCAAAGCAGTGCAGCCACAGGTGTGCGTTTTTTCCCAAGATTCTCAGACGGAGTAGAGGAACAGTGTCTCTGTGTTGGCCTACACTCATGCAACAAATATCAATATAATAAAGAAATACATTAAGGGAGGAATCAAAAAGTACAAGGAGCATTTTCAAAATGGGTCGCGAAGGTACAAGTACATGATATCTGTACAAGAAAGTTCCTCAAAATCAAAAAATATTTACATTTCTAACCTATCTCCACTTTAATATGCTGACCACTATTGAGTACTTAGGAGGCTGGTGTGTCATTCCTCCACTCCATGACGGTGTCGTCTTTGCCACAGAAACGGGTCAGCATGCTCTTAATTCGTGTCGAGTGCTAAAGGCCAATCATATGAAGGAATAATCTCGTTTTTAAGCCACAAGGAAAGCACAGTTTCAGATCAATTTTAGTGCGTGATAATTGGGTCGGAGTCCTTGATGATCACGTCTACAGCTTTTCATATTTGGAATGAGGCATTAGCTGTTTTGGAATCTGCACTTTAGGGATGCTGTGGCATCTGAAGTCATATGTCAGTGGAGGTAATAGTTATGCATAGGTTTTTATATTTAGGTAAATGTGACACATTATACATTTAGTTTTATTTTGAATTTAGAATTATCTTGCTTTTCTATATTGAATTGATTTTGAAGTGTTATGTGATGTCATTTCCGTTTAACAACTTTGTTTTGTCTTATTTCTGCCGTTCTTCTTTTTTTTATAGTGCAAAAGGGTTTATGCATAAACCAAGTGCATGTAAATTAAAAAAATTATGTGGATAACTTGGAATTCAAAATCTGGCAGATGTCCTTTTAAGTGCTTTCAGCGTTTACCTTAACATTTTGGACACAGTTCCAGGAAGCAGTGCTTAATTGTTAGGGCTAAGGAGATGCTCAAAAACTTTCAATGTTTGGCATGCATCATCATCACCACCACAATCACACCAGCTTTCACAGGTATTCTGAATTGACTCTGAAGCAGCATGTTTAGGGCTGTACACCATGTCTAAAGAATCTGTTTATTTTAATGCAAAAATTCAAATGGGGGGGTAGACTGTACATGCATTTAAAACCAAAGTAAAGCTTGATGTTAGTCCAGCTGTTCTCGGTTTACAGCTCAATGCAGTTGTTAGTTTCGCAGGTTTTCTCGTAGGCGACAGATTTTTGGATACATCATTGCTGCAAGGTTTATTTTAATTGAAGCCCAGAGAAGCCAATTCCCCCAACATTTCTTATGCTCATCACCTGCCAAGGGATCAGTGACTATATAAGAGCTGTTGATAGTAGATTTGTTTACTGGTACATGTTTGTTACGCATAAGTTATTCTGCTATTGGATGCTGTTATTTAACAGATGCAAATGTTCTCCTACATCTTGTGCCTTTTCCTCCATCTTGTGGCTGCTTGTTGGCAGAGCAGACTGCACTGCATGCTCAAAAGATTGAGCCAGGCAGTGTGTAAAGACCCAATTCTTTTGTGTGGGATTTGCCCCCTTCTCCCTCCGCTCCAACCGCCAATTATTTTCTCTCTGCAATGTAGCAATAGTTCTTGTAGTGTTTCTTGTGCCCCCAATTTTTTGTTGTTTTTGTTGTTCTTGACCTTATCTGATGTACCAATGGAAGTGCTTTGAGTTCTGACTTTTCTCCTGGTTACTTTTTCCTAAACTGACCCTATCTTTTCTTAGTGCCATGGTAGGGATTATTCTTTGGCCTGCTATTCTTTGTAGCCTGCTTTTGCTTCTTGCCCTTTGTGACTTGTCTAGTTACGTAGGAATTGTTTTCAAGCATCCTCTTCCAGTAAGGATTTCACCCAATGTGTCCAGCAAAAGCCAGTTAAGTATAATAGGTGTTATTTTTTTTTCTCTGGCCTAGCAACTATTTTCCCGCATGTCAGTCTTTGTAGGGTTCCTGTGAGCAGACCTAACATCAATGCATACACAAGTTGCCTTCTGCGCCTAATACGTAGCTAACCCAGAGGTGGTCTAATTTTTTGCCATCCAGTGGTATCTCTATGGTGTTGCTTCAGTTGTCTGACTCCAGCCTTCAAGCTCCATTTCAGGTCATGCCCTCCGATTGTATGATCTTATACTGTGTTGTTAAAGGCTAGTTTCGAAAGCTTTGCTAAGGATCCATAGCTTCGTTGTGTAGAATATATGCCTGCTATTCATGCCACAGCAACTATATTTAACTGTACAGTTCTGCTGGGCCATCCACGCCTGATGCACTTTATTTACACTTAACTTTAAGCATAGTTCAGCCTGTAGTGGACCTGCAGGAGAAATAATTGGTCTTGGACCCCAGATGTTGACATTTTCGTTGTCCACACATTGACTCCCTTAGCGGCTTCTCCATTGCTGCCATGACCATTCGCCTCCATGCTCTTGAACAAACAAACTTCGAACTCCCACAGGGTCCTATCCATTCTCCCTGCGGTAGAGATCAGTCTTGATAACAGGAGGTAGCTTTCTTTAACAAATCCCATCACTTGTGTTTATTTCCATAGTTGGATAATTTTGGATCTTTCTTTATTTATGCTGAATGTACATATGTCATTTAAACAATCAAAGCAGCATTCTATACTAGGCATGGATGAGAGATCGACAGAGTTGAATTTTTTTTAATTGATATTTTATTTGTATCGCACTTGTACGTAAGTGTTTCAAAGCGCGACAAGACAAGGAGGAACTAGGGAGAATAAAACAACCATCTTACTAGGCCCAGTGACATTGAGAACGCAGTGCATTGGAGAGGGAAAGGAGAAAAGTGCATGGAAGGGGGGAGAATTGGAAAGTGTGGGACAAAGGAAAACAGATAAATGATAAAATAAATAATACAAAGCAACAAACTGTGGTAGTGCAGCCAGCAAGTTGCAAGTGCTGGGTTTAGGGCAGCAGATAGGGTATGTCTGATAAGTGACGGGGAAAAAAGGGGGGGGGAACTGTATGGTTACATATACAGCCCCCAGTGCAAAGGATTGCCAGGAGGCAGTGCGGGTGGGTGGCAGGGTGGCAGGGTGGTCGGGTAGAGGGTCGGCCAGGTGCACAGTTCCGAGAGATTGATCAGCAGGGGAGAGGAGGGGCGAAGGTAGAAGCAAAGAGTGAGGTCTTGAGGTGTTTCTGGAATCAGAGACGATTTTCCTCAAATTTAAGAGTGGCAGGGAGGCTTTTCCAGAGGGAAGCCCCAGCTGAAGCCTGAGATCTACCCCAGCTCGTTTCTTTGAAAAACGACTGATCCTGAGGGAGTTAAAGGAAGAGGAGCGAAGAGCTTGAGAGGGGCGGTATTTAAGGAGGGAGAGCTGATGGTATTTTGGACCCAGGCCCCAGAAAGCCTTCTGGACAATGCAGAGGGTTTTGAATGTAATCCTTGCATCCACTGGGAGCCATTGGAGAGATTTCGGGGCTGGAGAGATGCGATCCCAGGGCTTGAAGCCAAGGACAAGTCTCGCAGGCCTGTTCTGAATGAGTTGCAAAGGGCAGAGAGTAGAGGCAGGTATATTTATAATGAGGCTGTTACAATAGTACAACTTAGAGAGAACCCGGGCTCTGGAGACCGTGAGCTTCTGGGGGAAGGAGAGGAGAGGAGAGGAAAGGGAAGGAGAGGAAAGGCAGAGTACTTCTGAGGTGCAGCAGGAAGTTTGACTTTTTAGAGATATCAGAGATGTGGGCAGAGAAGGAAAGCATGGAATCAAAGATGACCCCGAGGTTCTTAGCTTCGTGGGTGGGGGTAGGAGTAGGGCCAAGGGAGACCGGCCAGAGAGTGAGGGGAAAGGAGCGTGGAGGTGTGCCCATTAGGAGGATCTCCGTCTGGCTGGCATTCAGGCAGAGATCGTTGGCAGCACACCAATCCTGGATTGGCAGATAGGCAATGGGAGATGTTAGATTCAGTGTTGGAGAGAAGCTGTTCACAGATGTTCAGGAGAGCAGTTTCCGTGCTTCTGGCAGCTGTGAAGCCAGACTGATGGTCGTGGAGACAGCCAACAGAATCTGAATGAAGATTAAGCTGTGAAATAGCCAGCTTTCCCCAGAGTTTACCCAGAAAACGAGTAATGAAAATTGGGCGATAGTTAGAAGGAAGAGGATGCACAAGAGTGCTTCAGAGGCGAGGGGGAAGGCTCCTGAGGCAAAGGAGAGGTTGCAGAAATCGGCAAGGGCCGGAGCGAGGGTATCAATGTGGTCCTTGATGGTTTTAGAGGAACAGGGGTGAACCTGTTTTGACAAGGCTTTCATAGATTGGACTGATCTGGTGACCTTGTCAGGAGGGAAAAGAGGAAAGGACGAGAAAGAGGATGGAGGGGTGGCTGAAGGAGGGTCAGAGTTCACAGAAGGAGGGGAGGAGGAGAGCCTGGCCAAGATGTCCTGGGTTTTTGAGATGAAGTGAGGCAAGGGCATTGTAAAGGGCCTGGGAGGCGACAGGAGGGTTAGCGACTGCAGCAGGGTTGGCCAGCTCCTTCCAGATTTCAGAGTGTTTGGCCAAGTTGTTAGATACCGCAGAGAGACAGGCTTGGATGTGGGCTCTCTTCTTGGTGTGAACAGAGTCGGTATTGCGTTTGGAGCAGGCGACAGGCCATTTTGTTAGAGGATGAACAAGAAGCCCTCCATTTCCTCTCAGCCGCTATACACTTGCGTATAAGTGTAGCTAGGTCAGAGTCATACCAAGACTTGCACTTGGCTTTGGGCTTCAAACAGGTCTTCATGACAGGGTCAAAAGCATCAAGAGTATCTTTAAAAAAATATGTTTATTAAAATGATTGTTTGATGAAAAACTTTACATTTATACATCATAAAATGTGTTTCTCTGTTGAGAAGCAATTACGGGAAAATGGAATTTCTTCAGTTAATTAACTTCTTAGTAAACACACTGCATCGTTCTTCTACCTTCTATTTCGACTGTCAATGCTCATCTTTTTGTTCTTGATCTTTGCTACTGGCGATCATAATTGTGTCACAGAATTGTATTACTCTGTAGATGAGCGCATTATTGTTCCCAAGCACTATTTGTGTCTCTGTCCATGTGCATCTCGGTGTCCAGTCAACTGGTCGAAAAAAAACTGGTCGACTGCAATTTGGTCGACGCAATTTGGTCGAAAACCAAATGGTCGAATTTTTTTATTTATTTATATATTTATTTTTCGGGTTTTCGTTTAATATAAAAAGGGGTTTTTAGAGAAAAAAAGGGGGTTGGGGGGGACCCCCCCAAAAAAAAAAAAAAAAAAGGGTTAAAATAAAAAAAAAAAAAAAAATTCGACCATTTGGTTTTCGACCATTTGTCTGGTCGACCAATTTTTTTCGACCAAATGACTGGCAACCGTGCATCTCTTCTTGCGGAAGCATATTTGCAAATATTTCTCTTTTGTCCATAACTGCTGGGCATTCCATGATAAGGGTGGAACACTGTTTCTCTCTGCTCCAGCTGTTTGCAGAATCTACAAAATGCTTCTTAGGTGTCAGTTGGTTCGATTTCATGAGAAGTCCTCAAGTTTCGAGCACGTTCAATCTTAGTCTTAGGAACGTGTCTCTCATAAGTAATGCAGTAATGTTTCAGTTCTATGACTTCAATATTTGAATTAATGGCCAACTGATATTGTGCTTTTTTTGTTGTTGTGCCAATCCAATCATTCTGTCGGATTTTCTTCTTTACCTCTAATGGTCGATTGATTAGCATTTCCTTGTTTGCTTCAGCCTTGTGCAGTAGTTGTGTGCAAGAGTTTTTCCATAGCTTTATCGCAACATCGTTTGATGGGATCGGCTTACCCCAGAGGATATCAATTGGTGGAATGACATCTTATACAAGTGTTTCCCTGTATAGGTGTAGATGTTTAAAGTTAACCACTGATTCCAACAATTGGATGGCTAGCTCAAATCTGATCTGTGGCATTGGATAAGACAGCAGTAAAGACCGTATCTACCTCCAAACAATACCTTCTACTAGGTTCCAAGTTTGTCGGGTAAGATGAAGCATGGTTTCGCTCCCATATGTCAAGATAGCTAGCACCATTTGCCGATAGAATTTTATCGCTGGTTTCAATGAATACCTTCCATATTTCTTATGAATTACGAATTCTTGTCGCGCTAACGATAGATTTAGTTTTAAGATAGTCAGACCATCCTCTTTCGGATTGACTCCTAGATATTTGACTGTTACCAGTTCAATGTTTTCCTTTTAATGAAGACCGCCAGGGGTTTATTCTTAGGCTTTGGATGGTTTGCCAATACTATGGCTTGTGTTTTTTTTATATTAATCGTTGGATTTTTCCAGTCAGTATATTGCTCTAAGTTGGTCACTCTCTTTTTTGAAGCCCTACTTGTGTCCTACCAAGGAGGACAATATCGTCAGCATTTATCTTGTATGGAATTTCAGTAGCATTAAATTTTGGGGGGTTGGCAAATATCGTGGCTTGACTTGCTCTCAGATCTGATGTATATAGATTGAATAACATAGCAGCCAAGGGGCAGCCCTGTTTTAAGCCATTCCATGTTGGAATTACTGATGACATTGCACCTTCTTGTGATAACCTAACGCGGTTTGAGAATAGAGGTTCTTGTTTCCAATATTTCTTTGGGACATTACCAAAGTGTCAATTTTTCCCATAGCTTCCGTCGATTCACTGTGTCAAATGCTAATGGGAAGTGTATGAAGATTGCATATATAGGTGTTTTTTTCTTAGCACTTCTTGTTTCAAGAGGTTTAGGAGCGTTAGATTGACATTCGTGCCCACATTCTTAATAAATCCAGTTTGCCTTGGATCATATCGCCCCTTTCTTGTATCCCTCTCGGTTAGTCTTTTCAGTAAAATTGCTGCAAAGATTTTTCCTAGTGGGTCTAGCAGGGCTATTGGCCAATAGTTGGAGGGAGAAGTCCTGTCCCCTTCCTTATATATCGGGATCAATGTCGCTGTTTTCCAAGTCTTTGGCAACAGGGTTTGGTCTTTACTGATAAACATCTGGAGGCATAGATCAGCCCATATTTCTGGATTTTGTTTGAGGATTGTATTACTAAGGCTTATGGGGCCTGGTGCTCATGATCCATTTAGATGTTTAATGAGTGAGTATTTCCTCTTCCCATTTTCTTGCGGGATCTAGACTCTTCTTCCATTATGAAGTTTTGTTTTCCATGTAGGTATGAGAAGTATGCTATGCATTCGTATTAGGGAACACCAGAGATTAGTCGATCGGATTGATTTTCTTTTCCGTTGATTAAATTCCATAACTCTAGTATTTCTTTTTGACATTGCATTGAGCATCTTCTCAGCATCATTCTGCGCGATCTGTGCTTGGCAATTTCTAATCTAATTCCTTGTTGCTTGAAGCATTTTGTTGCTATTATGCGTTCTTCAAAGCCCATGTTCTTTATTGATTTGATTTTAAATCTCAATTCCTTCTTTTTTTGCAAAATCCGATCGTTATAAGCATGCTTCACAGCCTCTTTTCGTCTTCCACTTGTCTCAGATGTGAAGGGTATTAATAGCCATTCATAGTCCAATTTCTCTGTCTGACAATCTCGTGTTGCAGAAAGTTTCCTTTAGGCATCCGACTTGGGCATCCATTGTTTGTAATCTATTCAATCCTTGATTTAGTTCAAGTCGTGGTGATCACTCATTTGCGACAGAATCACTGTTATCTTTTTGATCTTAGATCTCATTATCTCAGAAGTATAGATATAGTTCAAATGTGCAGATAAGTCACCCCTCGCCCATGTTGGTCTGGCTAGTATGTCGTCTGGGAGTAGTCCATCGATAAGTAAGATGTCTCTTTTGTCCATTTCCTTCGTCCATAATTGAGCTTTGGGTTCAAGTTTTCCATAGTGTTTTTGTTCGGTCTATGTTAAATAGATGTATGTTTAGGTCGCTGCATATTATTATCCAAGAAGATTTGCTTTGTATGTACTAATGCTAGCAGTATCGCTGGGTCTTTTATCGTATTATTTTGTGCAATTTAAGGAAGGGTAGTAAGGCATGAGTCGATGCCACCATTAATGCATTTTGCAAATCTAGCATCGCTGTTGATATTGCGGGATGTATTTCCTGCTGATCTCTGCATCGACAATGTTCGGGGGGGGACATCTCTTTTGTCTCCCTGTCCCTTCTTAGTTGTGGCTGTTCGCTAGGGGTATTTGATGCGTCTCTATCTTGTTGTTGGTTAGCTTGCTTTCTTTCTTGATTAACCTTGGATTTGGGTTTCCAATTCCTAATTGTTTGTTGTGGCAGATCTTTAAAGTCAAGCATGGGAGTAGAAGTAAGCTCCATTTCTCGCGGTTTTCTGAACATTGTTGCTGGATTATTGAATACTGCATGTCTTTTTTTATGAGTAAGCATCAACAATTTAATTTCTGTTATCTTTAGTGAGAGCCGAGCCAGCCTCCGACTTGCTCTGCTGTGTATTTCTTTAGAGTTATTATTGACTATCGTATCCTGCTCAAATTTCTGTTGCCATAATCGTTTAGCTTGGGCTGCTTTTTCGCGCGGAGCTCTTTGTGGCGTCATATAGTTTTCAGGCAGCTTTTGTTTTGTTTCGATCATGGGCATTTCCTTAATTTTCTTTAGTGGACTTCGTGGAAAATCGGATTCTCTAATAGATGTTTTATTGCCGATCTTTGTATCCACAGTCTGGCATTTATCAATCAACGGAGCATTTACTGACAAGTTGTTTTCAAATGTAGGAAGCTTCTCTTCGCTTTTGTCTTGAGTGTAATTTCCCATTGCTGCTTATGCTGTTTATCACAGCGGGATGTAAATTACATAATTTAATTCTTGGGTTCTCTCATTCGCTGCTGCTTTTTGAGTTATTTCCTCTGTGGGCATGAAATCTCCGCCCTGTGCAGTATTAGAAACGCTTAAGGCCATAGCGGCGGCTAGTGGTGCGGTTGCTGTAGCAGTTGGAGTTCGCTGCAAGGTTCTATCAGCTATTTGTTCATATCTGGGGCTTTCATTTCCCTCTCGTGAGTCATTTGTTATCTGAACTTCCCAATGTAAACATTCTTCAATTATCACACCAGTCTTAGTACGCTGCACATCTCCACTTAACTTTTGGGGTGGCGTGTTGTTCCCACTTCTGTTTCATTGCCAATCTGAAAAATGTACAGGTTGCATGGACAGGAGTGTATAATGACATTATATACCTAGACATAGGAATAACCTTTGAGGGCACCTCTGCAGATGCCTTAAATTAGGAAATCAAAAGATCTGGCTTCTTTATGCTTACTATCTCGTCCTTTTGTCTCAAACCCCCCAAGGAACTGCAAAATCTTTTGAACAAATTGGACGAGTATGTCAACGAAAATAACCTAACTATTAATGTTGAAAAAACTCAAATAGTAATATGCCAGAAAAAACGGAACCATAGAATGTCAAAATATGCATGGTTGTTACAGAATAAGAGATTGATGGTGGTACCACATTACAAGTATTTGGGAATAACATTTACTGTAACCACGATTGATTCCATGCATGCATTGACATTAGATGCTAAACTTCGAACTCTTAACATCACAAGCCAAAATATTATCATACAAATATGGCAAATTTACTTCAGCTCATATATTGAAATTTTTCCAACAGAAAGTCCCAATTGTCTCGTATGGATCAGAGACAATGCTGCCCAAAACAAGACAATATTGGGACCGATATGAGGGTAAGTTCTGGAAACCAGTTTTAGGACTTCCCAGGTGTACCCCCTTATTGTTAATACGTTATGAACTAGGCATAATTTCCATTTTTAGTCAACTACTTTAGAAAAATGTGCAGCCTATATATAAAATGTCTAATAGGAGTGACTGCATCAAATATTTTAGCACATATGTTCTAACCTCCACAGCAAAATTTCCCAAAACATGGACTAACTGTGTTTTAGATGCTCTCATTGATGCCGGTATTACAATTGAATTATTGTTCTTGAATCCGGCAAGGGCTAAACTATTCCTTTTTCGATTGCATAAGCACCCACAATCGGTGTCAAAGATATCTGGACTTTAATATTACACTATTTCCTCATAAAAATGTTCAAACTATGGAGAGTTACTTAATTAAATGTCCTTCTGCTCATATTAGGTCACAAATACGGAGAATACGGATGAATTTATGTCCGACACATCAGATTCTAGCAAGGCGAGGTATAATTCCCAAAAACAAAAAACACCTGCCGATTTTGTAACTATCAGACACAAATTGAAAGTCTATCACATTTGTTGTTAGAATATCCAGCACTGTCTTTTATTCGGGAAAGATAATTCAATAACTTGCTTCAATTTACGTATGCTTGTACTAGAGATGAAATATGGGTCTGTTTTCTTACTAGTCCCAGAACTGTGCTACACATTGCACTCGCTCAGTATGTTAATGCTGTTTTACCCAGAGAGACAAACCTGATTTAGTTCATTACAAATGATAATGGATTAAGTACAGTATAATTTATGTATTTTTATAAATTTTATTTTATTAGGCATGCATTGTCTTTTTATTAAGTAAGTCAAGAATGGCTACTTTGTATTTTAGTGTATTTTAATATTTGTATCTTTGTACAATGTAAAAATTATATGAATAATGAAATTATATATGTAAAATGAATGGAAATTTGAAAGGTTGAATTATTCAGCCAAACACATTTAAAAAATAAAATGACATTAAATCTGCCGCAGCTAAGGATTCGACAGGAGGAGCTTTATCGACCATTGCCGCGTTTGTGGTCCAATCAAAGAGACCATTGTAATAGTTTTCGAGATCTAAGTAATAGTCTTTGGATGAGCCTCCTTTAAACTCTAAAGACTCAGCACCGAATCAGGTGCTTTGTACAAAGAACTCCTCCTTCAGTAAAACTGAAGAACAGACTCCCAATGCTGGGAACAGTCAGAGTAAGAAAAAAAACACTGTGCCGCTCACTCTGCTCTCCTAGAAACTCAGCACAGACTCTGAAGGTGTATTCAAAATAGTGCCTTCCCCTGTGGCAGCTGATGCAAGCGCCCCCTGCCCTCCAACAATATTCGCGTGGGGAGCAGCCAGCGTGAGAGAAGAGAAACAACCTCCACAGGAGTGAATCGCTAGAGGTCCCAAGACAAAGCGCCCTCATGGCCTCAAGGCAGCACAGCTCGGCACGGATTTCTGCGGTCAATCTCAGCACAACACGAATCGCATGTGCTCGCCTGCAAAATTCAGTTAGAGGAAAGGACCTGAAAGACAGGGCTGTGTCAGGATGCGAGTCAGCCAGAGGTGAATGGGTGGGGGGCAGAGAAGGTGGTGGTGAAAACCTCCAATGATGCACGCTTCATTGACCAGATGTCTGAGAAGGTAGGTGGCAGTGTTGGGGTAGGCTTGACCTGGGGGATAGAGAGGGAGAGATGGGAGGAGAGGAGGGAGTGATTGCTTCAGGGGAGAGGAGTGGTCAGAGGGATGGATAGGGGGTGGTCATAGGAGATCAAGACATCAACTGTGTGCCCTGCAGAGCGAGTCAGGCCAGAGGATAGAAAGGGAGAGGGAGTCGCAGATGTCTTGTAAGAGTACAGAGGAGGAACAAGGAGAGTCTAGATGGATATTGAGGTCACCAAGGAGGAGTTGAGTGGTTGAGGTCAGGAGGGAGGAGGAGAGGTCTGCCCACTCGGAGAGAAATTAGGTGATTTGACCAGGGGGCCAGTAGATAGTAGCCACAGTAGGAGAATGGCTAGGAGCGAAGGAGAGCCTGTAGACAAGTCATTCAAAAGAGGAGTAAGTCTGAGTGGAATGATAGAGGCAGGAATCCACTCAGGAAAGATCAGGGCTACACACACCCTCCAGACCGGGAGGATCTTGGTGCGCAGAGGAACTTGTAGCCATCGGGGAGGAGAGTGTCAAAGCTTGTGACGGAGCTGGCCGTGAACCATGTCTCGGTAAGACCAAGGATATTGAGGTAAAGTTCTTCCAGGAGTGGCAGATGTCAGAGGATTGTTTTACAGCAGAGCGAGAATTGAGAGTTGCAAGATAAAGAAGGTTCCCAGCCTTAAAGACCTTCTGGCGAGGGGTACAAATCAGAGGTACGCCCTGCGGAGGAAAAGAAGCCCAAGGCGGGGCAGAGAAATGAGGGGTAGCCAGCTTTAGTGTCGTCACTAGCCCTCCTTTCTTTTTTTTTTTTTCTTTTTTTTTTTAGGCAAATAAAGAAACTCCGAGCACAGAAACAATTTTGCAAGAAACAAGTTGCAATCTGGATCGTGCACCTGTGACAACAGAGTGACTGCCACAAAGGGCCAATTGATGTACTACTGGTGTCCTCATGTTATCTGCGTCACCAATGCCCGTGCGGCATGAGTTCAAAGAGGCCTTGGATATAGCCAAAACACCAGCGGATAGGCATCCGGCTGCAAATGTCCTCTTCCCCACATCACGCTGTTAGTTCTGGCCCATGTGCTTCATCCCCAATCTGAGTCAAAATTAAGCGTGTTCAAGTGACAGTTATTTTTGTTATGTTTATAACTTAAACCTTCCGTAAATCTTATGAGAAATGTATTCTTCTGAAAAGCATTTGGTTGAATCTCACAAATTCTTTTGATATGGAACTTTGTTAAACCATTGGAATGACACGTCGGAATCATAATCATGAGGCCTACAAATGTAAACTACTTCAGTAGTTCTTGGTCAGTACAGTACAATTGAGTAACAGCACTATAATCAATAGAACAAGTGAAATGTGGTTAATCAACCTATCTGCTATCACACCAATTAATCCTGGAATTTGACAACAGACACATTTAAAATACAAAACATGATGTACAACATGTGCCAAATCAGAAGAAAAATACTGTTGTGGGCACAACATTAGATAATTATACTGACCGCTCCTTTGCTTCATAATGTGTAGACCTATATTTTGACCTTGGTGTATCCATGTGGCATTGGTCTTTGGGACGTAACTGCTCATGAACAGGGAGGTCTGGCGTCATGAATTTTGCATGGAACATTCGTTATTTCATTGCCGAATTAATGTAACTATTTCTAGCTCGATATTCCGTTCCCGAATTTACAAACTTTATTTTTCGGCTTTACATTTTGTGGTGTTCCGCGCGCCATCTACAGGTAATTTGTAGAAAGTGCTAATCATCGCGCGGTCGGTGCTAATTTTACTTTTTTCTTTTTAGAAGTTTGTGCCTTTCTTGTCATTGATTTATTTTGCAATAAACTCGATACATATTAATTTCACCAATTAATAGAACACCAAATTTGAATTTACCTCTGAATTAAATTCTCACATGAATGTATGATTTGTATTTTTACTTTGATTATTCAGTGTGTTTAGCAGCGACAATGGCCACCACTCCTCACCACTGCAAATAATCAATAAATATAATATTCATGTGAGAATTTAAATCGGAGATGAATGAAAAATTGGTGTTCAATTAATTAGTGACATTTTACCTTTGTGGCAAAACAATTTGTTTCTTTTTAGGTGTAATATAAAAAAAATTCTGCAAATGGACATCTCGGGCAAAGCTGGGTGTACTTAAGCTAGTAGTTTAATAAAGCTACTATACTTGAGCAAAATCTGTGGCTTGGGGATCTGTGGTGTAGTGTCTGAGGAAAACGCCAGCAAATGCACACTGGGCAATTATATTTGCTGAGAACGTATATATTTGTTTTTTTAAATTCACGATTGCAATCATGCAAAATTAACAATAATACATTCACCAAATCACAGAGGATTGGTTAAAGATACGTGGAAAAGGTTATTTGGCTCCCGGTTATCTTGATTGTAAAAATTGTTCCGTGCAGCACAGGCAGGTTCAAGTCCTAGAAGCCACAACCCACAGCATTGGTTAAAGATAGTTTATTTCATACAATATCAATAACATTCCACTGAGACAGACTCTTGCATCCAACATCACCGGGCAGGCAACCCAAAATGACATCCTATTTATATCTTATCTGGTGATTTTCTGGCCAAACCCAAACATGTAGAAGGTCTTCTCTGTTCCACCATTGTATATTCTCAAAGTCTAATGTGTGCTGCATGCCTGTAAAGGGAATAATGAATTAGTAGGCTTTTCATGCTATGTGAAGTCTGGCACCAGTGTAATATTTTAATAGATGCTGCGTCCATGAATCCAGTTTGAATGGTTACATCTAGATCCGGACTAATGAGCCTATCTGTTTTATCTTGAAACAATCAGCTTTATTTGAGCTTCAAAAAGAAAAGGAAAACATACCTATCCCTGTCTCTAGGAGGCGGTGTCCCCGCCTCAAAGTAAAAGCTGAGGGTCTTGTCTGGATGTCTATCCTAAAAGTCCAATGTCCTGTTTGCCAAACCTCACTCTGTCCCATAAATCTAATTCCTAAAAACAGACAGACAAAGGGGTGGGGGTTGGTCCAGAAGAATGACTAACTTCTTCTGGACTTCTTGGAGGGGGTTGGTTCTACTTGGCTCTGGGTGTTCTCTATCTCCCAGAAAGCACAGTTCACTGTTTCAACTAACACACAAGATGGTTTCGAATCCTTTCTGCAGGACTTTATGCTTTTCAAAACAAAGCTTGCAATGCCAGGTAGAATGTCTCATCCCCTGGTCTTTCACTGGAAATCCAAGGTACAATACAAAACTCTCAATGCCAGGGGGATGTCTCCCTTCCCCTGGCTTTCCCCAGGCTTCTTAATGCAGTTCAGAACGCCGGGCTTCAGACCTGCCAGAAGCACGGAAACTGCTCTCCTGAACATCCGTGAAGACCTGCTGTACAACCTTGATTCAAACACCCCCTGTGTCCTCATCTTATTTGATCTCTCTTCTGCCTTTGACACGGGTCAACCATGCCATCCTGCTCAACCGTCTCCGTGATAACCTGGGTATCACCGATCAGGCCCTGGCTTGGCTGACTTGATATGATATGGCATTTGTAACGCGCCTATACACAAGTGTTTCAAAGCGCGACGAGGAAGGGAGGGGGAACAAGGGGAAGACCGACAACAATCCTACTAGGCCAGGTGTCATTTAGATTGCGCAAGTGCAGGGGGGAGGGAAAAGTGCAAGGGGAAGGGGAAGGGGAGGGGGGGGGGGGGAGTACAGTACAGGGTAAGTAGAATAAAAAGTAAATAGGGCCAGCTGGTGGCAAGTGCAAGGTAAGTGCAGACAAGTGCTGGGGAGTGGGGGCTGTAGGGATACAGAGACAGTCCCGTAGTGCAGGGGTTGTCAGGGAGGCAGTGCAAGTGGAGAGTGGCTGGGCCAAGGACTGAGGTCGGAGAGAGTGGCCCAGTTGCAGATTCAGTGCAGTTTCAGTGAAGAATTTAGCAGGGGAGAGGGAGAGAGAAAGCAGAAGCAAAGAGGAAGGTTTTGAGGTGCTTCCAGAACCGGAGATGGTTCTCCTCAAGTTTCAGGGAGGTAGGAAGGCTGTTCCAGAGGGAGGCCCCTGCTGCGGAGAGAGATCTACCCCCAGCTTGTTGCTTTGAAAAACGGTTGACCCTGAGGGAGCTGGAGACGGATGAGCGAAGGGCTCGGGAAGGAAGATATTTAGAGAGTTGAAGGTATTTAGGCCCCAGGCCCCAGAAGGCCTTGTGGACAATGCAGAGGGTTTTGAACTTGATCCTCGCAGCCAATGGGAGCCAGTGTAGAGATTTCAGTCCTGGAGAGATATGGTCCCTGGGCTTGAGGCCAAGGACAAGTCTCGCAGTCCTGTTCTGGATGAGTTGCAGAGGGCGTAGAGTGGAGGCAGGCAGATTAAGATAGAGGCTGTTACAGTAGTCCAGCTTCGAGAGAACCAGGGCTCGGGAGACAGTGAGCTTCTGGGGGAAGGAGAGGAAGGGAAGAATACCTCTGAGGAGGTGCAGCTGGTAGTGTGAATTCTTAGAGACGTCACATATATGAGGAGAGAAGGAGAGTGTGGAGTCGAAGATGACCCCGAGGTTTTTTGCCTTGCAGGTAGGAGCAGAAAGAGGGCCAAGAGAGGCTGGCCAGAGAGCTGCAGGGAAGGAGGGAGTGGGTGTGCCGATGAGTAGAATCTCAGTCTTACTGGCATTAAGGCAGAGGTCATTGGCGGCACACCATTCCTGGATAGCAGACAGACAGTCAGAGATGAGGGAAGGAGAGGAGGAGGCCAAGGGTAGCCTGAAAATGAGCTGGGTATCGTCCGCATAGCAGTGAAAGTTGGGGCAGAGAGCAGCGATGCGGTGGGCAAGGAGTGCCAGATACTGGTTGAAAAGCCAGGGAGAGAGATTAGATCCCTGGGGGACACCACAGGTAGAGAAAAAGATGTCAGAGAGGAAGGACCCCAGTTGGACCTGGGAGGGTCGATTGGAAAGGAAAGAGGTCAGCCACGCCAGAGCCTGACCAGTGATACCCAGGTTATCACGGAGATGGTTGAGCAGGATGGCATGGTTGACCGTATCAAAGGCAGAAGAGAGATCGAGCAGAATGAGAATACACAGAGTGTTGGAGTCGAGGTTCGAGAGCAGGTCCTCACGGATGTTGAGGAGAGCAGTTTCCGTGCTTCTGGCAGCTCTGAAGCCAGATTGATGGTCATGAAGACTACCAACAGATTCAGCATGGAGGTTAAGCTGGGAGATGGCCAGTTTCTCCAGGAGCTTGCCCAGGAAGGGAGTGATGGAGGTTGGGCGATAGTCCGGCAGGAGGGGTCGGAAGAGGGTTTCTTAAGAAGGGGGTGCACAAGGGAGTGCTTAAGGGGGGGATGGGAAGACTCCAGAGGCAAAGGAGTGGTTGCAAAAGTCAGCCAGGGCAGGAGCCAGGGAGTCGATGTGGTCCTTGATAGTTTTGGAGGAACAGGGGTGAACCTGTTTAGACGAGACTTTCATAGATCGGACTTGTCTTTCCTATCAGATCAACCCTCCCATGTCCAACTTGGGTCCTTCCTCTCCTCTATCTCTTTCTCTACCTCTGGTCTTCCCTAGTGGTCTAACCACTCTCCCTGGCTTTTCAAACAATACCTGGCACTTCTTGCCCACTGCATTGCCGTTCTCTGGCCCAACTTTCAGTGCTATGCGGATGACACTCAACTCGTTTTCAGGCTCCCTTGCGCCACCTCTTCTTCTTCTCTGACTGTCAGTCTGTTATCTAGGAGGGTGGTGTGCCGCCAATGATCTCTGCCTCAATGCTGTAATACCGGGATTCTCCTCATTAGCACGCCGGCTCCCTCCTTTCCTGTCACTCTCTGGCCAGACTCTCTTGGCCCTCTTCCTGATCCCGCTTGTGTGGCTAAATACCTCAGGGTCATCTTTGCCTCCACTCTCTCCTTCTTTCCTCACATCTCTGATTCCTCTAAGAAGTCACACTATCACCTGTACCTCCCCAGAGGTATTCTTCCTTTCCTCTCCTTCCTGCAGAAGCTCACTGTCACCAGAGCTCTGGTTCTCTCTAGGCTGGACTACTGCAACAGCCTCTTTCTAAATCTGCCTGCCTCTAGCCTCTGCCCTCTGCAACTCACCCGAAACAGGACTACAAGACTTGTTCTTGGCGTCAAGCCCAGGGATCTTATCTTTGTAGGACTGAAATCTCTGCACTGGCACCAAGAGGTGGCGAGGATTAAGTTCAAAACCCTCTGCATTGTCCACAAGGACTTCTCTGGCCTCAATACCTTCAACTCTCTTTTCCTAAATATCTTTTTTCTCGAGCTCTTCACTCATCCGCTATCAACTCCCTCAGGGTCAGTTGCTTCTCCAAGCAACGAGTTGGGGGTAGATCTTTCTTCGGCTGGGGCCTCCCTCTGGAACAGCCTCCTTGCCTTTCTGAAACTTGAGGAGAACCATCTCTGTTTCTGGATGCACCTCAAGAACTTCCTCTTTGCTTCTGCTTTCTGTCCTCCTCTCCCCTGCTGATGTCCTGGCTAAAACTGCACTGGTTGCCTGGCTACCCTCGGATCTCAAGCTCAGGTCGCCTCCCCGCCAGTTGCATGTCTGCAGTGCCCCCATGGCACCCCTTGCAATTGGGTACTGTTTCTGTATCTCTCCAACTGCTTCCAGCACTTGACACCTGATGTCTGCACTTTTTATTTATTGTCTTTATTTATTTTTTTGTTGATCCTATGCACTGCACTACCCCTTCCCCCCTTACCCGCACTTCTCCTCCCCTGCACTTGCGCAATCTCAATTTCACCAGACCTAGTAAGATCGTTGTCGGTCTTCCCTCTGTTCCCCCTCCCTTGCCACATCACACCTTGAAACCCTTGTGTATAGGCGTTTTATGAATGCCAAATATCATATATCATATCATATATAGTTCACAATACCAGGCTTCTTAACATAGTCCACAATGCCTGGGGAATTACTCTCTTACCCTGGACTTTGTTTCCCAATTGTAATTTTGAAGGGATTGTGTCCTCCGACGTATTCCTTATCTTTGTTACCCATTCCAGCTTGCTGGCCTTGGACATTTTTCAGTAGAGGGTGCTGCGTGTCGACATCCCTCGAGTCGGTGTCCCTCGACAGCCTTTGTATCGGCACCAATGTCATTGTGCGTATAAATAGACTCAGGCAGCGTCCGTTGCTCAGTTCTGTTTTTCCCCGCTTTGTGGGCCTCAGAAACGTGACGCTCAGTTCCTTTCTTCAGGAAGATTCTTCTTATTCTCCGAAGATGATATCTTAATACGATGGCTTCTTCATCCGAAACATCGACTCCACGGTCCAGCTTCAAAAAACTTTGTGTCTGTGGGAAGAAAATGTCGTTAACTGATCCTCACAGGATCTGTGTGTGGTGCCTGGGATCGGAGCATCACTGTTCGGAATGCGAGGACTGTATGTCCATGACGGCGAAACCCTTGAAGGAGCGTAAGGGGAAGTTAGAAAGAGGTAATAGCTTTAAAACTTCTACTCCCTCGAAAGTTTCTTCGGCTGAGTCGAGACATTCGTCTCCTCGTCGACAAAAGAAACATTCCCGTTCAAGATCTTGAAGCGGTTCTCATCAGTCTTCGAGATCAAAACACTCTAAGAGGCGTTGTAGATCTCCCTCTTCTTCTTCTACCTCCCCAGAAAGGGTCACCTGCCCCACGAAACACAGCTCTCCAGCTAAGTGGGAGGAATTGCATAAGAAAATGCTTAGCGTCTTTGAGAAAGCAGCCTCGACCCCCGCGGAGACGTCGAAAGGTGATACCCGGTGTGAAAGACCCGAAAAATCAAAACGCAGCGAGTCGTTGAACCCGGCGAGAGAAACTACTCGAGATCGTCATGAACCCTCGAGTAAAGGCAGTAAGACCGCATCATCGACGCTGTCGTCGAAGGATTCTTCGACGCATAAATCTGTTGCATCAACGCCGTCTTCGACACCACTATCGACTCCGATAAGACAGACCTACAACTGTCACTACGTCTCAGATTGTAGAGGTGTCGAAGACTTCGACCATGTCGTCAAAGATGCCATCGACAATCTTGACGACGCCGAGTAGGATCCCGATCCTCTCGAGTACATCGAGGTCTCTTCAAACTTTCTTGATGCCTTTTTCAGGATTGTCGAAGCCTTTAACTTCCACGTCGACAACCTCAACGTTTTCTCAACCAGTGACAACCAATTTGGCTCCTTCTGCTCTAGAAATGGGTTTTAAACCATATCCTAGGTCTGACTAGTTTAGAGCCTTGTCCTCTATATATGAGGAAGGGGAGGATTCCGACCATGAAAGACCCTTTGGTTTACAAAGGACTACAATACCCATGCCAGAGGAATTCATCTCTGAAGAGAACAGGTTAAAAGACCTTCAAGACTCTCTACATGAGGCAAGTGGTTTAGATACTTCTCCAGAAGTAGAGTTTGCTAAACCAGACCGTGGCGAGCATGCAGAGACCCCTTATGGGTTTCCAATGGCCAGAATAATTGAATTCATGAGGTGGTCTACACCTACACCTTCTTTTCAGCAGGATGACCTTACTGATATTTTAGATAAAGGTCCACAGGAGGATCCTGTTCCTTTTCATACTGCTCTGCAAAGAAAAATGTCTGCAAATTGGGGAACTCCTGAAGTTATCCTTGCAGAAAATTAAAAAAAAGTTCTGCTAAATACACAGGGTATCTGCTTCAGACCCTGAATGTCTGAGCATGCATCGATCTCCAGAGAATTTAGTTGTACAAGCAGCAACTTCATCAAACAGTAGGTCGGCATACCCTACTATTCGACATGACAGGGATGATAAAAGATTTGATCCCATGTCAAAAAAAGTATTTTCGGCATGTAGCATGGCGCTTAAATCTATCAATGCCACTTGCACACTAGCAAGATTCAGCCACACACTTTGGGAGTGTGCTTAATCTGCGGCTGACTGTC
Source organism: Ambystoma mexicanum (assembly GCF_040938575.1). Taxonomy (NCBI): domain Eukaryota; kingdom Metazoa; phylum Chordata; class Amphibia; order Caudata; family Ambystomatidae; genus Ambystoma; species Ambystoma mexicanum. The sequence continues at coordinate 702,578,325 of NC_090921.1, forward strand.
TCCCAGAAGGAGAAGAAAGGGAAGCATTCTTTTTTTTTTTAAAACTTTATTTTTAGGTATTTAAATCACGATACAACTTCACACCCACATTAGGGTGGACTTTAAACTTTGTGTCTTGACCCAGGACCCACCCAATGCCCCCCCACCACCTCTCAGCCACATCCCCCTGAAACAGCGTCCTCTTTAGTTGAGAAAGTGCCCCTTCCAGCAATCGCTTCAAGGATGTGGAAATACCCTGGACCAGACCTCACCGAAGGGTGTCCTCCGAGTCTGAGGATTCAGATGCGTGCTCTGCCGCTTCGCCCATCAAGAACAGTGTTAATGGCCCCCAGATGTCTGGAGGTCGGGCATGCAGAGGAAGTAATTTAATGAAGTCCGTTTCCACATCTTGGTAATACAACATGTCTCTGCGCCAGGCGGCGACTGACGGGGTGGGGGGCCTCTGCCCCATGCCATGGCAACCCTCCTACGAGCCAGAGTCAACAGTACCCCAGCTAGTTTTCTTATTGGAGCAGTGAGCAGCCTAGTCATGCCCAACAGGGCTGCTGTATGGCTTGGTTGTATTGGTTCTCCCACAACAGCCGCTGTCGTCTCCAGAACTTGTTTCCAGAAAGGCGTAAGCTCGGGGCACTCCCATGCTAGGTGAGCAAAGTTTGCTGAGATTGACCCGCATCTGATGCATTTCGCTTCTGCGTCTGGGTGATGTTTGTTGGTTTTCGCTGGTGTGTTTGATCTGGAGAAAGTTGAAGTGTATAAGTTTTAGGCGTGAGATAAGCGCTACTTTTTGAGTTTGTTTTAGGCTATAGAACCAGTCTTCATCAGAAATCGTAACCTGTAGTGACTTCTCCCATCTAGCCTTTGCACCTGAGATGGCGGGGGATGTACTGGGAATGAGCTCTGTGACACCAGCCTGCCCTTGCCTTGCGCTTGGATGACGTTATGCAGCAATTGCCACGTTGGTGGCTGACATGGGAAGTCCGGCAGTAGTGCCTGAATGGTGTAATGAGTTCTGAAGTAGAGGAATACATCCAAGACCGTGTTGCCCCCTTTACTTTTTGCTTGCTCTGGCATTAGAAAACCCTCTTCTGTGATGAGATCCCCCAGGGTTTGTATGTTCAGTTTGTCGACCCACTTGTGAAACACCGTCTCTGAGGTCAGTGGGACTCCGGGAATAAACTTGACAGGTAGGAGTGGGGAGTACCGTGACTGCACACCTAGTTTCTGGGCCAGCGTCTTCCAAACATTGTACGTCGTGAGCATCACATTCATCGTGGAGCTGGGAACCGGCATGTGACCAAGGACGACTGCAGTTAGGAAGTTAGGTGTTGCGAGGGCTCGCTCAACTTGTAGATGAGGTTGGATAGCCTGAGAGGCATACCAATGGCTGAGGAACTGTGCTTGAGCCACCCAATAATATCTTTCCAGGTCCGGCAGAGCCAGTCCCCCATTGGTGACCGGGAGTGTCAGCGTGGTGTATGCCACTCTAGCTGGCTCACCCGCCCAGGGTAGTTCGAGGACCAGGCTTTTCAATTTTTTCCAGAAGGATTGTTGCAGCAACATAGGGATATTGTTGAATAGATATAATAGTTTGGGTAAAATCACCATCTTCACTAGGGAAATCCTACCCCAGAGGGTTAGTGAAGAGACTTCCAGCGAGAGATCTTGTCTTGAAGCGATTTGACCACCTCTTCATAGTTATCCCGGAACACTTCCTGACAATTTAGAGATAGTTGTATCCCGAGGTATCGAACTCTGGAGCACTTCCATGTGAGTTTGAAGTCGTCTGGAAACTGTTTTGTGGCTGGGGTTAGAGGGAATACAATGGATTTTGACTGGTTGATTTTTAATCCTGACGCTGCTCCAAACTTGATGACTTCCCTCATGACTGGATTTAGATTGTCATCCGGGTTTCGGATGAACAATGCTACGTCATCGGCGTAGAGAGAGATGATGAGCTTATGAGGACCTATAATGAGTCCCCTCTGCTGTCTCTGTTCCCGCAGTTTGGAGGCTAGAGGTTCCATCACCAAGGCAAATATTAAGGCAGATAGTGGGCAGCCTGGTCTTGTGCCTCTCTGCAGAACTATTGGCGCTGATTTGGCTGTACCCACAATAATGTTGGCATGTGGCTTGGTATATAGGAGAGAGACCAGGTTAATGAAGCGGGCTCCTAGGCCCATCCTAGTGAGCACCGTGAACAGAAAGGGCCACTCCACCGAGTCGAATGCCTTTTCGGGGTCGAGAAGAACCGCCACAGCCTGCAGTGAAGGGTCCAGTGCGGCCATGACACCGAACATTCTCCTAAGTCCAAACGTCGTGTTGCGGCCCGGAATGAAACCGGCTTGGTCTGCCAGAACAAGGGCAGGCATCAATGGCATTAACCTCCATGCCAGCACCTTGGCAAGTATTTTATTGTCGAGATTGAGGAGAGATATTGGTCGGTATGATGAGCAATCTTCTGGAGGTTTGCCAGGTTTGTGTAGCAGAATAACATTGGCTTCACAGGTGGTAGGAGGCAGGTGCCCTCTTTCCAGCGCTTCCGAATATACTGCCTCTAGGAGGGGGCCCAGGGTGCCCGCGAATGACTTGTAGAATTCTCCCGTCAGTCCGTCCGGGCCCGGCGCTTTGGAGCTGGGGAGGGACTTTATGGCTTCTATAATCTCTTCTTGCGTGATCATTTCGTTTAGGGATTCTCGGAGAGAATGTTCGACCCAGTAGAGTTCCGTGTCTTATAGGTACTCCAATGGGGCTGTGGAAGACTTGTTAAGTTTAGCACTGTATAGTTCTTGATAGAAGATCCTGAACTCCTCCGCTATCCTTTCATCGGTATAGACTGTCTCTTCCAGAGTGGTGCGAATCGATTCAATGTGTGCAAGTCTGTTGTCGGCTCTTATTAAATTTGCTAGAAGGGCCCCGGGTTTTTGGCCTTCTCCGTATTGCCGAATTTGGCCATTGAGATTCAGGAATTTGACCTCACGGTCTGCTGCGAGATTGAATTTCATCAATTCTTCCGTCAAGGCTGCTGATATTTTGGGATCCGCCCCGTTAGTGGCTTGGCGCTCAAGGATCTTTAGCCTCTCTTCGCTGCTTGTGAGCTCGCGTCTGATGAGCTTGTGGATGCCGTTTTCCTTGGCATGGCAGACTCCTCTGATAAAGCATTTTAGGGACTCCCAGATTGTGCTTGCGGATGGGACTGAACCAACGTTGGCATCAAGAAACACGTTAATCTCGTCCCTTAGTTCGGAGGCAAACACTTCATCTCTTAACAAGCCGTTCCTGAAGCGCCATCGCTGTAGCGGTGGCGTTGGAGTGGATGGCCTTAAGTTGAGTAAAATAGGGGAATGATCGGAGAGCGTTCTCGGATTTATGCAGCATCGATCACTTGTCAGAGGACCGCTTGCAGAGACGAAGAGATAGTCGATACGGGAGCTCGAGTTGTGTACTGGTGAATGAAATGTGAATTCTCGTGAATCGCCATTCGAGACCCTCCAAATGTCTATCAGGCTGAAGGCATTACAGATTTCTTTTATTTGGAGTCCAGCTTTGGTAGGAGGTAGTGGTGAAGCTTTTGATCTGTCCTTTAATGGGTCTAATACAGTGTTCATGTCTCCCCCCCAGATTATGGTTGCTGGATCCTGTCTGGACAGCTGGGTGAGTACCCATCCAAAATTGTCAGGGCCGTCTGTGTTCGGAGCATAGGAGTTGACAAACATCACCTTCTGTCCGGCTACGATACTGCTCACTATGATCGCTCTCCCCTCCGCGTCCTTCGCCATGCGTATCAAGCGGAAGCTCATCCTTCTGTGTATGAGTATAGCGACGCCTCTGGAGTAGGTTGAATAAGAGGAGTAGTATCTGTGGCAGCCCCAGCTCTTGGCCCACTGGTGTTCCTTCCCTGGTAGAAGGTGAGTCTCTTGAATCATAGCCACGTCAATTTCGTGACGCCTGAGGTATTGCAGTATTTTCCTGGTTTTAGCTGGAATATTGCCGCCTCTTATGTTCCATGTTAATACGTTGAATGGTTCGGGTAAAACATTCTAATTGACCACATTTCGTTTACTGCTGCTAGCCATGGAGAGACATCGAGAAGACTTGCTAGCTTGTTGCTGAAAGCTTTGTAACTTGCTTGACAAGACGACACTGGTATCTGCTTAGGAGATGGAGAGTAAGGGGAGGGTTGAGAACTGGTGGCGCTGAACTTTCCTAATGAACTTTGAGGACACCATCCGTGGTCAAACCTCCACAACCCGTGGCTTTTCTCTCTTTCAGGTGGGCAACCCCAACTGGCCCACAGAGAGATCCCTCATGAACCCAATAAAACAAAAAGCGAAACAAGTGGAAGCCATGTCGCTGTACAAACTGTACCCCCAAGGAACTCATCTTAGAGACCTACTGGCAGCTGAGTGAACCTTGGAGAGTGAACCGGTGCTGTGCTAGGGGCGCTTGGGGCCCTCCAAGCTTCCCTGCCCCGCGCCATAATCACTATGTCTTGAACCTGTTTCCTTTGCATCTTTTTGCGAGTTTGTACTTTGCCTCTGGTCACTCCGGTTTATGGCGGATTCCTGATGTTTGTCTCCTCGGGCCTGGGACGGTTGGGATTCGGATCTGGGCAGCCCATCTGGTCAAGAAACATGCGTGCATCCTCGGGCGATTGGAAAAAATTGACCCTTTCCCCGTGCTGTACTCTGAGCCGTGCTGGGAAGAGCATCGAGTATGGTAATTGATTAGCTCGGAGCCTTTGTTTGATGGCGGTAAAGGATTTCCTCTGGGTTTGTACCGCGGGAGAGAAGTCTGGGTAGACGTGAATTTTGTCCCCATCATGAAGCAGCTCTCCTTTCTCTCTTGCCAGGCGGAGGATGGTGTCTCGATCCTTGTAGTTGAGCAGCCTAGCGATGATTGGCCTAGGCGGTGTGCCGGGGGCAGGTCGGGCCGACGGAATCCTGTGAGCCCTCTCTACTATGAACACTGGAGACAATGATTCTCTACTGAAGAGTGATGTGCAGAGTAACTCCATGAACTCCTCCATTCTACCTTGCGGCTGCTGTTCCCTCACCCCGATGATTCTTATGTTATTCCTTCTTGAACGACCTTCAAGGTCCTCGCATTTAGCTATTGTTGACTTCATTTGGGCTTCGAGCTGCGAAACTTTGGTTGATAGGGATGATGTGCCATCATCTAGATTTGACACTCTTTGCTCGACCTCGTTTAAACGTTCCGAGTGTGTGTCGATGCGGTGTTGAAGGAGTTCTACCTTGGAGGCAAGGCCGTCCATTTTGTTGTTTAGATATCCGATGCCAGCCTTCAGGTCTAAAAGGAGTTTTTATTTCAAATGTATTACCCTCTGGTTCCATCTGGAGCGAACTGCTGGGGGCGGGAGTCTGGTCTTCCCGCTGGACCGGGGCTTTTTGGTGTTGCACCGCCCTCGAAAGTTAATTTCCTCTGAGACTTGTCGTTTTTCCCCATTTCAAATGTGGAACCGGTGCGCTTTATATGAGAACCGCTACACTTAGTAGTTCCTGGGGTGTTCCGAGGATCCACCCGAGATGGCTAGGATTTATCTGGCTGCTCGGATTTGGATGGATTACAGTTCAGAAGCAAAATGGAACTCCGCTATTGGGCTGCGTTCCGCGCGCCCTACGGCGCGTAACGAGGGGGCTGACTGTTTGATTTGAGCGGGGGGTTAGCGATTTGCTGTGGTAGCCAGGTTTTCCACTAACAGACTCTCCCTGGGATGGTGTTGACACTGGGGTGGGGAGGCAATGGGCAATGGATTTTGTCAAGCTTATTGCTGGAGTCTCAGTAGGTGAATGAAATGGGATGCAGCATTGCATTGGTGACTCTCCTGACTGGCAGTATGGTGTTTGTCGAGATGCCAGAGGGGTGTAGGGAAAAACACCACAAGTGCGTTGGGCAGCCCACCAAAATTGAAGCACCAGTCCAAAGTGGAGGGAGCGGGGGGCCCTCTTGGCTCAGATCATCCAGCGGTGCACACCCAAGACTTCTTCCTCCCCCGTCCCGCGCTGGGCCTCCAGGGCGCTGCACCGATTCCTCTCAGGGCCGTTACTCCGGTATGTCAGTGGAGACACCACACGCCTCCCAGCCCCCAAACGTGGCCTCCAGCGGGCCGAACGGGGCCGGCTCCACGCTGCGTGACCCGGAGCCGCGGGTAGGACTCGTAGCTGAAGTGGCGAGCAGGCGGGGGGTGAGTCGGGCCGGCTCGAGACCAGCTTCAGCGCGGCGCGCGATTTCTCCCCCACCCCCACCCCCCCGTACCTGGTGTCCCGGCTGATCCTCTGACCTCACTCCGATGGACCACGGCGCCGGAGAGACCCTCCGCGGGCTTGGCCGACTCGGACGCCGGGGAGCCTCGCGGGGCGGTGGGCGGGCCCCGGTGATGGCCGCGCGCCGGGAAGGCGGATGCCGGACCTGCACCGCTGCCGAGCCCCCGTGGGTCGCCCCCGCGCCGGGGAGCAGCGCTCCCGATCCGGCCCTCCCGCAGGACACGGTCCAGGCAGAGTGGGGGAGGTCCCTCAGCGGCGCGTCGCAGGCAAATGCAGTCTTCAGGCCGGATGTGGTCTGCGGTGCAGCGCCCTTTGCTCCTGTGGGCCAGCTGTGTAGGGCTCAGACCCAATGCCTCGGGGGTCCCAATCAGGCAGGGAACGGCTGATTTTCACCAGAAAATTCACTGGCAGACAGCTGGGCAGATCGGGAAAACAGGAGACGGGGAATTGGGACTGTGGAGTTCAGGAAACAGCAGGATTATTTAGGATTGATGCAGGGCAATTGCGGGAGCTCAGACCAAGGCGGCCATCTTGGATGGCCCTCTAGCGCCCTCTCGAAAGGGAAGCATTCTTAAGCATCATCAGGGATGGAAACAATGCAATGTGCAAGTCCCTTCAAACGGGCATTGATTCTGCTGACAGCATCAGCAGGGCCAGGGCGGCAAGTACCACAATCCGCAAAATGCGTGGTTGCGGAAGCCTGGATTTGCTCCAGATGTACAAGCCAGACTTCTGAACATGCCCTTTGGCGGCACTTCTTTATTTGGTAAGAAGGCGGATGTCCTGGAGAGATTACAAACATCCAAGGCAGCAGCGAAATCTCTTGGGGCTGCAATCCGTCAGACTTAGAATCGCCCCTCAGGAACTTCCTGGAGGGGTAGGTCCTTTTGCTTTTACTCTGCATTTGGAAAAGGCAGAGGACAGCCAGCTCAAAGGGGCCAGAAACGATTTACCCGTGGTGGACGGGGAAAAGGTACAAAAGCCGCAGCAGCAGGTGCCACTTTACCCTCGGCATCTGCGTCAGCCGCTTCTAAACCCCTCTGAGGTCTCCCCTCAAAAGACAGGGGAGGGGGCAGGTTAACTCAACATCTGGCAGAATGGCAGGCTCTTACTTCAGATGCTTGTGTATTGGAGACAGTTTCCCAAGGTTACTGCCTGCCCTTCCTACACACCCCTCAGTCATCCACCGGGGAACAACTCTTTGAAATTTCAAGACCCGCTCCTTATGCAGGAGATTGTAGACCTGCTAGGGAAGGGTGCCATATAACCGGTACCCGTAGCAGAGAGGAACAAGGGTTGGTATTCCCCCTACTTCCTAGTACCAAAGAAGGACGGAGGACTGAGACCCATCTTGGACTTGCGAGAATTGAACAAATTCCTCAGGAAAGACAAGTTCAAGATTGTAACCCTTTCTCAGATCCTTCTGGCCGTCCAGCTTCAGGACTGGTTGGTATCTGTAGACCTTCACATCCATCGCAAACACAGGAAATACCCGAGGTTCGCAATTGGCAACTCTCACTATCAATTTCGAGTTCTTCCATTTGGGCTAACCTCCGCCCGAGGGTTTTTACCAATCTAATGTCTGTAGTGGCTGCAAGTCTGAGGGAAGGGATCCATGTCTACCCCTACCTGGACGATTGGTTGATCAGAGCAGTATCTTCGGAACAAGCTCAGATCCAGCTAGATTATGTCTGCCACTTCTTTCACAAGCTGGGCTTCTCCCTCAACTTAAAGAAGTCACAGATGATACCATCACAGAGACTCCAGTTCATTGGAGCAGTCCTGGACACTTCACTGGGAAAAGCCGCGCCACCAGAGGTGAGGGCTCAAGATATTCTACAGATGGTCACCAAGTTTCAAAATGCCCAACGTCTACCAGCCTTCGACTTTTTGAGGTTGCTAGGCCTCATGGCATCCTGCATCTTCCTAGTGCCAGAGGCTCGCCCGAGAATGAGATCCCTTCAGTGGGCACTAAGAACCCAATGGTTGCAATTATCAGGGAGAATGTCAGATCTCCTTCAAGTCCCGGACCGAGTAGCTCGAGATCTTCAGTGGTGGGCCTGTCGGGAGAACATCTTGAAAGGAGAACAGTTTTGGCAACCATGGCCGGAGATAACGGTAGTGACGGATGCCTCACTCACAGGGTAGGGAGCCCATGCCAACGACTTGACAATCAGCGGTCGTTGGTCTCCATTGGAGTCCAGACTACATATCAACCTGTTCGAGCTGAGAGCAATCAGACTAGCGCTGAAAGCTTTTCTGCCATTAGTACAGGGAAAGAATGTCCTGATATTGACGGACAACACAGTGGCCATGCACTACCTCAACAAAAGAGGAGGCGTAGGGTCACTGCCACTGTGCAAAGAGGCATTGCAGCTCTGGTTTTGGGCAATTCAATAAGGAATCTCTCTATTGGCAGTTCACCTAGCTGGAGAGAAGAACTTGACGGCGGACACTCTGAGCAGGCAGAGTACAGTTTCCCACTAGTGGGAGCTAGCTCAGGAAGTCCTTCAAGAGATCATCCTTTGGGGAACCCCTCAAGTGGATCTGTTTGCCACCAGCATCAACAGGAAGTGCGATCAGTTTTGTTCAAGGGAATTTCCCCCGAGAGGAGCTCTAGGAGACGCGTTTGTAGACTTGCGAGAAGTGCAAGTCTACGAACTTGCTCCACTCCTGTAAGCGTTTCCTCCAGTCCCTGTAATTCCTCAAATGATCAGGAGGTTGAGAAGATTCTGGAAAACCATGATCCTAATTGCCCTGGATTGGGCCAGGAGAACATGGTACCTGGAACTTATGGACATGTCCATCTGCCCTCCAATTAGTCTTCCACAAAGAGAGGATCTCCTCTCGCAGAAGGGAATTCAGTTTCTCCGTCCAGACATCAGAACCCTCAACCTTCACCCTTGGTTTCTGAAAGGTTGAGATACAAGGATTGGGATATCCTGGATGACGTCATGGAGGCGTTGCTTTCAGCTGGATGGCCAACAACAAAGATTTTATACCGCTGCCATTGTAACAAATTTTGCAGCTATTGTAGAGAAAAGAATATTGAACCCTTTTCATGCAATACACCAATGGTGTTATCTTTCTTGCTCTACTTGGAAAATTCAGGTCTTCAAATTGGTACGGTCAAGGGCTACCTTGCAGCGCTGTCAATCTTTAAGCGTACTACTGAGGAGTCTTGATATTTCAAAATGCCCTTGGTAATCCAATTTCTGAAAGGGTTAACTAATGTTTATCCCCCAAAGCCTTTTTAAGTTCCATTGTGGGACCTAAATCTAGTCTTACATTTTCTGATGGGTACTCCTTTTGAACCACTCCATTCCTGTTCATTACAATTTCTCACTCTTAAAACAGTCTTCCTAGTGGCTCTAACATCTGCCAGAAGAGTGAGCGAATTACAAGCTCTATCTTGCAAACCTCCTCATACAATATTTCATAAAGACAAGGTTGTTTTACAAGTGAAGCCTAATTTTCTCCCAAAGGTGGTCTCTGAAAACCACATTACTCAGAAAATAACTTTACTTTCGTTCTATCCTCCTCCCCACCCAAGGAAAGAGGAAAAGAGGTTAAATAGGCTGGATCGAAGGCGTGCCTTGAGTTTTTATATCAGCAGACTTGCTAGGATAAGGCAAGCAGACCAACTGTTTGTAGGATATGCAGGACACAAATTAGGATTGACAATCACGAAACAGTCCATTTCAAGATGGATTATTTTAACCATTCTAGAATGCTACAAATTGGCAGGGAAAGAACCCCCTCAACATCTTAGGGCTCATTCAACCAGGGGTGTCGCAGCCTCTTCGGCTCTCCAAAGAGGGGTTCCAATGCGAGACAAATGTGCAGCTGCCACATGGTCGTCCGCACATATCTTTACAAAATTTTACAGCCTGGATTCCTCCTCTAGCCAAGAGACAAGATTTGGGAAAGCTGTGTTGCATTCTGTACCTTCGTAAAGGGAAATATTCCAATTTTACTCCCACCTCCTCTTTACACCACTGCTATGGTAGTCTATCAAAGATAAGGAATACGTCGGAGGACGCAATCCCTTCGAAGAACAAGTTACTTTCTTGCCTTGTAACGTTTTCTCGATGAGATGTTCCTCTGACGCATTCCTTATCGCCCCTCCCATCCATCCCTGCAGTAAAACTTCCCCTGTAGTTGCAGTTTACGCTCCTTCAAGGTCAATAATCAATACATGCAAAGCAAATTTAAGCTTCAAAACGGAACTGAGCGAGTGTATTTATACGCACGATGACGTCGGTGCCGATACGAAGGCTTTCGAGGGACACCAACTCGAGGGACGTCGACGCACAGAGCCCTCTACTGAAAATATTTCCGAGGCCAGCAAGCTCGTATGGGTAACATCAAAGATCAGGAATATGTCGGAGTAACATCCCATCGAAAGAACGTTACAAGGTACGAAAGTAACTTGTTCGTCTTTCGTAGATTCCAGACCTCTGCTATTCTGTTTCTGCTTGGGCCAACTTCGTTCACTTCCCTGCCCCCAGTATGGTTCTTCCCTTCTTCTCACGGGAGTTGCTCCCAAACCCCTTTTCTTTATATTCAGGTACTTGGAGCCTCTCTCACGTACCACCATGAGGAACATGACTTGCGGTGTTCTCACATGGTGGTGGTTTTCAGGTACCTCTTCTTTGCCTTCGGATACTGTGGGCCCTTTCCTCCCAAGGACCGCCATGAGGAAGATGACTTGTAGTGTTTTCGTTTGGTGGGTCCAAGACCCTTAAGCTTCTCTTGTTGAGGGAGAGACCTGCTCACATGCCTGCCAGGTACTTTGACAATGAATATGATGACTGCACCTTCTTGGTTTCCCGTCAGCCAGCCCAGTTGCTCCAAGGAGCCTTGCAGTGTACTCAAGTCCTCCTGGGAACACAGCAATCACAATCTTCCCCTGGGCAGCGCCATCATCCCTTCACGTCTTCCCAGTCTTCAGGAACACCGGAAGCCTGTCAGTCAGCTTGCCTTCTGCTCCTTCCATGCTGCCCTGGCCCTGGTCCTCCCAGCTAACCTCTTGGCGTCCTGGTCTACTTCCTTCCACCTTCCTGCACCTCCTCCAGAGACGACTAGACAACTGCTTCACGAGTCTCTTCCTTTTCTTATTTACATTAACCAATAAGATGCTGGCAACAACTAGATTGCGCATTATGGTTTCTAGGAGAACTCTTCATGGCTTTGCACTTCTTCCTCGTCTCAGTACTTTTAATGTGCATGGTCTCCCGAGATTAAATGCAGTTCTTCTTTGTCTCAGTAATTCTACCCTTGAACCCCCTTGGGTCTGTTGTACTCTTCATAGTCCCAGTATGTTCTAGGGAAGTGATCCCATGATCCTCTTAAGGAAGGAGGGGTTGTTAAGGTTGTAGGAAGCGCAGGGGAGTTGCTAGGTCTGGAAAAGACCCGGGGCTAAACTGATGTCGGAACTGTTGGGACTGGGGGCTAGCTAGTCTTTTGGCTGTAGCTTCTGAGATTCTATCCGTGGCTACAACCAAAAGATCAGGGGCTATAGCCCCCTTAGCCCCCCCCCAGCAATGCCCCTGAGGAAGCGGGTCAGGTGATTTGCAGGAATACCACATTCTTCCCATATAGTTGTCGCTGGTCCCACAGCTAGTTTCCCCCTCCCATTAAATACACCTGCTGAGTACCACCCCCATTGGGGCTATCGGGTAGCGGCCTCACCTCCCTGGCCTCATGGGAAGGTGCTTTCTCTGTCTAAGCAGTGACGATACTCAGCAGCAACCCATGTCATCATCTGTTTTCGGGTGTGTTCAGAAGCGTATCTCAAGATCTTTAACGGGTGAACACATTGGCCCGGAGGCGGGCTAATTCAGCCCGAAATACCTACCCAGGCAGCACAGAAACATTTGGGGACCAGCCAATGAGGGCTGGTCAGAAAGATTGCCAAACACACATGATGTAACTTTTGATTGCATTAGCTTAAACTCAAACAGAGATACTTATTGAGCTCTGATTGAGCCTACGACAGCCAAAGCACCATTTTGCCTGTGCCTCATAGTCCACTCAAAAAGGAAAGGCTACAAAACAAAATGACCTGTGGTCGGACTTAATACTATAGTACTTCAATGGCTACCATATCGAACCGTCTGGCTTCTAATGTGGTAAAAATGAATACAACTGCTATGTAGCCAAGCAAAAGTACAGCTTTCACCACCCTTCTCCCTAATATACTTTTGGGTGATGAAACCATCCTGGGTCTAACATGGGTTGCTTACAAATCACCCCAGCCCCACTAGCCACAAAGGATAGCAAAGCAGGACTTCAGAAGAAAAGCATGCAGTTGCCCTGGGGACATTAATAGAAGCCCCTCCGAACACAAAAAGGCAGTTGAAAAACCATGCAAGCCAGACTAATTTAGTGCATCAAGTTATGCAAAAGAACACCAAAAATGATAATTTGTCTCAACAATGTCTCAATATCATCCACTCTTCTTTCTGTGGGCAGGGCATTTTTGTCTTCGTTCGGATATGAGTACATCCGGAATTGACTTGGAGTTAGCAATTTCTTCAGTTCTTTTAGCATGGCCATGTCATCGGCTTTTGTGGTATTCTGGTCCCAGCAGATGTAGCGTCTATTAGGGTTTAATGGTGTTAGCCATTATAGTGTGCTTCCTAAAATGATGTGCTTTCATCATGTCCTTGATGTTCCTGAATTTGGGAGCATTACATTCTGTAGGTTACATCTGCCAAAAGCCAGGCGGAGCCAGAGAAATCGGAGCTTGGGATGTTAAGGACAAGCCAGATCCAGAAGGGTTGCCAGATCTGAATGCAAAGAGCAGCATTAATACTCCTCAGGTTGCACCCCTAGCTCCAGAGAAGAGTGAAGAGGATCCTTTGTGACCCTAGTTGCAGTCCACATGTAGAGCTGCATTGGCAACAGAAATTGGGAACTCCATCTCTCAGAGTAATGGTCACAAAGTTGTTGCTACCTCACCAAGCTGCTCCACCAGATTCGATTGGATATTCTCAAGCCTCGGGTACCACCATAGTCCGGATCTCTCCCTGCTACCCAGGGAATACAGGGCTTCTGTGGAAGTTGGAGATGATGGCAGTCTCTAGCCGCTGCAACCCAATAGTAAGGCTGAGGATTGCTAAAAAGTGTTGTGAAGAGCCATGAATGAGAGGCAGATACAGAGGCGTGATGATCTTTGCCATAAACCTTTATTAAATATAATGGGGTTTGAAAATGCCTCGCTGTCCCTAATCTAGGAGGTATTTCCCTACCTCAATCAAAACTAAGGGCCTGTCATGTCAAGTTGTTGTGAGCAGTGAGGGGCGGAAACAAAGTTGCAGTATTTTAAATAGTTGCCATGTTTATTCAAATAAAAAGGCCTGTTGTGTGCGCTAATCAAAGGAGACGTTCCCTTCTTATGAAAAGAAAACGACAATAAAATTACCTTGTGTCAAATGCATCTATCCCTCACACTAACCTATAAAATAAAAAGGTACAATACAGTTTGTCATCATTTCAATCAAGTTAAGCAAAACATCATTTCGAATGGATTGTGTCCTCCAACATATTCCACATCTTTGACATGTAATGTCCACAACTGTGCTGCTTCGGAATTTTTTTCGGCAGAGGGCGTCCTGCGCCAGTGGTGTCAGGTTGATGTCCCTCAAAGGCCTCCATAGAGGGTGACGTCACCGGAAATTATGAATAGGACGCACAGCACCCGTAGCCTCAGTTCAGTTTTTTCCGCAAATGCGTAGAACTCTGTGCGCCTTGTGTGATCTTCGAAGAAAATGCCTTCATCTTCAACCCCTCCGACTCCACAGTCTGGGTTTAAGACATGCCGGGACTGTAAATCCAAAATGTCGATTATGGACCCGCACCACATCTGCTTGTGGTGTCTGGGCGAAGTCATGATACGACGACTGCTTGAATTGCCAGTCGCTGACTGCCGAGGCCTTGCGGGAGCGTTAGGGGAAGTTACAGGTAGGTCAGGTTTCTAAACCTCGTAAATCCCCAAAAGCTACAGGTATTTCCACCGACGATTCGAGGGGTGACTCTCCTCGTCGGAAGGAGTCCCAGGGATCTCGATCCCAGAGTGGGTCCCGCCACTTGTCCTCGTCTGGGTACTCCCGGAAGCGACATCACTGGTCGCCTTCCCTGTCCTCGTCGGATGATGGCTCGGCGTGGAAAGTGGCTTGTCTCACTAAATCCTCAACTCCTGAAGAATATGCTGCATTCAGGGAGGAAATGCTGGCGATGTTTCGATCCCAGGGCACAGTTAAGTCTGCGCCTTCGGAAGAAGCCGGCAAGGAACAGTCTCGGTCCGGTGCTCGCGCACCTTCAGGCCCGGGCACTCAGTGCGATAAACATCGGGAACCGTTGAGGTCCCGTTCGGACAAGGCTCCGGTGGATCGCCAGAGACGTGCCAGATCCAGGTTTCGGTCTTCGTCTCCAGCTAAACCGCAGAAATCTGGAACGGGCTAGCGGTCGGCGTCGGCACTGTCAGCACTGTGTCCGTCGAGTGTGGCTGTCAGAGCTTTGCTTTCGATCCAGCCCTCAGAGCCTTCGGGGCCGTTGTCGATGCCATCGGGGCCCTCGACACCTTTTCAGCAATTTGCCCAGAATTTGCTGTTGAAGGCCCCTGGTACTATGGATCCTCTGAGAAAGGCTTTATCCAAGACTGTGAGGCCTGTTGTGGACTCCAGAGCCGCTCCTGTCCCTAGGAAGGAGTTATTTCATTCTCTGCATGATATTTGAGGATGAGGAGAGGTCGGATATGGAGTTTGAGCCTGTTAAAACTCATGAGGCTCCTAACATGGTATTTTCTGAAGACAGTCCGTTGGAGGAGTTGTCAGTCGTTGCATGATGCCAGTGTAGTTTGGTAGGTTGGAGCCTGGGGCTCATGCTGAATCCTCCTATAGGAGGTTGATATCTAGAGTTATAGTATTTCGGGTGGTCCGGTCCCCCGGTTGCATTAGATCAGCATGACCTGACTGATATTTTGGATCAGTGTACGTCCACTGACCAAGTGTTGCCTTTTCATTTGGCGTTGCAAAAAAAGGGTGGTGTCTACTTGGCAGATCCCAGAGTCTCTTCCGGCGGTCAACAAGTCGTTGACTAAGAAATACTGCACTTCCAGTAGCGACCCCAGCTACCTATCCACTCATCCCACTCTGGAGAGTTTGGTGGTTCAGGCGGCTACCCTATCACCCCCCCTGATAGGGACAACAAGCGCTTTGATGGTTGGGCACGCAAGGTATTTTCTGCTGCGAGTATGGCACTGAAGTCTGCCAACTCCACCTGTGCCTTAACAAGATTTTCACACACACTGTGGAATTCTCTCTAGCGGCTGAGCATATTCCCGAGTGTGAAAAAAGGGATGGGCTCCTTGCTTCTGTGCAGGATGGCAAGGATGCCATGTGTGAATTCGTTCAGTCTGGGTTGGACACAGCTGATAGCGTTAGCCCGTCCATGGCTGCGAGCACTATGATACGCAGGTTTGTGTGGTTGCGGGAGCCTGGTTTTGCTCCGGATGTGCAAGCCCGGTCTTCTGAACATGCTCTTTGATGGCTCTCATTTGTTTGGCAGCAAGGCTGACGAGAACCTTGAGAGGTTGCAGACCTCCAAAGCTGCTGCTAAATCTTTGGGAGCAGCTGTGCATCAACCTCCGCCTTTTCGTTCTAGGGACAACAGTGGAGGGGGGGGTGTTCCTTTTTGTACTCCTTTGGTAGAAAGAGAGGAGCCGCTAATCAAAGCAGTCACCGTAAAGGTACCCGTGGTGGATGGGGAACTAGAGGTGCCAAAGCCGCTCAGGCAGCTGCCTCTTTGCCTTGAGGCACTGCCAAAGCCAATCCAAAACAGCTATGAGGGCATGTTCCATTGTTCGCCGGTTGGGGGCAGACTGTCTCAGCATCTCGAAGAATGGCGAGCTTACTTCGGATGCGTGGGTTCTGGATACGATGGCCCACGGCTTCTGCTTTCCGTTCCCAAAGCGGCCTCACGACAATTTTATTTTAATTTTATTTTTATTTTTTACATTTGTAAAGCGCACTGCATGCCTGGAGGCATAGAGGCGCTGAAAAGCGGTGCGTAGGAAGGCTTGATTAAGGGTTACAAAAAAGCCGCCACAGAAGAGTTCTTAAAAATACATAGTGTTGCAGGTACATAGGTCCTAGGTAGCGGTCAAGAACCAGGCACATTATTTGAAGAGACTAGTCTTGATGGCCTTGCGAAATGCAGTGTGAGAGTCAAGTAGTCTGATGTGCGGTGGAAGTGCGTTCCAGAGAGTGGCTGCCATGGTGGGGAAACTAGTGCCACCGGCACGCACTCTGCGGGTTTTTGGCACAGTTATCAGGTTGGAGTAGGCCACTTTGGAGGGCCTTGAGGCAACGGGTTTGGAGAATCTCTGGATGAGATATTTAGGGGCCTGATCGTTAAGACATTTGTGCGTGAGGGCAAGGGTTTTGAACAAGATTCTTTCCTTGACCGGTAGCCAGTGGACCTGACGCCGGAGGTCCGAGATGTGGTCCCGGCGTGAAAGTCCAATGGCGGCCCTTAGGGCATTGTTTTGGACTAGTTGAAGTTTAGCAAGGTTTTTTCCTGACGTCCCTATTAGAAGGGCGTTGCAATAGTCCAATCTTGAGCCAATGATTGCCCTGGCGATAGTAAGGCAGTTCTGTTGGGAGAGGTACGGTCTGATTGCGTTGAGGAGTTTGAAGTAGTAGGCTGAGGAGGATGCAATGGCATTGATCTGCCTGTTAATGTTCAAGTTCGGGTCCAGGTACACGCCCAAGGTCTTGACTGTTTGGGAGACAGGGATTGGAATGTTATTTATGGTGAAGGAGTTGTATTGCTTGTCCAGCTTGCCCAAGGAGGACGGGGAGCCAATCAGCAGAAGCTCGCTTTTCTCGCTGTTGAGGCATAACCAGTTTTCTGCCATCCAAGATTGGATCGTAGAGTAGATGGAATTGAGCGTGTTCAAGTCTGACCGGTAGTCCCCGGAGAGGGGGATAAGCACCGGAGTGTCATCAGCATAGTTCGTGTATGAGATGCCCAGGGTGTCAAGGATCATGAATAGCGGCCTCGTGAAGAGGTTGTAGAGGGTTGGGGCGATGCATGAACGCTGTGGGATGCCACATTGGATGATGCTCGGGTCAGCGCATAAAGAGTCGGAGAAGACCTTCATTGCTCTGTCCTGCAGGAAGGAAGTTATCCAGTTGCAGGCAGTGGGGGAGAAGTTGGCTGCGGTGGAGAGATGATGGCAGAGGGTCTTGTGATCCACCAGATCGAAGGCAGCTAATGGGTCCAGAAGGAGGAGTAGAGCAGTTTGCCTTCATCTCTGAAGTCGTCCATCTGGTTCTTGAGGTCAAGAAGAGCCATTTCGGTGCCATGATTTGGCCTGAAGCTTGACTGCCGAAGACCAAGAAGATGGTTTTCTTCAAGGAATTTTTCTACTTGCAGGTAAGCTGCTTTGTCCAAGAGTTTTAGTAAAAAGGGGACAGTGGTAATGGGCCTATAATTCCATGGGACCAAAGGGTCTAGGGAGGGTTTTTTGAGGAGCGGGCGAACCCAAGCTTCCTTAAGCTCAGCTGGAACATGGCCAGACTTGAATGAAGCATTAATGAAGGCAGTGATGCAGTAATCCATCAGATAATCTCTCTTTGAGGTTTCAGATCTGTTCCTTGTGCAGGAAATCTTGACCCTGCTGGAGAAAGGCACTATAGGACTGGTGCCTGTGTCAGAGGGGAACAAGGGATGGTATTCCCCATATTTTTTGATTCCAAAGAAAGACTGGGGACTGAGACCCATCTTGGAGTTGCGTTGCTTGAACAAGTTCCTCAGGAAGGACAAGTTCAAGATGGTCACTCTTTCTCAGGTCCTTCGACTTCAGGATTGGTTGGTGTCTCTGGACCTACAGGATGCTTATTTTCATGTGCCGATTCATCCAAAGCACAGGAAATACCGGAGGTTTGCGGCTGGCAACCCGCAATTTCAGTTTTGGGTCCTGCCATTTCGGATTGACCTCCACCCGAGGGTCTTCACCAAGCTAATGCTGGTGGTGGCAGCGTATCTCAGGAGAATGGGTGTTTGGGGGGGGGGGGGTTCATGTCTACCCCTACCTGCATGACTGGCTGCTCCAAGGCTTGTTCGGGAGAACGCGCTCGGATCATCTCAGCCTCACCTGCCGCATCCTTCACAAGCTGGGCTTCACCCTAAATTTCAAGAAGTTGCATATGAAACCTTCCCAGCAGCTCCAATACATCGAGCTGTATTGGACACATCCTTGGGGGAAGTGCTCGTCTCCCAAGGTGAGGGCTCATCACATTGTACAGATGGTCAATACATTTCAACGCGCCCAGAGTCTTCCGGCTTTGGAATTCTTAAGGTTGCTTGGCCTCATGGCATCCTGCATTTTTCTGGTGCCAGAGGCCAGACTGATGAGATCCCTTCAATGGGTTCCCAGGTTGCAGTGGTTGCAATTCTCAGGCAAGATATTGGATCCCGTTCATTTTTCACTCTCGTTCTGTGGTGGGCCTGCAAAGAGAATCTGATGAAGGGGGAGCTGTTTTAGCAACCATGCCCGGAGGTGACGGTGGTGATGGATGCTTCCCTCACAGGATGGGGAGCTCATGCCACAGATCTGACCGCCAGCGGTCGTTGGTCTCCGTCGAAGTCCAAACTCCACATAAACCTTTTGGAGCTGAGGGCCATCAGGCTGGCCTTGAAGGCTTTTCTGCCATCTGTGCGGGGGGATGAGTGTCATGATCATGACCCACAACACAGTGGCCATGCATTACCTCAACAAAAAAGGGGGTGGGTATGGTCACTCCCTCTGTGCAGAGAGGTGATTCAGCTCTGGTTCTGGGCAATACAGCAAGGAGTCTCACTTTCAGCAGTTCATCTAGCCGGAGAGGAGAATGCAGCGGCAGACGCTCTGGGCAGGCAGAGCACGGTCTCCCACGAGTGGGAGTTGGCTCAGGAAGTCATTCAGGAGATCTTCACCCTTTGGGGAATCTCTCGTGGATCTGTTCACGACTGGTGCCAACCGGACGTGCAAGAGATTTTTCTAAAGGGAATTTCCTCAGAGGAGACTTAGGGGAACGCATTTGTTGTGGATTGGTCATGCCCACTTCTTTATGCATTTCCCTCGGTCCCCGTTATTCCTCAGGGGCTAAGGAGGTTGCGGAGGTTCGGATCCCACATGATCTTCATTGCTGTGGATTGGGCCAGGAGAGCGTGGGACCCGGCCCTTCTAGAAATGTCCATCTGCCCTCCATGCCTTCTTCCCCACAGAGAGGATCTTATCTAGTGAGCGAGGGGTCTGGTTATCCATCCAGAGGTCAAGACTCCACCTTCACGGTTTGTTTCTGGAAGGTTGAGATATAAGGATTGGGACCTCCCTGATGACGTGATGGAGGTGTTGCTTTCGGCCAGGCGGCCTGCCACCAAATTCCCTGTACTGTTGACGTAAGTTTTGCGACTGGTGCAGAGGAAACCATGTCGATCCTTTTCAGTGTTCCATGCTGATGGTTCGTTCTTTTTTGCTTTCTTTGGCAGACCGGTGCCTTCAAGTGGCTACCATTAAAGGTTACCTGGCGGCGTGGTCTATTTTGAAGCGCTCGTCTGAAGAATGTTCTTATTTTAAGATTCCTTTGATTTCCCAATTTCTAAAAGGGCTCACAAATGTGTTCCCGCCGTCCCCGTTTCAGGTGCTAGTTTGGGATCTGAATTTGGTCTTGAAATTCCTGATGGGTGCTCAGTTTAAACCTCTGCGCTCTTGACGTTTGAGACATTTGTCTTTGAAGACGGTCTTCTTGGTTGCAGTTACATCTGCACGGAGAGTGAGTGAATTGCAGGCACTTTCATCTAAGCCACCCTTTACTGTGTTCCACAAGGATAGGTGTACTGAGGGTACGTCTGTCCTTCCTACCTAAGGTAGTGTCTGAGTTTCATCTGAGCGAGAAAGTGGTACTTCCTTCTTTCTATCCTCCCCCTCATCCTGGTAAGGAAGAGGGGAGACATCATAGGTTGGACCCTAGGAGAGCTTTGAGTGGACGACCAGCTTTTTGTGGGATACACTGGACACCGATTGGGCCTCTCGGTTACTAAACAGACCTTGTCCAGGTGGATTATCCTCACTATTACTGAATGTTACAAATTGGTAGGCAAGGACCTCCGGAGGAGTTGAGAGCTCACTCCACTATGGGCTTGGCTACATCCACAGCCCTGCTGCGGGTTGTTCCTATTAAGAATATTTGTTATGCAGCAACATGGTCTTCCATCTACACCTTTGTCAAGCATTACTCCCTGGATACGCTCCATGGTCACGATATGGCCTTTGGTAAAGCAGTGCTTAATTCTGCCATCTGATTGGGTATTCCAAATTCTTCTCCCTCCTTTATTCACTGATATTGCTTTGGGAGTCTGTCAAAGATGTGTAATAAGTTGGAGGACACAATGCATTAGAAGAACAAGTTACTTGCCAACTGGTAAACTTCTTTCGACTGGATGCTCCTCCAACGTATTCCACATCGCCCTCCCAGCCTGCCCCTCTGAAGGATTTCCTATTCTATTGCAGCCTGCGTTCCCACAAGGCTATGTGCAGTCAAGTAGTCGTTGTGTACGAGCATGTTACACATTATGGCGGAAAAAACAAACTGAGGCTACGGGCGCCGTGCATCCTATTTATAACATCCGGTGATGTCGCCCTCGACGGAGGCCTTCAAGGGACATCGACCCGATGCCATCGACGCAGGACGCCCTTTGCCGAAATAATATCCAAAGCGGCACAGCTGTGGACATTACATGTCAAAGATGTGGAATACGTTGGAGGAACATCCAGTCGAAAGAACGTTAACAGTTGGTAATTAACTTGTTCTTTGTTTTCGAAACTCAAAGGGACGTTGACGGGGCATGCCAGTAATACTATCCCTGGTGTGACGTCTACTATACTGATGGTGCTTCACACATCAAGGTCCATCAGATTGTTTTTTTTCTGCCATCATAGTTGGAGGCATATTGCAGAGTTCCTTCTTGGCCAATGCCATTGCTTAGAAATGTTTACCTATAGTATTTCTCTGTCTTTTTGACATCTATCTAACATGATATCTTCGGTGACGCGATTGAAGACGAATTGCTATACGATCCTTTGTCACGTTCTCTGAAGGCCTCAACAGGCCTCGGCCCTCATAGTAGGGAGAGTGGGGGAGGTTCATACTTTAGTCTTGTTTTGAGAATGCATTTTCCCTTTTCCTCCCACATTTTTTGCTAGGCTGCCTCCCCTATACATAATGGAAAATACACCCTTTAAGTTTTGCACTTCTTGTAATAGAAAATTCCCCCCAAAGACTCACACTGGGTGTGCAATCTGTCTCCCCAGGGATCACACCGAAGGACAGTGCAAGTTGTGCAAACTGTTCAGGCCTAAAACACTCAAGGACCGCAAAACGAAACAATAGGCCCACCACGTCATGCAGGCCGATGCCGCGAGGGACGTCAAGGGGGCCTCCATCAACTGCAGCATCAGCGTCTACAGTGAGGCCGAGGGCGATCGCAATCTGTCGGATACCCGCGTGCAAGTCCCCGACACCAACAGGCAGGCTGACGGTTCTGCTACGGGGACCAGACCCGGCGGCCCTTGCACGACCAAGTCTCACCACACAAAGCACACCTCCCACGGCCGAAAGTTGACCACGCGGCCGAACAGAAAGCGTCAAAGGGGAGGTCTGAGATTACCCTGTCCTCTGGGCCATCGCGCTCACGATCAACTCACGACCGGTCCCCGAAACAGACGGTCCAGTCCTTTTCTGACACTGTGTCTAAAGCCACGAAAACCACACATGCTGATGACCGGGCATTGAAAGCGTTGACAGCCTCTTCTAAGAGTACGGCAAGCTCGAAAATGAACGAGCTGTTAAAAATGCATGTTCCAGATACTGTTAAAAAGCCGGGTGTTGAAAAAGATATATCCTTACCTTTAGGTTTCGCCTCGGAAATCCTTTTTCTCTTTCTCCAGCAGAGGGCGCTCCACTCGAGGTCGTGGCGTCGATGTCCCTTAGCGGCATCCGTCGAGTATTGACGTCAACCCTCGTATAAGAGCCTCGAGCGCGCCCGTTGGCCTCAGTTCCGTTTTTCCGTTAGCTTCGCTTCGGATCGAGTAAAACGGCGCTTCAGTATTTCGTGACAAAAAGCAATGTCGTCTTCGAACCATTTCATGCCGAAGATCGGCTTTAAAAAAATGCCTAAGATGTGGAAAGAAAATGTCTTTGACGGATCCACATAAGAACTGTCTATGGTGCCTCGGCCCGACCACCGAACGGAAGACTGTGGTTCGTGCCAGTCGATGACCCACAAAGCCCTAAAAGAGCGTAGAGGTAAACTGGCGATGGGGGATGGTTTATCAAAGCCTACTTTAAAAAAGAAAGACTCGGACGAGTCTTCAAAATCTCACCGTAAAAGACATTCGAGAAGTAGATAGAGGAAATCTTCTTCTTCGTCTTCTAAGAAGGCGAAGAAAAGACGGCATCAATCTCCTTCATCCTCCTCGACATCTTCGGAAGAGGTTATAACATGCCCATCCAAACATGACTCTCCTAGAAAATGAGAAGCCTTTTGAGTATCCATGTTAAAATATTTTGAGAACGCGGCCCAGACCCCCTCAAAAATAGCTGAAGAAGACCATGCTCCTGCTCACGAAAAAGGTGACAGAGGAAGGTCCAAAACAAGAAAGGCTCATAAAAAGACGTTGAACGTCATCGAGAGATTCTTCTCGATCACCTCGTAAGACCGATCCTTCGGTGCATAAATCGAAGGCAGAAGGAAACAAAATGGCGTCGAAAGATCATATGCCATCGAAGTCGTCGAAGACTTTGAAGCTCCTCGAGTCGACAACTCACTCGAAGGAAGCTACGTCGAGCTTGCGCTCGAATACCACGAAGGTTCCTTCGACGGTTTCCACGGCTTCCTCGACGATTACTACGAGATTGTCGAAAGTTCCTTCGACGATATCGAAGAAAGTGATTAAGACTTCTGCGCCATCGTCGACGCCCAAACCTCTATTGAAAGAAAGACCTGTAATGCCTGAAAAGGTTTTTCAACCTGAGAGTCGACATGAGTTTTTCAGGACCATGTCATCCATATATGAGGGAGATTCATCAGAACAAGAGGAAGTAACCTCTGCTGGTGTTAGATATGATACAAGATCTGTCCCAGAGGAATTAATTGATCCTCAATCAAGAATTAAAGATTTGCAAGAATGTTTGCAAACAGCAAGTGGCCTGGATACTTCTTCAGAGTATGAATTTGACAAACCAGACCCATCTGAACAAGTGGATACAAGTTATAGAAGATTCATGGGCAGAGTTACAGAATGTATGGGGTGGGGTAGGAGTTCACCAGTCAATCATGATGATGACATGACAGATATATTATCTGGAACACCCCAACAAGACCCCATTTTACCCTTTCACATTGCATTACAGAGAAGGGTTATTTCTGCATGGGAACATCCTGAAGCCATGGGGCTATGAATAGAAAGTTTGTGGCAAAGTATAGACCTTGTACATCTGATCCGGAATACCTCAGTAAACATCCATCTCTGGAAAGCTTAGTAGTACAGGCAGCTACTTCTACATAAAATGCTGCATACCCTTCAATCCCTCCAGATAGGGACGATAAAAAAGTGGATGCATGGTCCAGGAAAACCTTTACATCGGGTAGTATGGCTTTGAAGTCTACTAATGTAACCTGTACTTTAGCAAGGTTCTCTCATACCCTGTGGGACTGTATGTCGGCGGCAGCTGAACACATCCCAGAAGACGAAGAACGTGATGGCTTTCTAGCTATTATAAGGGATGGAAAGGAGGCTTCGGGAGAATGCCTTCAATCAGGACTGGACACAGCTGACAGTTTCAGCAGGTCCATGGCGACTAGCACAGTGCTACCCAGATTTGCGTGGCTAAGAAAATCTGGGTTTGCTCCTGATGTGCAATCCAGACTTCTTAATATGCCCTTTGATGGCTCGAGGTTGTTGGGTAGCAAGGCAGATGAAAGTTTGAAGAAGCTACAGACCTCCAAAGCGGCAGCAAAATCTGTAAGTGCCGCTATAAGACAACCTCAGCAACGCCCCTACACAGGCTCATCATCCTGGGGGGTCATCCTTTTCTCTGTTGTTCCGCAATTGGAAAAGGAAGAGGGCAGGTCAATCAAAGAGGTCAAAGAAAATTTCCTCGGGGTAGAGGAAAAGGTGCTAGATCAGTCCCAGCAACGGCATCTGTACCATCAGCCGCTGCTGCAGCTGCCGCAAAACCACTCTGAGGTTTTGACCCACAAAACCCTGGTGGGAGGCAGGATCTCACAGCATTTGAAAGAATGGCGGGGCATTACTTCAGATGCTTGGGCACTGGAAACAGTATCCCAAGGTTATTGCCTTCCTTTTCTAAAGAAACCTCAATCATCCTCCGGAATACAACTCTGCCAAGCATCCGGAACCGCTCCTGTTGCAGGAAGTTTTAACCCTGCTACAGAAAAGTGCAATAGAGCATGTACCTGTAGCGGAGAGGAACAAGGGTTGGTATTCCCCATACTTCCTTATTCCAAAGAAAGACGGAGGACTGAGACCCATCTTGGACTTGAGAAACTTGAAGAAGTTCCTAAGGACAAATTCAAGATGGTCACACTTTCTCAGATCTTTCAGGCTCTCCAACTACATGACTGGTTGGTATCATTGGATCTCCAGGATGCTTACTTTCATGTGCCAATCCATCTCAAGCACAGAAAGTACCTGAGGTTCGCGATTGGCAATTCTCACTAACAGTTTCGAGTTCCGCCATTTGGGTTGACCTCTGCCCCAAGAGTTTTTACCAAGTTGATGACGGTGGTGACAGCGAGTCTCAGAAGAGGGAGGGGGATTCATGTCTACCCCTATCTGGACGATTGGATGATCAGAGCACGTTCTCCAGAACAAGCCCTGGATCACCTGTCCAAGACTTGTCACTTCCTTCACAAACTAGGTTTTTCTCTGAATTTAAAAAAATCAAACATACCATCACAGAAGCTCCAATTTATAGGAGCAGTCCTGGATACCTGTTCGGGCAAAGCCCCGCCTCCCGAAGAGAGAGCTCACGACATTCTGCAGATGGTGACAAAGTTTCAGAATGCCCAGCATCTTCCGGCCTTCGATTTTCTCAGGTTGCTCGGTCTGATGGCATCCTGCATTTTCCTGGTGCCAGAATCCAGATTGAGAATGAGATTTCTTCAATGAGCTCTAAGAACTCAATGGTCCCAGTTCTCAGGGGAAATGTCAGCTCTACTGCAGGTCCCAGCCCAAGTAGCACAGGATCTACAATGTTGGGCTTGCAGACATCATATCCTCAGAGGAGAATCTTTTTGGCAACCATGGCCGGAGATAACAGTAGTGACGGACGCCTCACTCACGGGGTAACAGAGCCCACATCAACGACCTGACAATCAGCGGACGTTGGGCTCCATCGGAGACAAACTACATATCAATCTTCTGGAGTTTAGGGCAATCAGACTAGCGCTGAAGGCCTTTCTGCCCTCTGTACGGGGAAAGAATGTTCTGATAATGACGGACAATACAGTGGCCATGTACTACCTGAACAAGAGAAGAGGATTAGGGTCACTACTGTTGTGCAGAGAGGCGATGCAACTCTGGTTCTGGGCAATACGAGAAGGGATCTCTCTATCGGCAATTCATCTAGCCGGAGAGCGAAACACAACAGCGGACGCTCTGAGCAGGCAGAGCACAATTTTGGACATTTGAAGACTAAAGGAATTCATATATTAATATGTATTCCTAAGTGCGTAATAGATTCTTTTGTTTACCTAGTCGTATGACTTCAATTCAGGTTAAATGGACAATGAATAATAATGTTTTGAAGTTCATAATCATTAGAAACATCATGATTACTCTAAATAGGCTTGCGCCGCATGAATATCTATTTATTGACAACGGACGAGCGTGACGTCGTCACGCCGACGCGTGACGTCATCACGCACACGCGTCATTGCCATGACACTTAAATAAAGATGGCGGCCATTTTGCAGGTCCTTTTTATCGCTGCAGCACACCAGTTAAGGAGAAGAAACGGAGGTAAGAATGAGAACGCCTAATATCAAGGGAAATCCTGCGCTATAAGCTCTGAATTTACTTTTAACCATTAAAGGACACAATAGATTAGGGGTATGAATACAGAGCATCATTATTAATATGCAATCCCCAATTCTTTACAGATCTGCCAACAGGTGAAAAGTTCAACCATTAGACTAGGAGAACCAATTGAATACATGTTACTGGTAAGCATTCTTTAGACTTTATACAGTCTCAATACCAATATAGGATGACACAGTAGAACCCTTTAGTAATATATATAAATGTGGATCTTCCTAGGGGACAAGATTATATACCAACAGACAATTCTACCAGTTGATCTCCAAGACAAAAAACACCTCCCTAGTTTCATCAATACTTGAAGAATAATGATGTAGAAGAGAGGCATCTGAGCATCCATTGGTGCAACGGATGAGGACAACAAGCAGGTAACATTGGAACCACTGGGATTACACCGTGACCCTAAATACCCACACTTGGTTTTTTAATAGAAAATTTCTGGAAATGTATAAAGTAGTAGGTTTACCCTCTTATTTTTATTTTTTAATTTTACAGGCAGAATACTCTAGCATATCAGAAACGATCACTAGAAGAAGAAACACAGGTGATTATGAGATGAAAATGAATGACAGAAACAGAAAATGTAAACTTAATAGAAGAGTGATAATACCCTATTTACTTATGTTATAGATGGGATAACTGCACATGAAAAAGGATAGACAACTCCTGAAGAAGGGGATATAAAACCCCGAAACGTGTAGAGACACAGAATCTAATATCGGATGTTCAATAAGAAGTATTATTGAAGGAAAGAAAAATTGTCTATCAATGATTTGCATTTGTTTATCCATGTTATGTTAAAACAAGACAAAGCACAAAAGTTGGCACTGAATATGAAATGCACTTTGGTTGAATGTTAATGAAAACTAGAGAACATTCCTTTTTACCATAAATTGGTCTATGAAATAGATCACAAGTGTTTTATACTAATTTTTGAAATTTAACTTTTGAAATTTAATTTTTGTACTATGATTTGAACCTACAAAAACATATATTACTTTTTGGTTGTGTTTACAATAATTATTGGGTGTGTAGGGGACGGGAGAGATCCACAAGGTTGTGGACATCCAGGAGAACGTGGTACCCGGACCTTCTCGACATGTCCATCTGCCCTCCAATACGTTTTCCAAGAAGAGAGGATCTTCTCTCGCGACAGGAAGGTCATGTTCTCCATCCGGAGGTCAACACACTCAACCTTCACGCATGGCTTCTGAAAGGCTGAGATACAAGGATTGGGACTTTCCGGATGACGTGATGGAGATTTTGCTTTCGGCCAGAAGGCCAGCGACTAAGTCTCTGTATCGGTGTCGTTTGAACAAGTTCAGTAGCTGGTGCAGAGAAAAGAATGTGGACCCTTTTCAGTGTAATATCCCCACAATTTTATCTTTTCTGTTACATTTGGCCAATCTGGGGCTCCAGGTGGGGACAATAAAGGGATATTTAGCAGCCCTATCCATCTTTAAGCGCTCTTCTGAAGAAGAATCTTACTTTAAAATACCCTTATTAATTCAATTCCTAAAAGGTTTAAATAATGTCTTTCCCCCAGTACCTTTCCAAGTTCCGGTGTGGGATCTAAATCTAGTTTTAATATTTCTCACATGTATTCCATTTGAGCCTTTACATTCTTGCCCACTAAGGCTCCTTACGTTAAAAACAATACTTCTTGTAGCACTGACATCAGCCCGCAGGGTAAGTGAGTTGCAGGCGCTTTCGAGCGGACCTCCTCACACCATCTTTTATAAGGACAGGGTTCAACCTTCTTTTCTGCCAAAAATTGTTTCGGATTTTCATCTGTCACAAAAGATAACTTTGCCTACGTTTTATCCTCCCCCCTCATACAAGCAAGGACGAGGAAAGACTTCATAGACTAGATCCCAGCAGAGCTCTTAGTTTTTACATTTCCTAGATTTGCAAAGATTCGCCAGTGTGATCAACTTTTCGTGGGATACACTGGACGTAAACTGGGCCTTCCGGTAACAAAACAAACTTTATCCAGATGGATAATCTTAGCCATAACAGAATGTTATAGATTGGCAGGAAAAGAACCACCTGATGGATAGAGCTCATTCGACCAGGGGCATGGCAACTTCTACAGCATTAAAAAGGGGTGTCCCTGTGCAAGATATTTGTGCAGTAGCCACATGGTCATCTATGCACACCTTTATAAAACATTATGCATTGGACTTGACTTCTTCTCAAGGAGGTCTGTTTGCAAAATCTGTACTATATTCTGTACAGGATTAAAAAAAGGACACAGTACTCCCACCTCCAAGACAAAACTGCCGTGGGAGTCTATCTATGATGAGGAATACGTGGGAGGACACAATCCATTCGAAGAACAAGTTGCTTACCAACTGTAACGTTCTTTCGATTGGATGTTCCTGCCACGTATTCCTCATCGACCCTCCCACCCTAACCCCACAGTATAGTTTACGTGTATTACACTCTAAGCTCTTCTAGGGCTTGGGTCAAAAGAGGCATACCTTAAACGAAGTAAGTTCCATGGACTATATTATACGAAAAAACAGAACTGAGGCCAACGGGCGCGCTCGAGGCTCTTATACGAGGGATGACGTTGATACTCGACGGATGCCGCCGATGGACATCGACGCCGTGACCTCGAGTGGAGTGCCCTCTGCTGGAGAAAGAGAAAAAAAAATCCGAGGTAAAACCTAAAGGTAAGGATATATCTAAGATGAGGAATACGTGGGAGGAACATCCAATCGAAAGAACGTTACAGTTGGTAAGTAACTTGTTAGTCTTCGACGTCCCAGGGAGAGGGCACTTTCCCCTGCGCTATGCACCAACAATGATTCCTTGCCCCACAACGAACTCCCACTGCCTCAGCCCCTACCATTGTTCCCCCTGTTTCAAGTTCATCACAACGAACAGCAGAACAAATTGACAAGGTCGTGAGACAAATGTCTTTTTTCGCTAATTTCTTTGACAACCACCCAGAGGTCCTACAAAACCTTCAGCGTACTCCACAAAGCGGGCCAGCAACCACCCAGTCTTCCACCAAAAGAGGCCGCACAGACTTCACACAAGCTCCCACCTCGCGTCAGGACTTAGGGCAGCATGCTTATTACACCATGGAAGACTCCAAGGACCCTGGTGCTTACACAGACGACCAAGGGGACATGGGTGATGTGGACCAATATTATGACGACGATGAGGGTGTCTACATCATCCAGTCACCAGATCATTCAGACACACCGTTGGCAGACTCACTAGTGGATAACCAAATGCAATATAATGACCTGCTCCGGAAGGCTGCAGAGCACTTCAAGATTGACACACAAGAGACACAAGTTGATGAAGACTTTGTTGAAGACATACTAGGGGATAAAAAGTCAGCAACCCAATTTATCCCCCTGCTACAATCGGTACAGAGACGCATCCAACCCTCTCTGCTTATTCCTAATTAAATACGGGTAGTATATCCACGCATCGAAAGTTTTCCGTTCAGCCCCCTCAGACACACTATACATCGGGGCAGTTAAAACCGACTCTTTAGTGTTAACAACTACTAGGAAGAAAGCAGGTACCCCTCTGTCCTCCGAAGCCTCTCTTGATAAGGAGAGTAAAAATATGTACACTTTTGGGAGCAATTTTGCCTCATTAGTAGCTTTCCAAACTAGAATTGCTAATAACACAACGCTATTAGCCAGTTACAACTGTCACAAGTGGTATATGAGTGCCGAAATGATCGAGGTGTTCCCAGAGCACCTCAGAACACAGCTGTCGCTCTCCATTGCAGATGGTAAGCAAATGGCAAACTGAGTCCTCAAGAACTACTTGGATGCAGTGGACAGTGCAGGAAGAATCATAGCTGACTGCACGTTAATTAAACCCCACGGGTGGCTACGACAATCGGGCTTCAAGTTTGAGACACAGGCAACCCTCCTTAACATGCCCATTGAGCCCAACGCTTTGTTTGGCAAATTGGTGGAAGACGCTCTAAAAAGTGCAAAAGAGGAACTGGACACCCTCAAATCATTAGGCCAGCTCACCAACAAACCTTTCGGGCAATGAGGGGCTGGTGGGGGGGTGTTTTTAATTCTCACCGTTTCAGAGGGCAAAACTACGATTTTCAAATTATAACCAAGGTGGCAAAAGCTCGCCCTGGGGTTCATCACAGGGACAGTCCTGAACAGGGGTTCCAAAGAGGCCAAAGAAAGTCTCGAAGTAGGGGGCAGAATCTTCTTCTGGAGGTGTCTCCCCTTCCCCCAAGCAATGACACCCACTACAGTTTTCCTCCCATGCCACTCCAAGGAGTATTCTTTTTTTGATGAGAAGTTATTTTGAATTATTTGTCACAAAAGTACGGGAGAAAACCTTGTTTAATAATCTTGAACTGTTAGGTGAATTAAAGTTGTAAACCTTACTACTACATTTAACATGTTTGAATTCCCATATATCACTGTGTTGAGTTAATGTCTGTAACAAGTGTGAGGGACAGAAACGTTTTTGTTACCGTTTCCTTTAGTTTATTGTAGGCGGGGAAATCCTTGTCACTGTAGGGATAGTGAGGCGTTTATTTTGAGTTAATAAACTGGCATCTTTAGAAAAACATTCACAAAGTTGTCCACATTTCTGACCCCTCACACTTTTTAATGGCTGGTCTTCTTTTCACCCTTGACAGGGCAGCCCCTGGCAGGATACCCCTAAGAAGTTCACAAGTGATGACACGCTCTTGTCACCTGATCGCATAATCCATCGGTGGTTCCTCTCTCTGATTTTGTCCCTGGTGTTGCTGGGATGAGGAGATTGCTTCCCGATTGGTTTTTCCAGAGGAGTCTCTTGTGACTTGCAGGTGGAGCGTGGGCCGACTCAAGATGGTCGCAGAAAGTGATGTCAATGATACAAGAAGGCTGATGAAAGTGATATTAGACAGAAAGTGAAGCCACAAACCACACGTGAGGACACACAATCTAGTCACCTGATAGTCTAGTCCATCAATGGTTGCTCTCTTTGATTTTTATCCTCAGTGTTGCTGGGATGAGGCGATTGCGTCCTTATTGGCCCATGATTGACATGGAGCCAAAGTGCACTCCACATCTTTCAAGTGATGCATCTTTTACTACCACCTTAACTGGAAGAAGCTTGCTGTATGGCATGTATTTGGTGGTGTTAGATATTTTGGCCCACCAACGTAAGACCTGGAGCATTATGGCATTGCATTGGATACTGTTGTCCCGTTTCCCCATGGCCTGAACCCATTGAAAGCGATGCACCACTTGTAGTATCATATTTATTTTAGCCTGCAAAATTTGGCAAAAGGACATGAAACCCAGAAGTGCCTTCAACTGCATTAGTCTTTAAATGGAAAAGATTTCATAGTCCAAAAATATTATCAACACTGCACTTCACTGGTTTGGTGTCCTTGTGGCATCCAGCAAGGATCCTAGAATCTTAATGCTGTTCATTGTTTCTAAAAAAATAAAAAATTAAATAAATAAAAGGAGAAATTAGAACAGGCCTTAACTTTGTTTGACAATTTGGCATAGTCGCTGCTTGCCGTTTCCTCCTAACAGCCAATAGCACAGGAAAGAGTTGACATGAAACGCTTCCCTGCATAAAAGCACTGCCAATGAAATTGGAACTGCATTGAAGACTCTAAAGGTAGCACCATTAAGTGTCAGTGCTTGTTAGGGAGAATTCTCTGTAAAGGCTAATTTCCCAAACCTAGTGAGTCCCCCAGCAGCTTTGCTGGATTTTTGGGGTTTATTTTTTTCTCCTGCTAAGAGTGAGACTCTTTTTCTCCCACTCTTGGACATGATTTTGAGGTGTTCCTTTGACTTTGAATGTTTTATGGGCTATGGGGTCCTTTACCCCATAGGTCTTCATGTGTTTTTAGTATGTGATTACACAGCACCCTCCGTGCCGTAACCCAGGGGTTTCGTAGCGACCCCCAAACATAGACTCTATACCCGGAGAGGAGGAGCCAGCTGTTATAATCCCCCAGCAAAACGAAGCGGAGCGGAGTGGACAGAGTGTTTCCTGTGTGGAGCAGTCTGTTATTCATTGCTATACTGGAGAGGAGGAGCCAGCTGTTATAATCCCCCAGCAAAACGAAGCGGAGCGGAGCGGAGTGGACAGAGTGTTTCCTGTGTTCCCTGGTGTTCCGCGGAGGTCCGGAGAGGCTTGGAAACTCGCCAGTAGAAGGAAGAAGGAAGAAGGAACGGGTAAGAGTAGCTGCGCGTGTGTGCCCTCCTCATAGTCCCCCTCTTTTTCTTTCCTACCGCTCTGCCTTGCGCTCTCTACGAGTGAGCCCCGAGTGAGCCCCGATAAAAAAATAAAAAGACATGAAGTGCGCGAAGTGTGCCCCTCGTGCTGCAGGAGCGATTTGGAAGTCGCAAGGATGAGAACGGGGGACACGGCCCCCCCGAACACGAGAGCACACGCAAAAAGAGAGAGAGTAACGTTAAGTGCCCCGATGAAGGGCGTTCACACCACCCTAACAGCGATGCATGGGAAGCCAGCAACCGAAGGGAGAGAAGAAAGAGGAGTGGGTGCAGACGTTTCTCATGTAATGAGCTCATCCTCAACACACCATTGTGCTGACGCGTTGAGACCAAGAAACGAGAGGAAAGATGACTTATCACTAACCCGAGAGGGCAATGTCTCCAACTTAGCCATTGAGGAGTTGAGCACTTCAAGTGATTGTGATGGTGACGGGATAAGTGAGACAGAGTACCAAGATGGTGATGACGATTCCATGGAGGGGGACACTGGTTGCCCAGAGGAGTGGACACATCGGAATGAGGGGCGAGAGAGAGATACAAAAGAACAGATTTCCCCCTCCCCCCTCAACGCGATAACGCAAACTGAAGAAACTACTGACACGATGAGAGCTGAAATAGTCGTGTCGCAAACACAATTGGAAGAGGAGAGAATGACGGGGGTCGAGGCGAGACTGAAGATCTGTACTGCTATGATACACTCCGACTCTGCCACGACAACATCTAATGATGGAATTCCACGTACCAGGTCCATGAGGGAAAAATGTACAACAAGGACAGAGAGAGAAAATTCCATGAAAGCTACCTCGAACCCTACACACATGGTCGCTCAAACGAGTAGTAGCGCCCAGTCCGATAAAGTTAAGGGGAGTGTGGACCTAACGAAACACGATTCACAAGCCAATAAGCAGAAGAAAGAAATGAATGAAACAACTTGTGTACCAGCAGAAGAGACAGCAGCAGAGATGCTTGATCTAACAAACGTGACAACTCCAGGGAATGTGAGAGGACAAAGTGTGTCCCCATTAGATTGCTCGGATGGTCCCCACGAGTCCCCGTTTAAACCAACACACACTGGCGCTTCTTTCAAGCTACTGGCATGGACAAGAGTGGCCACAATGCACAACAAGGATCGCAAGGATCACAAAGTCTTAAATTTACAAACTCAAGAGGAAAAAGATCATGCGTTAAGAAACAACAAAAAAAGAACATCGGAGTCAAGCGTGGAAACGAGTATAGCTATGACAGAAGAAAACCCCTTAGAGACGCGGGCCCGCGACGTGAGATGGAAAGAAAGATTTACAAAGGATAGAGCTGCCGAGACACCACGTAGAAGGGATTCAGTAGAGCTCGCTGACCAGGTTCTGAGAGGCCTAGTAGAAATGAATTCCAATTTAGCGAAACGACGAAAGAATTCAGAAACACTCATGTGGAAGGACAACTCCACAAGCAGAGTGGCAAAGAACGAAGGAAAAGAGCCTACACGATGTGATGGCACTAGAAGCGAATACTCCTTCCTTCGAATCTAGAAACGAAGAGATTGCAGTATCTCAAAAAAGATGCAGAAGAAAACTAAGCTCTGATCTAGAACTTGAAGGCGGACATAAAAGATTTAAAAGTAATACGAGACGGAGTTTGACACCTACACCAAAGAGAGTAAGGGAGCAAACACAGAGTCAGGCCTCATCTGAGCCTGAAGATGAAGTAGAGTCTCTCCATTCAAAAAAGAAGAGACAACAGTTTGAGGCAACTCCGAGGGCTCCGCAAAACTCTGACGAAGTCACAACACTTGTCGAGACGACAATTGGAAGGCTGAGCCCTGTCTTAATGTCCGCCACGACGATAGCGGTGGCTCCGCTGCTGAAACTCTACGAAAATCTAAATGAGAGCCTTCGCGACCAAACACTGGTCGCCCTGCTGAATTCGAAAATTATAAAGCTCGAAATAGACTTGTTGGACATGACGACACAAGTCGTGGAAACTAGAAGAGGCAATGACATATCTTTAACAGCGCTAAAAGAGTCCTTAAAAGCAACAATAGAAGACAAAAGACTCTTGGCAGAAGTGACGAAACAAGCCCTGACTCTACTACAAAAAGATCGTGAACATAGAGCAGATGCAAATGAGAACCGATCCCCAGCAAAAATCCAAATTAATCCAGAGATAACGCATGCCACGATCACAATTGACAGCGATGTTGTATCTCTGACAAATGAGGAAACATTAAAACTAAAATCTGCGCCCACAAGAACAAGGAAGAACAAAAGTAGTTGCTCCGTGACAGACTTGGAAATGTCAATTGTGATGAGAGAGAGCGCAGAGAAATCAAAAAATACAAAGGACTCCTTGGATGGAGTAAGTGAAAGAAGCAACATAGAGAAAAACAATAAGAAAGAGGATCCCTCCAAAGTGGGTAAAGATGGGGGCAAAGACATGAATGAAAACTCACTCAAAACTCCAACAAAACAAAAGAGGCCCCAAGAAACGGACCTAATTGAGATTATACAAATGGAAAATGAGGAAGAAGGGTGCCAGAGTGAAGTCTCAGATGACACAAGGACGAATTCGAAAGGAAAAGAAGCGAGACAGACGGCGTTAAATAAAAAAGTCAATGACACAGCTGAAAAGAAGAACGATGTGGAATGGTTTGACATTTTCGAGCCTAGAAATGCAAAAAAGAGCTCCAGTTCAAGCCTAAACAGTAAGTCTGTCTCAAAGCAGAGCAAACAGAAAATGAAATCTAAAAATCAACAAGTGCAGAAGGTCAAAAATCCACGAAGCGCTGCAAACTTCTTCCGAAACATCAAAGCGCTAACTATTACAGTAAACAACACAGAGCCTACGGGCACGATTAACAAAAAAAGTAGCCCAGACTCCAGTGAGGCCAGAATAACAACGGCCACAG
This sequence comes from Ambystoma mexicanum, assembly GCF_040938575.1. Classification (NCBI taxonomy): domain Eukaryota; kingdom Metazoa; phylum Chordata; class Amphibia; order Caudata; family Ambystomatidae; genus Ambystoma; species Ambystoma mexicanum. The sequence goes on from NC_090921.1 coordinate 702,613,932, forward strand.
AAGAACTACCTAAAGATAAGTCCAGACAGACAGAGAAAACCAAAGAGGAAAGAAAAACAAAAACACCAGTGACGATCGAGGAGGAAGTCAAAAACGACGAAAATCTACTAGATATGTCAACCTACAGTTTACAGACCGAAGGAGAAGATGATGAAGATCACGCCATTGAGACAACTGACGAGTGCGAATCGAAAATCCAGCAAGATAAAAGGAGAGGAGTACCAATCTTGACATGCAAGATTCCTACAGAACCTGAAAAAGAGGGAGCGACAAGGCAAGTAGGAAAAAGTCATCCAATGGCCGGCGACCCCAAAGAAAGCAGACGCAACGTTAAAAAACAAAGAGCCCACAGACGGAAACGGCAAAAAATTCTGTACGTTGGAGGAGAAACGTTTAAGGAGCACACAACAACAAAAAAAAATTAACGTGACATGTAGACCATGTGGGGTATCACCTAATCCAACATTCAAAGACACGAAGCGCCAAACGAAGAGTGGGATACAATCAAATATAGTACCTTCTCCGAAAAATCAAAAAAAAGCAGACAAAGCAATCGAGCATAGCTGGAAATCGAAGAAAGATGAGAACTCCACACGATATAGAATACTAGTGGAAAAAATTGACCCCAAACAGAGTGACTCCGCTTTAAATAGATACTCGATACTGCAGATATTCCAAAAGATCCCGGTGTTAAGAACTTTAAAGAGTCCACAAATTGACAGGGTGGAAATTATAGCAGACTCAAACCATAAATTTGTATTGCTTCATATTGCAGAGAGAAAAGTTGTCGAACGGATAATGACGGGTGAGAGACAATTGTTGAACGCAGGTTATCAAGTGTACGAGGTAGACAATGCACTGGGAGGAAATGACCGTGAAAATTACAACGAAAAAGGTGCCCAGCTGATAACCGAAAAAGAAACACAAATGAAAAACCAACAGGAGAAAAGATTAATAAATGAAGCACAGGAAAACATAAACGAAGAAGACGAGGAAGGTGGCGGTACACAACTCTCGCTGGAGGAGATAAAGCAGAGAAAAATCAGTATAACAGTGGAGAACACCCAGGACCCAAAAAGGACACAGTGCAAAAAGATACTGAACACTGAGGAAGTGTCCCAATCGTGGAGATGGATAGCAAAATCCCTAAATGGGTCACCCATGAGCTAATGCCAAAAGGGAAAATTGGTAATAACCTCCTGGAACACGAGGGGGTTTAACCACCTACTGAACTCAACACCAGAGGACTTGAGGAAAGCCGACATTGTCTGTATGCAGGAAACATGGCTATCATGTATACCGTACATAGAAGGATATGAAATAGCTTTTAATCCGGCAATCTGTAATGGAAAAGGTCGCCCAATGTCAGGACAACTAACTCTAATTAAAAGGAAAAGGGGTCTGAGAATTAAGGAAATGTGGAATCTATCGTCCCATTTACAAAAAACCAGCATTGAAGCAGCGTGTCCGACAAAAACTAACAATCAGACTATCTACGTTTTAAACGTGTATTGGAATACAACAGCGAATTCGCATCTACAATTTGAGGATGACATCCTAGATGCAATCGACAGCACACTAGAAGGCGACCCAAACGCACTATTAATATTATGTGGTGATCTTAATATGAAGCTGATTGAGACCTTGCAAGCTAAAGTACTAGTGAATCACAGAGAAAAAACAAACTGTGAACGCTGGCTTAACGAAATGTCCTTAAGAAATCTAGTAATGCTGAACGGAGCAATAAATGGTGACATTCCAGCCAAACCAACCTGGACACGAGGAACACAAAAGTCAATAATAGACTACATTTTTGTCTCTGACAATATATTCCAGGAAATGGACTCCTTCCAAGTGGTCATGACTAACCACAGCGACCACAACATAGTAGCAGCCGAATGGAACAAGAACATCTTAGAGGAACGTAAGCAATGGAGACAAGATCCATCTGTAGTGCCTGGCCGAAACAGATTGCGCCTGAAACAACGCGACATTGTGGCAATCACCGAATTACTAGGAAAATCCCAAGAACAGAATTGTCCGACGGCTATAGAATACCAACAATTCCTTGAAATTTATAAAGTCAAAAAGGGAACGTCGTCGTTGAGACCGGAACACAGAAACCATCAGTTTGACCCAGAAGTTGCTCGAAGAAAAAGAGAATCAAGGAAATTAATACGGAAAATCAGGGCCTTTCAGGCAACAGACACAGTAACCCAGATAAAAAAGATAAAAAACCGGTACAACAACTGGTATAAACAGCGCAGAGCAATAGTAGAACAAAGAGACGCAGAGTCAATGTTGAAGGCGCTAAATCGTAAGAATACCAGAGGATTTTGGGACATCATCAATGATACACAGAACTCTAAGGCGCTGCTATCAAGCATGGTGCAAGAAAAAGAGTGGGTAAGGCATTACACAAGGTTATTTCAAAGGAGAAATTCATTCGAGACACCAAATGAAGACACGAGACAGCCGTGGGAAATTGAGATGGAAAGAGATGAAATCAGAGCGACCATCAAAAGATGGAACGCTTCCCGTGCGGCGGGACCTGATGGCCTGTCAAATGCAGACCTAAAAGAAAACATTGAAGAATGGTCAAATTTTTGCTACACACTATTCAAAGCAATAAAAAAGGAAGGGAAAATCCCTGGGACATGGAAAGCCGGGATTATAGTTCCAATTTACAAGGAGGGCGTTCGTACTGACCCCGCGAACTATCGCCCAATAGCCCTACTTGATGTAGTGGGAAAAGTGTTCGCATCGATGTTACAAGTCCAGCTGACCAAGTGGATCCAGCAAAACAAAGTATATGACGAACGCCAATCGGGCTTTGTCAAAGGTACAGGCTGTAGTATAAATCTGCTGATACTGAACCTGTTAAAAATCGACTCCATCAGATCAGGAAGAAAAATATACCTCGCCTTTATCGACATGGCAAATGCATTTGACGGTGTGGATAGAGAAATATTATGGGAGAAACTTAAAGAAAGAGGATGTAATGCGAGCCTGGATAGAAACCAACGAAAAAAGATCTTCGCATAAATGCATGCGGAACACTCCACCTGAAGTAAAAAGACGTAACACACTAGCGAAATACCTAACGTTATCACCATGTAAACGACTACGAAGACTATACCTGAAATTTTGCTTAAACATCTATGAAACGAAAGAGATTTTAATCCATCGAAGGAAGATCGCGGCAAGAAACTCGAAATGCAGGTTATGCGCAGAGGAAGATGAAAATCTAAAACACCTGGTCCTGCACTGTCCTGAACTCAAAGTTCAACGAGAAAAATGCTTAAAGAAAGAGAGATGTCGAGTCTCATCATATAGTCTGGAAGAATGGTGGACGCACCTCCACATCGGCGAAAGCAAATCCCTACTGATCGCAATGACGCGATTCCTCGACCAAATGCAAATTCGGTTAGAGGAGACTTCTCCATACGATGAGGATAAGACAATCACAAACGAATGATCAGGCGAACAGTGGAGACAAGGATCAAGAATGTCATCAATTTCATTCACACAGTTGCGAAAATAGAAGGCACGAAGAGCAAAGAACTAAAAGAGAACTAGAAAAATCGCCTGAGCAGAGTTACACTAAAGTTTAGGCGCGATAAGCCAAGGGAAAAATTGTCTTCCAGTCGTAATGTTCTCTGTTACTTTTAGATGCAATTGGTACATTTTAAAAAAAGTGTTTTGTTCTTGTGTAAAAAGTAAGTGTTTAAAAAAAAAAGTTTTCAAAAAGTTTGTAAAAACTGAATGAAAAATAAAAAAAAAAAAAAAAAAAAAAGACTCCATACCCTGGGACTGACCGCTGCCTCTCAGGGCATGTAAATTCAGCATTGGCTTTACTGGTCCCAAATTATGAACAGAAACCAGTACAAACCATCATATTGTGGACGTACTGGTCGGGGCAATTCGATTGCCCCGGGGTCTGTTATTCGAGGGGGCACGTCTCCGTCCCCCCTGATCGAGTTTTGGCTGGTGGCAGTGGATACTACTTTTTATATCCGACCGCAAATATATTCCTATGGGATTTTCCCATTGTTCGAGGCTACCACTTTTTAATATAGCCTCGAACATACCGCCGGTTTATTAAATTAATATAAAATCACTGGTTGGTAATTTTTGCCGAAACTAGGTTCCAAAATGGCGTTTGTGTTCGCTTCTGTGACTCCAACCCAAGTCGAGCCCTTTGTTCCACTGTTTGGCGGGCTTCTCCACAGAAGCCTCCAAAAGTGGTGCCACTCCGTCTGGGTACCACAGGTGGTGTGGGAGGGGGTTAAGGCACCCCGCACTCTTGTGTGATTGGTGCCGGCTCACCACTTAGCATGTTTGATTGACAGCTAGGCTGAATGAATGGGGGTTTGCTGCATAAAAGCAGGGCTTTGGGGACTGGAACTTCAGAATTCGCCACAGGACCTAAAGAATCCGAAGAGGGAGAAGCTGAGCCGACCTGCAACGACGACACCACCGGTGGAGCCCTGCTGAACTGTCTAACCACTTTTCCCCGAGGAGATCTCCAGTCCGGGGAGTCTTCTTCCTTTGACTGGTGGAGATAACCAGTTTGCCCGTCTTTTCGCCTTCCCGGATCATCTCGTGGCCGCCTTGTCTGTGCCAAGCACCCCGGCAACCGGAATACCACGGTTTTTCCACCACCCCGAATAAAAGGGTCTGACCTTTTAACCGGAGAACTCCGTGGCTGGTTTCTTCCCTGGCAGTGCAACGACCTTCAGCTTTCCTCCACGTCGAGACCATCTCTTCCTCTGGACGACGCCGTGACTTGCACCTGCTGCCAGGAACAACTGCCCCTGCTGGAGGATCCTCTCCACTTTGAAGGTACTGTGTCCGCCTGGCCTCCCTCGCAACTGTCTGTGTGGGGTGACTTAAAGCTTCCACTTGGGTTGGGCCTAGGCTGACTAACTGAACTTTTCTGAGCTGACTTAATTCTTTTCTGAACTCCCTGCAAGACTTCAAGACTTTTTAAAACTGTGTGATCTTGGGTGCATTGGTGCTCTGTTCTCTCAAAGAGGGAGCCTGGCCTCTGAACTTTTTTCTCACAAGTAGACTTGACTTTCCTGCCTTGCTGGGTGCTTCTAAAGTATTGTGTTGTGTGCTTTTCCTAATTTCTGCCTTTTCCCTCCCTTTTTCTTAATTTATTGGAGTTCCATCTTTAGTTAAGCGCTCTCCTCTGTCTGGAAATAAGTGGTGTTAACTAAGACTTGTCTAATAAGGAATAAGGGATGTACATCTAGTAATAGTGACTGTGTGAATTTACTTACCTCTTTTTGTGCTAGTGTAAATTACAAGTGTGTCTTTAAATAAATAATTATATACTTTTACACCAAAGCTCTGGTCAGTGTTTGCTTGTACTACTGTGTCTCTGTACCTATTGTGTATACTCTGCATACTGCCTAACTCATCGTGAGAGAAGTCTGACTGCTCAGTCACAGCTACCAGGTAAATCTGGGTGGTACAGACTGCTACCAATTGGGTTTACTGCCAACCACCTGTAGTCCTAAATCTTTTGCAGTGGTCCCTAAGGGAACTGCACAGGTTTCTGCCTAACAGTGCTCCTACCCACCAAGAACCTGAGGTATCCACTATCTCTGTTGTCAATTTGCACATGGAAATGGCCATTATGTCGACTATATTGAGAATTAACATCTGATGGATTTAGCCAGAGCTTCATGTGACAAATCTGAGGATGTCGTCCCTTCTCCCATGGGGTCAGGGCGGTACGTCCACAGTACAATAGTTCCGCTGGGGGTTGTGTATCAAAGGAGGATTCCAAAAACGATAGGGCCTCATTAGGAGTTTGCCGGTCCAGAAACAAAGGTGCTGGTAAGCTTACTGGCACCCTTGTTTCCGGATTGGCAAACTGAGTCTGCCTGCCATGGCCTCTGTGCCAGACAGGTCTGACCCTGCCAGGCACAGCGCACAGGGTAAGCAGACTGGTCACGGAAGTACTGGTACCGTCAGCAACAGTGCAGTGCTTCCATGTCCCCATTCTCATAGAGCCCATAGGACTCTATGGGAATGGGGACCTAAAATATGACGGCGCCCGACTTCCCGGGCCGCCTGACTCGTAATGAGCTGATGGCACCGGGAAGTCGGGTGCTGGTAAAATATTACGGGTCTGGCGCAACTCACCGGTAGCACCGGCTGGGTTACCGTCTGACCCGTTATGAGGCCCTATGTGTGGGTTACCCCCTTAACCTCAGAGACCTGGGGAGAACATCAGTACAATCAGAAAGTGATGCCTCGAGGGAAATTATAACAATTAATTAAATAGTTTCAGTTTGAAGACTCAATCCTATGTTGAATCGTGAACAGGAATCATGGACTGACCTTTTGATCATCTTTTGAACCCAAAATGTTTAATAGCCACATATATTAAAACAAGTAAATGCAAGCTTTGCTAATCTCGGAAACCAAGATCAAATATGTATCATGTAGCAAGTTTTAAGCTGCCAACCGATATGCAGGAATTGCAAGAACACCACTCTATACAGTAAATCGAATAAAGTACATGCAAGCGTACCTGCATTGTGCCAATTTGCATACAGTGCAAGCAGTGTAAACATTGGATATGCAAATCTGTGCCAATAGGTCACAGTAACAAAAACCTGGTATACTCGAGGGTGGTTAAGGAACACCCAATTAAATGATGTTCCTTTTTAATTCTCAGTTATCTAATTTACCGATTCCCTTGGAATAGTTCCAATAGAAGTGTCATCTAGAACAAGTGCAATGATGACCATCTTCTTCAGGACCTAAAATATTCCACTGGGATGCTGCCCAATTAATCATTTCATTGAGGGTATGTATATCCAGGTACACCGGTTGCTCCCTGCTAGTTCTGACAAAACACAAAAACAGATAAATATTTAAAAATCATTCACCCTGGTTAGCAGTCAGTCAACCATTCCTGTTATATATTACTAAATATATATAATGGGAGAAGGCTATTCATGATCCTCTACTTTAAGTTGCCACGGGGATAAAAGCCATCGTGATTTTTCACTTGAAGATGCAGTCAAAACATAGCATGCAAAGACACAACATAAACTAGGGTAAATAACCTCTAGTTGTGCCACAAGTCACAAATTATCTTACACACATGACTTTGCACATGAAGCAGGAAGAAACCCACCATACCTTAGCCAAGTTGACAATTCCTTAAGATGGCAGGTGAGCGATAAATAACTGTAGTAAATCAATGCGGCAGCGTCAGTGAAAGTAGCTCGCCCATTTGTAATGACATACATGGGAATATATAATCCATGTTGGGTCTAAAACTCTTGCCAGACTATCCTACAAAGTTGCAAATGAATGTTGGTTCTGTCTGGACTTACTCCGTATTAGATGCAACCGTGACAAAAAGGAGTATCAAATGGGGAAGGAAGCCTGCTACGAAATTGTCAATGGCTATTGTCAAGGAGCGCTTTATGCCCCTGCTTTAATACACCCATCCCCTTCTCCAGTGCCAGGTTCTCCTCCCCCCTCTTTAGATGGAGCCAATGTGTTCTGCTGCCAAATCTCTCAACCTAATACACTTGACAAGACTGAAGTACCAAATAATACCAAGTACCTTGCATCTGGTTTTAAAAGCTGTACTGCGAAGAAGATAACTGATTTTCCAAGGATTACTCTAGAGAACTAGAGTGAGCGGTCTAGCTTCTCACGGAAAGTCATTGGCTCAAACAAATGCAACAATCCAGCGCAGAAGTTCAAAAGCAATTCAGCTGGGATGCTAGAGTGGAACAATACTCCAAAGAGGAACTGCAGGAACCGTTCATTTGGCGAGCAGACTGGAACCTACAGGGAAGCCATGAACGGAAGAGAACCAGAGCCAGGTCCGAGCTAGAAGGACCTCTTGGGCTGATGCTGAGACAAACCTCTGGGCGCCTCAGGCCATGGCAAAGCACTTGCTAGGAAGGATGCACTTGTGCAGTCATACGACTGCAGAGCTGCTGCAGACCGCACCGCTTACCCGAACCTCGAAGCAACACAGCCGCTGGGGAAACATTGGTACCTGCAACGAAGAAACAAACAGGGACTTGGGTTACCCGAAAGGGGTTAGAAGCCCAGGGAAACAAGGGGGTTAAAATAGAAATTGGAACCAAATGGTCTGTGACCCCCTGAGGAGAAAGAGGGTGTGGGACCCTGAAAGGACATTGCGAGTCTGGGACCCCGCAACCATATGGAAATAAAAGTATAAGAGGGTCTTCGACCCAGACCATAAGCAAAATGGAAGAATCATATGTTTGGCAGGAGAGTGAACCAAACAAATTGGGCAAAGAATTGTGAGTCTTGGACCCACACCCATATGAGAAGCTGAGAATAAGAGCGCCTTGGACCCTGATTGAAAAAGGAGCAAACAAGGAAGAGTTGTATGCTTGGCATGGGAGTAAACCAAGCGGATACAATGCTGCACTGCGTGTCTGGGATCTGCACCCATGTGAAAGGCAATAGCCTACAGTAACGAGGAGTAAGAGAGTCTGGGACCCTGCGAGAATAAGATAGTCCATGAGAGGACAGTTGCTTGGCAGGAGAGGAAATCGAGCACCTCCAGAATATTGCGATTCTGGACCCGCACCCACATGAGAGATTGGTGAATAAGAGGGACAAGAACCCTGGAACCTAACAGTATATAATCCTACACTTGGTTGGGAAGTGTGCCAAGTTGGTGGGATAAGGAACTGTGAATACAAGAACTATATCCTTGTGAATTACCTAGTGACATTTACCTAAAGGGATGCAGGGCTGAGTAGCCCAAAACGTAAACAAGTAGTTGTAGTCTATGGGAAAGGAGTATAACCCTAGCCTTGGCATCCTATACTTATGAAAATTGTTTATTTCTTCAGTTTTGATTACCTGAGAGACTGGAATATTTTCTGTTTGTTGGAACTACCATGAGCACTTTACTTTTGGGTAGAGATCATCCTTGCACCGTTGGTTTAAGTTGTAAGTTTTGGGGACAGAGGTAGGCTTTTGAGACATGACAGTAACAGAGTTTTTGGTTTTGGGAGTTTTTGGGAGAGGAAGAGCAAGAGGTAAGAACAGGAAAGTGAGCACCGGGACAACAGAGGGAGTCTTCTGGAAGAGCTTGTCCAGAAAGGTGCTCCAGAGCTGATGGGGGCAGGCACAGTCGGAGGTAGAGAAAAGGGAGCAGTGAAGGCTAATGCTAAAATCCTAGTGCAGCCTTTACATTAAAAAGTGGCACCAGAATTCCCAGCCAAGGTGGGAATGTGAACGTTCCCCAGTCAGATGACCTAAGGGTACCAAGGCGTTGCTGATTAATACCAAAAGTCCCAGACCAGGAAATTAGTTCTCTGAACCACTATAAAATGTTAGTAACATTGAATGGCTGTTTGACCTACACAGGGCAGCATCCCTGACCTAGAAAAAGGATGTGCGTAATACTACAATCCTGAAAAAAGAGAACCAAGTTGAAGCAAATGTCAAACATTTTGATCCCCCGTTTGTTTAGTCTCCCATCCTTTCGTTTCTTGCCCAGAAATTCCCTTCAGGTCTCACCCATGAACACCAAAATGTTAATCGTAAAGAAACTACTGAACAAAGAAACTGGTTTCTGGATACCCGTATTGCAAGTCTTAGCATAGTGAAGCAATTGAAGGACAGAGAAAATGTAAGTTCAATGGGTTGCGAAGAAACAATCATAACTAGTTTCCCTGTGACATTCCCTTTCCAATGTGCTTGCCATCTGATATTTATTTGAAAATGTTTTTTATTTTTTCCAAGGGGTTTCCTGATACCAACAAACCAAGACTCTTCTATCATTTGGAGGAATCCTTTAAGCTTTAAGAAAAGCATACTGAATGAACTACTACCTCAAAGTCCTCTCCTCAGTCTATTGGTCTCAGCAATAATAAATCCTTAATGCTGCTTGTTACTCGGTTTTCTTTCTTATAGTGATATTTGCTCATAGTCATTACAGGCCATTTTTCTAAATGCAGAATGCATTTTTTTTCCGGGATGTTTTGCTGTGTTGCTGGAAAATGTTTTAATTGACAGGTCTATTTAAACCTTCTTTCAGCTTTTCTGAGATTGTAGCTGAGCCACCCAGCCACACAGATGCCATCTGGAAACAGCAGTCGGAAACTAAATTGCAGCTTTTACCTGCTCGTATTCAGCGTGACAAAAAACCTTCACGGCCCCCAAAGAAGAAGTACCAAAAGGCAGGACTCTACTCAGATGTGTACAAAACAACAGAGTAAGTGTAATCTGTGAACAGCTCATTTAATTCAGTAGTAAATTATTTCATACAAATGTTTGCAGTAAAACATTTAATAGGACTGTGAAAAGTGCATAAGCGATAATGTTTGGAAGTCTTTAAATGTAATTGAAATGATCACACTTGCTGTGACCTTTGCAGAGCTTTGTCATTCAGTGAGGAAAGGCTGCTTAATGTCCAAGCCTTAACCCTCTCAAAATACATGGCTGACAGATAGTAAGGTTGTGAAATACAGCCCAAATCAACTACCTTGCTCCCGATTAATTACTTGGAGTCGGCACTGAGTCTTGAGTGTCTTGGGGAGAAACTGTGCTTTTCGTTTTGCTGCTACTATTTGGAGTCCCTCATCTAGCTCACTGCCAGCCAGGAGGCGGAGGCGGAGCTATTCCTTCAAAAACCCAGTGCACCCGCGGAGCGGCGCGGAGTCGGCACTGAGTCTTGAGTGTCTTTGGTGCCTTTGGTCCCTTGGTTCCGTTGACCCTGCTGGTGTGCTGGTGTTTTTTTTTTTTTTTCTTTCTCTTCTTGCGACTTTCCTACTTGCATTCTAAGAAAGTGCAGGGTTTTTGTAACTAATATGATGGAAAACAATGATATAATGGACGTGCCTCAGAACCGGTCAGGCCTACGCCGAGGTGGAGGCAGCTCTACCAATCCCGCGGTAAGAAGAAAAGCTTCTACATACATAATAAATACAGATAAAAATGACATAGTCAATGCAACATCAGCCTTAAATATTGCCGAATCATTAAATGCTTCTAAAATGCATTTATCGGCCAGCTGTAGTACCGAGACTTGTATGCAGGAGTGTATGCAGGAGTGTATGCAGAAGCGTATGCATGAGTGTTGTGAGAATGGCGAGTTTGATGGAATTGGCGAGGTGATTGAGTGCTGCGCGTGTTGCGAACCTAAACAGCTTGAGAATGGTACTGAAATTGAAAATGAAACTGAACAAGCTAATAACTCTATTGACGAAGGTGATAATGATTGCTTCATTACTGAAACTAAAACTGAAACTGAAAAGCGAATTGAAACTGAAATTCAAAGCAAAATATCTAAAACAACTACAACAACTATAATAAATAAGTCTCCATTTACTACTGGCTCTGTGTCTGAACCTAGCACTGCCACTAAAGATGGTCCCCGAGAATGCAAATACTACTCATGCTCTGAGTTTCTGATTGATGGAAATATGGATGGAAACAAAATGGTACCAGCAGAGATCTTTCCTCAATTACGTGACTTAGCTGCAAAAATTGTCCAATGTACAAATGAAGATAATAACGTGCATACCTTGCCTCCGTCTCGAGAGGTATTGTGTAGTGAGCGGACTCATGTCAAACTTAGTCCTAAAACAGGCCACGCAACTAGAAAAACGTCATCACAAATAAGTGACAATGAACAACCCCAATTCGGCAATTGTAATATATTGGAACAACAACCTCTTATCAAAAGGCAAGACACAGTGACCTATGAAAGAAGGGATTCAATTAGCGTGGCTGATAAACTTCTGAAAGACTTATTAAAAATGAATCTGGACTTCAACAATCGGATCAACAATAAACAAAAATGCACTTCCACTTCAAAGATAAGGGGTGATATGACGCAGTTGATATCTCATGATGATGCATATACGGAAAACTTTGAAACAAGAAACAATCTACCGGCAGATCTCAATACATCTATGACAACTCGTAGTCCTGCACACAAAAGGAAAAGAGGCAGAAATAGCTTTTCAGACGACATAGCCTGCTCACAAACAAGATCTCTACAACAGTCACATAGACCTCATTCACCAATAAGATTTACAACAATTGAAAACAAAAATCAAACGCATTGGAAAGGACCAAGCGAAACTTCGATCCTTGTAAACGAGAATAGAAATATTTCATCTGTATCATCGACTTCCTCTTCCTCTGATACTGATGATTCGTCTCTAATGGAAAGACCGTTTCCAAAAATAAGACGTGGATGTGGGAAAAATAAGGCGTCTTACTCAAAAAAAGATAAGGGCGTTCCTGTACTAAATATATCTGACATTCAAACAACGGTTATATCCTCCATGAATATCGTACTCTCTCCGTACCTTAAATTATATGAACAATTGGATGGAAACATTAAAGATTTAACCACGCTAATAGCTTTGCTAAACACCAAAGTTGCAAATATGGTAACTGAACAACAAAGAAGTCAGGATAACCAAAAACAAGAAAAGACTCAAAATGCCAACTTCCTAAAATTAATCTTAGACGCTAATCACAATTCACGTGAGGATAAAAATTAATAGCTGAAGTTGCCCGAGAAGCGCTGAAGCTTTTTAATAAACCTCACATTCCTGCCTCAAAGGATGGTGCCTATAACATTTCTAGTATAGATAACTGTCGTAATACTTCTACTTTGGAGAAATATTGTCTGTCAACAGAGCATCCGATTTTGGAGTGCGGAAACACTGAACAGGTATGTAAAAAGAATGACCCCTCTCTGCTGAAAAAAGTTAAAGCAACTATCATAGTGCTTGTAGAAAAAGATAAAGGAAAAATCTGGGAAGTATGCCAACCGATGTCAGAAGAATCATTTATTGCACCCAGGGCTGAGCGCGAAATTTTAGTGGATGGTTCGCAAGAGAAAAGCCTGGACAGACCTAAAAAGACTTTGAATGTATCACCAGAAGAGTGTACTTGTACACTACAATCTACACAGAACGAAAATAAAAACAATGAAAGCTGTGAAAATCCTCAAACGAAAGATTTAATTGAAACAATAGTAATAATTGATGAACAAAATGTTAGCGAAAATCGGTCTAAAACAAGTGCTAAAGCTAGCGCAAATGAAGATCATGCCACTAAAAATGTAATAAATGATAAAACAAAAATAATGGATAAAGATATATCAAGTGAGATTAAAGATCAACAAGAAAATAACATAGAAGCTCCCAAGGCTCTTTATGATATATTTGGAAAAAACAGCCTAAAACAAGTCCCAAAAGGAGTCCAGCAAAAAACGAAATCTAAAAATCAAAAAAGAGTGAAAATAACAAATGGGGCACGAGCCTTCTTAAGAAATTTGAAATCAGTCACTGTTAATGTATCATCTAACAATTGCGATACTTTGAAAAATATCTCGGAGCCACCCCGAGATCTTGAAATACAAAATGCAACATCCATACTTCACAACACTGATCACCACACTATAACGGAGGATGAAGCAGCCGACATCGAGACTTTAATGAATCTCTCAACGTACGAAGATCCACAGGAAGTCAAAAAAACGGAATGTGATAAAGAAAATGAAGAGATTAATTTGACTCAGATTAAAACATCGACAGAATCCATTGAACCAACAAAAAAAGGAGAGGAATTGACATCTGAGCGACTTTGTGAGTGGGTGTCTGAACCAAAAAACCCATCACTAACTTTTACAAAGAAACAGTCAGCCCGTTTAGAACCTTAGATGAAAAAAGGAAAAAACTCACATCCATGTTTGTAAGCCAAGATAACATCTCTTTAAAAAAGAATATCGCTTTGAACTACAAACCAGCAGACGCAGAAAGAACACTGATAGAGGACAACTTCTCTCCAATAAATAAAAGTGTGATGACTAATGCAACTGCAGATCGTGATTTCCGTAAAGGGAAAGAAGACCTCCCTAAAGTTCAAAAAAGAAATGTCTATACTAATGGCGAGAAAAACAATATCAACAAAATAAAGGCAAAATACTGCCTAAGTCTAGAACGAATTCTGAATATTAAGGATGGACTCATAATGAATAGGAAAAATGTGTTAAGTCTGTTCCATCACGTCCCTGTGCTACGCACCATTGAGTCTAGTGACATCCAGGCTGTAGAATTTAAGGATGATACCGTATTGGACAGAGTGTTCTTACATGTAAATTCTAGACTTGTCTGTGAAACTCTACTGCAAGGTGCTGCAGCTCTACTACCCTGTGGTTTTGACATTGTAGAAGTAGATAGTTCCATCATGACTAAAAAACCAAATGATGTGGTACCTTTGACAGAATGTCACCGAAAGGAAGCTCCAAATGAAAAGCAATCAAACTCGCAAATAATTGATGATGAAAGTTGGAAGGCAGAATATAAACCATTTAACCTACTTCGAAATGAACAGCTCAATAATCAAAAAACAAAACAATCTGAGTTAATCCGAATTACAGTAAAAAACACTCACCAAATACCACAAAAAAAAGGAAGCGAAATGAATCGGGTATCTCATAATGAGTGGAACTGGCTAGCAGCAACCTTAGCAGATAATAACCGAAGTTAATGCTTACTGAAACCGAAAAATGCTAGCCTAACCATTGGCTCGTGGAATACAAGAGGCTTTACCCATTTATATAACTTCAAAGAAAACTGGATGAATGAGATAGATATAATATGCCTTCAAGAAACTTGGCTGGATATCTGCCCAATCGCAGAGGATTATGAAATAGCACTTAACCCTGCTATTAAAGGGATAAAAGGACGTCCAAGCGCAGGCATTTTAACTCTTGTAAAAAAAGCCTCTGGTTGTAGGCTGATGGAATATAACAACATATCCTACATTCAAGTTGTTACCATCAAAAGGAACACTAATGATGACAATAAACATCTGACACTTTTTGTCATTAATTTATATTGGCATCATAGTAAAGCTGGAACATCGTCCTTTGTTGAACATATTATGGATACAATTGACGAATTAATGATTAAAGACACCAGTGCTGGCCTGATCATATGTGGAGACTTCAATTTAGATCTTATGGAAAGAAGCAAGAATTATCTTCCAAGGAAACAGGATTTGATACAAAAATGGTCCGAAGAACTGACTTTAAGGAGAATCTCCAGACTGAATGGTAATGTCGAGGGAGACATACCTGCCAAATCTACCTGGCAAAGAAAGGAACAGAACTCCATCCTGGATTACATCTTTGTATCTGAAAATTTATCACCTCGTATTTTAGATTTCTAAGTCCTTAATACACAAGTCAGCGATCACAATATGATCATAGCACATCTTGAAATGCCACCACAATTATCCTCTACAACATGGAATTGGAAAATAATTCCCAACAATAGCGGCAATAGATTAAAACTTAATTCACATCATGTGAATATATTGAAAAAAGATTATGAGAAACAAATTGACCTGTTAGGCGTAGATTACACTCCCCTATTAGAACAGTATAAGATTTCTAGAAACCCAAATGGTATTCAGTCCCAAAAATACTCACATACTTACAATCCTGAAATCGTCATGAGAAAGAGAGAAATGCGCAAGGCTCTACGCCAACTAAAAAATGACAGCCACATGGATGCTCTAAAGAAGAGAAAAAAGATCAAACAAAACTATAAAAACTGGTTGATAGCACATCGTGCTTTAACAGAACAACATGTTGCTGAACAAATAATGAATTCTATGAAAGAGAAAAACTCTGCAGATTTTTGGTCAATTATTAATAACCAATCTGGAATACCAACAGCATTGAATAAAAACATGGTCACTGAACAAAAATGGATTGAGCATTTTTCAATCCTGTTCTCAAAAAAGGGTAGCACACCTGATCCTCCATTACCTGCACTCTCTCCTTGGGATATTCAGTTTGATCAGGCGGAAATCTTGTTAGACATCAAAAAACTTTCCAATTCTCGAGCGCCTGGCCCGGATGGCTTAACAAATGCCATGTTAAAATCTGATCCGGATGCCTGGGCTGAGTTTTGTAAGGTTCTGTTTGATAAAATCGCTATGGAAGGTATCACCCCAGTGTCATGGAAAAAAGCCATTGTTGTCCCAATATTCAAAAAGGGCAATCGATCAAACCCAATGGATTATAGGCCTATTGCCTTGTTAGATGTATTGGGTAAGGTTTATGCAACACAACTCCAACATAGACTGATGGATTGGCTAATGTTAACCAATCATATTGACGCCAGACAAAGTGGATTTGTGAAGGGTGTTGGCTGTTGCCTAAATTTAATACTCATTAACTTAATAAAAATGGACATGATTATGAAAAAATCAAAAGTGTACCTTGCATTCGTTGACCTATCTCATGCTTTCGATAGCATAGATAGGGAAACCCTTTGGACAAAATTTCAAAAAGCTGGAATTGTCCAAATAGCCTGTTACATGCCATCAAGGATTTGCATACCGATACTAAAATCTATATTCGGTTAGACGCAAACGGCACTCTATCAAAACCCATTCACACTTACTGCGGAGTTAAACAAGGGTGTCCTCTAGCGGCAATATTATTCAATGCTTTCATCTCTGACATTGGGGATGCACTTGGGAAAGCCAAAGGATTTGACCCCAAGATAATTGACACTCCTCTAAATGGGGTCCTGTATGCTGATGACCTTGTCCTAATGGACCTTACACCCATTGGACTACAACGGAAATTACATGTGTTAGAAAAATATGTCCAAGATAATGGTCTACAGATAAATTCGAGTAAATCTGTCATCTTAACACTTCAAAACCTGACTAAAGGTACATCCAAGAATTTCAACTGGTGCCTTAACGGCGAAATACTCCAAGAGGTAAAACAGGTAAAATACCTAGGTATGTGGTTAAATTCCAACATAAATGACCATACTTGGGTTGAGAAAACTAAATCAAAATGTCGTCAATTAAGCGCCCAAGCTATGGCCTTAGACAAAAAATATGGCAAGTTCTCATTGATTCCAACCTTAAAGTTCTACAAACAAAAAGCGGTGCCTGCGATAATCTATGGTGCTGAAACTGCGTTTGGATGCCCCGCAAGTTTGTGGGATACACTTGAAAACATGTTTTGGGGCAGAATTCTGAAAGTCGGTAGAGGATTGCCGGCAGTTGTAGTAAGATACGAATTGGGGCTGATTTCAATAAATGCAAAAGTCACATGGAATACTCTGTCAATCTTTCGTAAGATAATCCTGCCAAATGGCGCACCGCAAATGAAAATTCTTCATAATTTGGCCGACAATCAATCGAAAAAAGCTATTTTTTCAGCCTGGTTAAATCAATGTCATCAGATCCAAATGGATATAAAAAGCGATGCGATCACTCTGATGGAAAATCCAGATGCTGTAAAAAAAAACTATTTGAAATTGATTGGATCAACACCTGCACAGACAGAGCCAAATACTCGCTTATGAAAAATGTTCCCCCAGAAGGAAAAGCTTATAATTCAATCTATAAATATCTTGAAAAATGTCCGGACAAACAGAAGAGAATTCTGCTTATGAAATTCAGGCTAAATCAATTCAAGACAAAAGAGGTAATTAGACGATGGCCTAAATATGAGAAACTGAACCCGAACTGCAGATTCTGTGACCATTTTGAAGAGAATATCAAACATCTGGTTTTAACCTGTAAAGCTTTCTCTACGAGAAGAATGACACTGCTTAATACAATTGTGGCAAATAAACCTCTTCAAACCATGGAAGAATGGTGGATGGAATGTTTCACAGAGGCTAATAATAAACTAACACATGCCTTGACATTTCTCCTTAAAAACATTGAAGATGAACTAGCAAAATCACATGAAAATGGATGTAAATATTAGCCAACATGCTGTGTGATACATTTTGTCCAATTAAGTGTTTATTTTTTCTATTTACTTATGACTTCTATCGTTTATATTGTTTATATTCCTTACTCTGTGAAATTCTCTGTCTTCACCTGCTTATTGGTCAATTATGATATCTTTTTAAACGAGTAATCAAATGTAATGTTACTTCTTTTAAAGGTTTTTTATAAACCAATAAAAAAAAAAAATAATAATTACTTGGAGTTACTTGCATACTCCTGCGATAATTGTAATCTTAACATGTGCAATTTTGAGGCATCTGCTGTTTTGTAGAGCCTTAAATGTTGAAGAGCACTCTTATTTCTTCTTCTTTTTCTTTTTTTTTCATCTCTTCTCTCTCTTCTCTCTCTTCTCTCTCTTCTCTCTCTTCTCTCTCTTCTCTCTCTTCTCTCTCTTCTCTCTCTTCTCTCTCTTCTCTCTCTTCTCTCTCTTCTCTCTTCTTCTCTCTTCTTCTCTCTTCTTCTTCTTTTTTCTTCCCCCCCCGCAAGTGGACAAATTCACAGCCATTTAATTCAATGTGAAAACCACAGCTACCATTGAATCATGGGATGAAGAGATCCCATTTGCGACTGGGCAGCATGCCTGTAGGGAGAGACTGATATCACATCTGTCTACCATGTACATGCATGTAGAGGTACTCGGGGCATGGGAGGTAAGGTGGTGCAATAGGGTTATTGTTTGAATGCAATTACATTAAGCAGGCCTGGCAAATACTTGGGTTCACCATGTTCCACTCAGATCCAGCAATGACATACGCCTTGAACCAAAGCAATACTGAAACTGAAATATGGCTGATTAGTGTTCTCTTGCAACTCAGCAAAACTTTAGAAACTCACTACTCAAGGAACTAAGAACAGAAGAAAATCTAAAAATCTGAAAACTACTAAAAATGTGTCTCTTTAACTCTTAGAAAAAGAAACTCTGACCGCAGAAATAGGAAATTCACCATAATTAATTCTAAAACAATAACAAACCAAAATAAACTGGACTGGGCCAACGTAAGGAAAGTATAATATTGACACAATGAGGAATTCTGCCTAATCAAAAAAATGGAACTTACAAGAACGCACAGACCTTCACTACTAACCTTACTAAACATTTAACTTTCCTACAAACTCTGCTCAACCGCAAAATACAACATGCACCCCTTCCACAGCACAAACTGGAAATCACACCGCAAACTGCACTCCGCCCCCTCTGTATATAACTCAACTCAACCCAACACACTAAACCTCCAGCCCTACGCCACAGACACACAACAATCCCATATGGACCCACACACACCAAAAAACCTAAACCATACCATCTAGAAGCAAACCCAATACACAGTGACTGTTTTTTCCAAACTAAAGCTACCAACAGTGCAGCATAAAGCTCTCTTGCGGTATCCCTCTCCGTCCCACTAACAAACCCTCACCAAACCTCCTTCCTTTTCTGATCCACCCGAGTGCCTGTAGAACATGAAGAGATGTCACCAGAAACTGAAATGTGTATGTAATCAGTTTTCCATTTCAGTGGCACGGACCTTGTAGAAGATGATGGGACACGAACGATGAAGAGGCTGGCAGTGGGGGGAGGGAAGAAACCTGTGGAGAATAACTTGGGGATGTAGGCAAGAGTAGCGGCAGGAGACATTGCAGCAACATCAGAGGAAGGTGCTAGAGGGCTATTTTCACCCACACATACTAATGAAAAGCTAATCTGGTTACTCGATGGTATAGAAAGACAATCTGCACTGGTCAAAACCAATGTAAATTTAGGTAATAATGAAAAGTGAGCAGGCAGATGATTGTCGGGATCATGCAATTGAGTAGTAGTAGTTTGGTACATATTGCAAGGCAGACATCCAGACCACCAGACATGAAAAAACTATCCCTGAATGGAAAAAACTCTGTGCACCCTTTTGCATGGAAAAACATGTATTTTGTACACAAAAAAGGAACGAGGTGACATAGTCCCGTAGAATCAAATCGACACAGAGCTCTATTAGTTCCAAGCAAGCATGACTTTATAAAGAGAGACATCAAAGCACTCTGTATATATTCATCTCCTACCCTCCTTGGCTACCACATATATACATATTACCTGTCCCCTATAGTCCCTCGACCGATAGGTCACATCCTAATCTACCCCAGCCTCTAGCACGTGCTCCCCTACTCTGTCACCTTGAGTTCCTGCTACCTGATTGTCAGGCCTCCTAGAATGTTACCTTCCCTGGGCCTAATCACATGATGAGCATCTGGTTGTTAACATGAGCTCAATTGATACCTCAAAGGTCAAATAGGCCCTTTAGAATAAAGGAGGGCTTCGCTTGATACCAGACATGTGAGCGCCCCCACCATAGCCATCGTCGGACTAAATTTGTTGGTGTCGCCTCTTGCTCATCGTTTTACAAATCACGGGATGCCTGGAACTTCTCCTGGGTCTCTCAAGGACCATACCAGTCAGTCAGATTCGAATGGATTGTGTCCTCCCACGTATTCCTCATCTTAGATATATCCTTACCTTCAGCTTTGCTGATTTGGAATTTTTTTTTCTCTCTCCCCACTAGAAGGGGCTCCACTCGAGGCCGCAGTGTCGATGTGCCTCGACGGCATCCGTCGAACACCATCATCCGCTGTATAAATGCCTCGAGCGCGCCCGTTGGCCTCAGTTCCATTTTTCCGTTAGCTTCGCTTCAGATCATTACAAACGGCGCTTCAGTTTCGTGAGAAATAATGTTGTCTTCATCAAACCCTTCTACACTGGATTCAAGAAATGCCAGAAATGTGGGAAGATGTCGCTGACTGATCCCCATAAAAATTGCCTCTGGTGCCTCGGTTCCGAACACCGTATTGATGACTGCGGTTCTTGTCAGTCGATGACCCATAAGGCCTTAAAAGAATGGAGAGGTAAACTGGCGATGGGGGAGGGTTCATCGAAGTCTTCTTCGAAGGGTGGAAAAGACTCAGCTGAGTCTTCGGTAAAACACCATAAAAAATATAGGTTGAGGAGCAGATCCGGGAAGTCCTCTTCTTCGTCCTCCAAAAAGGCGGAAAAAAGACATCATCGGTCTCACTCTTCTGCTTCCTCAACGTCATCTGAGTAAGTTATAACATGTCCTTCAAGACATGACTCCCTGAGAAAATGGTAAGCATTTAGGGCTTCTATGTTAAAAAATGTTGGGAACGCAGCCTAGACCCCCCATCAAAAAATTCTAACGAAGACCATGACCCTGCTCACAAGAAAGGTGACAGGGGAAGATCTAAAATAAGAAAATCTGCCAAAAAATTGTCAAGGGTGTCATCCAGGGAGTCTAACCAAACACCTCATGGAAAAAGCCTACCGGTGCATAAACTGGAGGTAGAAGGAAAGAAAATGGCGTCAGACTCTCATGCGTCATCGAGGTCTATATCAAACACCCTCGAAGCCATTGAAGACAATAGAGCACAAGACGTCGACGACTCAACCTGAAAAGGTCACGTCGAGTGTACAGTTGACAGTTTGAAAGGCTCCTTCGACAGTGTCGATGGTCTCGACAATTCCATCGACGATTCCTTTCAGGGCATCGAAAGCTACCTCGACAATATCGAAGGTTGTTGCTACAACATCAACGTTTTTGTTGACGCCCATGCCTATACCAATGTTACAACCTATACCATCTGAAAAGGTTTTTCATCCTGAGAGTAGACATGATTTCTTTAGGACCATGTAATCCCTATATGGAGGAGAGTCATCAGCAGATGAAGAGGTTTCTCCTGCTGGTGTTAAATCTTGCACAAGACCATCCCCTGAGGAGTTAGTTGACCCTCAATCTAAAATACAAGAACTACATGAATGCTTACAATCAGCAAGTGGTCTGGATACCTCTCCAGAATATGAATTTGAAAAACCTGACCCAGCAGAACATGCTGATGCGGGCTATAGAAAATTAATGAGTGGAGTTACTGAATTCATGGGGTGGGGTCGAAATTCACCTATCAAGATGATGACATGATATCCTTTCAGGAGGACCTCAGCAAGACCCCATACTTCCCTTTCATGTCCTCTTACAAAGGAGGGTTAATACTGCATGGGAACATCCTGAAGCCATTCCAGCAGTTAACAAAATAATAATAATTCGGCACAAAATGTTTGTGAATAAATATAGACACTGTAATTCTGACCCAGAATACTTAAGTAAACACCCATCTCCAGAAAGTCTGGTAGTTCAAGCAGTTACCTCTACTAGAAATGCTGCATACCCCACAATTCCCCGGATAGGGATGATAAAAAGGTTGATGCATGGTCCAGGAAGATTTTTACGTCAGGGAGCATGGCTTTAAAATCCACTAATGTAACTTGCAAGGTTTACATATACCCTGTGGGACTGCATATCAGCGGCAGCAGAAAACATCCCAGAAGGCGAGGAACGTGATGGGTTCCTATCCATAATAAGGGATGGAAAAGAGGCTTCGGGAGAATGCCTTCGATCAGGTTTGGATACAGCTGACAGTATCTGTCATGATCTCTGCTTCCAAAAGGTCAGGACTTGCCCAACTCCCTTGGAAGCAGACCCATAACCCAGGTTCCGAGTGCCAACCAGTCCCAATTGGGACCTTTTGGACCCTGTCCTGGCGCCAGTGGCACCAGGCTCATAAATATGCCCAGTCCCAGCGCTGGAAGCGCCGGGCTCATAATGCTTGGGTGGACTTACCTGCAGCAGACCATGCTGCTTACTTACCTGCCAGTTGAGCCTCTAATCCTCTTCTGTTTGGGACTACTTTTCCTGTTGGGTGGGGCAGGAGCCACTCCCTAGGTTCAGAGCACTGGAACTCTTCTGGAAAGCAGGAACTCTTTTCTTACCTAGGCGAGGCTGTGGAAGGAGACACCTAAGCACTACAGGAGGCTATTTAAACCACACCTGATGGATGAATCTTGCTTTGCGTTATTCTGCATCCTCTGCAGCAGAACGCTCATCGTGTCTTCTGCATCTGATCCTGGGCCTAAGGGAAAAAGGCTTACCATCCTGAATCCAGTCTTCATCAACACCTATAAAGACAAGAAAGAACAGGTTAGCACTACGGTCTTCAGTGACAGCGCTTCTCTTACCTGGTCCATCGGCTGTCACCAACGCCTCGCGCTGCATTCCGCCATCTGAAAGACAAAAGCTTACCAACTCTTCGCACGCTCCGGAGGCCTTCGGCGCTGCATCCCGCATCTGAAAGACAAAAGAAGGTGCGTTTAAAGACATTGGGTAACTTTATTACTCACGTGCCATTACTCCTTCCCACGCCGAATCCAGTGGGTATTCCGGCACCCTTCAGCAGCTCCGAACTTGTACCTGCAAGATAAAAGGACAGTTAGTGCGCATCGTGAAGCAGGCAACAAGCGCTTACTTACGTGCTTCCAGGCGCTTCTATTCCTCACACGGGTTCCATCCTCAACTCACTTCAGCCCGTCATCCGCCATCGCCGGAACCCTGCAAAACAAGAGACATCATTACAAAAGACTTTAAAAGACATTTGAAATACTCCGAACTTACTGTTCGTGCAGTAAACGACGGACAGCAGTCCTCTGAGGTCAAGAGGCCTGCACCCTTATCCAGTGAAGAAACTGGTTACGGCACCCTGCCCCGAGGCAGATGGAGAGCTCGGCATTCACTTACCTAAGGTGAGAGCGTTAACCTTTGGGGTTCTACAGGAGAAGAGAAAGGGAAGAAGAGAGAGACGCCCAATAACCCCAGTTCATTAATCCCATATTTTCTATCTGCAGACATCTTACTTTTCGAGTCAGACATACAGTGCACAGAGGTCCAGCCCAAAGAGCCAACCGTGTGTTACACATCACCTTTGAAGATACGGTATTCGCCCAGTCAAGACCGGCGCCTCTGCGGGAATCAGGTGAGCGTTATAGTATCAGTAGGTCCATGGCATCTAGCACGGTGCTACGTAGATTTGCGTGGCTAAGAAAGTCAGGTTTTGCTGCGGATGTGCAATCCAGGCTTCTGAATATGCCATTTGACGGCTCGACGTTGTTTGGCAGCAAGGCGGATAAAAGTTTGGAGAAGCTACGACCTCCAGAGCGCCGGCAAAGTCACTCAGTGGCGCTGTAAGACAACCTCAACAACGCCCCTAAAGAGGCTCATCTTTCTGGAGAGGCCGTCCCTTTCAATTTTATTCCTCATTTGGAAGAGGAAGAGGACAGGCCAGTCAGAGAGGTCAAAGAAAATTTCCTCGGGGGCGAGGAAAAGGTGCTAGTCCTGCCCCAGCAGCGGCATCTGTCCCTTCAGCCTCTGCTGCAGCTGCCGCATAACGATTCTAAGGTTTTGGCCCTCCTGACCCCAATGGGAGGCAGGATCTCGCAGCATCTGTAAGAATAGCGGGGCATTACTTCAGATGGTTGGGCACTGGAAACAGTATCCCAAGGTTACTGCTTTCCTTGTCAAAAGAAACCTCAATCACCCACCGGGATACAACTCTGTCAAACATCAAGATCTGCTGCTGTTGCTGGAAGTCTTAACCCTGCTACAGAAAAGGGCAATAGAACATGTACCTGTAGCGAAGAGGAACAAGGGATGGTATTCCCCATATTTCCTCATTCCAAAGAAGGACAGGGGACTGAGACCCATCTTGGACTTGAGAAACTTGAACAAGTTCCTAAGGAAGAACAAGTTCAAAATGTTCATACTTTCTCAGATCCTTCAGGCTCTTCAACTCCAGGATTGGTTGGTATCATTGGACCTTCAGGATGCTTACTTTCATGTGCCAATCCATCTCAAGCACAGAAAGTACCTGATGTTTGCGTTTGTCAATTCTCACTATCAGTTTTGAGTTCTGTCATTCGGTTTGACCTCTGCCCCAAGAGTTTTCACCAGGTTGATGGCGGTGGTGGCAACGAGTCTCCGGAGAGCGGGGATTAATTTTACCCCTATCTGGACGATTGGATGATCAGGACACGTTCTCCAGAACAAGCCCAGGATCACCTGGTTTTCTCTGAATTTAAAAAAGTCAAACCTGATACCATCACAGAAACTCCAGTTTATTGGAGCAGTCCTGGATACTTGCTCGGGCAAAGCCTCGCCTCCCGAAGAGAGAGCTCACCACATTCTGCAGATGGTAATACAATTCCAGAATGCCCAGCATCTACCGGCCTTCGATTTTATCAGGTTGCTCGGCCTTGTGGCATTTTGCATTTTCCTGGTGCCAGAAGCCAGATTGAGAACGAGATCCCTTCAATGGGCTCTCAGGACTCAATTGTCCCAATTCTCAGGGGAAATGTCAGATCGATTGCAAGTTCCAGCAAAAGTAGTGCATGATCTACAATGGTGGGCTTGCAGATCACATATCCTCGGAGGAGAATCTTTTTGGCAACCATGGCCAGAGATAACAGCAGTAACGGATGCCTCACTCACAGGGTGGGGAGCTCATACCAACGAGTTGACAATTAGTGGGTGTTGGTCTCCATCGGAGTCTAAACTACACATCAACCTTTGCAGCCAAGGGCGATCAGACTAGCGCTGAAGGCCTTCCTGCCCTCTGTATGGGGAAAGAATGTCCGGATAATGACGGACAACACAGTGGCCATTTACTACATCAACAAGAGAGGAGGAGTAGGGTCACTACCACTGTGCAGAGAGGCAATGCAGCTCTGGTTCTGGGCAATACAAGAAGGGATCTCTCTATCGGCAGTTCATCTAGCCGGAGAGCAAAACACAGCGGTGGACGCTCTGAGCATGCAGAGCAGCCTCCCACGAGTGGGAGCTAGCTCAGAAAGTCATTCAAGAGATCTTCACCTTTTGGGGAACCCCCCAACTGGATCTATTCGCAACTGGTGTCAACCGTAAGTGCGAACTGTACCGCTCAAGGGAATTTCCCCCGAGAGGAGCTCTAGGGGACACGTTCGTGGTGGATTGGGAGTTTCCACTTCTGTGCGCATTTCCTTAAGTCCCTGTGATCTGCAATCGGGAGGTTGAGAAAGTTAAGGAAAACCATGATCCTAATTGCCCTGTATTGGGCTAGGAGAACATGGTACCCGGACCTTTTGGACATGTCCATCTGCCCTCCAATATGTCTTCCAAAAAGAGAGGATCTTCTCTCGCAAGAGGAAGGTCATTTTCTCCATCCAGAGGTCAGCACACTCAACCTTTACGCATGGCTTCTGAGAGGTTGAGATATAAGGATTGGGACCTTTCGGAAGACATGATGGAGATTTTGCTTTCGGCCAGTAGTCCAGCAACCAAATCTCTGTATCGGTGTCGTTGGAACAAGTTCAGTAACTGGTGCAGAGAAAAGAATGTGGACCTGTTTCAATGTAATATTCCCACAATAATATCTTTTCTATTACACTTGGCTAATCTGGGGCTCCAGGTTGGTACGATAAAAGGATACTTAGCAGCGCTTTCCATTTTTAAGCGCTCCTCAGAGGAAGAATCTTATTTTAAGATAGCTTTTTAATAATTCAATTCTTAAAAGGTCTAAATAATGTGTGTCCTCCAATACCTTTTCAAGTTTCCGTGTGGGATTTAAACTTAGTTCTGAAATTCCTCACATGCATTCCATTTGAGCCTTTACATTCTAAGGCTTCTTGCTTTGAAAACAATACTTCTTGTAGCATTGACATCAGCCCATAGGGTAATTGAGTTATAGGCGCTTTCTAGCGGTCCTCCTCACACCATCTTTTATAAAGACAAAGTAGTCCTTAGAGTAAAACCATCTTTCGAGGGGATTGGGTCCTCCGACGTATTCCATATGTATGACTGGTAATGTCCACAGCTGTGCTGCTTCGGAAAATCTTTGGCGTCTGCGTCGATGACATCGATGCGCCGTCCCCGAGGACCTCCTCCGACGGCCGACGTCACCAGATGTGATGAGTAGGACGCACGACGCCCATAGCCTCTGTTCCGTTTTTTCCGCAAACGTGTTCGCTTTATGAATCTCGGTACGCCTCGACTTGTTGGAGTTGCTGTTTTCTATTCTCGGTTCGTTGAACCTGTTTGGTTGGTTGTGAAGACCTGTTCGTGGCGATGTCTTATCTTCGACCCCACGTCCGGGCTTCAAGAACTGCAGGGACCCTGGGTCCAAGATGTCGGTCACGGACTAGCACGACGCCTGCCTCTGGTGCCTCGAGGAGGCCCACGATACGGACGACTGTCGACTGCCAGTCGCTCACTGCAAAGGCCTTGCGAGAATGCAAGAAGAAGCTGTCGGTAGGCTGGGTGTCTAAGCCCCGGAAGTCGAGGTCTGCGGGGCTTTCGACCGATGACTCGAGGGGTGACTCTCTGCGTCGTCGTCGGAAGTCCGGTGGGTCTCCTTCCAGGAGTCGGTCTCGCCACTCCTCCGCCTCTTCTAGGCATTCCAGGAAGCGCCGGCATAGGTCGCCTTCCCCGTCCTCTTCCGAGGACTCCGACCGTCGGCGGGTCGCTTATCCCTCCATGCAAGCGACACCGGAGGAATGGGCTTCCTTCGGGAAGCAGATGCTACCGATTCTGGAATCGCAGGGCACCGGTCCGTCCGCGCCTCCGAGTGGGGTCGGTCGGCACCGGTCGAGAGACACCACCCGTACGCCTTCGGGCTCGGGTGGTCGGCACGGCTCGCGGGAGAGGTCCCGCTTGGACAAGGGTAGCCGTTCGCGCCATGCCCGTTCCAGGTCCCGGACCTCAACGCGCTCGAGACCGCGTGATCCTGTGCCGTCTTCGAAGAAGACGTTGACGCCTGTGGCGCCGAGGTTGTCGACGATTTCTCTCGAGGTTGTCTTCGAGGGGGTCATCGGCGCCCAGGTTGTCGAGACACGCTCAGAGCTCCGGCTTCGAGGACTGTCTCGACGCCGCCGATGCTGACGGCACTGCAGCTGTCGTCGATGCCGATTTGCTCGACGTCGACGCCTTTTCTGTCGACGCTGGCGCCTTTCGAGGCGGTGGTGTCGGAGGGGCCCCGTGGCACGGGGTTTGCCCCTAGAAAGGCTATGGCTAAGGTCCGGCACTGCTTTGGTCCGCAGAGGTCTTCCTCTCCCCGTCTGGAGTACATTTCAGAGGGTGATGAAGGCTCTGATGGCGGCCTGGTTCCGGTTGCGGTTCCAGATGACCTTATCTCGGGCCATAGCCAGTTTTATGACCTGAGGCAGTCGCTGCATGATGCCAGTGGACTGGACACCTCTCCCAAGGTGGAGTTTTGTCGGCCGGAGCCTAGCACTCATGCCGATTCTTCATATCAGCGCCTTATGTCTCGAGTTACCGAGTGCTTGTGTTGGTCAGCTCCCCCAGGGGAGTTCGTTCAGGATGATCTCACTGACATCCTTGATCTCGGTCCACCCACTGACCCGGTTTTGCCTTTTCATATGCCTCTGCAGAGAAGGGTGGCGGCTTGGACTGCTCCGGAGAGAGTCTCCCGGCAGTGGGCAAGTCTTTGTCGCGAAAATACCGTCAAGCCAGTAGCTACCCCTGCTACTTGTCTAGGCACTCCACCCCGGAGAGTTTGGTCGTGCAGGCGGCTACGGCCCTGGCAAAGCAGGCGTTGTATCCTACCATCCCTCCGGATAGGGACGACAAACGTTTTGATGGCTGGGCGAAGAAAGTGTTTTCTTCGGGGGGTATGGTGCTTCAGGCGGCCAACTCCATATGTGCCTTGTCTCGTTTCACGCACACTCTGTGGCACTGTGTTGCATTAGCGGCTGGTCATATTCCCGAAGGGGACGAACGGGATGGTTTTCTTGCTATGGTTCAGGATGGCAAGGATGCTATGTGTGAGGCCGTTCAGTCGGGTTTGGACTTGGCGGATTGTGTCAGCCGGTCCATGGCGGCGAGCACCATAATGCGCAGGTTTGCGTGGTTGTGGAAGTCTGGGTTCGCTCCTGATGTGTTGTCCCGGCTCCTCAACATGCCTTTTGACGGTGAACACCTTTTTGGCAGCAAGGCTGACGAGAGCCTTGAGAGGTTGCAGACCTCCAAAGCTGCAGCAAAATCGTTGGGTGCTGCAGTTCGCCAACCTCTGCCTTTTCGTGCTAGGGGACAGCAATGGAGGGGAGGTTCCTTTCGCTATTACTCCTTCAGTAAAGCCAGAGGAGCTAGCTGTCAAAGAGGCCATCGTAAGAGTGCCAGAGGTGGAAACAAAGGTACTCGAGGTGCCAAGGCCGCTCGGGCAGTTGCCTCTTTGCCCTCAGGCAATGCCGCAGCCGCTACCACTCAGTCATGAGGCCAGGTCCCATGGTTCGCCGGTTGGGGGAAGGCTGGCGCAGCATCTTGTAGAGTGGCAAGCCATTACTTCAGATGTGTGGGTTCTGGAGATCATAACCCACGGCTACTGTCTTCCTTTTCGGCAGAGGCCTCACGACAATCCACCAGGGAACCTCTCTTTGAAGAGTCCGGATCCGCTCCTTGCGCAGGAAATTCAAGCCCTGCTGGAGAAAGGCGCCATAGAACTGGTGCCTGTAGCGGAGAGGAACAAGGGATGGTATTCCCCTTTTTTTTTTATTTCAAAGAAAGACGGGGGATTGAGACCCATCATGAGCTTGCGCGGTTTGAACAAACTCCTCAGGAAGGACAAGTTCAAGATGGTGACTTTCTCAAGTCCTCCAGGCCCTTCAACTTCAGGACTGGTTGGTGTCTCTCGACCTCAAGGATGCTTACTTCCATGTGCCGATCCATCCCAAGCACAAGAAGTACCTGAGGTTCGCGGTTGGCGACTCGCACTTTCAGTTTCGGGTCCTGCCGTTCAGATTGACCTCTGCCCGAAGGTTTTCACCAAGCTCATGGTGGTGGTGGCAGCGCATCTCAGGAAAGGGGGGATTCACCTCTACCCCTACCTGGACAATTGGTTGATCAGGGGGAGCTCCTGAGCAAGTCCTGGATCATCTGTCCGTCACCTGCCACTCCCTTCACAGGCTGGGCTTCTCCCTTAATTTAAAGAAGTCCCATTTGACACCAACGCAGTGGCTCCAGTACATCGGAGCAGTGCTAGACACGTCCCTGGGGGTAGTGTTTTCCTCATCAGGTGAGGGCTCTTCACATTCAGCAGATGGTGCACAAGTTTGTTTGCCCACAATCTCCCAGCGTCCCAGTTCTTGAGACTGCTCGGCCTCATGGCATCCTGCATTCTTCTGGTGCCAGAGGCTCGTCTGCGGATGGGGTCTTTGCAGTGGGCACTCAAGCTCCAGTGGTCTCAGTCCTCCGGCAGGCTGTCGGACCCTGTTCAGGTGCCGCCCTCGGTAGCCCGGGACCTTCTGTGGTTGGCCGTCGAGGGCAATCTGATGAAGGGGGCCCCATTTTGGCTGCCCTGGCTGGAGGTGACGATCGTGAGGGAAGCATCCCTCACGGGATGGGGAGCTCATGCCAACGAGTTGACAGTCAGCGGTCGTTGGTCTCCGTCGGAGTCCAGACTCCATATCAATCTGTTGGAGCTGAGGGCCGTCAGGCTGGCCCTGAAGGCTTTTCTGCCGACTGTGGGAAGAGTGTCCTGATTCTGACGGACAACACAGTGGCCATGCACTACCTCAACAAAAAGGGGGTGGGCAGGGTCACTTCCGCTGTGCAGGGAGGCTATGCAGCTCTGGTTCTGGGCAATCCAGCAGGAAGTTTCGATCTCGGCAGTTCATCGCGCCGGAGACGACAACGAGACGGCGGACGCTCTGAGCAGGCAGAGCACGATCTCTTACGAGTGGGAGCTGGCTCAGGAGATTCTCCTGGAGATCCTCGCCCTTTGGGGGACCCCCCAAGTGGATCTCTTCGTCTCCAGTGTCAACCGGAAGTGCTAAAGGTTTTGCTCGTGGAAATTTCCTCTAAAAGGAGCCTTAGGAGACGCGTTCGTGGTGGAGTGGTCATTCCCACTGCTGTATGCGTTTCCTCCATTCCCCGTCATCCCGCAAGTGTTGCGGAGGTTACGGAGGCTCAATTCCCGGATGATCCTCATTGCTCCGGCGTGGGCCAGGAGGACGTGGTACCCAGACCTTCTCGACTTGTCCATCTGCCCTCCACGTCGTCTTCCCTACCGAGACGATCTGCTCTCACGGGAGGGGGGGGTCAGGTTCTCCATCCAGAGGTCAGATCCCTCAATCTTCATGCTTGGCTTCTGAAAGGTTGAGGTATAAGGATTGGGACCTCCCTGAAGACGTGATGGAGGTGTTGCTCTCGGCCAGGCGGCCGGCAACAAAGTCTATGTACCGTTGCCGTTGGAGGAAGTTCTGCGACTGGTGCAGAGTTCAGAATGTGGATCCTTTTGAATGCGACATTCCCATGGTTTTGTCTTTTTTGCTTTCTTTGGCCCACAGGGGCTTGGAAGTGGGGACCATTAAAAGTTACCTGGAGGCGCTGTCCATATTTAAGCGCTCGTCTGAAGAGTGTTCCTATTTTAAGATTCCTTCAATTTCGCAGTTTTTGAAAGGGCTCACTAATGTGTTCCCTCTGTCACCTTTTTTGGTGCCAGGTTGGGATTCGAACCTTGTTCTTAAGTTTCTTATGGGTGCTCGGTTTGAGCCTTTACATTTTTGCCCTTTGAGGCTGTTGACTCTGAAAACTGTGTCTTTGGTTGGGGTTACTTCCGCTTGCAGAGTGAGTGAGTTACAGGCACTTTCAGTTAAGCCACCCTTCACTGTGTTTCACAAGGACAGGGTTGTCCTTAGAGTTTGTCCTTCTTTTCTTCCGAAGGTGGTTTTGGATTTTCATTTGAGCCAGAAGGTTGTTCTTCCGGCATTCTATCCTCCTCCACATCCTGGTAAGGAAGAGGAGAGGCTCCATAGGCTTGATCCCCGGAGAGCGTTGAGCTTTTATATTTCGCGCATGTCCTGGGTCAGAGTGGATGATCAAGTTTTCATTGGTTACGCTGGGAAGCGTTTGGGACAAGCTGTGACGAAACAGACTTTGTCTCGTTGGATTATTTTAGCTATCTCCGAGTGTTACCGCTTGGCGGGTAAGGACCCTCCGGCTGGCTCGCGGGCCCATTCTACCAGAGGAGTGGCTGCGTCTACTGCCCTGCAGAGGGGTGTTCCTATTCGTCACATCTGTGATGTAGCCACCTGGGCTTCAGTACATACTTTTGTACGTCACTATTCCTTGATTCCATCAGAGGGCAAGATCTGGCCTTTGGCAAGGCAGTTCTCTATTCCGCAATTTGATTGGGCATGCTAAATTTGTATTCTAAATTCTTTCCCACCTCCTTGTTTGGTACTGCTTTGGGAGTCTGTCATAGATATGGAATAGGTCGGAGGACCCAATCCCCTCGAAGAACAAGTTACTTTCTTACCTGGTAACGTTCTTTCGATGGGATGGTCCGATGACGTATTCCATATCGCTCCCTCCCTGCTTTCCCCGCTGCAGTCCCTGATTTCTTTTGCGATTGCAGCTTGCGTTCCGCAAGGCCTTGTGTGTCTGACTGGCAGAATACTGGTGGCACACCTTCTGGGAAAAAACTATAACTGAGGCTATGGGCGTTGTGCCTCCTACTTATCACATCGGGTGACGTCGGCCGTCGGAGGAGGTCCTCTGGGACGGTGCATCGACGTCATCGACGCAGACGCCAAAGATTTTCCGAAGCAGCACAGCTGTGGACATTACCTGTCATAGATATGGAATACGTCGTCGGACCATCCCATCGAAAGAACGTTACCAGGTAAGAAAGTAACTTGTTCTTTTTGCCAAAAATTGTTTCAGATTTTCACCTATCACAAAAAATAACACTGCCTACTTTCTACCCCCCCTCCTCGCGCAAGTAAGGAAGAGGAACGGCTACATATACTAGATCCCAGAAGAGCTCTTAGCTTCTATATTTCAAGATTGGCAAAAATATGTCGGTGTGATCAACTTTTGTGGTATACACTGGCCGCAAATTAGGACTTGCTGTAACTAAACAAACATTATCTAGATGGATAATTTTGGCTATAACAGAATGTTCTAGATTGGCTGGGAAAGAACCACCAGATGGGCTGAGGGCTCATTCAACCAGGGGCATGGCAACTTTGACAGCACTAAAAAGGGGTGTCCCTGTACAAGATATTTGTGCAGCAGCCACATGGTCATCCATGCATACGTTTATAAAACATTATGCTCTAGATTCGACCTCTTCTCAAGGAAGTCTCTTTGACAAATCTGTACTTCATTCTGTACATGACTAGAAGATTTATGTACTCCCACCTCCAATCCAAAACTGCTTTGGGAGTCTATCTAAGATGAGGAATATGTGGGTGGACACAATCCAATCGAAGAACAAGTTACTTATTAACTCTAACGTTATTTCGATTGGATGTTCCTCCCACGTAGTCCTCATTGACCCTCCTAGCCAACCCCACAGTACAGTTTGCATGATTTACACTCTAAATTCTTTTAAGGCGTGGGTCAAAAGAGGCACGCCATTAACTACAATCCAGTGGCTAAAATATACGAAAAACACTGAGGCCAACGGGCGCGCTCAAGGCATTTTTACAGCGGATGACGTCGGTGTTCGATGGATGCTGTCGAGGGACATCGACACCGCGGCCTTGAGTGGACCGCCCTCTGGTGGAGAGAGAGAGAAAAAAAAAACTAAGCAACAAAGCTGAAGGTAAGAATATATCTAAGATGAGGAATATGTGGGAGGAACATCAATCGCAAGAACGTTACAGTTGGTAAGTAACTTGTTCTTCTGATGGATTTAGGTGTTCTATTTTATGGGCATCTGGCAGTTCAAATGGGACAATGATCTGGAAATAATAGCAAACTGTGTGAAAAGCGGGGAACAAGAAATTCCTGTAGCAATAAAACATTCAGTAGGTACCATGATGCAGATGAAAACTAGTGTGGGGGTACAATGGAGGTTCCTGCGAAAGCACTGAAATTGGCACCAATATTTTTACAAGGCAGAGTGATTGGCCCACAAGCCAAAGAAGCCCCCATCCCTACATATAAGCAACTCTCGCAGGTGGATAATTTCCTAGGGGGCGATGAAGGATCCCATATGACTGTGAGGGCCCCTCTTTCAAATGATTTAAGTGTAAAATCGTTTGCTAAGGCTGTAAATTCTGACAGTGGAACAAGATCTGTCCACAAACTCTTGATGGAAAAACCGAATAGCATTCCAAAAACCACGAGGGCCTTGGGAAAGAATCAATCGAAAATCAAAGAAGATGAAGATTACGTTTCCGCAAAAACTCACTCAATGAGATTAAGAGCAGTAGTGGAAGAAGTGAGACACAATGAGGTATGTCCCTCTATGAGAGACTACCCCAACTGTCCCTATGCGATATCTAAAGACCTGGATGAGAAGACTGGGTGATGAGAAGACTGGGTGATGAGAATAACATGAAACTCTTGAATAGGAGTGTAATCCTTGCGATCGTCAAGAAAGTGGATGAACTATTTCTCTTTTCGTCCAAACGACATAGAATATGTGCTTTTTCCAAACAACCCTAAAATAGAAATCGTGGAAATTGGACTAAAATACAGGGTAGGCGCTGATGCTATTCTTGCCACACCTAATTTAGAGGTAGAGGGACTAGAGATATCAGGAGAACCACTGTCCGATTACAGTAGAAAGGGTAAAGAGACTCAAGATGCCTATGGCAGAACGGATGAAGCAAGTGACTCTCATTGGCCATCTCGCCTGAAAAATCCCTCGGCAGCTAAAGGGCTGGTACAGAGTGGTGTGAGCTCAGAAGACATGAAAAGGCTCAATACCTGGACCCTGGTTCCAAAAATAATTGCTCAGGTTCTCCAGAAACTGGGCCTAGCGTAGAACTCTCTAGTATCAGGAAATTCAGCTAGCTGGATGGAACATAAGGGGTTCCAGTGGGTTGAAGAACAAGACAGCGAGTGAGGCAATTATCAACACATATGACCTAGTAGTCCTCCAGGAGTCATGGCTGACTTCAAATTTCGAAGTGGGCAGCTTCACAGTAATTGATCAAAGGGTGCAGACCTGTGGAAAGGGAAGACCAGCGGGGGTTCTTCTGGTTGCCTTACGAAATAGAATATGCTCTGCCATAACTGATTAGCAACATAATCCCAGGAATTTTGGCGCTAAAAGCATGCTGGAAAGCAAAGACCTGACTCGTCGTTTCTTGCCTTAGCAATGACTCGGTGATAGTGATCAGTATTTACTGGAATCCTGCCACAATAAATTTATCTTCCCGGATGAGTTGGCGGCTGTTCTTTTTCAGATTAAATTGAAGTATGGTGCAATATACATAATACTGACAGGAGACTTGAACTCACAATGCATTAAATACCAGCTGAACAATGCCACAGTAAAAGAGCCCAAACCTAATGGTAACCACTGGCATTACTTTTTATCGGAATGCAATCTCTTTATTGCAAACAGGAATATAAAGGGCCCCCGAATTGCCCTGGTCAAGAGGAGACAGTGGTCAACGATTGACTGTTTCTGTCTAAAGCGCTGTTTGATTACTGTAGCCTTTTTTCTGTAAAATTGAACACATTTAGCAATCATGATATGCTTGGGGGGCAGGAGAGGGGGTTCCTAACCATGAAGGTCCTGTCTTGGTAAACTGCAAAAGAAATGGATTATCCTGATTTGAAGGGGTGGATCCAAACTAAATGAGGGTATAATAAGGTCACTGTAGAAAGCCACTGTATCAGAACTCCATTTCATTTACAATCATCTCACATTCGTGGAACTCCTGTGGTCTATTATTCTGCTGAAAATAGGGTGGCACGTGGTAAAAGCACTCTTTTGCCCAAGCCACATGCTTCGGGGAGAGAGACCTAACAAAGGAAATGAGA
Organism: Ambystoma mexicanum; assembly: GCF_040938575.1. Taxonomy (NCBI): domain Eukaryota; kingdom Metazoa; phylum Chordata; class Amphibia; order Caudata; family Ambystomatidae; genus Ambystoma; species Ambystoma mexicanum. The sequence goes on from NC_090921.1 coordinate 702,649,421, forward strand.
ATGCTGAAAAATGAAAGGTTACATAAAGATAGACTATAGGGCCAAATTAAAAATAATAAGCTCAAAATATAGGAACTGGTCAAAATCAAAGAAATATCTGTGTCTACAGCAAGACTGGGAACAAATGCTTCAAGCAGTGGGCAGGGCAAACCATTTTAGGTCCCTCATTAATTCTCAAAACTGTTCCCAAAATAGTTTACAGAGTAATTTAATGAGCTTTGGCAGGCACATTTTCTATCTTTATATGCCCAATAAAATATGTCCCTGACCTCCGCCTGACAAAATAAATTGGGTGAGGAGTTATGATCAAGACCTAATAGAGGACCTAATAAAGAAGTCCTCGCCCTCTAGAGTAGCGAGCCAGAATGGGCTAACAAATCAGATCTTATAATTTAACACAGGGCTTTGGTCAAAAATATAATTGAACCTTTTTAAAAAGGTAAAGAATACTATGATCATCACTGAGTCATGGTGAGGTGCTATAGTCCTCCCAATCTACAAGAAAGGCAATTAGGCAGACCCGACAAATTTATCGCCCAATCTCGCTTCTAGACGTAGATGGTAAAATCTTCGCAGGTATGAACTTGAGGTAATTGGAATCATGGGCAGAAAAGAAGGGCATTTTATCTAAATATCAAACATGATTTAGTCAAGGACTGTCAACCTCATTAAACGCTTTAATCGGAGGTTCTGCATCTAGCAGATCTTTTTTAAAGGGGTGCCTCCTTTGTTTGTAGCATGGATTGATCCGTCACAGGCTTTTGATACCATAAATAGAGCATGCCTGTGGCAGAAACTCGGACAATGGGGCCCTCACGTCTCTTGAGAATCCTAGTTGAGCTTCACAAACAATCTCACTTGAGAGTAAGGCTGAACCTGCAGGGCGAACTGCCGGCACCTATTTCCACGGGTAGAGAGGTTAGGCAGGGCTGCATTGGTGCCCCTTGCCTCTTTAATCTGTACATGGCACACCTGACGCTCACTTAAGGCAACGTGGCTTAGTGAGTCCAAAGATCGGCCCAAATAAACTAAGTTGGGTTGCCAATGCGGACAGTCTCTTCCTGCTAGACCACACCCCCGTTGGCCTACATGATCTGTTGAAAGCTTTGGAGTATTATGCACAGCTAAATGATTTGAAGATCAATCCAGCAAAATCCAGAGTTACATTCAAACGACCTCAGACCAAATCGGCGGCATACAAATGGTCATTAGCGGGGCTCAATATCCCTGTAGAAAAGGAAGTCGCTTATTTAGGCTGAAATATTAGATCCTTTCCATCCTTATGTCATGTTAGGATAGTTCTAGAGGGTAAGCTAGTACAACTTGGCAGCCAGATGAAAAAAATAAATCCGGCTTACTAAGTTCTCGCTAGAACCCCTGATCCGGTTTTACACTGTCAAGGTAATTGCCATACTAACATACGGTGTGGAAATATATCCTGCCATAAAACTAATGAATTGGGGGACAGGGGAGGCTTTGAAGGCAAGCTCTGGAAAAATGTTAACCCTTCCCCAATGCCTCCCTGTGGCAAGTCTACAATATGAACAGGGTCTCCATTCCCAGAGGTATCATGCCGAATGGAGGTTATTACCGCTCTATAGGCAGATCATTGTCCCTAAAAACAGCTCAATACATGTTGACATAAAAACAATGTTGGAAGATAAAACAAATCAATTTTTAAGAACCTTAAGAACTTGTGTTGGTAATACTATCTATTTGTGACTGTCTTGAGAAAGATCTGACGGAAAACCCAATGTACCTAAAAGGCTGCTTGAAAAAATCAGACTGGATTCAAGTAGCAGAAATGCATAGCACTCTAAGCTCCACCAGTCACTATCGCCTTTCGATAAATCAATAGGCTTCTGGGCAAGATATTTAAAACGTTTCCCTAATCCCAGATATAGATCATACTTTTAGATTCCGCTTGAACCCATTGCCGAAAAAGGAAGATCCTTTTCATCAGATAGAAGGAACATTATGAGGACAATCTGTGTCTCCTATGTGGTAAAACCAACCCGCAAACCCTGAGACACACAATGTTGGTTTGTGAATGCACAAGAGAAATGAGAACAAAGGCGTTCTCAAGATTTGTGGACAATGAAGGATGGATAGATACGCCATCATTTTGGGAAAGATTAAGTTCAGGTCACGAACAACAGTTAACATGGGAGGTCATAAAGTTTCTGCGATCAGTGAATGTAATGGGAATTGACTGGAAGGTCACAACTTGTTCAGAGTGCTTCTGTCATATGTTCACTGCAACGAGTCTCTTGTGCTCTGTTCATATGTCCTTTTACACAATGCTTTTATGTTACAGAAATGTAATTTTCCTTTAACTATCTTTTGAGAATCTTAGTTTAGATTGTGTGCTTTCGGCTTGCTCTTGTTTAGTAAAGGTTTGTAACAAACTGTATACTAATAAAGAATTTTAAAAAAGATGCCCATTATTCTGGGGGGGTGCTAATGTTCTAAATCTAGGCCGGGCCTTTTGGCAGCTAGTGACCTTTAACCTTGCCCCCATCAGTGTGTCCTTGGGGACAGGCGCAACCCTGCCCATGTTCGGCCATTCACATTCCTTTCTGGTTTCACAGGCTCATAGCTCGATACAATAAAATGTTTGAAGGCCTCCATGTACGGTTTCACTGCTGGGGCTTGGAATGGGAATTTGATTCAAAACTTGTTACGGCACTATGTGGTTACTTGAACAGGGCCTGCAACGTACTAGGCCACATTGCTAATATGGCGATGCTCAGTATTTCTCACATACAAACCTATATTAATACAGAAACAGATGAAGATTGGCAGTCTAAAATTATTGGACATGGTACTTTGGGAATGAGAATACATTTCCCCACACATCTTCAGCACACAAGAGGAAAGCACGACCATTGAAAGTGGTGAACCTTTATTCAGAAGTCTTGTCAACTTCATTAATCATATCAAATTCCATTTGATTAGTTGCAGCTTATCTCTTCAGTAGAAGTGGTTTACTAATTAGGGTGCTTACAAAGTTATCTATGCTTCAAGTTAACTTCATGTTTTAGCTCTAGCACAAATAAGTATTTACCATCTTCGCATAACACTTTCTTTTTTTACTCTGGACTATTCACACTTGTTTCTTATCCTGCAAGCAGACAACCATTCTTTTTAGTAGAGCCATCATTACATCTGTCTCTTTAATCCGTGGGTTGCTTGCCGTTGCTTCTCATCTGGGTGAAGTGTACTAAATCCCACATTTCAGCCCACCTGTCACGGCTCGCTCCCTTCGCTCCCGTTCCTGCCACTTGGGGGCATGTTTTGGGGTTTATTCCCTACTGGACATTTCCTCCGAACCTTATGCTACAGTGTTGTGATGAATTGGGAGCGCTAAAACCTTATTTTCCAAGTTACTTCCCTTCCGGATCCATTCCAGGTTTTTGGCAGCCAGCATGCTACTTTAATCAAATGACTATACTTCCCAGAATGCCTGGTTCACTGCCTCACCTCCTCCCTTGCAGGACAAGGTTGGGTGGAGGATAGGCAACACCTGTGGCTGCAGGTGCAGCAGGCGGCACACCTGAGGGGTGTGCTCGTTAAGGAGCTTTAAAAGCCTCAGTTTACTTCAGTCCAGCGCTGGTCATTGTTGCAGTGTTCCTGTTGTGACTGGTCCCTTGTTCCTTGTTCCTAGCTTTTGTGCCTAGTTCCTAGTTCCTGTTTCTTGTTCCTCTGCCCTGGATTTCGGATTTATGTGCTTAATTGATTTCTGCTTTCTGGATTTCCCTTTCTGTCTTCCTCTGTCTGCAGCCCAATTTGCCTGTGTTCTCTGTTTCTTTGATGCTGTCCTTTGCTACTGAAACACTTGATGCATTAGTCTTTCCCTTTTTAGATTTAGCTTCCTGCCTTTTCTCCTTGGATGGGTTTCCTTTTGTGATATCAGTTTCCCTGCTCCTGATCCTTACCTTCTATTGGGATCCATTCCATGTTTTCCATTGCACTTCTGCATTTATTTCCCATTGATTATTAGGTGTGGGGTGCTGTTGTAACTAGTCCCTGTGTGAATGCCTTTTGTTTTCCTCACTATTCTACAATCACAATTCCTACTTGCCCCTTGACTTGGGTCTTATGAATTTAGTTATCCTCCACCCATTGCAGTTATAGCCTTCTGGGTCCCTGTTTGATCTACTGGGTTCGTGAATTTACTGACATTCAAGTGGTCTTTCCGGTCCTCGTGAGTACTGTTTCTAAGTTCCTTATTCAGTATCATCCAGAGTGTCAGCTCACAGATCCTGTCCTTGCTTGCCCTCTACGTGGGCTTAGCGCTGTCAGTATCTGTAATAGCATAGTGGGTAAGGAGTTTGCCGACTTTCCTTTCAGTCATAAGGAGGTTCTAAGTGCTTACCCCACATCCCTTTTCATATATTGGTATTATTGTTTCACTCTATTTGCACTCCTGGGTTTTAGTATACACAAGTCTTGGGTATTGTATGCACGTTGTTAGATTCAAAGTTGTTCACTGTGCGATTCCGTGCACATTTCCCTTGCCATATTCATTGCCTTCTTCCTTTCTTAACACCACCACACCTATGAGTAGGTTAGCCTCCAGGAGTAAATGCTCAACGTCCTGCCGGGCATCGCCGCTTTCTTTCTAGATGGTAGCTTAAAATGAAGTAGCTATGATGCACTAAGCTTTTTGTTCCCTTGGTAGCCCATGTTCTAATTTCAAAAGGGTTTTGGTACGAGTTCAGGTGCATGCCATTTTGCCAAGTCCTTTCAGATACTTTAGTGCTGCTCACTAGAATGTTGATGTTGGAATGTTTCAGTTTATAACTAAGAGTTATTGCCTTTTAGCTAGAACAGCTAAAGTTATTATGATGTGAATACCTTGTTCAACTGGCCTATATTAGAGGATGTGTGGATTCTGTAGTTGACATTTACTGAAGTGACGTTAGAGAGCTTGGAGAATGGTTAGCCAATAAATTGGTTTGTCTTTTCCACTGCATTAGATCTTTAGTAGTTTCACATGCTATATGAATATTCCCCATCTTCATGCCTAGATTTCTCGGTAACAGAGCAGTTTTCATTTAAATTGTAAAACTGCAGTCAATTTAGTCGTCACTTATTTGTTTTGGTTCATCTTGCCCTGCGTCCAATGGGCAGCATATGCATCTAAATTCCTCCTCTACAGGCTCACTTCTGATTTTCCCCCACATTCAAGTGGTAGGAGTCTGCTAACAGTTTTCTGTGTTTCTTTGACGTGTTATTAATGACCACTAGACGGATTCTTCAGAATTTTCACAATATTTGGATGTTTAATTTATCATGGTTGTTTGTGTTTTTTTAGGCTCTTGGGTCCCAGATCCTCTTCGGAGGAGCCCTCTCCAGCACGCCCCAGTCCAACTGATAGTTTTGTTTAAAACAGGCCTCTTCAGCCTCTTCTGGCACCGTGGCTGATCAAAAGGCTAAAAAGAACCTTTTGAAGGCATGCTCCACCTGCCATTTGAAAAATGTTGGTGGACGACCAGCATGAGCAGTACACATACTGCCTGTATCCAGATCACGATGTGAACTCCTGCTTCATTTGTTACTCGTTTGCCAGTAAAACCCTCAAACGGTAATCAAAGTTTAGTGACTTGGCTGGATTAGGGTACACTGATTTGAGTCCAAGTCAGGCTTCACTTCGCCATATACCTAAAGAGCATACTCCCTCTTCTAATAGGGTGAGGTCTCATGCGGATGTTCATTATGGGAAGACGGTGAGGAAAGGACCATTCTACCCATGCTCAGGTTGCCCCTGTGGAGCAGGGCAACATTAAAGATTCCATTCTAAATGGCCAGTGGTCACGACAAGTACCTTGTCTACAGCCGCATTGATGAGTCTGTTTCCATTTAGCACTCCTCAACAAAATCTCGAGCAACAATACTGTAGACACCATCTTCATTGTCGAGCCATAAACGTAAAACTCTGTCCACAAAGCTGTAGATGATGACTTCATGGTTATTGACCCATAGACCTTACACTCTGTCCAACCCATAGACCGTCTCGTCAACAGCAACCTCATCTACTGTTTCTTCTGCGGATGTTCCGTCCACAACTGCTGCAGTTGCACAGTCCATGGCAAACTCCTCTTCTGGTCGACCTAAAGCAGCTGTTATTTACACTGGCTCCTTTGTCCCATCAGCTATTCCAGGTTCCTCGCAGGTACCTCCTGAAGATATTCTGGAGCATGTCATCAACACTGATTTCGAGGGCTCAGGAGTTTTTTCCATGCAAGAAGATGAGGAAGACCTCTCCTTACAACCACCTCCGATTAAGCACACACCCACCTCGCATAATTTATGTGTTGGTCCGTGTTCATCTTCAGTTTGGTCTTGCTTCACCTGATTTCTCAATGGAAATATTGTCTTTCATACGACGACACTACAGTTCCAGGGTGCCTTAAATATCCCCGGTTGAGGAAGCACAAGACCTAACTTGGATTTACTTGCATCTCCTTGGCGCCATTACCATGTCCAGTACCAGTCCTTCTCCCATATGTTCAGGGCCCTTAATCAGACTAGAATGCCTAGTTAGGTGATGCCTCCTCTCCTACTTCAATAGATGGATTTGATGGCCTCATCCGGCGGGTGGGTGAGCCAGATGATCTTCCAGTCATGGATCTGCCTGGATTTGCCCCATGGTGGGAAAGTAAGGAAGGTTTGCTACACCAGCAGAGGGAACAAACTGGGTAGACTGTCTCAATCCCGGTCTTGGACAATTTTTGGGAGGATGGTATTTGAAGAAACCCTATTATCAAATAAGGAATCAACCACATACATCATCCATTCCTCATAGGTGACATCTGGTTATTATAAACCTACACACTAAAGTGTTATGTATCAAAAAATGTATTAAGTTACTCATCAAATATTAAATATAAAACCTTTTTGTTTTTCTACATAAAAATCTTTTCCTAAAAAAATATTTGTACTTTGTGCAAAAAAGTTTTCTTCTTGTTTCACCCTTTTTTTCATTTGAATCAAAATAATGAATACATATTACCATAAATGTGCAATTAGATACCACCTTTTGCCATTGAAATTCATTAACACAGCAATACATCTATCCAACATTTACAAACATCTGTTGTGTTTTTCAATGCGACCCAACATGTTTCTGTCGAAGACCAAATTATGTCTGACATTCATCAGGGGACTCTCGTCTTTAAATCAGTGTCCCAAAACTTGATTCCATAGGGGTGATCTGTCCGCGAACCACTGCTTCAAATGCCAGAAAGGTATCCCACTCAATGTCGAGGAAATGTTATCCAATCCTTATCACTTCGGATTATACATTTTCATGAAAACCCCAAACAAGGACCGATTTAAGAAGACTTATTAGAAGGCTGCCAGACAACACCCCAAATTACTTCCTTAAACGCAGACCAGCCCGGACTCTTGTGTCCGCAGCGGCTTGCAAGTTCTCAGATAAGCCCTCTTACCCGTGTGTGGTGCAAACGGATAAGGACGGAAGACGTCTTTGGATTGTTCCCACAATCACCACCACTGTTAAGGCGGCCACCCTTTGACGATCCTGTCCCGTTACGACCTGGTATCATGGTACACGATGGGACCCAATCTTGAATTCTTGCCTTATAAGGATGAGTCCTTCGAGCTTCTGCGTAAAGGGGAGGCCGCTTCAGACCGCACCATCTCTGTGGTGATGCACGTTGCGGACACCAGATTTTAGCAGATGGGAAATGGTATAGTCCTATGCTGGAAAGCTTAGTTGAAGGCAAAAAAGTTCTGCTTGGATATTCAGGCCTTCTCGTAATCTCTGCTCTGCCTCCTCGACTACCCTTGTGGCTCCTCGCCCTCCCTGTACTTACTCATGCTTCTGCTCTTTCTTCCTGTTCTACTTGCATGGAATTCTCATCCCCCGGACATCTGAGAGGCGGTCCACACAGATTTTTTCAAAACCAAACTAAAAGCCTACCTCCTTGCCTCAAAATTGACCTCATAACCTACCTCACATCTGCCTGCTAGCTAACATGTTTCCCTGGCCTGTAACCTGCCTCTGTCCCTCACTTCCTCTTCCTCCTACCGCCTACCTGCACTTAAAAATGTTAAATGGTGACTGTTTTGTTTACTCCCCTCCACAACCCAGTCAGAATGTCCCTCAAACTCACCCCATTGTAAGACACTCACTGCCTGCCATCAAATTTTATTTTCTATCTTTTGGATGTTCTTTTGTGATCAAAAGAGCATTTTTCCTCCTGTATATAAATAGATAAAGCAATTGAGACCAATGCTGACACCGGACTATATTTGGGGACTGTGCAGCAATGCCCTCAGTCCTTTTGGTCTGGGAAATCCTGCTTCTCCAGGAAGTCACAGGACTTTCAGCTTTCCTATTGCTCCACAATGTACACCTCTGTAAATGCCTACAGAGGAAAGCATCCATCCTACAGGGGGAACCAGTGTTGATAAGGATCCACCTGACTAAGAGTACACACTGTTGCACTGTTTTGACCAGGCTGTGAAACCGCCCCTGAACTACCACTCTAGTAGGTCGGCGCTTCTCCCACTTCCGTCAAAATTGGGAAAACCTCTCCACTGAAAAGTGGGTTCTATCCTTGCTTCGGTGAAGTCGAATCCTAGAACTCCTTTTGCGACCACCCAACATGTCTTTTCTCATTTGGAGAGGGAGGTATCTCCCTGCGCTGTGAGGTAAAGTATGCATTCTCCTCCCCAAGGGTGAGATGGAAAGCATCCCTCGCACGCAACTTGGTTAAGGAGTGTACTCAAGATGCTTCCTGGTGAAGAAAGTCAGTTGGTTGGCGGACCATTCTGGACCACCACCTCCTCAACAAATTCATCCGGTCACGTTAAATTTGTTTTTCCTTCTTCCTCCCTGGATCAGAAGACTCACTCCTCGCCGCCACACAAAATTCTTGTGATTCTTGGTGGCCAGCCTCCACTAACAGTTCAAAGCCCTTCCATTTTGCCTCAAATCAGCACTACAGACCTTCAGAGTGCATAGCCATATGTGCGCCCCACCTGCATAGTCTCGGGGTACGTATCCCTTTCTCGGCGATTGGCATCAACCTTTCCTTAAGCCCAAGTACATAACAGAATCACTATAATCTGCTTATCCTTGCTGGAATTCTCCATACATTTCAAGAGCTCCTGCTTGCTTCCTTCCCGGGAGAGGCTGTTTCTGGGAGCCCAGCTGAACAGGTCTCTTGTGGCGTGACCCCATCTCCCGACAGGATGAGAGCAATTCTGGCAAGGACCTGTCTCTCCCGGAAATTAGTTAAAATGTCTACTTTGACACCCTCTGGACACAGATTGCTGGGACTAGTAGGTGTCCCTTTCGATGCATTCCACAAAGCTTTATGATGGTGGTTGATACCCTATCTCATTCGGGGTAACCCTTTCCAGTTCCCAAATTACCAAGCTACTTTAACTACTGATGCTTTCCTGGAAGGTTCGGGAGCCCACTACGGCAACTACCACTTTGGGGGTCTCTGGTTTTAAGAAGACAGACGGCTACACATCAACGTCCTCGAATTGAGAGCTGTGTTCTGGGTGCTAAAATTGCGTCGGCTCCACCTACAAGGGAGAAGTTGTTTGGGTGTTTACGGGCAACACCTGTTTTACATTTGGAAGCAAGGTGGCGTCTGATCGCTATTCCTCTCCACAGAACCTCAAGCACTATGGAGGTGGGCTCTGGCTCACGGGATGTTGCTACTGCATTCCATCTGCCAGGCATTCACAACTCAGTTGCCTGTTCACTCGGCAGGAAACTATGCTCTCACCATGAGTGGCAACTCTACCACAAACAGGTGCTCCGCAACTGTCAAACGTGGGGAAATTTGCCAGCAGATTCCTGCAACACGGTAGCCATGGGGATGCTGATGGATTTCCATGGCTGAACACTCTCCTTTATGCATTCCCGCCATTTCCCCTGAGGTCCTTCAGTCCATCACTCACTCAGTGCCGACTGGTCCCAGCGGCGCCATTCAACTACCAACAGTTTTCAACCTCCTATCCAGGGACAACTGAACAGTCCTGTACCACGACGTGCCCCTCTCAACCTGAAGCCTGTCCCCTGCTTCCCTAGAATTGTGACAAATCCCAATGCCTCAAGAGTGCAGGGATGTACTTGCAAAAGTGTGTGCACCGTCTACACTTCATGCTATAGTAGTAATTGGAAGAGGTTTACAACTTGGTGTGCAACAAACGAGATTCATCTTTGGCACATCCAGCCACAGGACCTGCTGCAGTGTCTGCGATCCCTGGCCATCAGTGTTTGGCACATTCGCCAATTAAGGTCTACACTATATGAAGATACACCCACACTTCGGTGCACCCTCGCTGTGGTCACAGCACCTAGCAAAGGAATTCTTCAAAGGCATTTTTTCCTGCATTTCGACCTGTTTGTACACCTGCCTCCATCTGGGAACTCACTGTGGTTCTTTCTAAGTTAATGGGGCTCCACTTAGTGTCCTTACACAAGGCGGATATCAAATTCCTATCCTGGAAAACGGCATTAGTTGTTGCCATTACCTCTGCCAGGAGAGTGGGCAATAGCCAAGCTGTCTCCTGTCAACCGCCCTACTTGGTCTTCCACAAATCCAAGGTTCAGCTGTTCACTAACAAGCCGTCAGTCCTGCCTTTTTTTTTTGACTCTTCGTCTACTTTGGTGGAGCGGTATTTGCATTCTTTGGATGTAATGAGGGCTTTAACATATCATGTGCCCTGCACAAAACAATTTCACAAGTCTTCCCAGCTGTTCGCAGCTTTTGGTCCTAAGGCAGTGGGCAAAGGACTTACTAAACTCTCTATTTCCCGATGGTTGTCTGCCTGCATTTTGTAGTGCCATCACATCCCAAAAAGGCCGCTTGCTGGTAGGCCGGGCGTACTCAAGTAGGATTGTATCTTCAACCACGGCCTTCCACTTCAGTGTCCCGATGTCCGACATCTACAGAGCAGCAACAAGGATATTGGTACATACCTTCACTTGGTGCAACTGCATCGACAGACTCCACAGAGGTGTCTAGGGTCGGGCAGGCAGTACTTTGCTATTTATTAGGTTGAGAGGTGAGCTTTCTCCAGGTGAGCCTTATCCTCCACACATTTTGTATTGCTTGTTTTTATTGATACTGCTTTGTACTGTATTTATTCATACAGCATGTGAATGTATGAAAGATTCAGTGATGGTGGAGGAATACGTTACCTGTTAATCCTGCTCTCCACAATTGATATCTTTCAATTATTCACATGAAACCCTCCCTCGTACCCTCAGAGCTAAGCCTCTGTTTCATCTTGGCACTTTTACATGTTTTGTGCTAATCTGAAGTGAGCCTCTAGGGGAGGAGCGGAGGTGCATTCTATCCATTGGATGCAGGGCAATATGAACCAAAGAGAACACTAATGTTCTCTAATGAACACTTATGCCCACCTGTGAGTTGCTTTTTTTCCAAAATGCCCACATTTCCTGTGAGCCCACTTAGCCAGACCCTCCAAATAGTCTTCCCGAGCCCCCTGTGTCCACAGATGAAATGTCGGTGTGTTCATCTGCAACAGAATTAAAACAACATTCTAATAGGTCAGTAGTACAGTGTGCATCCACATGATACACTGTTATGTCACTTTATGATGGCATTTCCCAAATATCCTGCCACTGTTCCTTTCCCCACAATTCTTTTGAATGTATTCTCCATCCATTCTTTTATCATGTTGGCAGCCACATAGCTAGCCCATTGGCCTCTGACCATGAATCTGTGTACACATGACATTGACCAGTTATCTCTTGTTTCAAAGCTTGATAGACTGCATAGAGTTGTGCAAACTGACTGCTCTTCCCTTTCCTGGACGTTGTCAAGATCTTTTTTTGTCTTGGGATTAAATGACAGTTCTTTCCATTAGCGCTCAGTTCCTACATAGCGAGCAGAGCCATCAGTAAACCAGGCATGCTCGGTCTGTTCCACTGTCGAATCTCCATAAGCTACTCCCCATTTCACTGGAGACTCATGTACATCAGTCACTTCCTGTGGTACGTAATCTACAGGTGGTCTTTTGGCCACTTGCTGATGTAATTTTGCCACTTCACCCATTCTTGATTTGGCTCTGTCTTGAATGTACCATTTCCATGTCATTATGCTGGCCTCTTGGGCGTGACCTATCCTGTGACTTTTAGGAGCGCTCACTACCCACTGCATAATTCGATTCGGTTCTAATCAGTGCCTCATGACCCACAGTCAATTGTTCTGTATCAATCAGAGCCAAATAACATGCTAGTAGTTGCTTCTCAAATGGAGTGTGCTTATCACCTGCCTCAGGTAATTTGCGACTCCCAAAATCCCAAAGGGACTCGCTTGTCTTCCTTCTGCCACAGACTCCAGGTAGCATAATTTCTCTGTATATTTACATTTATACATATACATTTAACTCTACTTCCCCTAGTTTCAAAGGCCACAAATCAAGCACATGTTGCACTGTGTCCTTTGCCAATTCAAAGACTCTTTGCTGCTCTTCGCCCCATTCAAATTCGTTTTTTTTTTGGGTCACTTCGTAAAGTGGGGGCCAAGATTTGCACTAAATGTTGTATGTGCGATCTCCAAAACCCAGACAGGCCTATGAACTGCTGTGCTTGCTTTTTGCTCATGGGAGTAGCAAATTCAAGTACAATTTGCTTGACCTTTGGCACTATCTCTATGGCCGTTATGATGCCATTGAATTCCCCAAAATATCAGTCTCAACTGACCCTTGAATCTTGTTAGGGTTGATTTCCCAGCCTCCTTATTAATTGCTTTCAACTGATTTTGCAGACTGCGCTCACAGTTTCCCCTGAATCAAAATATCAATGTAATGTGTGATCTGTATGTCAGGCTTTCATGGTATCTTTTCTAAGTGTTCTGCCACCAGCTGGTGACAGAGTGTGGGGCTATGCAAGTACCCCATAGGCAATCTTGTGAAGGTGTACTGACGCCCACCCCAAGAAAAAAACTGCTCCTGGCCCTCTTCGGCAATTGGCAATATGAAAAATGCATTTGCCAAATCTAGCACAGCGTACCAGGTTCCCTCAAACGTATGTATGTTCTCAATCAAAGTAACTATCTGGAACTGCAGGAATTAAAGGGGAGTGTTTATTTAACTCTCTTGTCCAAAATGATCTTCCAGCTCCCATCCCCTTTCTAAGAGGCCAGATTGGATTGTTCCAAGCAGTAGCGATTGGCCTCAATACTCCTACCTCGACATATTTGTCGATGGTGTCTGAAATTTCTTTGTGCCCCCTCCCACTCCCCCCCGGGAATGGGTTATTGTTTCATTGATACTGTTCGTGGCCAATGGCACATGCACCAGTGGGATTTTTAATTTGCCTACAATAACTTGTGTACAAATAAATGCTTTTATTCCAAATTGATAAGTTTTACCTCCTAACCCTAAAGTCAACCCTTCCGAAAGGGGGAGGGTGGCAGTGCAGTACATAGGATCAAAAGTAATACATAAATAGAATAAATAAACAATAGGTAAAAGGTGCGGGCATCTTGTGGCAAGTGCAGGGGTAAGTGCAGACATAAATTGTCGAGAGCTGGTGGGGGCTGCAGGGATACAGAAACAGCCCCCAAGTGCAGGGGCTGCCCGGGAGGCCGTGCAGGCGTGCAGCTGCTGGGAGAGGGGACCTGGGCCCGAGAACAGAGGGTAGTCAGGTGACCAGTGCAGATTCAGTCAGGAGTTCAGCATGGGAGAGGAGGAGAAAAAGCAGAAGCAGAGAGGAAGGTCTTGAGGTGCATCCGGAACTGGAGATGGTACTCCTCAAGTTTCAGGGAGGCTGTTCTAGAGGGTGGCCCCAGCCGGAAAAAGATCTACCACCAACTGGTTTCTTGTAGAAGCGACTGACCTGGAGGGAGTTTGAGGCGGATGAGCGAAGAGCTTGAGAGGTAAGATATTTAGGAAGAGAGAGTTGAAGGTATTGGGGCACCAAAGCCCAGAAGGCCTTGTGGACAATGGAGAGGGTTTTGAACTTAATCCTCGCAGCCACTAGGGCCCAGTGCAGAGATTTCAGTCCTGGAGAGATGGATACGATCCCTGGGCTTGAGGCCAAGGATAAGTCACACAGTCCTGTTCTGGATGAGTTGCAGAGGGCGTAGAGTAGAAGCAGGCAGATTTAGAAAGAGGCTGTTGCAGTAGTCCAGCCTAGAGAGAACCAGAGCTCTGGAGACCGTGAGCTTCTGGGGGAAAGAGAGGAAAGGAAGAATACCCCCGAGGAGGTGCAGCTGGTAGTGTGACGACTTAGAGACGTCAGAGATGTGAGGAGAGAAGGAGAGTGTGAAGTCGAATATGACCCCAAGGCTTTTAGCCTTACAGGTGGCAGAAGGAAGAGGGCCAAGGGAGGCAGGTCAGAGGGCGATGGGAAAGGAGGGAGCAGGTGTGCCGATGAGGAGAATCGCCGTCTCTGGCATTAAAGCAGAGCTCATTGGCGGCACACCACTCCTGGATAGTAGACGGTCAGAGATGAGGGAAGGAGAAGAGGTGGCGAAAGGGAGTCTGAAAATGAGCGTATTGTCGTCCACGTAGCACTGAAAGTTGGGGCAGAGAGCGACAGTGCGGTGGGCACAAAGTGCCAGGTATTGGTTGAACAGCCAGGGAGAGAAAGCCACTGCTTTTCTCAACTCTGCATATGTTGGCTTGTACTTGGAATGAGTTCCCATAGACCTTTCTCCCTGCTCCTCCGGAGACAAAGAAGGTGAAGTGTCACCCTTCTGCATAGAAATCACCTGTCTTTTGACTTGCATGTAGTTTTCTTTCCCAGCAAGTCCTCTCTTCTTGTACAACTCGCACAGTTCTCTGGTTTCACTACCATCTATTTCTTCCTGTGGCACACCATCTTTCAATCATGCAAAACATTCTAAGACACACAGGCTTCCACAATGCGACCCTGTTACGCGTGCCCTGCCATAAGAAATCTCTACATGCCCCATGTAGTCTAGCAAAAAACCCCTTGGGTATCATGTGTGGAATGTTATTGAAATAATGCAGCAGCCTAGGTAGCACGACCATCTTAAGCATAGCACCCCGGCCCATCATCGCTAAGGGTAGTTTCTCCCAAAACCTCATGCACTTCTCGATCCTCCCCACTGCCAATTCAGTATTGTGCCTGTGTTCCTCCCCGGTCGTGTGATATACGTCTATGCCAAGGTACCGAAAGGTGCTTGTCGCCCATGGGATTCGCAATACTGGCAACCTCTCAGCCGGTATCCCCACATAGCCGCCCTGCGGGAACAGGGTGGATTTCCGAGGGTTGACCGCTATACCAGAAAGCCAAGCAAACCTCTCCATCACCTCCAAGACATATTGCAGGTTCTCTTCAGGGTATTGGAGGTACAACAGCATATCGTCGGCATACAGGGATATCAGATGGCTCTCCCCCCCCACCTCTATGCCCACCGGGTCATACTGTTGCCGGAGGTAAATTGCCAAGGGCTCAAGGGCCAGGATGTACAACATTGGGGACCAAGGACATCCCTGCCTGGTGCCTCTACCTAACTGCCACCTATCCGACACTACTGCCCCCGTACGAACTCTGGCTAGAGGCGCGCTATATAATAATTCGGCCCACCTCCTGTACCCTGGCCCCATTCCGAAGTGATCCAGTGCCGCCAACAGCCACGGCCAACGAACAGAGTCGAACGCCTTGACCGCATCCAGCGCCACTATCGCCATTTCGCCGTCTTTGCTACATCCCCATTCGACCACTCTGTGTAGGCGTCTATGGTTGTGGGTAATGTTCCTGTCCGGGACATAGCCCGTCTGGTCAGGGTGAATCAGCTTGCCTATCACTCTCCTCATTCTAGCCGCCAAGACAGCTGTTAGGATCTTGCTGTCCTGGTTCAGCATTGACAAGGGTCGATAGGAGCCGCAACCGTGTCCCGGTGTATTGTGCTTGGGGAGTGGCACTATGACCGCTTCCCTGAGTGATTCTGGTAGCTGTCCCAGCTCAAACGCCTCATTAAACATGTCCAGCATGGGTGGGAGTACCTCCTCCCCATACGCCTTATAAAACTCGCTGGGGAACCCGTCCGCCCCCGGGGCCTTGCAAGTGGGCAGCTGTCGCACTATTTCTCTGAGCTCTTCCAGAGTGATCGGAGCATCCATCTCCACTCGCTCTTCATCGCTGATTCTGGGCAGACCTATATCCCCGAGTACTTCATCTATCTCCTCTCGGCTCCCCCCTTCCCGATCTTCATACAATGTTTGGTAGTATTCTGCGAATGCCCCATTTACCCCTTCTTGCGTATCGATCTCCGCACCCCCTTCAGTGATGACCGATCGGATCGGAGCCCTAGGGGTTTCGCTCTTATATAGCCAAGCGAGGAGCCTGCCTGTCTTGTCCCCACCCGCATGCAACCTCTCAATGTACTTCGTATAATTCAGGTTACAAAGTCTGTCCCAATGCCCAGTGCACCGCTGCTGCAGCTCAGTAACTACTTCCACATCGGTCCCACCCTTCTCCAATTCTTTTTCCAGCTCGATCTCGGCCTCTCGCAGGTCGGTCAGGATTCCGCCCATTAATCCCTTGGACTTCGCGATAGCAACTCCCCTCATCACCACCTTAAAAGCCTCCCACAAAGTACCAGCCGATTTGACACTCCCTGTGTTCGACTCAAAGTACGCGACTATCTCCTCCCTCATGTCCTCCTTGAATACCGGATCCCGTAGCGCTTCCGCCCGAAGGCGCCATGTTGGAATCCGTGCACGTGGGGGGCGCAGCCGCCAATGCATGATTAGGGGCGAGTGGTCCGAGAGGACCCTCGCCCTGTAGTCAATCTGTTCACACTCCGTAAGAATTTCTGGAGTGGCAAAAAAGTAGTCGAGCCTCGTGTGCAGTTGGTGCGGAGCCGAATAGTGCGAATACTGCCTCCCACCCGGGTGTCTCGCTCTCCACACGTCTACCAGGCCTAGATCCGCTAGCAGCGACTGCAACACCTTGGCCGCTGGGCTGGGCCTAACCATTTTGTCATCCGACCTGTCCTCCCTGGGGTTAAGCACACAATTAAAGTCTCCACCCCAGATTACTGTGCTCCCCATCCCTTCACCGAGTCTCGCGCACAGTGTCTTGAAGTAAGTCGCTGTGTCCTGGTTGGGCGCATAAGTGTTTATGATACAGACAACTCTACCTTCCACAATCCCCCGAACCATGGCCAGCCGCCCGTCCGACTCCACAACCTCCCCCAAGAGCTTGAACGGGACATGTGGTGCAACCCAAACCAGCACTCCCCTGGCATATGCAGAGAATGTGGATCCAACCACTGTCCCCCTCCATTTTCTCCGCACCATTTCAAGTTTATCCCGTGTCAAATGCGTCTCCTGTAACAAGGCCACGTCTATCCTCTGCCTCTTCAAATACAACATGACCTTATTACGCTTCAGGTAGCTATTCAACCCTCTAACATTCCATGTCAATACCTTAAGGTCTCCCATGATTTATCCGTAGCTCCCACTTCCCCCTCTGGTCTGATCGCCTCCCCCCAGTCCCGCCTACATCCCTTCTCAGTTTCTTCCCCAGGCTCACATAACAACTAACACCCCCCACCCCCCTAACCCAACCAACCGCCCAGCTCCATCCCTGGATCTCAGGCATCCCCGTGTTCGGTTCTCTACGGAAGCCCCCGTAGAGAACCCGACATGGTGTCACACCCCACACAGTGACTAACCTAACCACACACTGGGGTACGAATAAAACGGCCCTCGGGTGCCCCCTACACATTTATATCCGCGCTTGCGGACCATGTTCGCAACAGTTAAAAAATGCATCCCCATCACAAAGTGGCAAAGACTATATTCCAGTCCAAATGTTCAAAGTCCGCCAGGCCCACTGTTTCACTTAACTCTCCCTGCTCCGTCCGCCATCTGCTCATCAGGCTCCTGAGGGCAGTTCTGCGCATCGAGCCATTCCATGACCTCCTCAGGGGTGTCGAAAAACAGCGTCTTAGCCTTGAAGAAGACCTTAAGTTTGGCTGGGTAGAGTAACATATACTTGAAACCGGCCGTCCGCAGGCGCCTTTTGACCGCCCCAAAGTTCATCCGACTGCGCTGCACTTGTAGAGTGTAGTCGGGGTAAGCAGAGATGGTTGCCTCCCCTCGCCGTATGGTGCCCCCTTTACGAAAATGTTCCAGAATCTTCTCCCGGTCTTTGTAGTTGAGGATCTTGGCGATCACGGGCCTGGGCGGATTACCCGGCGGTGGCCTTCTGATCAGGGCCCTTTGTGCCCTCTCCACTGCAAATCCCTGCGTTAGGGCACCTCCGGTGATCTCCTGCAGCAGCAAAGTCTCAATAAAATCTGTGGGATTCTGGCCCTCAGCTCCCTCCGGTAGGCCCACAATCCGGATGTTGTTTCTGCGGGCCCGACCTTCTGCCTCTTCAGCCCTGCTTTCCAGGTTGCCTACCCTCTGCACCAGGGCATGGATCTCTCGTTTGTGCGCGGTGCATTCCGCCACAGTCGGGCCCATCTCCTTCTCCAGGGTCTCTGTGCGCTCGGCCAGGGTTCGCACATCTTGCCTCAGGAGGTTCACGTCTTCCTGTACCGCCCCGACCTGAAGTTCCATCGCAGTTTTCAGTTCGGCCACCGCAAGTTGGAGTTTGGTCTCCCATGTCGCCTTCAGATCTGCGATCGCTGCCAGGACCTCCTGGTTCGTTCCTCCTGCGGCCATCTCCTTGGGCTGGGCCTTTTCTTTGCTCCTGGTCCCCTCGGTGCCAGGCGATGTCTTGGCAAATTCGTCGAGCGTGGGCTGTTTATTCTTCGCCCTCAGGAGCTTGCTCATCATATCTTCGATCAGGAGCGTCCCTTCGATCTCGCTTAGGCCCCAGGCCTGGGGGCACTATGTCCCCCCGTCGCCACACAGTTTCGGCTACCTCCAGTCAAGCTTGCTTTCGCTGGATCGCGCTGAACGTGAACTGAGGGAATCGCCTCCAGAATCCGGTCCCCGATCCTTTGTCCCAACATCAAGCGACGGCAGCCATTTTGTCTGCCGGCGAAGCTCCGTCCCAAAAACTTCACGCGGCTCCTGAGTACACAAGCGCTGCACAATCCCGTATGAGAAGGCATCCACATGTGCAGCCGAGCTTCGCATTTACAGTCATCACCGTCTATGCCACATCGTAGCGGCCGTTGCGCGGATTCAGCCGGATAATGTTCGGATCAGCGGGAGCTCCCGTTCAGGCACGTCCTTTCACATGGCGTCCAAGCCACGCCCCCCTTCCGGGTCAGACTTAATGCCAGTAGAAGAGGAATACCTTATGTTTCCATCCCAATCATTAATGTCCCAATTTTCATTAGCTGTCGAAACAGCTACCATTTTGCAGTTATTAATTCTTCCTACGCATTTTAGATCCGAATTGGGCTACCCTAGCAGCATTTTCCGAAATTTGTTGAAATCTGGAGGCCTTGTCACTCCTAATGTTCACCTGCAACTGTGGCAATAAAAAATATTGTTTTTGTGTTGCCACTTCTTTCTAAATGCCTTAATTCCTCTTAAAAATGTACAGTCCTTTGTACCTTATGTTAAGCTTCAAGTGCAATACAACCTCTTCTGCCACCCCCCCCCCCCCTTTAATCACTGGGACCTTCTGTAAACAGGCAGTCACATCATCAGGCTGTGAGCTAGCCAAATGATCTCCGCATTGCTCACAAAAACCAGAGCTTTATGGTAATTCTCTAGCTAAAGCATCAAACGGAGCACAATTTCGACCAGGAATCAATCCTTCACATGATCCCCTGCTAGCAGGTAACCTCTTATGTTTCCTGAAGAACTAATGCATATTACCACAAAACTACACACTAATTCAAGCACAGTGAATAAATCACTGCTGTCGCTTTGTATTTTATTTATATAGCGCGCCAAGCCCGAGGGCATCTGGGCGGATTTCTTGAAGGTTACAGTTACATATATTTACACCATTTTATTTTTTATATTGTATTTATTCTTTTTCCAAATGCAAACAGTATAATCGACAGTATATACACCCCCCACCCCCCCACCCCCCAGGGCATTATCGTCGGTCCGTAGGGGTTCCTACTATCCTCCTGAATATATTAGATATTTTGATATTATGGGGACACCACTGTTCCATGTAGTCTTACTGTGTAGTCTTGGACCGTTCCCCATTCCTTTGCAAATACGTCCCCTGTGCCTTGGATTGTGTGGGTCACTTTTTCCATTGCCATTTGAGCCCATACCTTCTGGAGCCATGTGTATGTCATAGGAGTGTCTTTCTTTTTCCAGTATTGGGCAATTGTTGTCCATGCTGCTATGAGCAGGCCTATGAAGCTTCTCCATTGTGGCTTTTTAAAGTGCTTGGCTCTTTTGTCTTTCATTCCACATAACCATACCCTTTCCCCCAGTTGCTCCACCTCCGGAAACATTTTCCCCATCTCCACCTTTACCTCCTCCCAAAATGGTTTGATCCCATTACAGTCCCACCACGTGTGTATCCATGTTCCCACTTCATCGCACCCTCTCCAGCAACGATTTGATGTTTGGGGAACATTGTGTGCAACCTTTCAGGGGTATAGTGCCTTTGGGTTGTTATTTTGATCCACATTTCCCTTGTCTGTGCAGAACAGGTCATTTTGGGAATCTGTGACCACAAGTACCTCCATTGTTGTGTTGTGGGTTCCTCCCCAGGGTATTCCCCCATTTAATCATGTATGACCATTTGATTTCTTCGTCATGGGAGTTTATGAAGGAGTATAGTAGCGAGACGCATTTCTTCACCTCTGAGTTTGAGGTAACATATGTTTCGAACGGTGTGAGGTTTCTTGTGGCTACCCTTGTAATTTCTGGCGACCTTAGCCAATGTCTGAGTTGCTCATATTCATGTGTCTCCCTTATTGAATTGTAGGCGGGACTTGCAAACCTCAAATAATCTGATTTCTTTGTCAGTGAACATTTCCCCGATTTTTGTGTATCCCTATTTACACAATTTTACAATTGAATTACATATACAGTTGGATACAGTTAAATGTTTACAAATGCATCGCAAAGGTACATGCAATTCTTGAGGAGGTTACGGTTACATATATTTACACAATGTTACAATTTAATTACATATTACACGTACAGTTAGATACAGTTGAATATTGCATTGCAAAGGTGCATAGCCGAGGTTATGTGGGCAAGAGCGAGGTGCACAGAGCTAAGGCTAATGGTCCTGCGCTACAAGCCAGGTTTTGGCTTTAATTCTAAATGAATGGAAGGAAGGTTCAATTTCCCCCCCACCCCACCTGCCTTCTGAAGCTTGAACCTCGGTAACAGGAGGCAGTGTGCTTGTGCCCCTCGATGGGAGCGATCAAAATTGTTGCGTGTGAAAAGATTGGACAGATATTTCGGTGCCTGATTGGAAGGCATTTATGTGTGAGTGACAGAGATTTGAAGGCAATTCTTTGGCTGACCGTGTAAGCTGAGTCTAGTATCTGAAATATGATGAGTTCTGGGATTATTCAGTGCTGCCCTAATGGCATTATTTTGAATTACTTTAATTTGTTTATATTCCGTTGGCTAGTCCCTAGATAGAGCGCATTGCAATAGTGTAGTTTCGACAAGACAAGGGTTCTAGCTAATGTTGTGCAATTGGCGGTGGTAAGAAGAGTTCGACAGGCAGTGATGAGTTTACATGTGCAGGCCGTAGAGGAAATTATGGTGTTATTTTGCCTTGTTAACCTCTTAAGTGCCATTGAGGTTCCCCCCCCAGTGCCAACAGGTTTTTTTTTTTAAATCGCGGTATTCACCGCCCAAACCCGCCAACATTGCCCCCCTCATTAACCCCTTAAGTGCCACCGACGAGCCAGCTCGTCGGTGGCAACCTGGAGCAGTTTTTACCGACGAGCCGGCTCGTTGCTGGCATTTAAAGGGTTAAGGAAAGAGTAGAATCGAAGTAAATGCCAAGGGTTTTAGTATCCTTAGAAACCTTGATGGTGTTGCCATTGATGATGAATGAGTCAATATCAGAATCTAATTTATTGAGTCTAGGTTGGGACCCAAGTTGGAATAGCTCTGTCTTATCATTAAGACAGAGCCCATGTTGGGCCATCCAGGCCTGAATGACCAGATAAATGTCGTTTAATGCTTTAGTGTTTGCTTTGTGGTTTCCAGTGATGGGGATTAGTATTTGGGTGTCATCTGCATAATCTGTGTAGATGACGCCCAAATAGTCCAGAATATTGAAGAGGGGCTTCGGAAATGCATTGTATAGTGTAGGTGATGCACATGATCCTTGGGGGACTCCGTACAGGGTGATGGTTCAGCAGAGGCTGATGGGGGAAGGGAGGGACCCTCATTGATCTGTTCTCCAGGAAGGATCTAATCTAAGTGGTAGCTTTGTCAGAACAATTAGCTGCAGATTTAAGGTGGTTGCATAGTATTTGGTGATTGACCAAATCAAATGCCGATAAGTCGAGCAGTAAGAGGAGGGCCAACTTGCTGTTATCTTTTAATACTTCAATTTGAGTTTTCAAATCGATTAGGGCTGTTTTGGTTCCATGCCTAGATCTGAAGCCTGATTGCCTAAGGCACAGGAGATTATTGGATTCTAGATCAGGGGATGGTGGTGACAGGCCTATAGTTGAAGGGGGTACTCTGGTCTAATGATGTTTTTTTTAAGTAATGGGAGAACACAGGTGTCTTTAAGGTTATTGGGCACAATGCCTTTGTTGAATGTGGCATTTATTAGGTTTGTAATGATTGCTGCTAGTTCCTTAGCATACTTGATAATAGGGGCTGGGTAGGTGTCTCCCTGACAATTGGAAAGTTTAAGAAGGATACTTTCTACCTCTTTGATGGAAAGGGGTGAAAAGTTAAAAGGCTTGAGGGCATGTTGGAGGAGGTCTGAGGCGCTGACTGATGTGCTCTGATGTCAGTCAGGTGCGAGTCTGTTTTTTTTAGAATTGATTTTATTTTGGAGCATAGTAATTTTATATAGTAGTGCTTTTTGAATGTTAGCGCACCATATACCATCTTTGACACAGGTATCGGTGGGGGGTGCTGGAGTTTCTAATTCTTTGAGTATCTTAAGATTTCTTTAGTATTCTATTTCGCTTGTGCGATTCAATTGTTCTAAGTATCTTTCTTGGCTTGGAAGATTGCGTCTTTGTAATTGAGGGATGCTAGTATGAGGCTATTTTTGTTGTCTTCCGTCGGAAGACTTTTCCAGCGGGCCTCTGCATTCCTTTTTCCCTTACGTAATGTTCTAATATGTGGCGTTTAAGTAGCTAATGTAAATAGTCGCACATTGCATCGATCAGTGCACACAGCAGAACCTTCACTTACAAGGCAAAGCCGAAGACATTTTTTTTTTATCAAAACAAACCCTTTAAAACATGGTAACTCAAAGCACACGTAAATGAAGTCTTGCGCCCCAAAGCACTGAACTACAGATTACAGCCAGCCATGGAATTAACAGCTCAATAGCGCCAATTGTTTAGCCTTCCCAAATCTCAGTAATTTAGATATCTTTTTTTACTTTAGGGGTTCCCCTCTGCACTAAAAAAAAAAACTCGAAGGCAATGTATGTTTTTGGAACACAAGAATTCAATCACAATCCATTTAGATATTGAATTAGACACTTCTCCGGTCTCTTAATTTTCTCAATTAAAGATTACAGACTTAAGAAAAACAAAAGCAAAATACAAATGAGAAAGCAGAAATGTAATACATCACTGTTAATTTTGTTTTGAAACACCTCATCTCTACCACACACTTCACTGGAAACTCCAGGTTGGATGATATTCACATGCTGTCAAGAATGGCACTCTGTCAAGAGTGGCACAGGGTACCCAAGTAGGGTTTGGGTGGCTGTGCTGAGGTAAGGTAGCAGATAAGCACACACAGCAGGAAGTTCAACAAGAAAGAATAGTAGGAAACAGTAGCTGTGAGCCAAAAGGGGCAAAAGATACAAAGGTACAAACAAACTGGATTCCCTCTTGGGGTGTATGCTGCAATGGGAAAGAGTGTTCCACGAACCTTAGGAAACTCCAGCCTTCTGCACAGATTGCTATAACAGAGGCCCACGCTGTATGCTCATGGCTGGGAACAACAGCAGTGGGTGTCTGTAACACTGAAAACGCAACAAAGGAAGGGGCAGAGGTTGCCTGCCGGAAACCAACAGGCAAGCTCTGTACAAAGGGATTACATAAGACACATGAGAAGACAAGAACAGAAATATCCAGCGAAAAGGAAGTCAATGAGCAATCTAGCAGAAGGAAATGAAGGAAAGGCAGTTAGACTGAAATAGATAACCTAAGGTGGAGTACCGAGGACTCAAGGAAGAGAACAAGGAGCAGCAGTCAGGAAAACAGAAGGCTGCAAAGTAGGAAGCAGGTCTGCAGTCAAGAGTGGCACTAGGTGCAGGCAAACTGTATTGGACTGCGGAGGACTGTAGTAGGCTGAAAGGCAGGGAGTCCAGAAGAAGAGGACAGAGAGAGATTAGTAGTAGGCAACAGACAGAGAGCCCAAAAGAATAGGGCCGCTAGGTAGGGAGCCCAGAGGAGCAGGGCTGTAGGCAGCGAAGAGGTGCAGGCTGCAAGGTAGGGAGCCCAGGGAACAAGGGCTTGGAGACAGTGAAGGTTGCAAGCTGCACGGTAGGGAGCCCAGAGGACAAGGGCTGTAGGCAGCCGGAGTGAGGCAGGCTGCAGGGCAGGGAGCCCAGAGGACAAGGATTGTAGGCTGCCGGAGTGAGGCAGGCTGCAAGGCGGGCAGCAGAGGACTAGGACTGTATGCAGCCGGAGTGAAGCAGGCTTCAGAGCAGGGAGCCCAGAGGACAAGGACAGTAGGCAGCCGGAGTGAGGCAGGCTGCAGGGCAGGGAGCCCAGAGGACCAGGATTGTAGGCAGCCGGATTGTAGGCAGCCGGAGTGAGGCAGGCTGCAGAGGACTAGGACTGTAGGCAGCCGGAGTGAGGTAGGCTGCAGGGCAGGGAGCCCAGAGGACAAGGACTGTAGGCAGCCGGAGTGAGGCAGGCTGCAGGGCAAGGAGCCCAGAGGAGCAGGACAGCAAGGAGTGAGCCCAGAGGAGCAAGGCCGCTGACAGTAGAGGGCTGCAGAGGACTGTAATAGGCTGCAAGGCAGGAAGCCTAGAGGACAAGGGCTGTAGGTAGAAGGCAGCGGAGCGTGATCGTCTGCAAGGCAGGGAGCCCAGAAAGGGCACTGGAACAAAACAGGATAATGCAGCAACAGGAACAGCATTCAAAGTAAAGGGTCAAGGCAAACAGGAGCAGGGAGAACTCAAGATGCAAGACACTGTGCTCCTGCAGGCAGCTGCTTATATACAGCCCTGCTGTGTTCTGAGGCAGGCTAATTGACAGCACCTGTAGCAGCACACCTGAAGACAATCTGCCTCCTCCCTCTCTGGTCCTGAGCAGGTGGAAGCAGCACTGGCCGCTAGGGCTTGTGGGGATTGTGGTCCCAATAACGATGAATGAGAATAGCCAGGAATTGACTGCAGCCAGGTGCATTATGGTAAATGTAGTTAATTGAATAAAATAAGAAAGAACCAAAGTTGAGCAAATGGAAATAAAAGACCAAGGCGTGAAAAGGAGTTGTTCAAGGAGTATTAGGAGGATAAATGAGTACCAATTAGTCCATGATGGTTGCCAATGCGTGCGCCAGCGGCGCGGGCATGACACATGCCAGCGAGAACAGTCCGAAGGGGCACGCCAGATTCTGTCTGCCCAGCCGAAGTCCATGTCTTACCACTCTGTCGTTCTAGTATTTTCCCAGAGAAGTTCACTGTCAGTAAATTTCAACAGCTGCTCGGCCGTTGCAGCCATCAAACCTCACTGCTTTGTAAACAACCCCTGGTTTTCCTGTGAGAGCCGTCAAGCTTTGCGTTCAGCTTCTTGTGGGGAATGCACAGCAAACTTAGTCTGCACACACAAAACAAGCTGTCTTCCCACGGCTTCAACAAATGCACACTATACTCAGCAATGGGCTTTTATTTCAGCTGGGAGTCAAATGTTAATTCGTGTTCCCAGTACGCATTTCACCTAGACTCCATATTGGAATCAAAGAAGTTAAATTTTTTTAAATGCATTACAAGTGGGTTGTCGGAAAGAGCACTCATCAGTTGATCAATATATGTGGCTGGCCCTCATATAGATTTGTAAAAGTTCCTTTGTATGTTCGTGGTTGGCTCTAGCTCCATAACAGTTGGTGGCTGAACCTTTGGCCCATGGTCGGCATACCAGTCTGGGGTGTGCTGACGATACCTGACGATCCCCACCCATTCGCCCTGCACAGGGTGGGGTCTGTCCCAGTGCTATTGGTATAGGCAATTTCGGAAGGTTGGTGATTTTGCGAATTTTCAATAATGGGAAGCTATGACACAATAAAACGAACACAAGGCTATAGCAGATCCCCACGTGCATGCCGGCTACAGACCCGTGCAACTCGGGGTGGTACCGCTAGTATTAGCTAAATGTGATGTTGAGCATAGGAACAATGTTTTTTCTTATATCAGGCTTTGATGCTTTTGATTTGATGCTTATATCGGTCTTGGGAGGAAAGCTCGTCGGCAACATGCTCGCCTTGGAAGCAAGATGACATGGAGCACCACGGGTTCGATCCCCGGGTCTGCGCTTAGAAACCTCTGGGTATTAAGCGTGTCATAAATAATCTATCATATCTATATGAACGGGAATTGATGCATCAGACTTTGAAAAAGCTGATAATGGTATCATATCTCATCCATCAAAGATTACTACACCCGGGCATTTGCACTAAAATGCGATACTGCATAATACGAGTTTGATCTGAAGACATTCTAACTAAGAAGGGAGTGCCTCAGGGGTGCGTTATTGGCATAGTTGGTTTAGTATCTTTGTAATTTGGCTAGTTGAAGTCTTGAGAACCTCTTTGCTGACGTATGATCTGTCACGTGCATGAAGTGCCATCATACCATGTTGATTGACAGATCTGGCAAAGTTCTCATAAGTCTTTGGATGGAATTTGTATCCTATTGTGGGGCACTATTTGTCTGATGATCGTTATTAGTGTTTAACTTGGGGAAGCAATGGAGTGCTTTAAAAATCATAGGCGGTAAGATACCTTGAGGGAAGCAGAGATGCAAGGGAGCAGGGAGCCAACAAAGGGTGGCCAAGAGGGTGGGCAGACAATTGGATAACAAGGGATCTACAAGCAACCATGGGAGGAAACTGGAATGAGCACATTCACCCAGTATCAGGTTAGGTGGGGAGTGGATAAATGTGCAGAACTAGAAGTTTTGGAGGAATCATTCCTTGGAAAGGAGCGTATTGAGCCCCTTCCTGAAATGTAGAAATGAGAGGGCGAGTCTGATGCTAATGGAGTGTAGGTTCCAGAGTCTGGGGGTGCAGACATAGAAGACCTGTCTTTTGCTTCTTTCCTTCTGCACTGAAAGATTTGAACGTCGCTGACATCCTCGAGCAGGATTCCAATTCTCTCGAGTTCTTCGAGGCCTCTTCCAGTTTTCTCGACGCCTTTGTCGGCGCCTTCGAGGATTTTTACATCGGCGTCGACGACATCGACCTTTTCAAGGACACTGATGATGGCTCCTTCTGCTTTAGAGATGGGTTTTATACCATTTCACAGACCAGAGCATCCCCCCTTAACTTCAATTTTTGAAGAAAGGGAAGATTCTGATCAAGAAAGGCCTTTTGGGCTGCAGAGGACCACATTACCTGAACCAGAGACTTTTGCCTCTAAGGAAAGAAGGTTGAAAGACCTTCAGGATACATTACAGGAAGCAAGTGGCCTAGACACTTCCCCAGAAGTGGAATTTGTCAAACCAGACCCAGGGGAACATGCTGATACCCCTTATAGAACCCTAATGTCTAGAATTATGGAGTTCATGGGTTGGTCTGCGCCTTCACCTGTTTTTCAACAGGATGACCTCACAGATATTCTGGATAAAGGTCCACAGGAGGATCCTGTGGTTCCCTTTCATTCTGCTTTACAAAGAAAGATTTTGACTAACTGGGAAACTCCTGAAGTTGTCCCTGCGGTTAACAAGAAGTTGTCAGCGAAATATAGGGTATCTGCTGCTGACCCTGAATACCTATCTAAGCACCCTACTCCAGAGAGTCTTGTGGTCCAGGCTGGAACTTCATCAGGTAGTATTTCTGCTTACCCTACTGCTCCTCAGGATAGGGATGATAAAAAATATGATGCCATGGCTAAGAAAGTATTCTCAGCCTGTAGCATGGCTTTAAAATCTATTAATGCAACTTGTATGCTCGCTAGGTTCAGCCACACCCTTTGGGAGTGTGCTTCATCAGCGGCTGACTGCATTCCGGAAGGAGAAGAAAGGGACGCATTTTTAAATCTCATCAGATGGTAAAGATCCAATGTGTGAGTCCCTTCAAACTGGCATTGATTCTGCTGACAGTATCAGCAGGGCCATGGCGGCAAGCACCACAATCGGCAGGCATGCGTGGTTGAGAAAGTCCGGCTTTACTTCTGACGTACAGGCCAGACTTTTAAATATGCCCTTTGACGGTTCTTCCCTATTTGGTAAAAAGGCGGATGACAGTTTGGAAAAACTACAAACATCTAAAGCAGCAGCTAAGTCACTAGGAGCTGCTATCCGACAAACTAATTTTCGTCCCTCAGGATCCTCTTGGAGCGGAAGGTCCTTTCGCTATTTTTTCTCATATGGAAGAGGCAGAGGACGGCCGGCTGGAAGAGGCAGAGGACGGCCGGCTCAAAGAGGCCAAGGAAAATTTACCCGTGGTGGACGGGTTAAAGGAAAGAAAGCCGCATCAGCAGGAGCAGGGTCCGCTTTACCGTCGGCAACTGCATCAGCCGCTCCCAAACCACTCTGAGGTCTCCCATCACAAGACACCTATAGGGGGCAGGTTAACTCACCATCTGACGGAATTGCAGGCTATTACATCAGATGCCTGGGCATTGTAGACAGTTGCCCAAGGTTACTGCCTGCCTTTTCTACGCATCCCTCAGAGACATCCACCGGGGAACAGCCCTCTGAAAGTGCCGGATCCGCTCCTCTTGCAGGAAGTTGTAGACCTGCTAGAGAAAGGTGCCATAGAACCAGTACCTGTAGCGGACAGGAACAAGGGCTGGTACTCCCACCCCCCCCCCTACTTTCTCATACCAAAGAAAGACGGAGGACTGAGACCCATCCTGGACTTACGAGAATTGAACAAGTTCCTCAGGAAGGACAAGTTAAAGATGGTAACCCTCTCTCAGATCCTTCAGGCCCTCCAGCTTCAGGACTGGTTGGTATCTCTGGACCTTCAGGATGCCTATTTCCATGTGCCTATCCATCCCAAGCACAGGAAGTACCTGAGGTTCGCAATTGGCAACTCATCAATTTCGAGTTCTGCCATTTGGGCTGACCTCCGCCCCAAGGGTCTTCACCAAGCTAATGTCGGTTGTGGCTGCAAGTCTAAGGAGGGAAGGGATTCACGTCTACCCCTACCTGGACGATTGGTTGATCAGAGCAGTTTCTTCGGAACAAGCTCGGATCCAACTAGATTGTCTGCCACTCCCTTCACAGGCTGGGCTTCTCCCTCAATTTAAAGAAGTCACAGATGATACCATCACAGAGACTCCAATTCATTGGAGCAGTCCTGGACACATCCCTGGGAAAAGCCTCGCCACCAGAGGTGAGGGCTCAAGATATTCTGCAGATGGTCACCAGGTTTCAAAATGCCCAGCGCCTCCCAGCCTACGACTTTTTGAGGTTGCTAGGCCTCATGGCATCCTGCATATTCCTTGTGCCAGAGGCCCGCCTGAGAATGAGGTCCCTTCAGTGGGCACTGAGGACTCAGTGGTCACAATTCTCAGGGAGGATGACAGATCTCCTCCGGATTCCCGACAAGGTAGCCCACGACCTTATATGGTGGGCCTCTCCAGAGAACATCTTGAAAGAACTGTTTTGGCAACCATGGCCGGAGATAACAGTAGTTACAGACGCCTCACTCAAGGGATGGGGAGCCCATGCCAACGACTTGACCATCAGCGGTCGTTGGTCTCCATCGGAGTCCAGACTACACATCAACCTGTTGGAGCTGAGAGCCATCAGACTGGCACTGAAGGCTTTTCTGCCGTCTGTACGGGGGAGAAACGTCCTGATAATGACGGACAATACTGTGGCCATGCACTACCTCAACAAAAGAGGAGGCGTAGGGTCACTGCCACTGTGCAGAGAGGCGATGCAGCTCTGGTTTTGGGCAATTCAGGAAGGAATCTCTCTATCGGCAATTCACCTAGCCGTAGAGAAGAATTTGACAGCGGACACTCTGAGCAGGCAGAACAGTCTCCCACGAATGGGAGATAGCTCAGGAAGTCCTTCAAGAGATCTTCGCCCTTTGGGGAACCCCTTAAGGTGGATCTGTTCGCCACCAGTATCAACAGGAAGTTCAACGGATTTTGCTCAAGGGAATTTCCCCCGAGAGGAGCTCTAGGAGACGCGCTCGTAGTGGATTGGGAGTTTCCACTTCTGTACGCGTTTCCTCCGGTCCCTGTCATTCCTCAAATGATCAGGAGGTTGAGAAGGTTTCGGAAGACTATGATCCTAATTGTCCCGGATTGGGCCAGGAGAACGTGGTACCCGGACCTTCTGGACATGTCCATCTGTCTTCCAATTCGTCTACCGTACAGAGAGGATCTTCTCTCGCAGAAGGGAGGTCAGGTTCTCCATCCAGCCATCAAGACCCTCAATCTTCACGCTTGGTATCTGAAAGGTTGAGGTACAAGGATTGGGACCTTCCAGATGACGTCATGGAGGTGTTGCTTTCGGCCAGAAGACCAGCAACTACGACTCTATACCGCTGTCGTTGGAATAAATTTTGCAGCTGGTGCAGAGAGAAGAATATCGAACCCTTTTCATGTGGTACACCTGCGGTGTTATCCTTCTTACTTTATTTGGCAAATTCGGGCCTTCAAATTGGCACTATTAAGGGCTATCTCGCAGCGCTATCGATCTTTAAGCGCACTGCATTGGAGCCATCATATTTCAAAATTCCATTGGTAATACAATACCTGAAAGGTCTAACTAACGTTTACCCTCCAAGACCATTCCAAGTTCCCTTATGGGACTTAAATCTAGTTCTAAACTTCCTAAAAGGTGCTCCTTTTGAACCACTCCACTCTTGTTCATTGAAGTTTCTCACCCTCAAAACTGTTTTATTGGTAGCATTAACATCTGCTAGAAGGGTTAGCGAGATACAAGCCCTGTCTTGTAAACCTCCTCATACAACTTTTCACAAGGACAAAGTAGTGCTACAGGTGAAGCCTAACTTCCTCCCTAAAGTAGTTTCGGAATTTCACATTGCTCAGAAGATTACTCTACCTTCATTCTATCCTCCTCCCCATCCGGGGAAAGAGGAAGAGAGACTACACAGGCTGGACCCTAAGCGAGCCTTGAGTTTTTACATCAGTAGACTTGCTAAAATTAGACAAGCAGACCACCTCTT
This sequence comes from Ambystoma mexicanum, assembly GCF_040938575.1. Taxonomy (NCBI): domain Eukaryota; kingdom Metazoa; phylum Chordata; class Amphibia; order Caudata; family Ambystomatidae; genus Ambystoma; species Ambystoma mexicanum. Next base: position 702,680,851 of record NC_090921.1, read on the forward strand.
TGTAGGTTACACAGGACATAAGTTGGGATTACCAATAACCAAACAAACCATCTCCAGATGGATTATTTTAGCCATTCTGGAATGCTACAAATTGGCAGGGAAAGAGCCCCCTCAAAATCTAAGGGCTCATTCCACCAGAGGTATCGCAACATCCTCAGCTCTTCAAAGAGGGGTACCAATTAGAGACATATGTGCGGCTGCCACATGGTCGTCCGCACATACCTTTACCAAATTTTATAGCCTGGATTCCTCCTCTATTCTAGAGACTAGATTTGGCAAAGCTGTGTTGCACTCTGTTCATGCTTGAAGGGAAACATGGCAATTTTACTCCCACCTCCAGTTACACACCACTGCTATGGGAGTCTATCATAGATAAGGAATATGTCGGAGGACACAATCCCTTCGAAGAACAAGTTACTTCTTACCTTGTAACGTTCTTTCGATGGGATGTTCCTCCGACGTATTCCTTATCGCCCCTCCCATCCATCCCCGCAGTAACATTTCCCTTGTGGTTGCAGCTTACGCTCCTTCAAGGGTAGTAACCATTCATACAATAACTACTTTACTCTACAAAATGGAACGGAGCAACGAATGCTGCGTGTGGCCATTTATAGGCATGATGACGTTGGCGTCGATACGGTGGCCGTCGAGGAGCACCTACTCGACGGACGTCGACGCACAGCGCCCTCTATTGGAAAAAATGTTTCTGAGGCCAGCCAGCTGGAGATACAAATATCATAGATAAGGAATACGTCGGAGGAACATCCCATCGAAAAAACGTTACAAGGTAATAAGTAACTTGTTCTTCTCCAGCACGGGATCTGGCATGGATTCGCATGGTCATGAATATTCCCTGTCAGGCCGGTAATCCTCAGTAAAAACAAAGCGTTCTTGCTTTAAAAGTTTTCCAACTGCCTTTCTCCCATTAAAGAATCACTGAGGTCTGGTTCATACTGCACCCGTCCAATAGCGACTGTCTCCCTAAGCCCCACCCCGGCGGCTATCTTCAGATTTTTACTGTACGCTTCAGTGAAGGAAGTCCTCTTTTGTTGCTTTTCGAGCCATTTTTTTTCCATTTTGTGTATTCCACAGACAAATTGTTGTAATTGCGTCCAAACCTCTTTTGATGACCGTTGCTCAGTACTGGCAGCAGTGCTCCATTGCTGGTGAAGTTCGACCGATTCATTGTCGGATCTTCGGTTCTCCAGTTCGGAAGGACTAGTCTAGGCCTACTTTCTGCCTCGCTGTGTCTGAGGAAGGCAAGAGGAGTCTGTTCAGGCTCTGCACCAGATGTGGCTTGAGGAACATCTATGTGAAAGACAGGCACACGAGTTGCCTCTATTGTTTGCAACTTCACCATGACAAAGATCAATGCGACATCTGCTGATGTTTCCCCGCCAAGTTGAAGCGGGACTGGTACTGATGGGTTGTGGTGTGGCTGACTGATGTAAGGGCCCCAGGCCCAGCCTCCGAGCGATCCACCGAAGATGTTCCTTCACAGGATGTCCACAGAAAGGCTAAGTTCCACGCTGCAGACCCAACACAGGCCACTGCTGACGCAGGTTTCAGGTTCACAAGGATCGTCGCTAAAGTCCTTCAACACCCCCTCCTCCTCGTCCTTGATTTCCTCTTAGTCCTTTCCGGAAAAAATTGTATATTGTGTGGCTTCGGGCCAGCCGGTATCAGAAGCCGGTCTTTTGAAGTGGGTAAAATAAGTCAATAGATCGTAAGTACCTTGTTGCACATCCAAGACCTCTTCACAAGCACTGTATGTGGTTTCAAGCCTCTCAACGGCCTGTTTAAGAAGATTCAAGAACACCCCATGATCCTGGAGCACCAGGTTGGCACTAGTGACTAATGCAGTGGCCCAACAAAGTGCGTTCCGGTCATGTTGGAGATCATGTTCCCTACTCGGGCATGATCTGAGGCAGAAGTCTGAGGCCAGAACGTGAAGTGTACCATACACGCCTCAAACTCCTTTAGCTTTTTTTGGGACCCATCATACTTCCCTGAAGCTAAAGCCATCGGAAGGAGTTCGGTATGGTGTTCATGCCGGGCTGTCACAAGTTGTCCTAGCACTGTGTTTTTGGTCTTGAGAGTTTGTACCTCCTGGGAAAGTCCTTGCACGGCTGCAATCCATTCTTATACCTGTTTGGTGATGACCATGGTGGTTTCTTGTAGGCGTCGCAAACTATCAGGTTCCCAAGGAGCGTCGCTCAAGTCCGTCAACTCCCCTTCCTTCTCACCTGATTCACTGGAGCTGGTCTGAGGGATTTTGTCTCTTCCCTGTTGTCTGGTGCTCTGCTTTTTTTGGAAGAGATATGGGGCCTCATTACAACCTGCCAGTCCGGGACCGCGCAAAATCCGTGATGGCGGTAAAAACGTTTCCGTGTCCGCAAGGGTGCGGAAAAACCGCACGATTACACGCTGTCGGTCGCGCGCACCACACGGACTCGGAAACGTTGTTACCGCCGTCACGGAATACCCCACGGAAATGGAAATAACGAAGCCACAAGTGGCGCAAAACCCGTTTCCGCCTCCGCCGCCACGGACACGGAACCGGAAATACCATGATCGCCAAAACAGGAAACAGAGAGGCGGCCATCATATAAAAGCACAATCCATTGCCATCCAGAGCCAGCACAAGCACAATCCTGACTCTGAGAAGCCAAAAGGGACCACCAGCATGTCTGCCAGGATTCCTGCTCAGAGGCAGCGCAAACAGCTTTTCAGCGAGGCGGAGCTAACCGTCTTGGTGGAGCACATTGTGGACAATGCTGAGATGCTGTTCAGCGCCGACCAACGGCGTGCCACACAGCAGCGGAGGAAGGAGGTGTGGGCCGAAGCTGCACGCAAGTGCACCGCTGTGGGCGTGGCAGTGAGGAGCGTGAAGGACTGCCACAAGCGTTGGGACGACCTGAGGCTGAGGGTACGCAACCTCATTTCCAAGCACCGCCAACGCAGCAGTGGGACAGGCGGAGGACCCCCTTCCCCACTGAGGCTGCAAGCATGGGAGGAGCGTTGCAGCAGCGTCCTCCACCTAGAGGGAATCCATGGGATTGGGCAGGCTGAGGCAGGAGTGAGCCCACCTGCAGATGCCGGTAAGTGCCCAAACATGAATGCCACATGTAAATATGCAGTTGTGAGTACTGGGCCAAAGGACCCATTAACAACCCCCCCCCCAGGCAGTGCATGTGTGGGCCAAAGGACCCATTATGATCCGTATGGCAACCAATGTCACTGAATGCAGACACCAGCAATCAGATGCATGTGACTAACACTATTCAATGTACAATCTTAATGACGCATGTGATGCACCCATCTGCCACCACAACAACACTAATTGCATGCCCTTTGTGTCCCCACAGCCGTTTCAAGTGACAGTGATACTGCACAACAGGCCAGCCAATCAGCATCGGCAAGTACACTAGCCACCGCCACCACACAGGAGGATGCTGCCGGCAGTTCTGCACCTCTGGCCACATTACCAGCCACTACAGATGTGCAGCACACAACCACCAACATCCCCACCATCTCCACACTGGCTGAGTCCAGACAGGTGCCACAGGAACCTATCATGGCCACCCAACAAAACACCGAAGGCAGCAGCACTGCAGAGGGGGCGGCCTGCAGTGATAACAGTGCCCCGCAAGAGCACTCGGAAACGGGGCCACAGGGGGAGATGCCCACATTGGAAGACCTGGGCTCCTTCCATGAGCTGGGGTTCAGCCCCACTTCACTGGGGAGTCCCATGAGGTCGCCCAGCCCATCCATGGCCGAACTGAATGCCCGCATGCAGCGGATGGAGGACCAGCAGGCTACCCTCACCCAGCTGGTGGAGAGGCAGCTAGAGGAATCCAGGCTGCAGAGGGAGAGCTACAGCGCCTCAGTGCGTCGCCTGTCGAGGTCCATTGGACGCTTTGCGAGCACCATAGTGACCCTTGCACGCCATGTGCGGGAGGGCAATGACCACACCTCCAGGCTTGTGGAGGCCATGTTGGTTGGCCAACAGGCAAATCTGGCACGGATGCCCTCAATCCCTGATTCTGGCCAATCAAACACTACCACCCCATCCAGCTCCACTACTGCCAGTCCAAGGAGGCGCTCGAGTAGGCTAACGGGTCCCTTGGGCAAGGTTGCACAGAAGCGCACACGGAAGTGATGGCATGTGTGTGGGGCAGTGCAGGACACATGTGGACTACAAGGGTGTGAGAGGGGTGGTCACGTTTGGGTGGTGGGGTAGGTAGTTTTGGGGGTTTGGACAATGGGCTCTGGGTGGGGGTGGGCACGTTTGGGTGGTGGGTGGCCCCGGGTGTACAGCTTCCCTAACCAATGCACCTTCTTCCCTGTTGTTATTACATCAATACATCACCATTTCAAATCAAGACATACATGTGTGGACATTGATCATTTATTTTGCAGTGCAACTATTAATTCATTGTCGTCACCATGTTTGTGCATTACTGTGAATGTGCTGTGACTCAAAAGTAAATGCGAATCAGGGCATCCCGTGCTCTCTGGCCATCATGTGCACCCCCAGGGGGAGGCGGTGCCATCCCATCCCCATCCCCATCTCCATCTCCATCTCCATCCCCATCCCCATCCCCATCCCCATCTCCATCCCCATCCCCATCTTCCTCATCTGCGTCTGGTGGCATTGGGATGTTCCTGCGCAGGCATATATTGTGCAGCATGGCACATACCAGCGTGATTTTGCCCGTCTTCACTGGGCTGTACAGCAGTGATCCGCCAGATCTGCTTAGACAGCGGAAACGGGCCTTCAGCAGTCCAAATGTCCTCTCAATCATTCCACGTGTGCGGATATGTGCCCTATTGTATGCCTCTTCATGCCTGTTCCTTGGTCTCCGTACAGGTGTCATCAACCATGGCGTGAGTGCATATCCCGCATCACCTACATGGGATGTAGATGGGGGAACATGTCAGTGTTTGTGGCATCATGTCCTCATCTGCTGCTGTGCATTCTTGTATCATCATTCATTCATGCATATGAACCATGCAGTGTCTGGAGGTATGTTTTGGCCATCACGAGGAATGTCGCTGACTGCATATGGGCCTACACATTAACTTGCATGTTTGCTGTGCCCTGCGGGTGACATTTGATTGTGTGCATGTCATGGTGCAGTGCTGTCCACACATGGCAGAGTGACTCCACTGTACGGAAGTAGTAAATACTCGTCGTATCATTTACACGCCTCTCGTGCTTTTTGGGGCAGTGTTTCAATTGAGGGTGGGTGTCTGCAGTGGCACAGGGTTCATGGGATAGTGACGGGATTGGCTGTGGCAGCGTGTGCACGGGCACATTGTGGTGCCCTGTCATGTCTTCCTTCATGATGTTTGGCATCCGCTGTGTATTTGGTAGATGGAAGGGGGGTGATGCATGTGCGGTCACAGCGGCACACTCACAATGCTCATTGCCTGGACACACACACACCACTCCGACAGGGTTGTAGCATCGTCAGCTGTACTCACCCAATAGCCACGTGCTTTGTCCGGCATAGCGTTCCATGTACCGTGGCAACGTGGAATTCCGCAGTACCATTGAGTCATGTGATGAGCCTGGGAAACGTGCGCAGCAGTGTGTAATCAGTTGCATGGCATCACAAACCATCTGGACATTCAAAGAGTGATACTGTTTCCTATTGCGGAACACCGCCTCAATTGCATGTGGTACTGTCAGCTCGACGTGGGTGCAGTCAACTGCGCCTATGCAATTTGGCATGCCTGCTATGGCATGGAAGGCCAACTTGGTGGCAATGACCCCGGGGAGGGTGCGGGGTAGGGCTATGTGTTCCGACACATGGCGCAACATGGCATCCAGTACCTGTACCAGGACTTTTGAGAAACACGGTTGTGATATGCCGTGCAGCTCACCAACCGTGTGTTGATAGGTGCCAGTGCCAAGGAAATGCAGAACTGAGACAACCTTCAAGAGGGGGGGGGATGGCGGTGGGGGTGTCAATTAGGCTGCTGATGTTGTCCTCAATCATGGCGGTGATGTGCATGATTGTTGCACGGTCCAGCCGGTATAGGGTGTGGATCTGTCCTGGGGTGAGGTTCCAGGGTGAGGCCCTGATGCGTGGTATTGGTGGCTGGCGGCGGGGTCGGGCTGGCTGGGCAATGGGGTTTGCCATAGCTGCAGGGTTGGCTGGATGCCGCCTGCGCCTCCTCCGCCTACGCCTCCTCCTCTGCGCCATTGCTGCCACCATGTGCAGTACTGCCTGTTGGTTGAGTAGGCCCAGTCCCAGTGCTACTAGCCCTGCTGCCTGCATGGTTCTGTGTTGTGTTGGGCTGGGTGTGGCCCTTTTGTTGGCTCCCAGTGGCCTGCTAGGTCCAGCTGGGCTGATTTGGTGCACCTGTGCCCTGATTCAGTTCAGCCGGCAGTGTATAACGCCATGTTCGCGGTGGCGGCGGTTCCGCCACCGTGATCACGGTATTTCCGCCATTTTTTTCCCGGTATTTCCGTGTCCGCGCTAGTTGTGATGCTCACGGTGTTTCGTGTTGCCGGTAATGGAGGGGTTTCCGTGCAGGCGGAATTAAGGGGAACCCTATTTCCGCGGTGGCGGTTTAGGGTGGTGCTATTACCGGGGCCGCGGGTCATGATTGCGCGGACATGCAAACGGTGCCGGTATGGTTTTACCGGCAGTGTTAATTCCGGACCGGAGTACTTGTAATGAGGCCCATGGTCTCCCTCGGAGGGAAGCCAATATGCCTGCCTTCTGATAATTGGCCGGCTAGGAGTCCCTTCCCCGAGGAAGCCAAAAAGAGGAAAAATCAGCGGGCAGCAGAGAAAACCTCTTTGTATGCTGATCCGGAAAGATAGTGTTGTGAGTTCCTTGAGAATTGAGTTCCAGGAGTGAAGAGCTGAAGTATAAGTTCCTTCTTGTTATTATGCAATTGCGGGGGGTACAGGGTGGGGGGAGTAGCCACACAGGAGTTTTGGTAGGCACAGGGGAGTGAGAGTTTTGGTAGGCACAGGGGAGTGAGAAGACCCTGTAAATCCAGGGAAATGAAATTTGGGGAACTGGGAAATCCAGGAGCAAAGCAATGCTCGTTAGCAGAGTGCACAAATGAGAATCCAGGCAAGCACCAAAGTACGGGGTAGACCGAAAAAGCACACGGCAGAGCTGTGGGGAGGTGAAGTCAGGGAACAGGAAGCCCAGGAGCAAAGCAGCGCTCGTTAGCTGAGCGTGCAAACGAGAATCCAGGCATGCACCGAAGTGCAGAGAAAACAGTGAAAGCACACAGCGGAGCTGTTGGGGGGTGGGGGGGTGTTGAAGAGGTGAGAGAGAGCACGGCCAGAGCAGAGCGGGAGATACCGTAAACTGGGGAGATGGTGCTGAGCGAGAGCAGCGTCGGGAGGGAGGCCAAGAGGGCGAAAGTGACTAGTTAGCAGAGCTCATGGGGAGCACTGTAGAAAACAGTGCATAGACCCACAGCGGAAAAACAAACAGGGTTGCAACGCGGTTGCCGACTGGCGAAAGGCAGTCCGGCGGCAGCCACGATGGAAAAACAACTAGACTGCCAAAGCACGTAACAACAATGCATGATGTGCATTTCAATGGTGGCGGTTTCTCCATAGCATTCACAAGCTCCACTCAAACGGGCACGTGACAGCGGGTCCCAGTTCGGAGCACACATGCTCTCCTTCACCTTTCCTGTCCACCTTAAGCCTGCTGGTGGGGTTGTATGTCTTCGGAGAGACAGTCTCTCTCTTCCAAGCATGGTGCTTTGTCAAAGGATAGACCAAGGAAACATTCTGGCAAGACGGGCACTCCGAGGCCTTCGTTGACCCCTACGTATACGGCTTTGCCAGCAGTCTCACCACCAGCACCTCATGAGCAGATGCCCCTGTCGACGAGACCGCAGTCTACCACAGCGATGTCGACCAGGACCCTGTAGACTGCTGCCCAGTTGACGACTGTTTCTGAAACCCTGTCAATCCCGTTGACGACCACGGCAAAGTCAACAGAGAAATAGTCATTGCAGGTTACACTATCTCCCGGGCCCATGAGTACAACCGCTCTGGCCACGACTACGACCGCCTCGGCCACGACTACAGTCTGTGAAGGCACTGGTCGTTTCTTCTTTGCCGAAGGAGGGCGGAAGATAAAGAGAGTTGTTGCCAATTATAGATTTTCTCTCCAGGCCTACGGTGGTCTAATGGAAGGTTTCTTTCAATAGTTCAGTGATCCAATGCAATTTGCGGGGCTTAAGTGCTGCGCCTTGTAGTAAGGTGTTCACAAAAGCTGTAAAGAAAGGTATTTGCTGGACAGGTTGTGTGAGCTTCATGAGGTGACCCTACCAGTAGTTCTGCAGCCATCATGGAGAAAAGCAAATTTCTCCAGCTTTGGATCTTTCATAGATTCAGATGCTTGAATATTCCCCGTCGTCAGATTGGGAATCCTCAGTGATTTAAATACCTCAGTGATTTAAATTAGTATTAAAACATTTTAAATATATACATTATTTCCATAGAAATGAGTGTAGATGGCCCATCATGGCCTATGAGACATTCACTTGTGTATTCCTTCCACCTCACTTTGGTCCTTTATGGCCCTAACCAATGAAGTGGCAGGGCATAAGCTCCGCCTCAGTCAGCCATCTTCAGATTTTTCACCGCAGTCCAACAGACAGAGAATCCTCCAGCTCTCTGAGCTTTTCGAAATCTTTCTCTTGTTAGAATATATTTAAATCTCAAAATTTGTATTTTTGTGATCTCCTTATCAAGCTCTTTCAGCTCTGTGTTTCTGGGCTCAAACATTTTTTCTCACCCAAAATTTGTCGAGTGAAATTCTCCTCAATACATGGCTGAACTTCCAACTGCCAAAAAGCCTTCCCTTTTCAGGGACTGCACGTGGTGCATGAAGAAACTTATCTACATGAAGGATCCTCATGAGCAATGCATCTACTGCCTGTATCCTCATGAAATCAATAAATGTGACATTTGCATAACTTTCTCCAACAAAACTCTGCAGGACAGCCACAGAAGACTTTTTACATTTAGAAGACAAAGGTCGATCTTCTGAAGAAGAATCTGCCAAGACAGCTCCTGTGCATTCTAGCAAATCATCTGAGAGGCAAACCTATAAGAGAAGGCCCTCTTCAGTGGAAAGGAGCATTTCTCCCTCTCATAAAAGTAAAAGGAAGGTGGAATTAGGGGAGCACAAGAAACAGCATCCTGAGGAAAAAACTGCTCCAAAGGTAAGAAGACGTTTTAAAAAAAACCAGGAATGGGGGAAGACCCAATCGTCAACGGATAAGCAGTCTACGAGTGGCTATAGCGATAGAGGCCCATCGACGACCAAGCCGTTCACGACATTTCAAACCTCGTTATTGACCAAATCCTTGTCGAAATCGGCATCCACGAAACAATTGTTGACGAAGGAATCCCATCATTCGTCCACGAAGCACTCGTCCACAAAGCTTCCCTCAATGGATAAGGACTGCCGCCCGTCGACGAAGTCATGGTCCACAAACCCACCGTTGACGAAGCATACAAAGGCGCCGACGACACCAGTTTCTTCGTCCACAGAGAAAACAAAACCCAAACACCCTCCAGACACCACTGTTACGCCATCCAATAAACAGTTTCATTAAACCAATGGGAACAGAGTCTTATGAACCAATAGGAGCACAACTATCTCCTTTAAGAGAGATCGCAGAACTCCCAAACATCATTCTCCAGGAGGAGTTTTCAGACACAGAATTTGTTGGGGAGCAGCCTTTTCTCACCCCTAAGGAACAGTCCTCCCTGGCATCTAACTACGGAGGAACCCGTCGATCCTTATTATCCAACACTCATGGAGTCGCAAAAGATCATTGACGAATTCAACAGATGTCAAAGGGAAAAGAATAGGTCATCCATACTGAAGGAAGTAAGATCTCCACAGAGGGACAGCTTGCTTCAGCAAAGCACACCAAGAGTCTCCCTCCAGGAGCAGACCACATAAAAGTGCACGTTCACCTGAGCCTCCTCGCAGATCCAGGAGCAGGACGCTCAGTGCTTCACCAACAAGGGTACCATGTCCAAGATCATTGCCTAGGCCAAGATCACCTGTTAGAGATCCTACAATTGTGCCTTCAACTGCATCGGTCTCAGATTGGCAAGAGGACCCTTTCATGGATTTCTCAGACCCTGAGGAAGGGGAGATTACGCATAAGCCTGACATTCATAGCGAATGGGAAGATTACATAGTTGAAAAACCTAGAAAGACTGACTCTCCAGGATACACTTCACAACCGGACGATTTGGTCCATTTTCATACCATTATCAGCAAGGCTGCAGACTTATTCAAATTACAAGTCATATCACAATAGAAAGTCAGTTCTTCCAAGTTTGTCCCTTTGCTCATAAAGAACAGTCACTACCATTCCTCTTCTTGATACCATTTGGGACTATGGATCTAAGATATTGGCTATGCCTTTATCCACCCCTGCTCTGCTTTCAAGACCTGATAAGAAATACAAAGCCACTGACACAGCACCACTTTGTCTAAGAGGGCATACTAAGCCAGATTTTGTCATCACGGTGGCATCCAGAAAAAAGTTGGCCAATCCTTCGTCGCCTTTAGCAGCCCCTCCAGACAAGGAAGGCCGTAAGTTAGAGGCCATGGGCAGGAAGGTATTCTAGTCAGCCTCTCACCATCAGAGCGGGCAATGCACTAGCCATGACGGCACGTTTTGACCGCGAGCTATGGCTACGTATGTCTAAACTAACCAAACATTTAACAGCGGATCTCCAGAAAGAAGCCAGAACAATCAGAGCAGATGGGGAGGCTACTTCAGACCATATGATTGACGCAGCAGTGGATGTGGTGGAATGAGGCTTCAGGCAAATGGCTCACAGTACCGTTCTGAGGAGACCAGCCTGGGTGAAAGCTACAAACTTCAGACCGGAGGTCCAAGCAGAAATATTGGGCATTCCCTTCGATGGGCAAGACTTATTTGGCAAGAAGATCGATGGCCACCTCAAAGGGATAAAGACGGACACAGCTTGTGCCATCAGTTCCCTTTTAAAGACGAGGTTAATGACCGCCGATCTTTTCGTCCCTTTCGAGGCTCATTCTCCAAATTGAGGCTTTAATCGTCCCTCCTATGGCCAAAAGACACAAGGAAACACCTTCCAGGACAACAGATACCATCAATCCTCTAGCAGGTGTTCCCAGAGGGGAAGGCATGGCTCTACCCCGGGCAAGTCCTAGAGCAAACCGAATTGACAGATCATGCCCCCCCCCCCCTCCCTTCAACATCACAACCCGTTGGGAGGGGAAGAGTAAGCCGATTTTTTTTTTCCAACGTTGGCAGTCAATAATATTGCACAAGTGGTTGTTGCAGGTGATCCGCAAGGGTTACACCATAGAATTTCTAGATCAACCTCCATCCTTTGCTCACACCCCTCCCAAAGTACATCTTTTAAGACATGTCCTGTCCGAAATTCACAAACTGCTTCTAAAAGCAGCTATCGAACCAGTCCCAGACCAACAGAAGGGAAGAGCCTTCTACTCCAGTTTCTTTCTGATCAAAAAGAAAAACCGTCAATGGAGACCTATATTAGATATAAGAGCGCTCAACAAATTCATCAAGCGCATGAAATTCAAGATGATATCCCTGGAAAGTGTTCTACATTGGCTAAACCGGCACGACTTCCTGGCCACTGTAGACTTGGAAGACGCCTACTTCCACATTCCCATTCACCCTGCCCACATACAGTTCCTCAGGTTCGCAATAGGGGAGTTAAACTTTCAATTCCGTGTCCTCCCTTTTGGCCTAAAGTCCGCACCAAGAGTTTTTACCAAATGTCTAGCACCTGTAGCGGCAAAACTCAGAAGGACAGGAACAGAATTCTTCCCATATTTGGACGACTGGTTGATAAGAGCAAGCACATTCAAACTCAAGCGCTTGGCAGTTTCGAGAACAATAAACCTCTTAAAAGGGTTAGGTTTCTCAATAAACGTAACAAAATCCTGCCCAGCAAGACAGTTCTTATCCTGGGTGAGGACTTCGACACCAGCATTCCCAGGCTAAGACTACCGGCAGACAGAATAGCAGCTATTCTCCACTTGACCTCCAGGTTCCAAGAAAGAGTGACAACCACAATATGCTTTTTCAAATCTCTCCTGGGCATGATTTCCTCATGTATATTTCTCCTACCAAATTGCAGAGTTCGCATGAGACCAATCCAGGAGGCCCTGGACCACCAATGGAAACAAGCACTTGGTACATGGGAGGTTATCGGCCAGCTACCGGATTCCTTACACAAGGCACTTCTATGGTGGAATACACCTCAAAACCTGTTCCAGGAAATGCCATTCCAGGCCCCAACATCTACCCTTCTCCTCAGGATGGATGCATCTGTCTGGCTGGGGGGCTCACCTAGCGGACCTTCAAACCAAGGGCACGTGGTCCGCCCAGGAATCTCTACTGCACATGAATGTTCTAGAGCTCAGGGCAATACGATGGGCGCTGAAAGTCTTACATCTGGTATTAGCCGGCAGGTGGTGACCATCTAGACAGACAATACGACCTCCATGCATTACATAACCAAACAAGGAGGCACGAGGTCAGATCTTGTCACAAGAAGCTCAACTGCTATGGTCATGGGCATTGCACCACAGAGTTCAAATCAAAGCAGAACATCTTCCGGGAGTGGACAACGTCCTAGTGGACAAACTAAGCAGGGATTAGACAACATCTCACGAGTAGGAACTAGACGAAAAAGAAGTCCAACGAGTATTTTCCGAATGGGGTCATCCACAGATCGACCTCTTTGCCACCAAAGCCAACAAAAAATGCCACGAATATGCCTACAGGTACCCAGAGCATCGTTCGTTAGGAGATGGGTTCTCAGTGGATTGGACAGGGAAATTCCTTTTTGTCTTTCCCCCCACCCCTCTCATATCAAGAGTGCTGCACAGACTAAAGGAACAGAACTGCTCAATGATCCTGATAGCGCCAGATTGGGCCTGGCCGATCTGGTACTCAACCCTGCAACGCCTCTCCCGTTGGCCCCCGATTCAGATCAGAGCTCATCAGGAGCTTTTGACGCAACAGAACTGCAACGTCCTCTACCCTGCGAGCCTGTCTCTCAAGGCCTGGTTCCTGATCAGTGAAAGCTAATGAATCTGGATCTCCCTGCAGATTGCTGGGATATTAAGGCGTCTAGGGCTCTTTCTACTCGAATCACCTATATCCAAAAATGGACTGGTTTCTCCAAGTGGTGCGAAACGTCATCAGTAAACCCACTCACCGCATTGGTCGAACAAGTGCTACCTTACTTATTGTTCTTGGCTAAATCAGGGCTCTCTATATCCTCTATCAAGGTTCATCAATCGGCCATAACAGCATATACAACGAATCCAGATAAACGGTCATTGCTCATTCAACCGGCTGTTAAGATCTTCCTGAAACGGTTGATGTGTACTTACCCACTTTTCGCCAACATCAGTCCCAGCCTGGAGCCTAAACACTGTACTGTCAGCTCTCAGGGAACCGCCTCACGAGCCTATTCATAGATGTGACATGACATTTTTATCGTGGCAAACGGTTTTCTTGATGGCCATCACATCTGCCAGGAGGATCAGTGAGTTTCAAGCTTTGTCATCAGAACCTCCCTTTACCTTATTCCATAAGGACCGCGTCATTCTGAGAACACATTCAAAAATCCTTCCTAAGCTCTTGTTGGAGATGACTCTCACTGAGCGCATTATCCTTCCAACTTTCTTCCAGAATCACACCTCTGATGCAGAGAGAGCTTTGCATTCACTAGATGTGGCAAGGGTTCTAAAGTTTTACTTGCAGAGAACTAAGGAGTTCCGCTCCTCTAACAGATTGTTCATTGCTTTCTCTGGCCGCACTAAAGGTCATCCCATTTCGAAACAAAGTTTGCCACGTTGGGTTTCTCAGTGTATCACCCCATCACCAATCTAAAGGCGACCTACTCTCCAAACACCCTTCGGCTCACTCCTCCAGAGGGAGAGCAGCTTCAGTGACGTTTCAAGCAGGGGTAGCATTGAATGACATATGCAGAGCCGCTACCTGGAGCACTCTGCACACGTTCGCCAAACATTACTGCCTCACAGAAGATACCAACAAAGAGTCTTCAGTTGGCCAGACAGTGCTCGGCCACCTTTTTGCATAAGGTAGGATCAGCTTTCTCTCCCGCCTTTCCCTGGGTATGTAACCTATGTGTCTCAGTATGGCAAAGGCTTGCAGAAGTTTTTCTTCACATCTATGTATATATGATGGGCACATGTTTTAACTGCTTGGTATTCTATTCAAGCATCTTAATCTATGAAGGGTCGAATGCTGGAGAAGTCTTACCTGTAACTGTATTTCTCCAGCATTGGATCTTTCATGGATTCACATGCTTAGAATATTCCCCGTCGTCAGACTGGGAACCCTCGGTACACATATATAGTCGTTTCCTATAGGAAAAAACTTCCGACACTTGTGTGTCCTATCCACATCTACGTCCTCCCCGTGGACGTCCACGCACGCCCCATAGGACGTATGGTATATAAGCCCCGGCCCCGCGGGTCCCGTCAGATTTCAACCGTCTCCAAAGATAGTGGGATCTCCTCGCGTAGTCTCTACTGCTAGATTTTGTCGAATTGTCGAACTCCTGTGAGTTTCTTACTTTTATCGGAATGTCGGGAAAACCTCTTTTTCGCCCGTGTGCCACGTGCGGATTGAAGAAGGTTTAAGAGGGGGACGGCCATTTAGACTGCATTTATTGCCTCCACCCTCACCACTCGGCAGACCAGTGTGAAATATGTAAAGGTTTTTCCCAGAAAACCCTGAAGGATCGAAATCGACGACTGATATCCTGGTTAAATGACGGTGCGGGAGCGTACCCTCAGTCGGAGGTGGGCTCTGTGCGCAGCATGGCCTCTGCGAAAACATCTGGAGCCCCTCGACGCTCAACTTCGTCGGAACCTCCGGCTAAGAAGTCACGACCTGTGGAAAAGGACGTTCCACGAAGTCACTCTTCTAAGGACTCTTCTAAAGACTCTGCAAGAAAGACATCTTCGTCAACTTCGTCGAAAAAAGGAAAGGAGAGACCTAAATCCTCCTCGGGTGATCACCACAGATCAGCCACGAGTAGAGATGCGGATAAACGCAGGGAGAGCGCTGTGAAGGCGGGACCGCCTAAACCACCTGCAGGCCCAACGTCGACGACGACGAACCAGTCGGTGTCCTCACTGCCGCTGACGCAGGCGATTTCACCCGTCATCAACCCAGCAACGACCTCGGCGATGATGTCCTTGTCGACGGAAGTCCTGGCCTGGAGACCAGAAGTATTTGATATGGGTTGCCTGACACATTGCTACAGGAACAGGCAGCGTCAATTGCCTCGAAAGAAGACGGCTTCAGAATTGTGAGCCCGGAGGACCTCGGTCTACGCGCAAGGTTTCCATCAGGAGCAACCTGCTCTCAGGTGTTTACCCAACCTCCAAGCTCTCAGGCGACCCTGTCCATGGAGGTACTGTCCTCCTTACACTCGCTGCTGAAATCGCTGGACGAAAGGCTTCCACCTGTACCGTCGACACCCCCTGTCGACGAGCCCGGCCCTTCACACCGCCCGACCAGATTGATCGGGGTTCCATCTACTCCGGCAGTCCAGGAGGAAGGTGAGCTTTCGGACTCCCTATCTGACCACGGGTCTGCGTCAGATATATCCCTCTCACCATCTAGGGATCCATCCTGGGTGTCGGATGTGGAAATGGAAACACCAAAGAGTCCCACTCACCCGGCACCACCGGACGATATAGGTGCCTTTCATTCTATGATGGAAAAAGCGTGCAAGGAGTTTGGCCTGGTCCAACAGGAGGAGAAAAAGGACTGTTTTCTTTTTGACCATATGGGCAAGAGTAGACGCTCAATATTCTCAATACCCATTTTAGACCATGTCTGGAAAGAAGGTGTTCAAACCATGCGTCACCCATTTTCTGAGCCGGCTGTCAAAGGCCGCATTGAAAAGAAATTTAAAGTACCAGACTCTACACCGAAGTGTCTTTCGGCTCAACCTACACCGGACTCGGTGGTGTCGTCGGCGGCTACGAGAAAAGCAAAGGCCCAACATAAATGCTCTACCCCTCCAGATAATGAGGCGAGGCGCCAAGACGTGTTTGGTAAGAAGGTTCTTTCTGTGGGGGCCTCAACGGTGAAAGCAGCTAACTCCCTGGCGATTGTGGCCAGATATGACAGGGAGATGTGGCACAGACTGGCACCTATCCTGGACCACCTCCCGGAAGAATATAGAAAAACGGCGATGTCCCTGGTTCGAGAAGGTGAAGAAGCATCGAATCATGCTATTAACATAGCGGTGGACCTGGCAGATTCGGGGTTTAAACAAATAAATAACGGAGTTGTTCTAAGACGCCAGGCTTGGCTTAAGTGCACCAACTTCAGACCCGAAGTACAGTATAAAGTTTTGGACATGCCCTTCGAAGGTGATCTTCTTTTCGGAGAAAAGGTGGACGAGGCCTTGAAGGGCATGAAGGAGGACTCAGATACAGCACGCTCGTTGGGTTCTCTC
This sequence comes from Ambystoma mexicanum, assembly GCF_040938575.1. Lineage (NCBI taxonomy): Eukaryota > Metazoa > Chordata > Amphibia > Caudata > Ambystomatidae > Ambystoma > Ambystoma mexicanum. The sequence continues at coordinate 702,697,409 of NC_090921.1, forward strand.
CAAAGTGGTAAGCCCTTTCGTTCTTTTCGTCCCTTTAGAGGAGCATCTGGAAACGCAAGATTCTCAGCAACCAGGGATAGATCCTTTGGTAGATCAGCGTATCCTTCCCAAGGATATAGACGCGCCTCTCAGACCTCAAACCGGCGCAGAAACTTCCAGTCTTCCAAGAGACGACCAACTTATTTGTCGTCGACGAGCAAACAGAAAGACCAGCAATGACGGGAAGCATACCGTTCTGGGAGGGAGATTGTCAAGCTGCATCGAGGAATGGGAGACCATCACAACAGATCAGTGGGTTTTGGACACTGTGAGGTACGGACATTCCCTACTATTCAAATGCAAACCTCCAAAGTGTCCACCAATACACCTATCCCAGCCACATCTAAACATCTTGCGGCAGGAAGTAACACTCATGTTACAGAAAGGCGCCATCGAATTAGTCCCTGCATCGCAGAAAGGCCTAGGGGTATACTCACGGTGTTTTGTGGTAAAGAAGCCAAACGGAAAATGGCTCCCTATTCTCGACCTGCGAGACCTCAACAAGACCCTACAGAGTCAAAAATTCAAAATGCTTACACTGCAGGAGGTGATCAGATCCGTCCAAAGGGACAATTTTTTGGCGTCACTAGATCTACAGGACGCGTACTTCCACATTCCGGTGTGTCAAAAACACAGGAGGTTTCTGAGGTTCATGGTAGGTCAGACACACTACCAATTTGCAGTGCTCCCATTTGGTCTAAAGTCCTCCCCAAGAACGTTTACAAAATGTTTGGCACCTGTGGCAGCCTGGCTGCGAAAGGGAGGGCATCATGTATACCCGTACCTCGACGACTGGCTTGTGAGGGGATCCTCCCCAGCGTCGACCAACGACAGCATACAAGCCACCTTACAACTTCTGCAACGACTGGGGTTCGCAGTGAACTTCGAAAAGTCTTCTCTAAAGCCCTCAAGGAGCTTGAAGTTCTTGGGAGCTCAATTCGAAACCCACCCGGGAATAGTGAAACCGTCCCTAGACAGAATAGTGAAGATCGAACAACTGACGAGTCAACTTCACCTACAGAGCACATTGTCCGTGAGAAAATATGTGGCAGTCCTGGGTTCCATGGCTTCGTGCAGCCATCTAGTAGCAAACTGCCGATTGTTCATGAGGCCTCTACAGGAGTTCCTGTCGGACAGATGGAAACAGGCCGCGGGCCGGTGGTCAGACAGGATAACCGTCGACGACAAGGGTGTCATCAGATCCCTCCAGTGGTGGAAAATCTTTCACAACCTGGACAAAGGGGTTCCTTTACAAGAGCCGGAATTTCAGAACACCATCATCACGGACGCCTCACTGACGGGCTGGGGAGCACACATGAACGATCTTCAAACCCAGGGCAGATGGTCTTCGACCGAATCGCACCTACACATCAACGTGCTGGAACTGAGGGCAGTGAGATGGGCCTTGAAATCATTCCTTCCACATATCAAAGGATCAAAAGTAAGAGTGCTGACAGACAACACGACAGCCATGTTTTACTTGATAAAGCAAGGCGGCACCAGATCCAGGACCCTTTCAGCGGAAGCTCAAAAGATCTGGCACTGGGCGTTGAAACACAACATATCCTTAGTGGCTTACCATCTCCCGGGTGTGAAGAATGTGCAAGCGGATTCCCTGAGCAGGACAATGGCTCAAATACACGAGTGGGAGCTGGATGCCGGTCAGCTACAAATAATCTTCGAAAGGTGGGGGACCCCCTGAATCGACCTCTTCGCAACCAAAGAAAACAGGAAATGCGAACAGTTCGCGAGCAGATGGCCTCAAAATGGATCCCTGGGGGAAGCGTTCTCGTTTCCTTGGACGGACAAATTCCTGTACGCCTTCCCTCCGTTCCCCCTTATACGGAGGACAATCCAGGGGATTCGCAGGTACAAATGCCGGGTCATTCTAGTGGCACCGTATTGGCCGAGACAACCATGGTTTTCCGACCTCCTACATCTGTCGTTGGAACAGCCTATAACTCTCCAGAAAGTGCCCGACCTACTGTCCAGGGACAAGGGATCGGTGTGGCACCACAATCCGGACAGCCTCAACTTAACAGCATGGCTCCTGACTTTTCAGAGTTTGGCAGCTTGAATGTCTCGTCGGATTGCCGGAGAATTCTGCAGGTGGCTAGGGCCCCTTCGACTAACAAATCATACATATGCAAGTGGCGAAGGTTCTGTACGTGGTGTCAAACACAGCACGAAATTCAGCCTTTAGAAGTAACCCCTGAACAAATTCTTCCGTATCTTCTTCACCTAGCTGAGAGTGGGCTGTCATCATCGTCCATCAAAGTGCACTTGGCGGCCATTTCAAGGTTTACGAGGAGGAGACAGTCTTCACCATTATTCAGTGACAGACTGGTGAAACATTTCATGAGGGGTCTCTTTAGAACTTTTCCCCCTACGAAACGGTTCCCACCGTCGTGGAGTCTAAATGTGGTGTTGGCGGCTTTGATGAAACCCCCTTTCGAACCAATGTCCTCTTCATCCATGCAGTTCCTATCGTGGAAGCTGGCTTTCTTAATTGCCATTACGTCAGCTAGAAGAGTGTCGGAATTACAGGCATTAGTCATAGACCCTCCTTATATGAGATTCTTTAAAGATAAAGTGATACTAGCAACTAATCCTACTTTCATCCCGAAAGTACCGACGATCTATCACAAGCACGCGACCATTGCTCTCCCTACTTTCTTTGCGACCCCGTCGTCGACGGCGGAAAAGGCCCTTCATACGCTCGATGTGAAAAGAGCGTTAAAGTTTTATCTGCAAAGAACGCAAGAACTCAGAACTACCAGACAGCTGTTCATTGCATATGGTCCGTCGACGAGAGGAAGGGCAATCTCCAAGCAAGGACTGGCCCGATGGGTCTCGTCGGCAATCGCTTTTAGTCACTCCAAGGCCGGGAGACCCCTACAAGGGAACCCTAAAGCCCATTCGACGAGATCGACAGCCTCATCAGCGGCGCTATGGGCAGGAATTCCTCTGACAGACATCTGCCAGGCGGCGGTGTGGTCTGTCCCACACACGTTCACACGCCATTACTGCCTGGAAAGGCTGCATGCGAATGAAGTACAGATGGGGAGGGCAGTGCTGCGCCATCTTTTTCAATGAGGTAAGCAAAATGGTTAAACTGTGGTCTTTTACCTTGCCGATGTTTGGTTTTTCCTTGATGTATCGCCTTAATATAAATATGCTACTGCTTACGTGCATATATATATATTTCTGAGGCTTGTGGAATCTGCTTAGATTACATGCTGTGCATAGGCCGACATCTAGTGGAAGCTGCGGAGTATTACAGTTTGTTTTTCGAAACTCGAAAATGGGCGTCGACACAGGCGTGCCAGTAATACTATCCCTAGTGTGACGTCCACTGTACCCAAGATCCCTCACGCGTCTGGGATCCTCAGATTGTTTTTTTCCGCCATACTGGTCGGAAGCATCTTGCGGAGTCCCCTGGCCTTAGCCATACTTTTACTAATTATAGAAGTTTAAAATTATTTATTGACATCCTTCCCCACCCCAACGTCGACACTCGACGACAGCTGGAGAAGACATCGACCGTCGGCTGCTGCACGACGGATCTGGGCCTAGGAAGGCCGCTGGCCTCGGCCCGGGCCTAGTAGGCCGCTGGCCTCGGCCCTGCAAGTAGGGAGAGTGGGGGGTGGTACATACTCTTGTCTTGGTATATAGGTACACCTTATATATTTCCTACACTTACCAGCCCGCTGCCTCAAGGTGCTTATGGAGGGTACCCCTTTCCAATTCTGCCCCAAGTGCAACCGCAAATACCCTTGGGTCGACAGGCACGCCACGTGCAATCTCTGCTTGCCGAGGGACCACCCCGAAGCGAACTGCAGAGCGTGTAGTAGGTTTAAGCCTAAGACACTTAAGGACCGTTCGACAAAGCGTTGGGCCCACCACGCCAGGCAGGCGGCCATGGCAGCGGAGGGCGCCTTCAGCGATGGCAGCGACGCCGTACTTTCGGACGGCGAGGGCATTACGGCGTCGAAAGACTGCCGAGCGCAGGTCCCCGACCTCGGAAGGTTGTCCGGCAGGGCGGCTATGGGGAAGACCCTCGGCGACGCATGCGCTACACACCCTACACACACTAAGCACACTAAGTCCAACCGAACCTCGACGACGTCGACTTCTCGGAAAGAAGCACAGATAGAATGGTCCGACTCGGTGTCCTCTGGGCGCTCTCGATCGAGATCGCCTCATGACGCAAGGCAATCATCCACTCTTGCCAAGAGTGCCTCGCTCCCTAGATTAACGGAAGTTCGATCGTCGGAAGACGAAGACGACTTCCACCCCCAGGCCGCGCTCCAGGAGACCGAGGCCGCAGTTAACACCAGCGAGGCACCACGCTCGAAACAAGATACCTCTCCAGACCCTCGACGCCAGGCGTCGAAAGCCTCTGGGGCCTCCAAGGGGCAGGGAAAACATTTTTCCACGCACGGGGAGGGGGGGAAACAGCGGAAAGCACAGCCTTCCACTCCTGTAAGACCATCCTTCCTCCCTAAGCAGTCAGACAAACATAAATCTACTGGGACATCATCATCCAGCAAGGGTACCCTTGATAAGTCCTCTAAGTTGCCTACTAAAGTCATACCCTGTTCCAAAGAATGGTCCAGTGAAGACATAGACAGGGTCATGTCAAGGATGTCTTCCTTAGCTGATTTTTATGACAAAAACCCAGAACATTTCCTTTCGTATGACCCTCAAGGGGCCACACCCTCAGGCTCCTGTGATCCTATCCCCCTAAGTAAAAAGGCCCGGTTCGAAAGACCTGAACCCTTCGAGGTGCAGCCTTACTCTACTCCATACTCTACTCCACACCCCAGTTACCAAGGACAGCCTTTCCCTGAAGGGGACCAGGAGTTTACAATTATGGAGGAACAAACCGGGACTGAATACTATGCGGATGATGAGGACTGGAGGAGGTAGAAGATGAACAGGAAATTTACAGAGTAGATTCCCCGGTAGAGAGCGAAGCCCCAGTTACCGACTCGCCAGTTGATAACCAGCCCCTCCTTAATGAAGTTCTCGCTCGCGCAGCAGAACATTTTCACATCGACACCCACGGTGTACAGGAGGAAAGGGGCTTCGCAGAAGAGTTGGTGGGAGAGAGGAGGCCGGTCGCTCAGACCATCCCTATCCTTAAATCCATCCAACGTAGAATAGATCCATCCCTGGTGAATCCTAACCTCACCAGAGCCGTCAACCCCAGAGTCGAAAAACTTTTTCGGGCAGCCCAGTCTGACCCTCTTTATATAAGAGGACATCTTAAACCAGACTCCCTAGTGGTTACCAACACTCGGAAGAGGGCTGGGACACCCTTATCGTCGTCAGAAGCTCCTCCCGACAAGGAGAGCAAAAGACTGTACGGGTTTGGCAGGAAGGTAGCCTCAACGTCCGCCTACCAAGCAAGGATTGCAAACTCCACCACCCTGTTGGCAAGTTACAACTGCCATCAATGGGAAGAGGTCGCGGCGCTCATAGCCTCTGCTCCTGAACCGTTAAAGGGCCAGTTGGCTCGGATCTCGGCAGAAGGGAGAGCCGTGTCTGGTTGCATATTAAAAGCAACTTTCGACGCCGCGGACAACGCAGGAAGATTGATAGCAGAAGGTACTGTTATCAAAAGACATGCGTGGTTACGGCAGTCTGGGTTCAAAACAGAAACCCAGGCTTCATTAATAGACAAGCCGGTGGAACCCGATCTATTGTTTGGGAAAGCGGTCGAAGACGCACTTAAAAATGCCAAGGACGAGTACGAGACTCTCAAATCCCTTGGCCAGCTTACCAACAAACCCCCTAACCAGAGGGGGAACAGTAATTTTCGTCGCCCACGCGGCCAAAATTCACAAAGAGGCAACTATGCCCAAGGACAGGGTACACAATGGAACAACAACCAGCAGTCTACCCAAAGTTACGGCAGGGGTAACAAGAGAGGTCGTGGAAGAGGCAGAGGCAGCCCCAACAAGGGAGGTGGCACGCCTCCACCAAAGCAGTGACGCTCAGTTCAGGGTCCCTTCTCACGCAACCCCAGTAGGGGGACGCATTTCCAACTTCACCCAGGCTTGGGAAGGGATCACCTCAGACAGATGGGTGCTGTCAACAGTGTCCACAGGATATTGTATAGAATTACTGCAGCGTCCCCGGAACCACCCTCCACGACAAAGAATACACTCCTTAGAACATCAGAAGATCCTTCTCGAGGAGATCGCCATTCTGCTAGAAAAGGACGCGATAGAACTCGTCCCAGGACACCAGGTAAACAAGGGTATCTATTCAACTTACTTCCTTGTGCCAAAGAAAGATTTGACAATGCGCCCAGTATTGGACTTACGGCCTGCCAACAAGTATGTCAAGCCCCAAAAATTCCGTATGACCACGCTACAAGAGGTAATCCCCCTCCTAAAAAAGGGGATTACATGGCAACCTTGGATATGAAAGATGCTTATTTTCATATTTCCATGCTCCCAGCTCACAGAAAATACTTGCGCTTCAAAGTGGACAGTCGCCACTACCAATTCAAGGTACTGCCCTTCGGGATAGCTTCAGCACCAAGGATATTCACCAAGGTACTGGCGGTGGCAGCTGCACACCTACGCAGGGAGGCAATCCCAGTGTACCCTTATCTGGACGACTGGCTCATAACGGGGGAAACCCCAGGAATTTGCAGGTCAAACATTCAGAGGACTATCGACCTCCTCCACGAATTAGGCTTCTCTATCAACGAGAAGAAGTCAAGTCTGGTGCCAAGCACCTCAAAACAGTTCCTAGGAGCAACCCTAGATACTCAAAAAGGGTTGACCTTCCCTTTGGAAGAGAGAATTCGGAATATACTACTGCAAATTCCACATTATCAGTCAGGTCAACAAATAACGGTACGCAAAGCAATGCGGTTACTGGGCATGATGGCGTCATGCATTTACCTGGTCCCCCACGCGCGTCTGCGCATGCGTCCCATGCAAGAATGGTTGGCGAAACAGTGGTCTCAGGCAAGTGGTCAGTGGGACGATCTAGTGGTCGTTTTGCCAACACTCGTACAGAGCTTACACTGGTGGACAAGAGAGAATCTCGCAAGGGGAAAACCCTTTTACGATCCCGAAGTACAGGCAGTGGTGACTACAGATGCATGCCTGACTGGGTGGGGAGCTCACCATCTCCACCACACAGCTCAGGGTCTCTGGTCTCACTCAGTAGCCAAGAACCACATCAACCTGCTAGAGTTTCTGGCAGTATTCCGAGCGCTTCGAGCCCCATCTGCTAAACTTGTCGGTGCAGATCCGGACGGACAGCACGACAGCCATGTTCTATCTGAACAAACAAGGAGGGACTCGTTCGCCAAATCTGTCCAAGCTTGCCCAGAAAATCTGGATATGGGCACTCAGACGGAACATCTTCCTGTCATCACAACATGTTCCAGGGGAGCTCAATTCCCTAGCGGATGCCCTAAGCAGAGACTCCCTCCCAGAAGAACACGAATGGGTCCTTCACAGAGATATCGTAGAAGATCTCTTCTCTCAGTGGGGTTTCCCCACTATAGACCTATTCGCCACAAGCGAAAACAAACAATGCCCAGGATTTGCATCCAGGTTCCCCCAGCCAGACTCCCAAGGGAACGCCCTGTGGATCAACTGGTCAGGGATGTTTGCGTACGCTTTTCCACCAACTCCTCATCAGGAAAGTGGTGTACAAGATGAACAAGGAATCGATGACGCTCATCCTAGTTGCTCCCATGTGGGCGAGACAACCATGGTTTCCACACCTACGCAGGATGGCGGTGTGCGAGCCCATCAAACTCCCAGCCTGGTACAACCTACTGTCCCAGCAACAAGGTCAAACAGTGCACCAGGACCCCAACTCAATGAACCTGGCAGCATGGCTCCTGAGGTCATAGAGTTTGGGCATCTCAATTTACCACAGAGGTGTATGGACATCCTAAAAGAATCCAGGAAACCAAACACAAGGCACTGTTACTTTGACAAGTGGAAGAGATTCGTTATTTGGTGCCAGAATAAACAAATCAACCCAGTTGATTGCACTCCTTCCAACATTGTAACATACATGCTCCACCTGCTGGACGCAGGTTTGGTTTTTAACTCTCTGAAAGTACACCTGGCAGCCCTCTCGGCTTACACCACATCCCATAACAAGGTATCGTGGTGGAAAGTACCAGTAGTTAAAGCCTTCATGGAAGGAGTAAAGAGACTTCACCCTCCTATTTCGAACCCACCGCCAGGATGGGACCTCAATGTGGTGCTAGCTAAGCTCATGGGCCCCCCTTTCGAACCCATGCAAAGTAGTCTCAAACACCTGACTTATAAAACGGCCTTCTTAGTAGCCATTACCTCTATAAGAAGGGTCAGTGAAATTCAGGCTCTGTCAGTGCAAGATCCTTTCTTTACTATCCACAAAGACAAACTGGTTTTACGCACACACCCTAGGTTTTCACCTAAATTTATATCTAAATTCCATGTAAACCAGTCCATCGAGCTTCCGGCTTTCTTCCAGAACCCGCAAAGCTCGGCTGAGGTGAAACTACACACCCTTGATGTGCGTAGGGCGGTCCTCTACTATGTAAATAAAACCAGACCGCTAAGGAAAACAGATCAACTGTTTGTCTCCGTAGCTACAGGCAGAGAGGGGGATCGGGTCTCTAAAGGCGCGATCTCGAAGTGGATTATCAACTGTATACAGCTGTTACTCTCTTTCTGAAAAAACTCTGCCTTTTACGCCAAGGGCCCATTCTACTAGAGGCATTGGGGCCACTCTGGCTTTCATTGCAAATGTTCCCCTCGACACCATTTGCAAAGCAGCTACTTGGAGCTCTATTCACACTTTTACTCAGCATTACTGCATTGACACTCATTCCAAGACAGATACACAAGTGGGACAAGCGGTTCTAAGACACCTGTTTGCTCATGACCCTTCTCACATCCCACCTCCTTCTTCGGGTACTGCTCGCTAATCTATGCACAGCATGTGATCTAAGCAGATTCCACAAGCCTCAGAAGGGATACATTACTCACCGTAATCGTATTTCTGATGCTTGTATCTGCTTAGATTCACATGCGACCCACCCTTCCTCCCCTCCGAGAGAAGGCGCATGATTGCTTGTAGTCTTACCTTTCTGTCTATCTGCTTGGATTATCTGTACTCGCGCTACTCCTCATGCTTCCTCATGTCAGAAAAAATACAATCTGAGGATCCCAGACGCGTGAGGGATCTTGGGTACAGTGGACGTCACACTAGGGATAGTATTACTGGCACGCCTGTGTCGACGCCCATTTTCGAGTTTCGAAAAACAAACTGTAATACTCCGCAGCTTCCACTAGATGTCGGCCTATGCACAGCATGTGAATCTAAGCAGATACAAGCATCAGAAATACGATTACGGTGAGTAATGTATCCCATATATATATATATATATATATTCGGACTGGGAGTGGTTTAATTTCGTAATGTATGTTGCATTGCATTCTCACCTCCTTCTTCCAGGATACTGCTATACAATCTATTCTAAGCATGTGAATCCATGAAAGATCCAATTCTGGGGAAGGGAGTAGTTTCTTACCTGTAACTCCATTTCTCCAGCGTTGGTATCTTTCATGGATTCACATGCGCCCACCAGCCTCCCCGGAATGCAATGTATATGTGCATAAACAGGTTCCCCCCTTTTCTTTTTTGGAGGGGTCGAAATCTGACGGGACCCGCCGGGGCGGGGCTTATATACCATACGTCCTATGGGGCGTGCGTGGACGTCCCCGGGGAAGACGTAGATGTGGATAGGACACACAAGTGTCGGAAGTTTTTTCCTATAGGAAACGACTATATATGTGTACCGAGGGTTCCCAGTCTGACGACGGGGAATATTCTAAGCATGTGAATCCATGAAAGATACCAACGCTGGAGAAATGGAGTTACAGGTAAGAAACTACTCCCTTCTCCAGCATTGGTAGATTTTATAGATTCACATGCACCCACCTACCTACCATAGAGGCTGCTCCTACGCTCAACATCCATAATACTGTAGTCTCTATGGCTCAAAATCTGGAGATGGCCCGACTGGGGCGGAGCTTAAACCATGCCACCTCATTGGTCGTTTAGGGCCCTTACCAAAGTGAGGTGGAGGGACTACACAAGTGAATGGCTCATAGACCATAATGGGCTATCTACACTCATATTTCTATGGAAATAATGTATATATTTAAAACATTTTAATAATTTTTTAAATCAATGAGGATTCCCAGTCTGACGGGGAATATTCAAGCATCTGAATCCATAAAAGATACCAATACTGGAGCCTTACTGTTAAAGGTAAGTAACTAAGACCTATCCACCAAGAGTGTTAAATAGTAACGTAACTGTACTTTGATATGATGTAATATTGAGATGTGTGCGCAGTTGGGAAGATTCAGTCCTCCTTTTACATAAGAGACTCCATCTTAATGCGTATACAGGCCAAATAAAAATAAATATAATACATTTTAAAAAACAGCTAACGTTACTACCAACAAAGTTAAAACCTACAAACATTGGAAATACTTAGTTATGGTTTAAAGAAACCCCTCACAAGAAAACCAGTAAGACGGAATTTTAGAATGTGGAGTGGTGAACAGATTTGCGCAGGCCACCCTAATTATGATGAACAGGGAGCTCTGAGAGGTTAGCTAAAATCCAATTAAGATAGTGTGGAGAGCGGTCAAGGCTTAGTCACAAGAGGGTGAATGGGATCAGGGGCTCTCACACAGTATGGCACACAATTCAATTTAGTCAATCAGTTATACAAATAGTCATTTATTTTAGGCCTTATGAACACACTGGAAAATGAATCTAACCAGTAGTAGTAGAAGTAGTGTCACAGAACACTCTAATACAAATATATAGAATCACTGGTAGGTTCATTTAATAAACATCAGATAAATTGTTCAAGCATAGCAGGTAAGTTAGATGCAGTAAATGATGGTAACCAAATCACAAGAGCAAGAGCAATATCCTAACTTTAGAAGTCCAAGCCCTAAGATAAATGGGGCCTTGTGCCCAAAGGTTACATGGTTCAATATGGTGTTCCTCAACAGAAGGAGCTTTCTTCAGAAAGGATTTAGTGGGTGTGTTTGTGGCGATGATAGTTCAAAACGATTTCAAAGTTATTCAACCATTTACCAAAGGGAAGGTATGTATACTCTTGTCTTCTAGACCAAAGCTAACCCAGAGGCAGGATAACCGACACAGTTTCGACGGCCAAAAGTGAGTGGAATGGAGATGGGAGACAAAGGAACTTGTTCTCAATGTTGTCCTATGGAGGACAGGGCGGCACATGCACATTGATTACTTACCCCCAGACTCTTATTTTCCAAGATGTCTTTGTGGATCGTCTGGGGGTCGCTGGGGGTTCGATCTTCTGCTGTTGGTTCCAGTGAGAGGTGCCCGTGAGTTGCGTGTTTGTTTCTTCCAGTCGGCTATTAAAACAAGATGCAACCCAATGTCGGCGAAGGAATGCAGAATACAACGATGCAGGCCTCCTTCAGACACTTAACTGCAGAGATGAAGAAGAGTTAGAGTAATGATCACCATTTGCAGGTGACAGGCTTCCTTCCAGTCTTGGTCACAGCAACAGCTTCAGGCCAAGTTCTCTTGAATGTGGGAAGCTGAAATTCCAGGAGGCGGCGAGTTGTGACACAACCTGGCGACCACCAAATGTCCGGATTTCAATTAGAAATGGCGACGTTTCTGGCGAAGTAGCCCACTAGAGAGCTGGTCAGGGACATTTCCGAAAACTCTGAAGATCTGGATCTGCACCATTCAAACTGCCACTAGTTATTCAATCCGGAGCAAACACTGGTTTCACATCCACCCCAGTAGCAGACTCTCTGCCACCAAGGATGTGGATTGGGTCTAGACGGGCCCAACCCCTTCACCTTCGAGGGCAGGGGTACCCCCGGCAAAAGTAGCAGCTTTCCTGGTCATGTGCAGGAACAAGGCCACATTATAATTTAGCCAAAGAAAAAGCACATTTCTTGTGGCACAGCCATGGTGGGGCACTAGCCATGTTTAGTAGCCAGACTCAGTAAATGTGAATATGCACACCAAAAATAATGCTGTAAAAATGTAACTGCTGCCACCAGCTTTTCTTTCTAACATCTAAAAGGAACCAGAAATACTTTATGTGAAAAGCTAAGGTGATATAAAAGTATCCCAATTGCACTGCATTGTAAGATGCTGTGTCCAATGCTAAAAAACCAAGAAGTCAAAAGGGAAACAACGTTTCCTAGTACTGATAGTGATAGATCTCATCAGTTACCCCATAACATGTGAGTAATAGGCAAGGGAAGGTAGACTGAAGGCTTCACTTCCCTTCAAAAAGTCAACACAGGTTAAAACACATACTAAAGTAAATGGGCTTCCATAGGAAACTATGGAGGGAAAGTTGCAAAAAGAAAATCTTAACACAGGACACCAACAGAAAAATATAATAATTTTTTAAAACTCATAAATAAAGTGCTATGGAATACGTACAATCTTTCTCTATCAATAGAATACACCTGTTAAAAGTTTGCTATCAATCACATTGAAAACACCCTTTATTGTAAACAATCATCAATGTCACGTGTTTAACATTTACATAAACACACAGTTGTACAACTATAACGTCACTTTACTTAATCTTCTTGCCAAAGATGAACATTACCACCTAGACTACATTAAGCAAAAACCAAATTATCACACCATCTAAATATAGATTTGACAACATTAAAACATTCAATGACAAATGTTCTATTATAATTAAGGCTCCTGGTTTTATTGTTAAAAATGTCCATCTCTGCTCATTTTTTCTGTATTTTCTACATTCCTTTTTTGCTGTGTAAAAAGTAAATGTTTCAACTAGTGTTTTCCACAATTAGTAAAGTGATGGATGTAGTTCTTGGATCCCTGTAATGTGATGCTTGCAGAGGTGTTTTCTTGCACATCGAGGCACAATCCATTTTGACCGTTAAAAAATAATGGACTGCTATTGCTGCTGACCTGAAAACCCCATCTGCAGCTATTTGAACATCTTGAAATGGAAATACATTTATTGTAAAGAGTCACTGTTGTATTATTTTACACCCACATTGGACTATAGGACTTGAATTTCCACCCTTTTCTGTTTTTTTTACAAATAAATATTGAAAGGAAATGTTTATTTCTGTCTGTGTCTGTGAAAGAAACTGTGAAATTAAATGGAGCCTTCATTAAAATAGCTGTTAAACATCCGACATGCAACATACAAAAACATCATATGAACCAGGGTTCGAAATTGCTGGGAGCTATTTGGCACAGGCGAACCTGGTTACCTTGACACCAACAGCTACCAGGAGCTACTTGTCTCCTGAGGCAAACTGGTGCCAAACAAACATAACTATTCAGCATTAACTTTCTATATCTGGGAATGTGTTGTAGTAAGCCAGACATAGTAGACGGACAAATAGACATGCTTATGACTTTTCTTCAATTTTATCAAAGGACAGAATGCCGCTTCTGTCCCTGCTGCTATGATGGTGGTTCCCCTAATTTTCAACAAAAAATAACAACTGCTCATCAAGCGTTTTAGATTAGTGTAGTTATGGAGGGATTTTTATATCGACTGTCCCAAACACTACTGAAAAACAACATAAACATAGCCTAGGTAATAGTGCTGTTCCTTGACTTGGCAACTGGAAGTTTTTTTCTGACCCCTAGCCAAAGTGGTTGTGGTTTTCTTTCAGGCCGCAGGTAGCTGGTGCAGTTAAAAAAAAAAAATGCCTTTTAATCTCTGTTCCTGGTGGACTTGGGTCCTAGCCCCCACCCAAATAAACCTTTGTCTGAACTGGGTCAACTGAGTTTGTAAGCGTGCCTTTTGTCGCACAGAATATGCTTTTTGTGTCTGTCTTGGCTTTACTGACAGTACTTTGGCGTCGGAGCATGAGGAATGCTGGTATGCCTCTTCTATGGCGGTTTCCTTGCATCTCTTGGCAGCTCTGAGCACTTCCCGCATTCCTGGACATGGAAGCGTTATGCTGGCTTCTCTGGTTCTCCGCCCACCTCAACGCCTGCGTGGCTCTGCCTCCAGTTTCTTCAACGACATGAGACACCACCTCCTCTGCGATCCGACGCAGGTTCCTGTTTCTGTTGCCCTCCAGCTGAACATCCCTTTCGAAGGGTCCTCCGACGTATTCCTTATCTTTGATAATACGTTTCCAGCTTGCTGGCCTCGGAAATGTTTTCTCTGTAGAGGGCGCTGCGCGTCGACGTCCGCCGAGTCGATGTCCCTCGACGGCCACCGTATCGGCGCAGACGTCACCATGCCCTTAACTAGCTACGCGCTGCGTCCATTGCTCAGTTCCGTTTTTCCACGCTTCGTGGGGCCTCGGAACGTCGTTGCTCTGTTCAGTCAGGATAACTCTATATCTACTCGAATAATACCTACTCGTTCTCGATGGCATCTTCATCGGAACCGACAACGCCGCGATCCGGCTTCAAGAAATGTCGAGACTGCAGTAAAAAAAAATGTCGATAACGGATCCACACACACCTGCTTGTGGTGCTTGGGAGCCGAGCACCATTGTTCGGAGTGTGAGGACTGCATGTCCATGACGGCGAAAGCCTTGAAGGAGCGCAAGGGGAAGCTCGAGAGAGGTAAGTCAGTCAAAACCTCCTCGAAGGTTTCTTCGGCTGAGTCGAGGCATTCGTCTCCTCGCCGTCAAACACTCCCATTCTAGATCTCGAAGTAGCTCCCACCATTCGTCGAGATCAAGACACTCAAAAAAGAGACGTCGAAGATCCCCTTCCTCGTCTTCTGTTACCCCAGAAAGGGTCTCCTGTCCCACAAAACACAGCTCTCAGGCTGAGTGGGAGGAATTCAGAAAGAAAATGTTAAGCGTCTTCGAGAACATGGCCTCGACCCCCTCGAAGACAGCTGAGGGTGATACCCCGGGTGAAAAACCCAAAAAATCAAAACGTCGCCAGTCGCAGCACCCGGCGAAACATTCCACCCGAGAGCGCCACGAGCCATCGGGTAAGAAGGCACCATCTTCGTCGTCGAAGATTCCTTCGATGCATGGATCAGCGCCATCAACGCCGTTGTCGAAGGGTTCCTCGACGCATCGGTCCATCGACTCGACGTCATCGTCGACATCGACGCCGATGAAAGAGAAGACCAAGGCTACTCCACAGCCAACGGGGATTCCAAGGGCCTCCGGCACGACGCCGAGACCGTCGTCGATGTCCTCGAGTAGGATCCCGATCCTCTCGAGTTCTTTGAGACCCCTTCCAGTTTTTTCAAAGCCTGTCACATCGGCGTCGACGTTTTCTCGCCCAATAATGACGAGTTTGGCTCCTTCTGCCTTAGAGATGGGTTTTACACCATTTCAGAGGTCAGAGTACCCTGGACTATCTTCAATTTATGAAGAGGGGGAAGATTCTGACCAGGAAACATTTGGGTTACAGCGGAACACACTGCCTATTTCAGAGGATTTCGCCTCTGAGGAAAGAAGGCTGAAGGACCTACAGGAGTCACTACATGAGGCAAGTGGGCTGGACACTTCCCCAGAAGGGGAATTTGTTAAGCCAGACCCAGGGGAACATGCCGAAACACCCTATAGAACCCTAATGGCAAGAATTATTGAATTTATGGGTTTGTCTGCGCCTTCCCCTGTTTTTCAACAGGATGACCTAACAGACATATTAGACAAAGGTCCACAGGAGGACCCTGTGGTCCCCTTCCATGCAGCCTTACAAAGAAAAATTACATCTAATTGGGAAACTCCTGAAGTTATCCCTGCGGTCAATAAAAGATTGTCAGCCAAGTATAGGGTAGCGGCTGCTGACCCTGAATACTTATCAAAACACCCCACTCCAGAGAGCCTGGTGGTTCAAGCGGCAACTTCATCTAGCAGTAGGACCGCTTACCCTACTGTCCCACAGGATAGAGATGACAAGAGGTACGATTCTATGGCGAAGAAAGTCTTCTCTGCTTGTAGTATGGTGTTGAAGTCCATCAACGCCACCTGTACGCTCGCCAGGTTCAGTCACACACTGTGGGAGTGTGCTTCATCAGCGGCTGACTACATACCCGAAGGAGAGGAAAAGGAAGCCTTCCTTAACATTATTAAAGATGGCAAAGATGCCATGTGCGAATCACTTCAAACTGGCATTGATTCCGCTGACAGTATCAGCAGGGCCATGGCGGCAAGTACAACAATCCGCAGGCATGCGTGGTTGCGAAAGTCTGGCTTTGCTCCAGGTGTACAGGCCAGACTTTTGAATATGCCCTTTGACGGCTCTTCACTATTCGGAAGAAAGGCTGATGAGTCTGGAAAAGTTGCAGACTTCTAAAGCAGCAGCAAAATCTTTAGGAGCTGCTATCCGCCAAACTCCTTTTCGCCCCTCAGGAACCTCTGGGAGAGGAAAGTCCTTTCACTATTATTCCGCATTCGGGAAAGGCAGAGGACAGCCGGCTCAAAGAGGCCAAAGGAGATCCACCCGAGGTGGACGGGTCAAAGGTACTAAGGCCGCAGCAGCAGCAGGTGCCTCTTTACTCTCGGCATCTGCATCAGCCGCCCCCAAACCACTCTGAGGCCTTTCCACACAATACACCTGTAGGGGGCAGGTTAACTCACCATCTGACGGAATGGCAGGCTATAACGACAGATGCTTGGGCATTGGAGACAGTTGCCCAGGGTTACTGCCTACCCTTTCTACACATTCCTCAGAGTCATCCACCGGGGAACAGCTCTCTAAAAGTTCCAGATCCGCTCCTCTTGCAAGAAATTATAGACCTGCTAGAGAAAGGTGCCATAGAACCGGTACCTGTAGCGGACAGGAACAAGGGCTGGTACTCCCCCCTACTTTCTCATACCAAAGAAGGACGGAGGACTGAGACCCATCCTGGACTTACAAGAATTGAACAAGTTCCTCAGGAAGGACAAGTTCAAGATGGTAACTCTCTCTCAGATCCTTCAGGCCCTCCAGCTCCAGGACTGGCTGGTATCTCTGGACCTTCAGGATGCTTATTTCCATGTGCCAATCCATCTCAAACACAGGAAATACCTGAGGTTCGCAATTGGCGACTCATCAATTTCGAGTTCTGCCATTTGGGCTGACCTCCGCCCCGATGGTATTCACCAGGCTAATGTCGGTAATGGCTGCAAGTCTCAGGTAAGGGATCTACGTCTACCCCTACCTGGATGATTGGCTGATCAGGGCTGTATCTTCGAAACAGGCCCAGGCCCAGCTAGATTATGTCTGCCTCTTCCTTCACAAACTGGGCTTCTCCCTCAATTTCAAGAAGTCACAGATGATGCCATCACAGAGACTCCAGTTCATTGGAGCGGTCCTGGACCCCTGGGAAAAACCTCGCCACCAGAGGTGAGGGCTCAAGATATTGTACAGATGGTCACCAAGTTTCAAAATGCCCAACGTCTCCCAGCCTTAGACTTTTTTTTGAGGTTGCTAGGCCTCATGCAATCCTGCATCTTCCTTGTGCCAGAGGCTCGCCTGAGAATGAGATCTCTTCAGTGGGCACTGAGAAGTCAGTGGTCGCAATTCTCAGGGAGAATGACAGATATCCTCCGGATTCCGGACAAGGTAGCCCGCGACCTTCAATGGTGGGCCTATCCAGAGAACATCTTGAAAGGAGAACTGTTTTGGCAACCATGGCCGGAGATGACAGTAGTCACAGACGCCTCACTCACGGGGTGGGAAGCCCATGCCAACGACTTGACCATCGGCGGTCGTTGGTCTCCATCGGAGTCCAGACTACACATCAACCTATTGGAGCTGAGAGCGATCAGACTAGCGCTGAAAGCTTTCCTGCCATCAGAACAGGGGATAAATGTCCTGATAATGACGGCAACACGGTGGCCATGCACTACCTCAACAAAAGAGGAGGCGTAGGATCACTGCCACTGTGCAATGAGGCGATGCAGCTCTGGTTTTGGGCAATCCAAGAAGGAATCTCTCTATCGGCAATCCACCTAGCCGGAGAGAAGAACCTGACAGCGGACGCTCTGAGCAGGCAGAGCACAGTCTCCCACGAGTGGGAGCTAGCTCAGGAAGTCCTTCAAGAGATCTTCGCCCTTTGGGGAACCCCTCAGGTGGATCTGTTCGCCACAAGCGCCAACAGGAAGTGCGATCTGTTCTGTTCAAGGGAATTTCCCCCGAGAGGAGCTCTAGGAGACGCGTTCGTAGTGGACTGGGAGTTTCCTCTCCTTTACGTGTTCCCGCCAGTCCCTGTTATTCCTCAAATGATCAGGAGGCTGAGAAGATTCCGGAAAACCATGATCCTAATTGCCCCGGATTGAGCCAGGAGAACGTGGTACCCAGACCTTCTAGATATGTCCAACTGTCCTCCAATCCGTCTTCCACTCAAAGAGAATCTTCTCTCGCAGAAGGGAGGTCAGGTTCTCCATCCAGACACCAGGACCCTCAACCTTCACGCTTGGCTTCTGAAAGGGGGAGGTACAAGGATTGGGATCTCCCTGATGACGTCATGGAGGTGTTGCTTTCGGCCAGAAGGCCAGCAACAAAGTCTTTATACTGCTGCCGTTGGAACAAATTTTGCAGCTGGTGTACGGAAGAGAATATCGACCCTTTTTCATGTGGTACATCAACAGTGTTGTCGTTTCTACTCTACTTGACAAACTCAGGCCTTCAAGTTGGCACTGTAAAAGGCTATCTCGCAGTGCTTTCTATCTTCAAGCGCACTGCGGAGGAACCATCGTATTTCAAACTTCCTCTAGTGATACAATTCCTCAAGGGATTAACTAATGTTTATCCTCCAAAACCATTCCAGGTTCCCTTATGGGACTTAAATTTAGTCTTAAACTTCCTAATGGGCACAACATTCGAACCACTTCTCTTGTTCGCTGAGATTTCTCACGCTTAAAACTGTCCTATTGGTAGCACTAACATCTGCTAGGAGGGTGAGCGAGCTACAAGCACTCTCCTGTAAACCCCTACATACAATTTTCCACAAGGCCAAAGTTGTCCTACAGGTGAAGCCTAATTTCCTCCTAAAGGTGGTTTCTGAATTTCATATTACTCAGAAAATTACCTTACCTTCATTCTACCCTCCTCCCCATCCGGGGAAACAGGAGGAAAGGCTACATAGGCTGGACCCAAGGCGAGCTCTCAGCTTTTACATCAGCAGATTGGCTAGGATCAGGCAAGCAGACCAACTGTTTGTAGGATACTCTGGTCACAAGTTGGGACTACCCATAACAAAACAGACCATTTCCAGATGCATTATTTTGGCCATTCTGGAATGTTACAAACTGGCAGGGAAAGAGCCACCCCAAAATCTCAGGGCTCATTCAACCAGGGGTATCGCAGCCTCTTCGGCTCTCCAAAGAGGGGTACCGGTCCGAGACATATGTGCGGCTGCCACATGGTCGTCTGCACATACATTCACAAAAGTTTACAATCTGGATTCCTCCACTAGTCAAGAGACCAGATTTGGCAAGGCCATATTACATTCGGTCCATCCCTAAAGGGATGCATAACATTCTCACTCCCACCTCCAATTACATGCCACTGCTATGGGAGTCTATCAAAGATAAGGAATACGTCGGAGGACACAATCCCTTCGAAGAACAAGTTACTTCTTACCTTGTAACGTTCTTTCGACGGGATGTTCCTCTGACGTATTCCTTATCGCCCCTCCCAGCCATCCCCGCAGTGATACTTCCCTTGTGGTTGCAGCTTACGCTCCTTCAAGGTCAATAACCTTTCTCATGCTACAAAACGGAACTGCGCAACGGACGCAGCGCGTGGCTATTCATGGGCATGGTGACGTCGGCGCCGATACGGCAGACGGTGACGCGCAGCGCCCTCTACAGAGAAAAAATTTCCGAGGCCAGCAAGCTGGAAACGTATTATTAAAGATAAGGAATACTTCGGAGGAACATCTCGTCGAAAGAACGTTACAAGGTAAGAAGTAACTTGTTCATCTGTGAAATAGGTCTCAAGCCCTTATGTTCCTCTCTGGAACAAGATGGGAGACCCCATTGGTTCCTCTCTTCATGTATGGAAGGTAAGTGGTTTGCCACGTTTATATTTGTGGTATTATATGTGCTCACTGCTGGTTCTCTAGGGGTACCTACTGCCTAGATGGTCTAGAACTAGTTTGAACTCCTGCTCGTGAAATCTTAATTTCGACCCCTGTTCGCACTATCAAAAAGAAGCCTAAAATTAACACGCTTCAGAACATCCACAGCTATCATAAATAATATTTATCAATTGTCTGGTGAGGTTAAGGTTACATCATTGGTGGTTTTAAAGTAGATTTGTATTGGTATCGCGTTTTGTTTTCATGTGATTTGCTCCTGTAAACCTTAATGTTGGCATGTTCAGTGTTGAGTGGGGTTATTGTAGGTAATAAGTGTAACTGGTTTTTAAATCTTTTATAGAAGTATATATTTTTCTAGGGCTTGTGAATCTGCTTACATTCAAGAAACATTGGGGTTCTTTGAGGTCTCATTTGAGAGCTTTAGTGCAGTGTGTATCCTGTCAGGCTGTTTGTGCTGTGGGGGATGTAATGTGCAATGTATGCCCCTATTTCAGTGCATGCATGTTACCGTGTAGAGATGTTTTGGCTGGGAAGGAAAGTTAGGTATTTTTGGACATGACTCCTGATTCAATCATATTATGCCGGCTGCGGATAGGGCGACAGCTGTGTTTGGGGGTGTGAGGGATCCTGGGCCAGTCGCCAATGCCCTTTCTGCAAACACTGTCTCTTTGATAATCGATCTTACCAGGGGGGGATTAGGCAAAACACTGCAGATGGCATTGATGTTGAACTTGGTGCCCTCAGACCAAGCCACTGACAGTGTACAACTTCTTCACTCTCCAAAAACCGGCTCACCTTTTAGCCACACATATGGATGGGGGTACGTGGGCGGATATATAGATGCCACCCAGGGTGGGAGCACCAGCGTTATTTTCTGGAGCATAGCTGGGGTGGCAGCAAAACGATTGGATGCTGAGTGGATTGATTGTTTGGCACAATTTAATATCATCTGCTTGCAAGAGACCTGGTTGATTTCTGTATACCAGGTTTCTGTGGTTTCACCTTGAAAGTGGAAAAAAGCCACAGAGGTAGGAACAAAGGAATGCTTTTAACAATGATTTGTGTACAGGACAGGTGGAATGTGAGCCGATTGTACCTCAAGCCCATGATTACCCTGCGTGCGTCATGGCGGCAGGGTGATCCCCAGATGTATATTCAACACCTGAAATGGAAGGGACAACCTTGGGGGGAGTTGAGGCATTGTCTGAATGAAATCACTGCAAATGGGGCTCCAGTCAATTTGCTTATGATGGGAGACTGGAATAGGAAGCTGGGAAAACCCCATAAAGATTTTAATGAGTACATACTTGGAAGAAGCCTGTGGAATCCCCGAGAGGAACTCTGCCCTATTTAAGTCCAACTATGGCGTAAGGGAGTTGGCTAATCTCTTGTCTGAATTCTCCGGGGTTGAGTTAAATGGCAGGGTAGCGAATGATATTCCAACTAAGCGCACGTTATTTAGATGATCCTATACATCCATTATGGATTGCATGATGGTGGATTATCACTTTTTTAATCCAGTTGATTTCAGGGTTGAGGACAGAATAGAGAGTGACCATTTCACCCATGGTCTTGCATATCGGGCATTTTCGACATGTTACTCGACGAGCATCGGGCTCGTCAACACATTATGCATGGCACTTGGACAAAGACCATATTGAGAGACGCCTCCACTCTGAAAGTATTCAATCTTTCCTGGATATGGGGCCCACTGTGGCCGCAATAGTTCAGCTTTTGAGTCCTTTACAGATTGCATTTGTAATAAAATGCACAGGAGACTGCACAAGGACGAATTCCAATAGACGCACATACCAACGCACAGACCTCATAGTACTGAGCTACTGAGCTACTGTTGCATGCACACTGCATGCACACTGGTTTGGCTCAATGTTGGACCAGGAAGAAACCTTTGCACAATGCACTTAATAAAGGCTTTTTAAAAGCGGGGCAGTGATACAAAATGAAAAGGGAATATAAAGCGTTATTGAAACGGAAGAAACCAGGAGCCAGCAGAAAAAGAATGTGATATTGTAGCCCAAGTTGTGATAGTCAACAACAATAGAATATTCTGGAAGTTGGTAGCGAAAGGTTGGGGGAAAAGAGGATTGCCAACAGATTGGAAATATAGATAAAGATAGGTGTGTGAAGCACTTTCAGGAAATCTTTTATGTAGACCAGGGAAAGGACGACTGGTCCCATCTGGAAGGACTTGTGATATTATTACGTTCACCAAGTCAGAGATTTCAGTGGCTATCGACCAATTAGTGAGGGGAAAAGCTGCCGGTCCAGATGGGTTACCCTCCGGTTTTCTTGGGGTATGCCAAGTGTTGGGCACCAATATTCGAAAGGCAATTGGTGAATACTCTCATTCCAGCGCGGTGGAGGTGCAAACTTAATGACCCATTTTTAAGAAAGTTGAGCTGGATGATCCCCCCCATTGTTATAGACCTATTTCACTATTGGATATTTCATCAAAAATGTATGCGAAGTACCTTCTTGACAGACTGGAAGATTGGGTTTCAGAGAAAATATTCTACTGCCATTACAGGCAGGTTTTCGGTGCAGCTTTTTAGCGATTGACCATTGTGACACTTCATCTGCAATCATAGATACATATTGTAGATTACGGGATGGAAGCGTGTATGCTACCTTTTTAGTCCTGGAAAAGGCTTTTGATGCATTCGACAGGGTCAGACTGTGGAGGCAACTAGACACATTGGGGATCCTGCATAGCCTACTAAGATGGGTGCAATAATGTTACGATCATATACTGGCAGCATTAAGGTACATCGGAGTGGGTGTTCACACATTCTTCAAGACTAACAGGGGGTGTCAAATAGGGTTATCCGCTCGTCACCCTGCTATTCATCCACTTTGTCATATTTGGAGCCAGGCAGACTAACATGATATGCCCGCCTGGGCTGGGGAATAAGGAATACAGCACATTACTCTATTCCAATGACATCGTCATTTTGCCTCTAACTCCAGCCGGCCTTAACCAAGAAGTCCGCTACGCCATGGACATCCTTGAAACCCACAAATTGAAGTTAAACAAAAGTAAGGACAAAATCTTGATTTCTTTTTTGTTTTTTTTTCCTTCGGGGGGAGCGGGGTGGAGAGGGATGGAGGAGCAAATCCTTCAGGTGGGAAACCAAGGGGGAACCGATTAGAGTAATGGACTCATAAGTTTATTTAGGTATAAAGTTCACAAGGAACATCCCCTGGAGTGGACGACACAGGCGGATAGAGCAAAAGGTCAGACTTGAAGAGCTACGGAGATTTTATTTCAAATATGGAGCTCTCAAGCTGGACAAGTACCTGCATGCTTTTAAACTTAAGGTAACATCGGATACTTTATGGCAGCAAGATATTCAGTAACTAAGTTTCTCTAAATAGTCCAGACACAATTCTGGCACCAAGTTCTGTTTCTACCACCACAGTGCCAAAGCCGTGTATTAAGAATTGATTTAGAGCTACAGAGCATTTCTTCCATGGCACAGTACAGACACCTGACATATTTCCCCAAATTAAAACTGGGCTACTCAAACAACCAAAATGCCCTTTCTGCCTTCAAAGTGATGGCGGAAGCTCCAGGCATGAATAAAAGTACATGGTTTAAGAAAGGATAGACCATTACCTATAAAAGGGGATGGAAGTTTGCAAGACCCATCTGGCTTAATTGAAATCCGCAATCAAATGCTGGGTTTAGTGAAAGGGTGTTGTGGTGGATGCAGACAGTATTACATTTTTCATGCTGCCAGATTCTGCATAACCTTCAATCTAAACCATGCTCGTCTAACAGCACTTTACAGTTTACAACATGCCAATTAGGGGTATCATATGCTGCCTAATTAAATCAAGCAAATATTGATGCAGTGGGAGGAGTTTCAAGCTTTTTACAGAGCAACACTCTTCCACAATATTTGTCCATTTAATGAGATCAAACCTTGTTCAAATCTGGTTGCCGCTATAGGCGTTGAAGTAGAAATCGACAGAATGGGTTTCCAAAACAGGCCTTCTTAGATGGTAAAATTATAGTTTAATAGGCTGTGGAAAATCTCAAGGCCATAATAATAGCCGGTATTACATTCACCTCATAAAACTGTCTAACTGGTAATAAGGAAAACTTTCCATATCTATTGTGGAAATGTCTCCTTTGGGCAGCCAGATTATTTGCCTTATCTTTCACGTGCGCTGATTTATTTGGCTGCACTGTAACAAAGAAGCCCAAATATTTGAATGAATGAATAACCTCCAGTTTGGACTCAATAAGTCACCAGGAATGCCTTTTTACCTGGGCAGCAGCAAATGTTAATATTTTAGTTTTTTGTCATCAGCTCATTCAGTAAGACTCAAAAGCTAATCCCCTGTAACCATATTTGCGTTTGATCCATTAAAATATCTGCATTGGATGGCCATGAAACTCGACTCCATTCATTTCTGGGTGGAAAAAGGACACATTACTTATAGCTTTCCCCAGATCTGCAAAATAGACATTAAAAAGAAATGGTGCCAGGAGACATTCTTGGCGGAGTCCCCTAAATCTAGGGTTATCTCTGGTATACTCACTATTCAAACTAAGCTGAACTTTTACAGACGCTTCCGCATGGAAGTAAAATAAAATATTCTACATTTTATCGATAACCCCCAGCGCATTAATTGAGCCCATAAAATGATATGGTTAACCCTATAAAACGCTAGAGGTAGATCAATTGTGGCTATGAAGACTTTTGGCTTGGCTTTATCTCGGGCCTGGTTTTGAATACAATCTAGAACATAGCCAGCATATATAGTGCCTACACCTGATCTAAAGCCCACCTGATTGGGACTAAGGATACCATTAGTCAGCCCAAAGAGTAAGATCTTTCAAGAGGAGTGGGCTGAAAATCTTTGCATCTGCATCAAGCAGAGCTATCCGTCTTTGATTAGATGGTTCAACTCTATCTCCCTTTTGAACAATAGCCACAATTAAACATTGTTTCCAAGTCTTGGGTATCTCCTCAATTCTTAAACATTCTGTTATTTATACTTGTAAAGCGCATCGTTCGCCTCCTGAGGCATCATGGTGCTGCACTGTAGAAATGGAGGCCGTCTAGCAGGAAAAAGTACTAAAAAAGATTTTCAGTGCCCGCCGAAAAAAGGTGAGCCTCAAAATAATGCAGACAGAAAGGCAGGGCATTCCATGTCTTTGCCGCTGCTGCTGAAAAATACCTCCTCCCTTCCCGCGAGGGTCTAAAACTCGGGGGCTGGACAGTTTTCTGGGATTCTGAATGAAAGGACTTGTCCAGTTTGCAAGGACAGAACTTTGAAGATATTCTGCTCCCTTTTTGTAAAAGTCTTTATGGACCAGACACAATTACTTTAAATGAACGCGTTATTCCACTGCAAGCCAGTAAAGCTGGCACAGAAACTGAGTCTTACGTGCGCCAAATGGAGGATGGAGAACTGCTTTAGCTGCCATATTCTGCAGCAACTGCAGACAATAGAGCAGAAGACGCGGAAGAGCCAAGTACAGCGTGTTGCAATAATCAATATTACTAATGACCAAGGATGAAACTACCAGGGCATGAAACTTTGCCGAAATGCAAGGGAGGACTTTCCGTAAGGTCCTCAATTTAAAATGGGCTTTCTAACAGGTGGAAGAAACCGGTTTCATCCATGGATAATAAGGGTGAGATTTTGACCCCTAAGTCCTTCACTGAAGAAACGGCAAGGGGAAAGGGGCCGAGGCTCACAGGCCAGAATTAAAGGGTCCAAAGCACAGGGGGCGTGGCAGTACATAGCACCAAAACCTCTGTTTTCTCCCCATTCAATTTAATCCAGTTGAGAGCCATCCAGTCACCCACTGCCTGTAAACAACTCCTCAAACGGCCCGCCGTCTCAGGCTTGGTGACGTCGAGATGCACAATAATCTGCATATTGTCAGCATAGGAATAACACAGAAACCCATGTGTGTGGATAATGACAAGCAAAGACTAAATGTACATATTAAATCGTGTAGGAGACAGCGAGGGGCCGTGAGGGACTCTGCATAACAAGGAGATGCAATGAGAATGGAAAGGTGGCAAGGAAACAGATTCAGAACGTCCCGCCAAAAAAGAGAACCAGGCCAGCATTTGACCAGAGAGGTCGGCAGAGGAGAGACGGGCTACCAGGATGGGATGGTCAACAGTGTGAAATGCAGCCGAAAGATCCAACATGATCAAAGCACCCTCCCGACCCTGGTCCACAAGTCGTGCCAGGTCGTCCACAACTGAAACCAGCACAAATTCAGTACCTCACCCAGGGGGCGAAAGACTGACTGAAAAGGATTTAAAAAAAGAGGACTCCAAAAAGGTACTAAGAAGAGGGGCAACCAGAGACGCGAGCAGTTTCATCAGACAAGGAAGCAAAGAAATGGGCCGAAAATTGGTAAGGACCAATGTGTCCAGGGCCGGCTTCCTAAGCAGTGGAATAACCAGAGCATGTTTAAGATTGTCAGGAATCATGCCCGAGGAAAATAAATAATTAACAGCACTGGTTAACCACGGAACAACATCAGGCACATCTTTTAGAGTAGAAAGCAGCTTTGAATCGCTGGGGGATGCGGACTTTAAACTCTTTATAGGCGCCAAAACCTCTTTATCAGAAAACACTGGAATGTCAGACCAGAGACTGGTAGCTGTATCAGGAGTGATGGGTAAGACAATGGGAGGGACCAAGCTGCAGCGCATGAGGACTAGTCGGGTCAATGGCTTTACAAATGGTGGTAATCTTGCTTAACATGTTTAAAACATCTCAACTCAAATTCATACCCATAATTGTCCTCTCTCAGGACCAGGTTGCACTAACAGTTTGGGCCAGATGCTCTAGAATGTCAGGAGTCTGGCTGATGGGCACAGGGCAAAGGCTGCACCTCAGAGCATGCACTGTATCGTAGGAGAGATATGCACTAGGCTACTCTAGCATAAACAGGGTACATACCAAGCTGATCTGAGTTGTAACAGGTATTCACAGGAACTACATGGGCAGGAGCTGGCTGTAAGCAGAGACAGAGAAAGCAAGGTTAAGTAAAAATACTGATCAACACGGTTTGATCGGAATAAAAGGTGATTAGGGAAAGCCCTTGGGATCGGTACCAGCAGATTACTCTTAACTGTCATACAGCAGCAACATGAGTTAGGCATGCCGAAGAGACTAGTGTGCTCGGTGAAAGGGTGAAACTGGAGAATGTATTCTAAGGCAGGTAAGACTCAAACGGACTAGATGAAGGCAGCAAAAGTCTTTCACTTATTTGATCCGAACAGAGACAAACCCAGGTGTCACAAACGGATAGGGAGCAGAGGTAGAATAGTGTACCGAGATGTAATACAGGCGAAAAGCAGCGTAGAAAGAAATAACCAGGTACAGGACAGGTAGCGAAACAAAGTACAAGGCAGAGACTGGAAAATTAGGACACACAAGGCAAAGGACTCGGACAAGATAGGTCGCTGCCAACACAGCGAATAAGAGGGGTTCAGGAAACTCTGAGTACTTAAGAACAGGCACTATAACAATGGACTGAAGTCTGGTAATATCGCTGGCAAGGAACAAACAGGAACATTTCAAGAGACTGGATTGCAGAGAGAATGAGAGAGAAGCTGGGCAGAAACATGACAAGTCTGTGAAGCAGAAATGCTTACAGAAAACAGGGTGTTTGCAGAAAGTCAGAAAGGCAACAGATATCAGAACAGAACTGGATGGCCTTAATAGCAAAGCTGGACAGGTGTTGTAATGCAGCAGCAAAGGCAAGCAGGGTTTTAGAAGTCCAAAGCTGGAAAATCAAGGAAAGATTAATAAACAGGCAGACTGCAAAAGCATAATGGAAACGGTGTTGCAAGGCAGCAACAACAAACCGGATACAAAAGCTAAAATCACAGCATTCGGGAAATGTTCAATAACCGGTCACAGGAGCACAGAACAAACTCCCAGCGGAAGCAGTTGACTGAGCAACTGCCTCTGTTCAAAGTGAGCTTATCAAGGCCCTCCCAGCCAACTACCCAACAGGGTGGAGCTGCTTGTAGTCCCAGGCATCTGTGTTCTATCAAGCCCATTTTGGCTTCAGTAGCCTGCAGCATTGGATTGTAATTAAAGTCTCTTGAGCTCTCAGCAGCTTAGCCTGCAGTAGCTTGGAACAGGTGAATTCAATCTGGGCCTTTCCTCCTCTCAGTAGCTTGCTGTAAACAAAGGTACTTTGTATGCCTTTTCCAGCTACCTGCTTCTTAGACAGCACACTTGTACCAGAATGCATCTGCTGGATCAACCCAAATCCCGGAATGGAACATGAAATTCGATTGGTCCAAAACTGTAAATGAATGCTGGGGCAGTTTTTAGGGTTTCATTTTGCAATTATGCCATAAACAGAGTCTCTGAATGGCGCATGTAACAGTGCTGTAGCAGGTGCGAAGGATCGTGACATAGTTATTCATTTTTAATTGGGGTGTCCTCTTGGCCCCCTTCCGCTCCTCTAAGGCCATCATTAATATCTACGCTAATGGGACCGTCTTGGTCCAAGGCCCTCAGGCCAACCTCCACCTCTTTGATAGACGCTTCCCGTGCCTCATCAACTTCCTTTCCTCTCCTGCTGTCCCCTCTTCTCTGTCCTCGGCTACCTTGCCTCCACCCTCTCACCCTGCCCCCTCTTGGGCTCCTTCACCTCCACAGGGCGTACCCCTGATCTGTACCCCTCCCCGGAAGTCCTTCAAGGATGGCAACCTTCTCCACATTGCCACGCTCTGCCGTCAAACATTCCTCTGATATCTGTCGCCTTCTTGAGGAATTGGACCTTGACATCCTCGGCCTCACTGAGACCTGGTTCACGGCCAGCTCTGTCACCAGCTTTGACACACTCCTACCTGACGGTTAGAAGACCCTCTCCGTGCCCAGGCCCAACTGTGCTGGGGGGGGCATGGCCCTTATCTTCCCTGAGTGGATTCCTGCCACTGTCACTCCTACGCAGACCTACTCCTCCTTTGAATGCCTTGTCTGCTGACTCTCTCTCTCTCTCTCTCCTAGCCATTCCCTTACCGTGGCTATCTATCGGCCACCTGGTCAAATTTCCTCCTTCCTCTCTGAGTGGGCGGACCTCTCCTCCTCACTCCTGTCCTCAACCACTCAACTCCTCTTTCTTGGAGACTTCATCCACCTTGTTGCCTCCTGTCCTCCCTCTGGACTCTTTCGCGACCTCTGAGACTCTCTCTCACTCTCTATTCTCCCGTCTGGGCCGACACATTCTGCAGGGCACACTCTTGATGCTCTGATCTCATCTGACCTTCCCCTCTCTGTCCCTCTCTCCACTTCTCTCTCCTGTAGTGATCACTTTCTACTATCCTCCCACCTCACCTTCCCTACCCCACAGGCAAAGCCACCCTCATCACTGCCACCCACCTTCGCGTTCATCTGACCCATGAAGCGCGTGTCAGTTGAGGCTTTTACTACCACCTTCTCACCCCCCTCCCCCTTCGGCTGACTCCCACCCTGACACAGCCCTCTCCACTCTGCTATATCTGATACTCCTGATAGCCTTGCCCCTATCATGAGAATCCACCTGAAGCCCAAAGCCAAATGTAACTCCTGGTATGACTCGGATCTCGTCACCCTTAAACGCAAGTGCAGGGTGGCAGAGAGGAAATGGCGTGCTTCATGTTCATCCTTTGACAAACTGGCATGCCGCCTGCTCCAAAGGCTATACCGGCTCTCCGTTCTCACCAAGAAGAGAGCCCTGTTAGGCAGAAACCTGTGCAGTTCCCTTAGGGACCACTGCAAAAGATTTAAGACTACAGGTGTTTGGCAGTAAACCCACTTGGTAGCAGTCTGTACCACACAGATTCACTTGGTAGCTTGGCTGAGCAGTCAGACTTCCCTCAAGAAGGGTTAGGCAGTATGCAGAGTATACACAATAGGTACAGAGACACAGTAGCACAAACAAACACTGACCAGATCTTTGGTGTAAAAGTATATCATTATTTATTTAAAAACACACTTGTGATGTACACTAGCAAAAACGAGGTAAGTAAATTCAGCACACAGTCACTATCATATATATACAACCCTATTCACTTATTAGACAATTCTTAGTGAGAAACACCACTTATTTTCAGACAGAGGTGAGCGCTTAACATAAGATGACACTCTAATAAGTTGTAAAGAAAGGGAGGGGAAAAGGCAGAGTTAAGGAAGCACACAAGTTTCAATACTTTTACAAAGAACCACAGTAAGGCAGGATAGGCAGAGTTCTACTGGAGAGCAAGGACGTCAATTGCAAGGCCCACTCTTGTAGAGAGCAGCAGAAGGGGTCCAGTTTCACACAGTGGGGGTTATGCCCAAGGAGTCTTGTAGATAGTTCGCACAAAAAGGATGAAATTAAAGTCAGGAAAAGTTAGCTAGGTTGTCCCAGGCTAGCCCAGGTTAGAAAGTCGAGGCTTTACTGTCACCCCGAACGATCTGTCGCAAGGGAAGCCAGGCAGGACACAGTACCTTAAGTGTGAAGGAAGCTCCAGCGGGGGCAGTTGTTCCTGGCAGCAGGTGCAAGTCGGCGTTTCGTCCAGAGGAAGAAGAGGTCTCGCCGTGGAGGAAAGATGAAGGTCGTTGCACTGCCAGGGAAGAAACCAGCCGCAAAGTTCTTCAGTTAAAAGGTACTACCCTTCTCTTTGCGGTAGTGGTAAACCGTGGTATTCCGGTTGCTGGGGTGCTTGGCACGGGCAAGGCGGCCACAAGATGCTCCAGGAAGGTGAAAAGAAGGCAAAACTGGTTATCCCCACCAGTCAAAGGAAGAAGACTCTCCGGACTGGAGATCTCCTCTGTCGTCGGGGAAAAGTGGTGAGACGGTTCAGCAGGGCTCCACCGGTGGTGTCGTCGTTGCAGGTCGGCTCAGCTTCTCCCTCCTCAGATTCTTAGGTCCTGTGGTGACTTCTGAAGTTCCAGTCCCCAAAGCCCTGTTTTTATGCAGCACACCCCCATTCACTCAGCCTAGCTGTCAATCAAACATGCTAAGTGGTGAGCCGTCCGGCTCACCACTTGGGCCAATCACACAAGAGTGCGACTTGAGTTGCCAAGGTAACTCAGTCCAGGGTGCCTAAACCCCCTCCCACACCCTCTGTGGTACCCAGACAGAGTGGCACAACTTTTGGAGGCTTCTGTGGAGAAGCCCGCCAAAAAAGTGGAACAAAGGGCTCGACTTGGGTTGGAGTCACAGAAGAGAACACAAACGCCATTTTAGAATCGAGTTCTGGCAAAAAATACCAACCGGTGAATTAATATTAAATAAATAAACCGGCGGTATGTTCGAGGCTATAAGAATTAAATAATTAAAGTTGGTAGCCTCGAACAATGGGAAAATCCCATAGAGATATATTTGCGGTCGAATATAAAAAGTAGTATCCACTGCCACCAGCCAAAACTCTATCAGGGGGGACGGAGACGTGCCCCCTCGAACAACAGACCCCGGGGCAATCAAATTGCCCCGACCAGTACGTCCACAATTTGATGGTTTGTACTGGTTTCTGTTCATAATTTGGGACTAGTAAAGCCAATGGTGACTTTACATGCCCTGGGAGACTGTAGTCAGTCCCAGGGTATGGAGTCTGTTGGGGTGTCGCTACGACACCCCGGGTTACGGCACGGATGGTGCTGTGTAACCCACATCAAAAACACATGAGACCCTATGGAGTAAAAG
The DNA here is from genome assembly GCF_040938575.1 of Ambystoma mexicanum. Lineage (NCBI taxonomy): Eukaryota > Metazoa > Chordata > Amphibia > Caudata > Ambystomatidae > Ambystoma > Ambystoma mexicanum. Next base: position 702,729,220 of record NC_090921.1, read on the forward strand.
ACCCCATAGCCCATAAAACACATTGAAAGATAAAGGAACACCTCAAATCATGTCTAAGAGTGGGAGTAAAAGAGTCTCACTCTTAGCAGGAGAGAAAAAAATAAACACCAAAAATCCAGCAAAGCTGCTGGGGGACTCACTAGGTTTGGAAAATTAGCCTTACAGAGAATTCTCCCTAACAAGCCCTTATCCAAGCCCACATCTCTGCGGCATCTAACAATTCGGCCGAACTCTTTAAAATCTGCAAGGAGCTGGCCAACCCTGCTGCAGTCTCTACCTCTCCTGTCCCCTCCCAGGCCCTCTGCACGGAACTGGCCTCTCACTTCATTTCAAAAACTCAGGACATCCTGTCCTCACTCTCCGCCTATCACCTCCCCTCCCCCTACTCCCTGCTCTTCCTCTGGCCCTTTCTTCGGCCACCTCTTCTCCCTCCTTCTCTGCCTATCCCCTGTCCTTCCCAGACCAGGTTTCTAGACAAGTCTGATCTATGAAAGTCCCGTCAAAACAGGTCCACCCCTGTTCCTCCAAAACTATCAAGGACCACATCGACTCCTTGGCTCCTGCCCTGGCTGACTTCTGCAATCACTCCTTCGCCTCTGGAGTCTTCCCATCCCCCCTCAAGCACTCCCTTGTGCACCCCCTTCTTAAGAAACCCTCTTCCGACCCCTCCTGCCCAGCTAACTATCGCCCAATCTCTATCACTCCCTTCCTGGGCAAGCTCCTGGAGAAACTGGCCATCTCCCAGCTTAATCTCCATGCTGAATCTGTTGGTAGTCTTCATGACCATCAGTCTGGCTTCAGAGCTGCCAGAAGAACGGAAACTGCTCTCCTGAACATCCGTGAGGACCTGCTCTCAAACCTTGATTCTAACTCCTTGTGTTCTCATTTTGCTCGATCTCTCTTCTGCCTTTGACCCTGTCAACCACACCATCCTGCTCAACTGTCTCCGTGATAACCTGGGTATCGCTGCTCAGGCTCTCGCGTGGCTGACCTCCCTCCTCTCCAATCGACCCTCCCAGGTCCAACTGGGGTCCTTCCTCTCTGACATCTTTTTCTCTCTCTACCTGTGGTGTCCCCCAGGGATCTAACCTCTCCCCCTGGCTGTTCAACCAGTATCTGGCACTTCTTGCTCACCGCATCACTGCTCTCTGTCCCAACTTTCAGTGCTACCGGATGATACCCAGCTCATTTTCAGGCTACCCTCGGCCTCCTCTTCCCCTTCCCTCATGTCTGACTGTCTTTCTGCTATCCATGAATGGTGTGCCGCCAACGACCTCTGCCTTAATGCCAGTAAGACTGAGATTCTACTCATCGGCACACCCACTCCCTCCTTCCCTGCAGCTCTCTGGCCGTCCTCCCTTGACCCTCTTCCTGCTCCTACCTGCAAGGCAAAAAACCTTGGGGTCATCTTCGACTCCACACTCTTTCTCTCCTCACATTTCTGACGTCTCTAAGAAGTCACACTACCAGCTACATCTCCTCAGAGGTATCTTCTCCTTCCCCCAGAAGCTCACTGTCTCTAGAGCCCTGGTTCTCTCGAAGCTGGACTACTGTAACAGCCTCTATCTAAATCTGCCTGCCTCTACTCTCCCCCCTTTGCAACTCATCCAGAACAGAACTGCAAGACTTGTCCTTGGCCTCAAGCCCAAGGACCGTATCTCTCCAGGACTGAAATCACTACACTGGCCCCCAGTGGCTGCAAGGATTAAGTTCAAAACCCTCTGCATTGTCCACAAAGCCTTCTGGGGCCTTGGGCCAAAATACCTTCAACTCTCTCTTCCTAAATATCTTCCTTCTCAAGCTCTTCGCCCATCCACCTCCAACTCCCTTAGGGTCAGCCACTTCTCCAAGCAACGAGATGGGGGTAGATCTCTCTCAGCGGCAGGGGCCTCCCTCTGGAACAGCCTTCCTGCCTCCCTTAAACTTAAGGAGAACCATCTCCGGTTCCGGAAGCACCTCAAAACCTTCCTCTTTGTCTCCGCTTTCTCTCCCTCACTCCCCTGCTAAAATCACTGAACCTGTACTGAATCTGCAACTGGGCCACTCACCGACCTCGGTCCTTGGCCCAGCCACTCTTCCCTGCACTGCCTCCCTGCACTACTGGACTGTCTCTGTATCCTACAGCCCCTCCTCTCGGCACTTAACTTGCACTTGCCACCAGCTGGCCCTATTATTTATTGTGTATTCTACTAACCCTGTACTGCACTTTCCCCTCTCCCTTTCCCCTTGCACTTTTCCCTTCCCCTCTACCCTTGCACTTGCGCGATCTGAATGACACTTGGCCTAGTAGGATCATTGTCTGTCTCCCCTTGTCCCCTCCCCGCCTCGTCGTGCCTTGTAACACTTGTGTATAGGCGCGTTACAAATGCCATATATCATATATCATATATCATTTTTTTAATATCCTCAATAGTAAGTATAAGGGACCAATTTACTTTTAATTTGACCAGGTGGTTAGGAGTCATTGACGTAAGCATAAGAATTCCCAAAATAGTCCACCCAGTTTTGCTTTTCTGTCGCATGTAATGACCCTAGAACCACTTACCTTATTACACGGACTAAAAGTTCTCTGACTCAGGGAGGCAATAACACACACTTGGACCAATAATTGGAATATAATTGGCTCTTAACAGGCCCTTTATTGATATAAGATACACGCATAAGAATGACGCTTGGAGTAAATATGATTGGTTATGCATACACACACACAGACAAGGATAGCTGCAAACAAGGTTTACGTCACCGGTAGTGCAGTTGAAAGAGAAAGCTTCATCTCAGCCACCACGACACTACCAAGTCCCAAGGCAGGTAGGCAGAGAGATCACCGGTGCTAACGGGGTATTGAGCGGAGCATCCTCCCTCTCAGCGAGACTTCATCACCCGTGGTTCCAATTCTCTACTACGAGGATACCTCTTCTCTTATGGGAAAACAAATCCCAGCCCACCTCAGGTTGCCAACCGTCCCTGTCCAAAGGAAAGACAGCAAGCATGGGGAGGACAGCGTGGAACAATCCAGTCTATAGTGGAAACGCCCAGTTTGTCTCCCATGTGGTTGTTCCAGCACCCCTTAGCACTGCACCTGTACAACTCAGACGCCCTTGTTAATTTGTCCTTGATCGAATATTACACCAGCTTTCCTCCACATTGAGCTCATCTGCTTCAAAATATTCTATCACAGCCGTGGCAGAACTCATGTCTGCTAACTGATCTCACAGAAAAGTAGGCTTTCATTGCGGTTTGGAAGTGAATGTCCAAAATGGCCACGCACGGCTCCATGTTTTTTGGCTCATTTTCACACACATGCATTACACCAGGTTCTCTCATCGATAGGATTAGCCTGTGACATGATTTGTAAGTTATCTGCACTGTTAACCATTTTCCAGTAGTTAATATCAGATTTCCTCACCATACATGTCAATATTAGTTTGCCTTCCTTTTGATGTATAGTATGACGCTTGTTCATTCTAATTATTTCATTATACTCCACTTTATTTTTGGAAAGTATTTTAGCCCATCTGTTTTCCTAAGGGCTTTTTTTGACTCGTGAGCATAGTGGCTAAATGGCTGGCATTTTATAGGTCTTAACTTTCCTATTAGATTTGAAATGATCTTTTATAAATTTCAGGGACACCGCAGGCGTACAAAGCTCTATCAGGAGATTTTTCTCAAATGGGGCCAATACAATTTTAAATGGACAAATTAAATTTGATAGTGTTCGAAGACCATGGTTATTTTTCCCATTAGAGATGATGACATTCATTGGGAAAGCACACGGTCTCCCTAATCGAGTGACATTGAGCAGGGCACAAATCAATGATGGCCACTTGACATTAACTAATTCAAAGCTTTAGTTTTTCGAACAGAATTTCTGAAGTTAGAATTAAATCGATCTGATAGAAGGAATGACCACAGTGTCAGGTTTATGAATCTCTATCCCAGTCAGTTTTATTGCTGCATAAAATGAAAAGATTTAATTCTGTAAAGAAATCAGCCCACTTCATTCCATGTTGCGTATACGTTTTGGTAGGTTCCTGAAAAAGGCTCTTGAGCCAAGGTATCTTTACTAATATTGCCCAATCAATTAGAATTAAAATCTCTGGCCAATATTACTTCCCCGGAATTATTGGTGAACCAGGATAATCGGATCTCTGCCAGGTGAGTGAACAGAGTAGTCACTTCCCTGTAATTACAATATCTATTGATAAAAAAAATGTCACCTTATTTCTTGAATTTACATGAACGGCTAACATCCCTGGAAATTCTCCATTCCATACAATCACTTTCGCAGCCCAAGAGGACCGAACTGTACACAGAAGGCCGCTAGCAGTCACTTGCTTGTATGAAATGAAACCATACAGTACAACCTCCTCTAAGAGAAAAGGTTTCCTGTAAAATAATTAAATCCTGTTCATCCAGTGAGGCACAGATCCCTTTATCACTGAATATGTGGTGGTTGAAACCTAAAGTTCCACGAGCAAATGCTTAAAGCTATGTAGTTTTGAGCCTTAGTTTGTACTGCGATCCACTAAACTCCTGGCCAACCAGGACTAATCTTCAGAATTAGGAAGCACTATATTTACATTAGTGGGAGTGGAAACGGTTATAGAGACGTTATGCCCTGTAGAACAGGAGATGGCCAATGGACATAGGTTATTCGGTTTCAGTATACATTTGTACACATATGAATCCAGTCCCTGCAATCTTATATCATCTAGTTAGGCTAGAATTAACACTCTAATCAGACTTGACGCTATAGTCTGAGCCAAACTATCTACACTTGTATCATTGAAACAATTTGAAGGCAATGTTGCTCGACTTTAAAAGTTTTTAACCAAGGAATATCTCGAAATACAGACAGTGACGATTTAGACAACTATTGCCCTTCATCAGAAACATCGCCTCTAGGATGACGCACATCGGATCCTCTAAGTTCCAATGAGGTCTCCTCTTTCCTTTGATCAGTAGTCAAACAGGTACTTTTTATATAATGCCACAGAAGAAGGGGGGAGTCCTTATAATGATCCTGAGATCTGAGACCAAAGGCCCTTTCAGATATCTGTCATGATGACTTTCTCATATTTATGAAGAAGACTCCCTACTTGGACATTGTCTTTCTCTCAGCAGTGATCTGCCTCGGAGGCTCGTGTTGTCGTCATTGCACTCGGACCCAAGGTACTACTAACAGAATCTCACACTTCTATTACTGAGGTGTCACATTTATCCGTTTCCATGTACTGAGAACAGGAATTTTTGCATTGACGTGAGCCGTTTAAAAAAATTAAAAGGAAATAATTGCGGTAAGCGGTATCTTCTATCAGTAACTAAATCTTTTTCTTGGACTGCCTACCATGGTAATTGAGCGCGCACATTTCTGAGTGGACCCTTGATTCTTTTTGCCTTATCTTTGGCTCTTAGTTTTTTTTGGCTGCGATGCAGGCCCTCTACGACCCTTTACGCTGCGTTCTAGCACCCAACTGCTGTTGGCTATCCAATTCCGAACCAGAAGGGTTTTTCAGTAGAGGCTAAGTGTTAAAAGGCGTTAGCTTCCTCTTCTGTGCCAGTGTTACAACTTGCAGATGGAGCAGAATTGTCCTTAATGCACTCTATTTCACCTAACTGCTCAAATTCTTCGAGAAAAAGCAGCGAAGGGTAGGGGATCTGATATAGGAGGCACGGTCTTGGGTTGATTGTGGGCTAAGCATGGTAGCAGACAATAATTGACCCCCCTTACTTTGCATCATGATGTAAGTTAAATTTGTCTTTGTCTTTGCCAGTTGTTTAAAGCCATCTCTGATCTCCTCCCTTTGAAGGATCGTAGGAGTCAATAAGGTCTTGATATCTGACGGCTGTGATTGAAATATCAATAAATCTGCATGTTGCACTCCCATCAGGGAAAGATTATTAAGCAGTTCTGTCAGTTATACAGTCTGGCCTTTAATTTCATCTCTTAAGTCGAAGACCCTGACCAGGGAATTTAAAACAAAATGGAATGCCGCCACATGGGAGTGGCTCGGCTAATTAGATGAAGGATGTTGTGTATACTAAGTAGAACTGGAAATTGACAAGGAATCCGCTGTTTTGTTCTCATCATTGGCCATCATAAACAAATCGGGGGTACACATCGGTGGCTTTCGAGACATAAGAGGTGAAGGGGCATCCTGCAATGGGTTTTCAATAACGGCTAGTTCAATGGGAGCCTTTGCAGAGAATTCGGGATGTAACGAAGAGAGCAGGGAAACAATACCCCTTCTTTCAGGCAGAATAGGTGAGTCGGGGCGAACCGCCTGTCAAACATCGTTCTCACTGGCGTTACAACCACATGGGGAAAAATAATCTGTAATTTTCTTTTTGATGTTTGCAGAAGGGAGCGTATAATCAAACTGATAAAAGCCTGACGTAGCGGGAGCTGGATAATTATAACCAATAATAGCAGGCATAGATGTGGTAGTACTTGGAGGGTGACTGAGCAGGAGGCGGCTGGTCATATGGAGCACAGTTGGTTTCTGTGGCTGAAAGGTCTTCTCCGGATGCCGCTAGACCCGAACACTGCTCTCCACCTTACTATGTAGGTTATACATGAGGCCAAAAGTCAAAAAGAATACTCAACCAAAATCATGACCAGTATTCCGCCGCCCCACCTTCGTCTCCTGCCACTCAACAGCTACGCAACTGCGCTTGTCCACGCTTTGCTCATGACTTCAGCCAATGTTTAAACCCACTCTCGATCAATGATAAAGCTAGTCTTCCAAGAAGAATAAAATAGTGGTCCGCTCGTACCAGTTTACCAGGCAACTGCGCTTATCCATGCTTCCGAAGGTTACTAAATATGACAAGTTTAAACTTGTTCCCTCTTGCTGGCATAAGCCATCACCAAAATGTCTGTGTGGTATGTGGTTGGTATGCATTTTCTTTTGATTTGTCCATTCTATAAAGCCAAGAGGATGTTATGGTTCAGACCTTACTTCCTGGCTCATAATATCGGATCCTGCAAAGAAGCTATGGTTCTAATGTTCAGCTGAACTGATTAAGTTCCTGGACACGGCTTTAAGAATAAGATTATTTAAAATAACATTTTGTGGCAAAGGGTCGAATGTCTAACACTCTGCAAGTTGTTATTAGTAGGTGAAATCTGCTTTAACATTTGTTTATAGGGGGCATTTTATCTTGGATTTAAACTGTATGATTTTAAATAAGTATTAGCTAATTCACTTGGCAAATAACTGAGATTAATGTGGATTCATTTTATTATGGGTGTATTGTTAATGGAGCAATTCGATTAAACTTTTAAAATTGAAAATGCTTAGGATTTACATGCTTTGTGTAAAAGCCTCCAACAAGTTGTTTGGTGTGGAGTATTACATAATGCTTTTCTTTTCAAATACAAACAGGGGGCATAGACGTGGGCTTTCCTGTCACACTAGCCTTATCCTATGTGTACAGGTTCCCATGATCCCTCATGCGTCCACGTCCTTGGATAGTTTTTTTTTTTCCCCTGCCATTGGGTTGGACGCCACATGTGTGCAACAGTTGCATTCCAAGGGACCATATCAAGGGTCAGTTTTGGGTGTGCCAGCTCTTCAAAACAAAATCTTTTAAAGGGCACTGAATGAAGCTCTGGGCAGCATACATCATGCAGGCTCAAAAATCTCAGGGTGCATCTGCTACTGCGCAAGGCCTAGAGGTCAAGGAGACCAGTGTTTGTTCTGAAAGCGAAATGGAGGAGTATTTTGAGGAAACCGGTCAAAACAAACTAAATCTCAGTCAAAACAACTGGAGCAGGAGGAGTATTATGTACAGCAAGAAGAGACTTAATCAGATGTGCAGGTTATACAGGGCAGCACATTGATCCCAGTGAGTATCCTTTACCCTCCTGAGATATGGTAGTACTACCAATCCCTTTCTCATCCACTGAGGACCAGTTTATACTCTGACCTGCTTATGAGGGCAGCATGTAGATTTGGCATAGCAGATGACGATTCTGATTTCATTCAAGATCTACCTTAAGTATATCAAATAGAGGGTCACATCCTATCCATGGTCAACCCATTACTTACTTAAGCATTTAACCTTTGTATCAAGAAAAAATATAAACCTGCACCCAGCGACCCACCATATATTAAGGGTCAGACAGTCCAGATGGCCTAATTGTAACGGCTAGGAAAAGCAGTGGAACACCATTGTCTTACAGTGAGTACCCACCAGAAAAAGAGATAAAAAAGATACATTTCTTAGAAAGAAAGGTAGCTAATGCCACGGCATATGAAGTACACATCGCTAATGCAATGGCGTGGTATAACGGCGCACAGTGGGGCAAAATGGTATGACCCTTATTGAAGAGGTCCCGTAGCCACTCACAATTGCCATGAATAAAATCACACATGAAGTAAGGAGCTAATGCAGTAATTAAGAAATCATTGGATTCAGCAGACACAGCAGACCGACTAGTTTCAGGGGCCACAGTCATCAAAGACATGCCCAGCTCCTGCACGGCTCAGACGTTCAGTGTTCAAACCCATAACGCAGGCAAACCTACTAGGCATGCCAGTAGAGGAAGCATGCATGTTTGGGTAAGCGAATACTAATTAAGAAATTCTGTGAAATTACATACTTGCCATATGACTGCAGAAAAAAAGTATATGTTAAAGTGTTAACATTTCTCTTTTTTTTTAATATGCAAATAATAGTTTAAGGTCAATCACGCAACAAGTGTTTCACTAGTTTCATATAAGTAAAGCAAATTACATATAGAAAAACAACTGGAAAAATAAATGGTAATCACTTAATGGGGAACACAAAATAAGATTTAGTTAATACAAAGCAGATTTAAGCTACAAACGTCATAGTTTTTTCAGAAGTCTTATCTAAATTTCAGCCATAAATTACTATTTCTATATATTATATTTCTGAGGCTTGTGGAATCTGCTTAGCTCACATGCTGTGCATAGGCCGACATCTAGTGGAAGCTGCAGAGTATTCGTTGTTTTTGAAACTCGAAAAGGGACGTCGACAGGGCGTGCCAGTAATACTATCCCTAGTGGGACGTCCACTGTACCCATGATCCCTCACTTGTCGAGGTCCCTCAGATTTTTTTCCGCCATTCTAGATGGACGCTCATAGCGGAGTTCCTTTAGTCTTATAGCCATTTACTATTATTCAATTACTGATAGTCAGTGATATAAAGGATAGTAAGAATAAACTATCGAAACATCAGACGCCGGTGAGGACAAGAAAAATGACCGTCTGAAGACTCCCATGACAGATCTGTTCGGCTTTGGAAGGCAGCTCCGGGCTTCGACCCACACAGTAGGGAGAGAGGAGGGAGGTAATTTTAGAATATGTATGCCCCTTTTCTTGCACTACATTTGCCTAGCTGCCGTATTATACCGTTATGGACAAGACCCCCTTTAAACTTTGCCCCAAGTGCAATAGGAAATATCTGTGGGTCGATAAACACCTAGTCTGTAAGCTGTCTCCCGAGAGACCATGTCGAGGGTTCTTGTCGAACGTGTAGGCTCTTCAAGCCCAAGACTTTGAAGGACCGATCTACTAAACGCTGGGCCCACTACGTCAGGCTGCGTGAGGCCATGGAAGTAGAAGGTGCTTTCAGCGACGGCAGCAACGCCTCAGTTTCTGATGGCGAAGGCGACGGAGTGGCTTTGGTTACCCAAGCGCAGGCCCCCGACCCCAGAAGAAAGGCCGGCTGCCTTGTTATGGGGACAACACCCGGCGGTGGAAGCTTCATCCTCCACTAAGCACACAACCCAAGGCCGAGACTCTACACACGTGCCGAGCGGACGGCAACGCACGACGTCCAGGAAAAGGATCTGTGGAATCTCTGTCCTCTGGTGCACTCTTGTTCGAGATCGCCGCATGACAGGTCCTGGCCGTCGAAGGATGGTACGGACGTCACGTGAAAAACTCCCATTTAGGGCTGATCGCCTGCACCCGAAATTCGACGTTCTGCGTCAAATCAGGTACTAGGCCCCAAACAGTTGCAGAAACATGGGCGCCAGGTTATGGAGAAAGAGTCCAAGAAAAAGTCCTCGAAGACCCCCTCATAGGGATAAGACCCCTGATGGGGAGAAATCTCAAGAGGCTATGCCCAGAGAACCTGTATTACTTCCTCAACAGATTAAGATTTAGTGCGCCCTTCTCAACCATTGCTCATCCCTAGTTCTGCACAATGGTCGGTTGAGGATATAGACTGGGTCATGAGGAAGATTCCTGCTCAACCCCCTGTTAAGAGGTCTCGCCTGAGAATCCAGTGCAAGGCACAGTAATTGTTCTTATGACCTGGACTCCGACCATGAAGGCCTCTCTATTTAAGAGTCAGCAAACCCTTATTATGAGGATGATGCAGCATACCCTGATTACAGGGTTGATGAAGACGCTGAGGCTGACCCTGAGACAACTATGTATCCCATGGACTCACCTGTTGATCAGGATCCCCTGGTCATGAACTCGCCCATTGACAATCAACCCCTACTAAATTAAGTGCTCGACAAAGTGGCAGAGCATTTTCAGATAGAAACTCAGGCAGTACAACAAGATGAGGATTTTGTAGAAGAAATCCTAGGAGACAAGAAGACTGTTCGGCGGTTTTTTCCCTCTCCTCAAGTCCATTCAGCGAAAAATACAGCCATTGCTGGAGACCCCTTAATCTTATGCGGGCAATGAACCCCTGCATAGATAAACTGTTTAAACATGCCCCTTCTGACCCGCTGTATATCAGAGGGCAACTGAAGCCTGATTGATTAGTTGTCTCTACAACACGGAAGTGGGCTGGTACTCCCCTAGCTTCCTCTGAGGCCCCGCCTATCAAGGAAACCAAGAGACTTTACACAATGGGCAGACAGGTGGCCTCAGTGGCATTCCAGACTAGGATTGCTAACCATTCTATCCTGTTGGCCAGTTACAACTGCCACAAATGGGATGAGGTCTCGGCCTTGGCCTTGCTATCATCGGTGCCGGAACTACTTAAGTCTCAGCTTGCCCAGGTGGCCGCAGAAGGCAGAGCAGTGTCAACCAATCTTGACGCCGCGGACAAGGCAGGCAGGATAATAGCAGAATGGACTATTATCAAGCGTCACGCTTGGTTGCGCCAATCAGGTTTTAAGCCAGAGACACAAGCTACCCTTAACATGCCGGTTGAGCCCAATGTGCTCTTTGGCAAGGCTGTTAAAGACGGCCAAAGTAGAAAACGATACTCTCGTCATTTGCCAACTGACCAATAAACCTTCTGGCCAGAGGGGAAACGGGAATTTTCATCGCTCACGTGGCCAAAATTTAGAGGTGTTCCAATTATACCCAAAGCCAAGGCACTGCCTGGGGAAACAATCTGGGACAGTCCTCCCAGAATTACCCAAGAGGAGCGCGCAGATCCCACGGACGCTGTAGAAGCAACTCCTCCCGGGTTGGCACTCCACCTCAAAAGCAGTGACTATCCGCTCCAGGTGCCTTCCCATGCCTCTCCAGTAGGAGGGCACATATCCACCTTCACCAACGCATGGGAGGCAATCACCACAGACAGATGGGTGCTGTCCACTGTAACAGGCGTATATTGTATAGTGCTCCTTGAGCAACCCCGGAAACCACCCCCCCCATGACAAAAGACCCATTCCAAGGAACACCAGCGTATCCTCCTCGAGGAAGTCACCACACTTCTACTAAAGGACGCCATCGAAGTCGTCCCGGCCAACCAGGTAAAAAAGGGTATTTATTCAACTTACTTCCTTGTGCCAAAGAAAGATCTAATAATGCGCCCAGTATTAGATTTGCACCCTGCAAACAATTGTCAAGCCACAAAAGTTCTGCATGACTATGCTACAAAAGGTAATCCCTCTATTATAAAAAGGGGATTACATGGCAACACTGGATATGAAAAATGCCTATTTTCATATTTCAATGTTCCCAGCGCACAGATTCTTGCGTTTCAAGATAGTCAACCAGCACTACCAATTCAAAGTGCTACCCTTCAGAATAACATCTGCTCCAAGGGTGTTCATGAAGGTACTGGCAGTGGTGGCAGCACACCTGCGCAGGGAGGCAATCCCAGTGTAGCCTTATCTGGACGACTGGCTGATTGCAGGGGAATCTCCCATAATTTGCAGGCAAAACATTCAAAGAACTATTAACCTTCTCTTTCATTTGGGCTTCTCCATCAATGAGAAATAATCAAGCCTAGTGCCAAGCGCAACCAAACAGTTCCTAGGAGCTGTTTTAAACACAGAAGAGGGGTTGGTCTTTCCGTCAGAGGAAAGAGTCTAAAACATGTTACTGCAAATACCACATCAGCCTGGCCGCCTGGTAAGTGTGTGCAAAGCTTTGCATTTGCTAGGCATGATGGCATCTTGCATTTACCTGGTCCCACGCACACGCCTGCACATGCAACCCATGCAGGAGTGGTTGGTGAAACAATGGTCTCGGGCGAGTGTTCAGTGGGACGATCTAGTGCTCGTTACACCAACACTAGTACAAAATCTTTGCTGGTGGATGAGAGAAAATCTGCTGAAGGGGGAAACCCTTCCACGATCCGGAGGTACAAGCGATTGTCACGACAGATGCCTCACTTGCTGGGTGGGGAGGCTCATTACCTTCACCACACAACTCAGGGTCTGTGGTCTCGGGCAGCTGCTCAGAACCACATCAATCTGCTAGAACTACTGGTAGTATTCAAGGCCCTTCATTCTTTTGAGCTTCACCTAGCAAACCAATCTGGGCAAGTCCTAACAGACAGCACTACAGCTATATTCTACGTCAACAAACATGGGGGAACACATTCTCCAAATCTGTCCAGGCTTGCACAACAAATTTGGAGATAGGCACTCAAACCGAAGATATTCCTATCGTTACAGCACATTCCAGGGGCACTCAACTATCTGGCAGTCTCTCTGAGTAGAGATCCTCTACCAGAGGAACGCGACTACACACAGGGGTCGTAGAACACCTCAATGGGGTTTCGGTAGAAGCGAAAACACTCAATGACCAGACTTCGCGTCCAGGTTCCACCAGCCAGGCTCCCAAGGGGAACGCCCTATGGATGAAATGGTCAGGGAAATTTACTTAAACTTTTCCCCACAACACCTCTCATGAAGGTGGCCAGCAAGATCCACAAGGAACAAGTTACGCTCATCCTAGTTGCTCCTATGTGGGCAAGACAACCTTGGTATCCACATCTGCGCAAACTGGCGATGTGCGATTCCCATCAAGCTCCCGTTCCCGACCAATCTACTCACTCTGCACTGGGGGCTAACAGTGCACCCTCAACCTCACTCAATGAACTTTTCAGCATGGCTCCTGAAGTCGTAGAGTTCGGACATCTTAACCTACTACAAAGGTGCATCGATATCTTGAAAGAAGCAAGAAAACCGAACACTAGGCACTGTTACTTTAACAAGTGGAGGAGACTTGTAATTTGGTGCCAGTCTAAACAAATTAACCTATAGAATGTACTCCATCCCACCTTCTTACTTATATGATCTACTTGCTAGATGCAGGGTTGGTATTCAACTCCTTAAAGGTCCACCTGGCGGCCTCGTCAGCCTACACCACCTCCCACATCAAAATCTCATGCTGGAAGGTGCCGGTCATGAAAGCATTCATGGAGGGGTGAAGAGACTTCACCCTTCAATTTCTAATCTGCCGCCAGGATGGGATCTTAACGTTGTACTTGCTAAGCTCATGGGACCTCCCTTCGAGCAGATGCATAAGTGTGGTCTTAAAGACCTTACTTACAAGACTGCCTTCTTAGTGGCTATTACTTCCATAAGAAGAGTTGGTGAAATACAAGCATGGTCAGTGCAGGTTCCTTTCTTTGTTGTACACCAGGATAAGCTGGTTTTACGTACTCATCCTGGGTTCTCCCCAAAGTTCATCTCTAAATTTCACGTAAACCAGTCTATTGAGCTACCGTCTTTCTTTCAGAATCCCACCAGCTCAGCTGAGGTAAAACTCCAGACACTAGATGTGAGCAGGGTGGTCTTTTACTATGTAAACAAGACCAGAGCGCTAAGAAAAACAGACCAACTGTCTGTCTCCATAGCTACAGGCAGAGAAGGTGACTGCATTTCCAAAAATGCCATTTCCAGATGGATAGACAGATATATATACAATTGTGCTATCCATTATCAAACAAGACACTGCCTTTCACACCTAGAGCTCACTCCACAAGGCGCACAGGAGCCACTCTCGCATCCCACCACCTTCTCCTAACACTGCTCACTAATCTATGCACAGCATGTGATCTAAGCAGATTCCAGAAGCCTCAGAAAGGACACATTAGTCACCGTAATCGTGTTTCTGATGCTTGTTTCTGCTTAGATTCACATGCGCCCACCCTTCCTCCCTGCGGAGAGGAGGCGCATTGATGCTTATGAGCTTGTCTGATATGCATTTTCTTGGATACAACTGTACTCGCGCTACACTTCATGCTACCTCATGTCAGAAAAATAATAATCTGAGGGACCTCAACGCATGAAGGATCATGGCTACAGTTGATGTCACACTAGGGATAGTATTACTGGCACACCCTGTTGACATCCCTTTTCAAGTTTCGTAAACAACAACTGTAATACTCTGCAGCTTCCACTAGATGTCGCCTGTGCACAGCAAGTGGATCTAAGCAGATACAAGCATCAGAAATACTATTACGGTGATTAATGTATTATATATTCTCGACTCACTGACTCATCAATGCCAAGCTCATACTTTTTAATTTAGGAACGTGACATTTGGAAGGTACATTGTTTTCATGATGTAGCCACCCACTAAGGTAGGATTTTTGGAAATTCTGTCCTTAAGGGAGTTAAAAGGGGGGGGTGAATTTTTTTTTTCTTTCAGAGGATACCTGTATCTCAAGAAACAAAGAGGTTAGAAAAGTAAATACTTGACATTTTAAATCTTCATTACAAAGTATGTTTCCGAACTGCTTCTTAAAATTGGTAACAGAATTTACCCTATATATGAGAGCAAAATTGTCATCCCTTCCGACCTAGGCAGTAGTCAATTCCCTAGCATACCTTGCATCCAAACGTTACCCTGACATAAAAAATGTGATGGAGAAACTACAGAATAGGTATGTGAGCATGCCATTTTAACGCCAAGGAACAGCATGGCTGCCTTAATTAATAAGATGCTTATTCATTCTTTCGGAAGAATCTAAATGGAGTACCAATCCGTAAATTCAGCGGTCCAAAGTGATGATGCAGTCCACAACACTGTTGAGTTCTTGAGCATTTTAAATCCTCCTGGTCTTCCCGAACACAAATTTATTATCAAAGTGGGAGCACCTGTGATGATATTGCGGTACCTGAACCCACCTAACCACTGTAATGGCACCAGATTGCGAGTGGAAGCTCTCCACAGAAATGTGATTGAGTGAGGCTGCAGTGCTTTTTTTACCTTTAAAACCCATTTTAATAAAAGTGAACTCTTTTTACCTTTAAAAAAAAAAAAAGCATTCAATGCTTTTTTTCAATGCTTTTTTCCCAATGCTTTATTTTCTCTGGTATGGCATTTGATGCGATTTCATTCGATGCAATGACCAGATACCATATGCAATAAACATTGCTTATTACGTTAAGACATCAACCCGTACATTATATTTTGTATAGTTTGATCAAAACATTTGTGTGTTTCTTGAAAACAACTGTGCGAATCCCAAAATCCACGCGAGCGAAGCTGCAGGCAATAGCTTGTTTTTTATATGTACGGCATCCCAACCCCCCCCTCCCCCCCCCCCATCTACTTTTTTTCCTTTCTACTTGTTTTCCATGAGAGGTTTTCAACCTTGCAGTAATGGTTTGTTTTATGATAGGGTGATGACGTTTAATTGGCCAATTCTAGTTGTCTACCTGGGATCTCAATCCACTTCCATCTCTCAGATCCACCTCAGTTTCCAAAGTCTGCCTGCCACTGATAGTCTTCCCTTGTTCTCACTTAACTCCTCTCATCCAAAATCCACCTTTCCAGCTCTCTCTCCCTAAATTGTATTTCGATTTTTTGAATAGTGGTTTATGTATTGTTAATTTTGTGTGTCCTGTTGTGTGTTTTGTTAATGGAGAACACCAAATAAAAATTGACATTCTCTTCTCTCCATCCAACTCTGTTCTTTCCCTGACACTTAGTTCTTCCTTGTAGATTCTGCCTACCCGCAACTCTGTAATTTCCCTCTTTTCATTCTTGCTTTCATCTCTGTGATTTTCCCTTGCAAGTCTGTCTTCTCACCAACGCTCTTTCCCTTTTCAATCTATGAAACTCTCTGCAAACTGTTTGTGCTCTACCTTTTCCTAAATTCTTTCACCTGTGGAGCCGGGGCATAGTTGGTACTGAACATGCTGATTTGGACAGGGCCGATGGGCGTTTTCCATGACCATGTGTGAACTACTTTTCAGATAACTTGCTGCACCTTTGCAAGCATGCTGAGGGAAACAATCAATAGAGCAATTACCTGCGCCATGATACCTGCGGGCTATGGCACGTTAGGAATAAATAAATAAAGATTTGCATCAAACGGCCTTTTCATGCTGGCTGCATGATTCAGTCATGGCTTCTTTGTCCACGTGTTTCTCTGTAAAGCTGCATTAAATATCCTTAATCCACACACTGCCTCCTCTCTGGTCCTTGCGTTGGATAAATGTGTTTAGATTGCGATCACATCCACAGTTTAACCAATGGACTATGTTCGCTCAAAGCCTTTCAAGCCAGCCTTCTATGTGCACAACAGCTATTGTCTTCAGAGTATGGATTTCTTGTCCTGCCATTACTGGCCAGAATGCAGGTAGGCTAGGTGAGATTAGGTACAGTTAAGAGGCTCCTGGTAGCCTTCAGATACTGACTACAGTGCTTGGTATCGCTGTGCCTGTGTCCCCAGCTCCCAGAGTAACTGCTGATTGTTGATAGGGTGACTGGGCAGTGGGACAGTTATTTTGGATGAATGTTTTGTAGGCGATGGATGACTGGGCATGGGGCAGTTGCGTGCTAATTAATTGGTCACGCTAAGATGTTCAGATGGTGGATGGGGAAAGCTTGAGACCGGGCTTCCAGTTTGAGGGCGTTGCCCAGTGATGCACTAGAAGGCAGTAAATCCCTAGTTGCTGTTCCACTGGAGGTATGGCAGTGAATAATGGAATGTACAAGTAAGAATTTCCAATGAAAATGTCTAAAAGCACAAATTATTTAGTTCTTGGTACAGAAGCAGTGGGTGTGAAAATGAAATCTCAGTCCAAGAGGTCTTTCACATGAAGTATTGTCTCATTTTGCATTAGCAAACAACTAAGTTTGGTTTGGGGAAATAATCATAACGAGATGGTTATGTGCTTTTAACTATATTCGCCTTGCTTTTTCACTTCATGAATGTTACGTATGAAAGTGTTTTGGATTATGAATAGAATGGGTCTCATTATGAGTTTGGCTGCAAGCAGCAAAAGTGGCGGTAACTGAATGACCACTACTTTTCCCACAATGCCAAAGTATGGACTTGTCAGTAATTTGCCTGGTGGACTTCCCACTGCCTGTATCACTGTCGGTGGAATTACCACTGAGATCTGGTGGAATTACCGCCAGAAATGGTATTTCCCCTTCATTACAAGTTGAAAAACAGCTTATTTACTACTGAAAATTGGTGGGAATTGAGCCAAAAACACAGTGCAGTTACCTTCTTCAAAAAGGTGGAGGTAAAGGCACAGGGGGATGGATCAAGTCACAGGTGCACCCAATCCACTCAGAAGTATCTAAGGCCCACACCGTACCCAAGCACACATCCAAGCAACATGCAGCAACAAGCAGATGTGAATTATGGTATCCTCAACCTGCTACTTATTCATCCAGCTATAGCAGCATTCAAGACCCCAGCAGGGCAGGAGACGAGCACCACAAAGGCGCAGAAGACGTGTGCTGCGTAGGGCACCCATACCACTTGTCCACCTATCCCCTTGGACAGGCAACCAATTAGTGACACTATTGCTTGGACCGTCCCACCATCGCAGACCTGCTCGCTCCAATAAATGGTGGTCTCCAAAGCACCATCGCAATCAGAACTGCCACCCCTTAAACCCGTTAAGCTTGTTTCCGTCCTACACTTCGAATAGATTGCCCTCCCATGTATTACTCATCTTTGACACTTGTTGTCCAGCTTCAGCTGCTTCGGAATGTTTTTTTTCGGCAGAGAGCACTGTGCGTCGATGGCGTTGAGTCGATGTCCCTCGAAGGCCTCAGTCGTGGGTGATGTCATCAAAACCATATATAGCACATGCAGTGCCCATTGGTCTCAGTTCTGTTTTTCTGCGATAGCTTAGAGTGAAATTTGGTGCCCCTCATCTAGTGACGTTTCGTTACAAAAGCCTCGATAATTAGGTCTTCTTCTTTCTTCTTCTTAGGTCACCGGCAAAGTCTGGTTTCAAAGAAATGCCAGGACCACGGGTCAAATATGTCTCTCACTGACCCTCATCGTATCTGCCTGTGGTGCCTCGGGAGGGACACACTACCTCTGATTGTTCCAAGTGCCAATCCATGACGGGAAAAGCCTTGAGGGAACGGAAGGGGAAACTTAAGGTAGGAAAAATTCCCAAAATATCACATACCCGCCCCGCTAGGCCTTGGACCGATGAGTCGAGAGGCGACTCCCTTCGGGGGAAGAAGGCCAAGCGATCTAGGTCGAGGAGTGGTTCCCACCACTCTTCTTCCAAGAAGTCAAAGAGAAGGCACTGAAAGTCACCTTGGTCAACTTCGTCTGATGTTAACCCCAAGAGGGTTGCTTGTGGGAAGCCTTCATGGTGGAAATATTAAAAATATTTGAAAAACAAAGCCATGCTCCTACCGAGCCTTCGAAAGAAGCCAGAAAGGTCTTATCCCAAAACCCGCGCCCCCTCGATCCTGGTTAAAAGACCAAATCTGCATCGAGAGCCCTCGATCTGAAAAATCAAAGGATCATACGAGACAAAGGGAGAAATCGAGGTCCTCGACTCCTGTGGTGTCTTCGCCCGCTAGGCCCTCGATGGCTGCTAAGCCCTCGACATTAATGCTAAAGATTTCGACGCCAGCTGCGCCACACTTGCCAGCTATGCCGTCAATGCCAAGCGCCCCTTCAAAATCAGTGCCGATAAAGAAAATATCGAATACTTCGAAGCCTATTGGTACAAAACCTGAAAAAATATATTCTCCATCCCTAAAAAACAGTTCTTTTAAAAGTCTCTTCTATTTTTGAAGAGGAAGAGTATTCTGACAATGATGCCCCATTTGGCTTAGTGTGGTACACCCAATGTACAAGAGAGCTTTATTTCTGTGGAAAGTGGAATGCATGACTTATTAGAAATTGCAACAGCAAGTGGGGTTGGCATCTTGCCAGATCCTGAATTCAGAAAGCCAGAACTAGGAGAACATGCAGACTCTTCGACAAGAACTTAACAACAAAAAAAACACCCCTCCACTAGTTACCCAGACTACCTGTCGAAACGCCCCACTCCGGAGATTCTGGTGGTGCTGGCAGCTATGGTTACTTCTAAACGGGCAGCGTCCCCTACCATCTCTCCTGATAGGGACGACAAGCGCGTAGATGGATGGGGAAGAAAGGTATTTTCTGCAGGGAGCATGGCACTAAAGTCTGCCAACTCCACTTGTGCCCTCGCAAAGTTTTTGTATGCTCTATGGGACTAGATCTCCATTGGACCAGAGCACATTCCCAAAGGGGATGAAAGGGACAGCTTCTTGGCTATTAAGGACGGCAAAGAGGCCATGTGCAAGTCCCTTCAATCAGGATTGAATTCTACGGATAGCATCAGCAGATCTATGGCTACCAGCACTGTTCTGCGCATATTTGCGTGGTTGAGGAAGTCGGGTTTTGCAACTGATGTGCAATCCAAGCTGCTCAATTTTGACATGTCATCTTTTTGGCAACAAGGCTGACGAGAGCCTTGAAAAGTTGCAGACCTCAAAGGTGGCAGCCAAATCTTAAGTCGTCGCTATTAGGCACCCTCAGCCTTTTTGTCCTAGAGGGCAATCTTGCATGCTAGATCTTTTTGCTACTACTCCTCAGTTGGAAGGGCGAGAGGAATGGCCAGTCAGAGGCCAGAGAAGATTTCCTTTTGGTAGACGAGGTAGAGGTGCAAAGCCAGCTCAAGCAGCGGCCTCCTTACCATTGGCCTTTGCAGCTGCTGCCCCAAAACCACTCTGAGGTCTTGAGCCACAGTTCACCAGTGGGGATTGTGGTGGGTCAGACAGTCTCAGCATCTGGAAGAATGGCGAGACGTTACTTCGGATGCATGGGCGATGTAAACCATAACCCACGGTTACTGCCTTCCTTTTGTAAGAAGACCTCAGAACAATCCACCGGGGAGCCACTCTTTGAGGATTCTGGATCTGCTCCTTGTGCCAGAAACTTTAACCCTGCTAGAGAGGTGCTATAGAACCGGTACCTGTAGCAGAGGGGAACAAGGGATGGTACGCCCCATATGTTTTGATCCCCAAGAAGGATGGAGGACTGAGACCCCTTTTGGATTTCAGATACTTGGAACAAGTTGCTCAGGAAGGACAAGTTCATGGTGGTCACACCTTCTCAGACCCTTCAGACCCTCCAACTGCAAGATTGGTTGGTGCCAGTGGACCTTCAGGATGCTAATTTTCACGTGGCAATCATCTCAAGCACAAAGTACCTGAGGTTCGCAGTTGGCAGTTCTCATTATCAATTTTGAGTTCTGCCATTCGGGCTGACAGCCGCTGCAAGGGTTTTCACCAAACTGATGGCTGTAGTGGCAGTGAATCTCAGGAGAGGGGAGGATTCACTCTACCCCTACCTGGACGATTGGCTGATCAGGGCGCGTTCTCCCTAACAAGCCCTAGATCATCAGTCACCTGCCACTCTCTTCACAGGCTGGGCTTCTCTCTCAATTACAAGAAGTCCATATGATACTTCCCAAAGGCTCCAGACATCGTAGCTGTACTAGATAGATACTTGGGAATGAGCTCGCCACCTCATGTGAGGGCTCAAGACGTTCTTCAGATGGTTACCAAATTTCAGAGTGTGCAGAATGTTATGGCCTTTGGTTATTTATTTATTTATTGCGGTTGTTCAGCCTCATGGCAACCTGCATTTTTCTGGTGCCAGAGGCCCGCCTGAGAATGATCCCTCCAATGGGCACTAAGAACACAATGGTCCCAATTCTCGGGAAAGATGTCGGACCAACTTCAGATTCTTCTGTGGTGGGCTTGCGTGCAAAATATTCTGATGGTAGAACCTTTTTGGCAACCATGGCCGTAGATTACAGTAGTGAGGACGCCTCACTCATGGGGTGGGGAGCCCATGCCAACGATCTGACAATCAGCTGTCGTTGATCTCCATCGGAGTCCAAACTACACATCAATCTTTTGGAGCTGAGAGCAAACGGACTAGATCTGAAGGCCTTTCTGTCCTCTGTACGGGGAAGGAATGTCCTGATAATGACGGACAACACAGTGGCCATGTATTACCCCAACAAGAGAGGTGGTGTAGGGTCACTAACAATGCACAGAGATGCAATGGAGCTCTGGTACTGGGTATTCCAAGAAGGAATCTTCTTACCTGCAGTTCACCTAGCCGGAGAGGAGAACACTGCGGCAGATGTTCTGAGCTGGCAGAGCAGAGCCTCCCACGAGTGGGAACTAGCTCAAGAAGTCCTTCTAGAGATCTTCACCCTTTGAGGAACCCCTCAGGTAGATCTGTTTGTGGCCGAGGTCAATCGGAAGTGTGAAAGATATTGCTCCAGGGAATTTCCTCCAAGGAGCTCTAGGAGACACGTTCGTAGTGGACTGAGATTTTACTCCTATATGCGTTTCCTCCAGTCCCTGTCATTTCTCATGCACTAAGGAGATTAAGAAGGTTTGGGAAATGCATGATCCTAATTGCTCCAGATTGGGCCAGGACGACGTGGTATCTGGACCTTCTGAATATGTCCATTTGTGTTCCGATGCGTCGTCTACAAAGAGAGGATTTTCTCTCGCGAGAGGAGCGTCGGGTTCTCCATCCCAAGGTCAAGACTGTGAACCTTCACGTTTGGTATCTGAAAAGCTGAGATACAAGGATTGTGACCTCCCGGATGACATAATGGAGGTGTTCCTTTCGGCCAGAAGGCAAGCGACAAAGTCTTTGTACAGTTGCTGTTGGAATACGTTTTGCAACTGGTGCAGAGAAAAGAATGTTGATCCTTTTCTATGTAAGACTGTGGATGTTTTATCCTTTCTGCTAGCCTTCGCTAATTTAGGCCTTCAGATTAGTACCATCTTGGCAGCGCTATCCATCTTTAAGCGCTCATTAGAGGAATGCTCTTATTTCATAATACCACTGGTGACTCAATTCCTTACAGGACTCACTAATGAGTTCCCTCTATCTGCTTTCCAGGTTCCGGTTTGGGTCTTTAATCTGGTTTTATAATCCCTTTGTGTGCTCCATTTTAACCTATTCACACATGTCCGTTAAGGTTATTAACTTTTAAAACAATCCTATTGGTAGCTCTGACGTCAGCCTGTAGAGTGAGCGAGTTGCAGGCACTTTCATCCAAGCCAACCTTTACCCTCTTCCACAGGGACAGGGTTGTTTGAAGGGTCGAACACTCCTTTTTACCCAAAATCATTGCAGACTTTCATTTAAATCTGAAAATTGTTCTTTCTTTCTTCTATCTCGCTCCTCATCCTAGTAAGGAAGAGGAAAGACTCCCTAGGTTGGACCCTCAGAAAGCGTTAAGCATTTACATCTCCAGAATGTCTAAATTGAGAGTTGATGACCTACTTTATATCAGATAGACGGGACACAAGCTAGGTCAGGCTGTTACCAAACAGACCTTGTTTAGGTGGATAATTCTCACAATATCCGAATGTTACAGGCTTGCAGGGAAAGACCCTCCTGAAGGTTTAAGGGCTCATTTCACCAGGGGCATGCCTACATTCACCGCCCCATCAGTGGGGCGTACCAATAAAAACAATTTGAAGCAGCAATGTGGTCTCCCATACACACGTTTACTAAACATTATTCCCTGGATTACTCCCTTGGCCATGATGGTTCTTTCGGAAAAGCAGTCTTTCATTCTATCCATGAAAATGTATGAATTGCAATTCTACTCCCTTCTCAAAACATAATACTGCTTTGGGAGTCTATCAAAGATGAGGAATACGTGGGAGGACACAATCCATTTGAAGAAGGAAGTTACCACAGGTAACATTCTTTCAGCTGGATGTTCCTCCCACGTATTCCTCATCGCCGTCCCATCCTACCCCTCAGTAGAATTGTCTGTGCTATTACAGCTTCCGTTCCATTAAGGCCGAGTACGGTCACTCCTGTGTTTTACAGTTATCTCTGCAGCAAGAGGAGGGAAAAACAGAACTGTGACCAACGGGCGCTGCACGTGCTACTTATGCCTGCGATGACCTCCTCCTTGACGGAGGCCTTTGAGGGACATAGACTCAATGCCATAGACGCACAGCGCCCTGTGCCAAAAAACTTTTCAGAAGCCTCTGAAGCTGGACAACAAATGTCAAAGGTTTAGGAATATGTGGGAGGAACATCCAGTCGAACGTTACCAGGGGTAAGTAACCTGTTCTTCTGTGCCACTGGCGGATTCCAGCACACTCTTGGAATGCTGCATGGGATGTCCCAGCCACCTTTCTCAAAGGTGCTGGAACAAGTCCTGGACGCGCTCATGAGGCATACCCATCAACACATCTCCATGACCACCACCCCGGTGCACACAGTAAAGGCTTGTTTATACGCCATTGCCCAGTTCCCCAACACCATAGCGGCAGTGGATTGCACAGGTGGCTTTAGTGTCAACCCCCTACCCCAGGCAATGGATATCGCATACCGTAACAGGAAACGGTTCCATTCCACGAATTCCCAAATTACATGCGATGCTGACTTCACAATCTGTCACTGCTGTGCCTGATATCCTGGTGAATACATGCCATGATACGGAGGGACAGCACCCTACCAGCGTACATGGACACACACTCGCCTGCCCCCTCACCCCCCGTGACTTCACAGGACATACTGGCTTGGAAGGTAGCAAGGAAAGGCACCTGGAAAGGCCATTCCCTGCCAATGCATGGTGATGGGACTTTACATAGCGGTATACCATCCCCATAGTGTAAACTGCATGGGTTACATCGGCGCATAGATTAACACATGATGAACGGTTTTGCATACACTGTGAATGACTGAAATTGTACTCTGTAGGCCAATGCCCCGCCACCACAATTGATGCAAGGCAAGGTAAGGTGCGTCATCCACATGCACATATGAACGCACATGAGCCAACGGCACAATAGGCCCATATACATGTACCTCGACACACAAACGGCCATGTCTAAAACTGTACATTCAATTTCTTGTAGGTGACTCAGGCTATGAGCAGTTACCCTGGCTGATGACGCATGTGAGGAACCCTGGTACACCACAGGAGGCAGCCTTTAATGAGGCCCACAGGAGGACGAGGACATGCATTGACTGCACCTTCAGATTGCTGAAGGCTAGATTCAGGTGCCTCTACCACACATGTGGTGCACTCATGTACAGCTGTGACGAAGTGGGTAAAGTTGTAGTCATATGCGCAATGCTGCACAGGATGTGCATACGAAGGAACATAAAAATGTCTCCAGATGAGGACCATACCTCCGTTAGCTTTGATGCGGAAGACGTTGCAGTTGAATACAGAGCACCTCAGGACATAAGTCGGGAGGTGAGGAAAAGACGAACGGTCTACCAGGACCTCATGGCCAATTTCTTGACTTGGCACATATGCACCTGTGATGTCACTGATGATTCACTGAATGCATTTATATCACCACCATAGAATGAACACTGTACACATTGTCTAGACTCAACAGTGATTTATTGTCAAATAAAAAAATCCCTCACCCCCAACTCCATCAATCCCCACCTCCCTGCCCCTCGCACCCTCTGTCTGACCCATTTGCTGAACCACTAGTGCTTCTGCTTGTCCCCTTTTTGTGCAGGCAGAGGAACACGAGATGTGTGGCGCTGGGTGCGCTTCGGCAGCATGCTGGCCAACCGCCCCCTCAGTAGGGGTGGCTGACACTGAACCGACTGGCTCACTGCCAGTTATTGTTGCATAGTTAGATTGATTCCTCTGCCCATTGGCTCATATGAGGCTGAGATTTGTTCAGCAAGCATGGCCACCCGCCTGGACGCTCCTTGGATCAGCTCACACATGGCCTGTGAATGTCACAATTGCTCCTGTGCGATGGCGTGCATTTCAGCCTGCCGTTACTCGATTTTGTCCAGCTGCTCCCAAATGGCTTGCAATGTGGGGACCTGTACTGGCTTAGGAGATGAGAAGGGGCCCACACGCTCCTTGCCCCGGGTGCCCACCTGCCTGCCCTGCATGGTCATCCGTGTCCTCCAACTGCTCGAAGTTGACGGCACAGCAAAATGACATGGAGGAGGACTGCATTGGCGAGAAGCTATGCGAGGGGGTGGGGGGAGTGGGAGAATTCCAGTGAGAAGTGTCACGTGAACATGCAGGACTGGAGTTGGATGAAGAAGACTTCAATTGCACGGTGACAATGGTCTGGGGGACATGCCTGGATGTTGTCAGAACTCTGTCCGGTGTGCAGTGATGGGGTTTGCACCTGTTGCGGGTGGAGCTGCATCTTATGTTATGGCCCGAGTATATGGTTGAATTGTGCCTGTCGTGCCTGTGGCCAAGGAGCTGGATGGCACTGTCCCCTTGGATTTTAGTTTTTTGGTTTACACTCCCTTTCTTGCCCGAACCATGACCTGTGGCCTTCGTAGCGCTTGTTTGTGCCGGTATGCACAAGGTACACCCTCCTTCCAAGGGTTCCTGGGTGTCTTGTGTGCCTGTTGAGCGACATGAACGTGTACATCAATACCTTGATGGAAATGTGTTCAGTGTGTTGTAATGTGGTGTTGTTTATTATGCAGTCACAGGGTGCTAGGCCTCCAGGCGTGGGTATTTCATGTGACTGACAGTATGGCAGTTTACATCATTGATCGATGTGCGTGCATATGGTCAATGTGGGGGGGGGTCATGCCTTGCTTATACTGTGCAGTTATGTGCATCACAAACATACAGGGTCACGTGTGTATGTAAGGCAGGACGGATGTTGCTTGCGTATCTTGTAGTACTGTTAGCTGGGGGGTGCCCTTGTAGTTGTGGTGGAGTCATGGTGACATTATGTTGGACATTGTCTCCATGGGGGCCTTGCAGCTACTGGTCAGTTGCAGTGGTTGCAGTGGTTGCTAGTTTGAGACACATATCCAGTGGTATTCTTTGCTTGTCATGCGCTACATGTTTGGTACCATGCTTGCTGTGGTGTCTGTGCATGAGTGACTGGTGTGCGGGTAAGGAGTGGTTGTGATGTGTACTGCAGATGTGTGACACGCTTTACTTGCATTTCGATGGTGATTGTTTTGTTAGTCATGCACTTGTCATCCTACTTGGTTGGAATTTAAGGGGGAATCATGGCTTATATGACTCAAGATGTAATGGCCTGCAGTGTCACATGGATTGGTCATGCATTCTCAGTTTTTGTCACCTGGATGCATGGTAGTTTGTGTATGTCTACATGTTATTAGTGTTGTTCTGCAATGGGCCCATCATTCAGTCATGTGCTCGCCAGGTTCTCCCTGGCTGCTGGCTCCGACCACCATCAAACTCACCCCATCCAGGCCCACCATGTGGAAGATGCTGCTGACCATCTCCTCCCCTGGCGGTCCGCTGTAAAAGGTCTACTTTTCTAAAAGGTCTCTGGCAGCAGTCTCCCAGTGTTTGGCAATTATGGTACAGACTCTTGCCTTGAGGTAGTTGCACCTTTTTGCGCTGCCCAGACTCCGCCCTCCGGTGCCACACCTCGGTCTCCTTTTCCGCATCGACTGGAACGGGCCGCATTCACCAGTGCTCCTGGGTTTGGCTTCGGCCATGTAATTCCACGCGCAGATACTTCTTCTCTTCTGTCTTTTTTGTCTTTTTATCATTCAGGTACTCAGTCTTCAGGTGTCACGCTCCTCCCCGGCACATGTCGACTTCTATAGGGTTCAGCAGTTGTCCATCCTGCGACGGGCTCTTCCCGACTAAAGACCCCTCGTCCTCTGCTTACGGTACCTTGAACCTGAACCACGGCTGGCAAGCTTGTACCACGTGCGATGCGCTTTCCTCAAGGTCTCTGAAGAAAAGACTAGCCAGGTGGAGGGAGCTCTTTCAGAGATAGCCTCCAAGGGACCTAAATGACTTTGTCTATCATCGATCCAGGCCCAAGGTAGGGCCTCTCTTCCAGTGCACCCCGCAAGGATACTCCTTCCCGAGGACTTGCTCGCGTGGGAGGGTCCGCCCTGGTCCTGGTACCAGCACAGGTACTGAGGCAGAATCAGCTACCGGCCGACAGTCCGAGGGATCAGTAGATCCTCCCGGAGACAGTGCTGAGGGACCAGAAGGTTATTTTACCGGGTCTTCACCCAAGCGGCTACGCCCTAGTACCGGCAACATGTCTGAGGGGGCACCTATATGCAATTCTAATGGCAGATCTGTCTAGGGCATAATGCCCACTGGGCCTCGGCCTGAGGAAAAGGGTAGACCCCATGATCCACACTCAAGAGTCCTGGACGGGGAGGGGCCCAGTGAGCCGAGCAACACGCCCCAGGCAGGTGGAAGGCAGCTCGTCAAAATGGCCACCATGCCAGAAAATCCAGACACCCGGCCGACGCCGCTCCAGGGAAGGCAGCAGGTGGAGGAATACATGTCAAGGTGGGACTGGTGTCCCCCAGGTATGTGGCCTACAGCTTACCCTTCCTTTGCGCAAGGCAGGTTCCTGCTGCATCCATATGGGCAGGGCACGCAGTGGCTCCAGCAGCTGCTCGCTGCCCCGTCAATATCGCCTACCACACCACACCACACCACTCCGGCCTGCGAGGACAGGTTCTTTGAACGGTTCCTCTGGCTCATTAAATCTCCTTGCATGGGGGACATCCTCAGGGATGTGCTCTTGCCAATGGCTCCGGCGCTGCAGGCTCCGGTACCGGCACCCCTGGACCTTGTTCAGCCTGACCAGCCCGCTCTGGCCCCCCATCCAATTGTCCCGGTGGTTCCGCAACAGCCTCCGGCTCCGGTCTCCACACCGCAGCTCCCAACGTCCCTCCTCTGGTCCCGGGCCAACCAGACCCTCGGGCGGACACATGATGATGATGATGAGGACCCAGACACGCCTTCTTCACCCAAGGCCTTCCACGAACGTCTTGCAGGGTTGGCAGAGTACTTGGGCCTTCCTCAACCTGAGTTTGAGCAACCAGCAGAGAGGGTTCTCGCAGAAGTTCTCGCGGTATGTCTTGTGATCAGAACGAGGATCCTGATGCAGAAATGTTGTTGCCTTGGCCAAGAAGGGTTGGCTCAAGCCT
This sequence comes from Ambystoma mexicanum, assembly GCF_040938575.1. NCBI lineage: Eukaryota > Metazoa > Chordata > Amphibia > Caudata > Ambystomatidae > Ambystoma > Ambystoma mexicanum. The sequence goes on from NC_090921.1 coordinate 702,757,607, forward strand.
CACTCAGTCCAGCTGGTGAATATACACCTGGACGCCAAGTACAGGCAGGTGACGGGGGGGATACACTCTTGCTATCGGCCCATCCTCAGCCACACTCCTCTGTGATCACTGTGCCATCACTATACTCCAAGGTTCAGTCGTCCTCAGCCGCCCCCTCTGTGGCGCTGCTAGGCGAGGAGGAGGAGGAGAAGATCTTGGAGGCGTACGGGAAGAAGCTGTAGTCCAACGCATCCTTGCACCTTCGTCAAACGAACGTGGATGCCATGCTGGCAGCCGTTAACCAGAGGCTCTGGCGGGAAATTGTAGATTTCCTCCCAGAGCTTCCGGCACAGAGTCAATCATGATTCAAGGCGGGATTGGTAGAGGCCAAGATGGTGGCCCAGGACATCTTGGAGTCCACTGTGGCTCACATTGACACCTCTGGCCATGCCATCTGAATTACCACAGACTTTAGAAGACCGACCTGGCTGCGTGCTATGAAATTCAACCCAGATTTCCAGGATCGCATATTAGATCTTCCGTTCAAAGGATGTGACCTCTTCCACTCCACAACGGACGAGGAGCTGGACAGAAAACAAACCGTTCACAAACGGCCAAGTCTTCATCCATCTTGACAAAGACCACACCCAAAATGTACACCTAGTCACAGCAGCGCCGACTCAACATCGGTGCAAACAACACAAAAAGGGGGAGGGGAGTAAGGGCTTTTCCCAGTCCCCCTCCTCCGCAACTGCCTCAGAGGGAAAGAAGGTATGACACGCCCCTCCTGGTCCACGTGTCTCCATTGGGGGGCAGGCTTGCTCTCCATGCACATTTCTGGAGCCAGAATTTCGTGGATCCATGGATCTCCTCTGTTGTCATTAAGGGGTACCGCCTCCCTATCCCAGCCTCTCCTCCCTCCTCCACTCCCACAGGTTGGGACAGCAACTCTTTTGATGGATATCTGGTCGCTTGTCCAGAGCCAGGCAGTGGATGAAGTCCCAGCCTCCCAGCGAGGCTTGGGCTTTTACTCCAGGATCTTCGCCATTCAGAAGAACCACCAGGTGGGCCTGAGAGTTGTGCTGAACCTTTCCACCCTCAACCTCTCCCCACCTCTACAAAAAATAAAGATGAGCCATGAGTTGCACTGGCTTTCAATTGAAGACCGTATCAGGTTTAAGACAGCTTGCATCATCTTCAAGTGTGTATACGGTATTGCCCCCTCATATTTGAGGGCGCTAATTCAGTTAAATCACCCGGCAAGGCGGCTCCGCTCCAGTGATTGTCAGCTATTGGTTATCCCCTACTCAGTTTACAAGTCAAGGGGCGATAGAAGATTCACTGTCTTTGGGCCAAGGCTGTGGAACTCTCTGCCATTTGAATTGAGGACTAGGAGCTCGCTTTCTCAGTTTTGTCGAGCACTAAAGACCTTCCTGTTCAAATAGACATTTGTCCATAGCATGAGGGTTTGGTATGACTTGTTATATCTCCTATTTCATGATTGTCACCTGCGCCACTTTACAGTTTGTTCTGTGCGCATTATAAATTCAAAAAATCAAATGGTTACGCCAGCTTTGATAGCGGAGACATGGTGCAAGAGAGACTGTATGTGCTCCCTGGATCTGAATGACGCTACGCATCCCGATCTGGCAGCCTCATCGTTCTTTTCTACGATTCAGGATCATGGGCTACCATTTCCAATACAAGGTGCTCCCTTTCGGCCTCAACTCGGCACCCAGGGTCTTTACCAGGCTGATGAACACAGTGGCGGCCCTCCTCTGGTCGCAGGGCCACCACATCTAACCGTACCTCGACGACTGGCTCGTCCGGGCCACATCTCTGGAAGCAGTGCACCATACTTCCACGCTCTTATGAACACACTGCACGGGCTGGATTTTTCACTCAACCTCAAGAAGTCACAGCTGCAGCCGACGCAGAGACTGACCTTCTTGGGTCTCATTTGGGATACGTGCTCAGAGTTTTTCCCTCCGAGGACAAGATCACGGCCCTCAAGAGGGCCACTGTGCACTTCCTCAGCAGAGAAGTGACCTCGGCCTGGTGGTGCCAACACCTTCTGGGTCTCGTGGCTGCAGTCCTCTTGTCCGTCCCCCATATGATACTCGGGATGAGGAGGATACAGCTGCACTTGGCAGCCTCTTGCAACCAGGAGCGAGGTTCTCAGTCAGATGATCAACGTTCCTCCATCACGTCACCCGGATCTCACATGAACGGCATTGTACTGCAGGATATCTTCTACAAATGGGCACACCCCCAGGTGGACCTCTTTGCCTCCTGGGACAACAGGAAGTGCCAAGAGTTCGCTTCCTGGCAGGGCCAGGGCTCCCTGGGCGACGCATTCCAGATTCAGTCGGACAGAATGACGGCATACGCCTTCCCGCCCACACCACTGATTCACAGGGTGATAAGCAAGATCAAGGAATCTCGCAACCACGCCATGGCTCTGAGCTGTTGAGCCTCTCGGAGACGCCGCCCATTCGCCTCCCGATGGGCCCAGCACATCTTCTGGCGCATCAGGGAGGCAGGGGCATCCACCCTGTGCCACAGAAACTAGCCCTCGCCATGTAGTTCCTGAAAAGGTCATGCTAGGTCACCTCAGCCTTTCCCAGGCTAACCTAGAGATCATACAGGGTGCCAGGAGCAAGTCTACCAGGGCCCAGTCTAAGAGCAAGCGGACCAGGTTCTGCCACTGGGCAGACTCTAAGGGTATCAACCCCCTTGCATGTACCTTGGACGACATGCTCTCCTTCTCGGCGCACCTCACCCATTCAGGTGTGCAGGTGGACACTTGGCGAACTTACTTGGCAGCCATTGTGGCGTACAGAAACTCAGAAGAGGAGATTTTTTCCTCTTCCAACCCAATTGTCAGGAAACACTTGACGGGACTCGCCAGGCTCTAGCCGCCCATCAAGAGGCCACACCCCGTGTGGGACCTCAATATAGTTGTGGGTGCCCTGGCGCACAAACCCTGTGAACCAATGGCATCTGCGGACATCAGGCTGATCTCCATTAAGACCACCTTGCTAGTCGGCCTTGCCTCGGCTTGCAGAATCAATTAAATCCAGGCGCTGGTCACCTCAGAGCCATATACTACGTTTCACAGGGATAAAGTAGTCCTGCGGACACACCCAGCATTCTTGCCCAAGGCGCCTTCTGCATTCCATCGAAAGAAGAAATCATGCTACCTAAATTTTTTGCTGAGCCCAAAGATGAGGCACAGAGAGTTCTGCACTGCCTTGATGTCAAGCGTGTTGTGAAATTCTACTTGGACAGGACCAAGGGCTTCCGCAAGTTGGCCGCGCTTTTTGTCACGTTCGGCGGATTAAGACCGGGATATCGGGCCTCCAAGGCCTCCATAGCCCGTTGGAGGGTCTCAGCCATCAAAGAAGCTTACGAGGGACAGCACAAGCCACTGCCGGCCAACATGCACTCCCACGCGGTCAAAGCCAAGGCAAGTCATAAGCAGGGCGGCAACATGGGCCACCCCTTCGGCTTTCTGCAAGCACTACTGGTTGGATGCCGGTTCTAGGTCAGACGCGGTTTTCGTACAGGCAGTTCTTAGAAAATGGTTTGCTTACGGAGGGTCTCCTCCCCACTCTGGGGCTACACTCAGTTGTAATCACCCATGCAGTATGGAGGAAAGGGGACGGGAAGTAAGAGTAATTAGAACTAACTTGGTTCTCTTCCCTCCATACGTCCCACCAACCTCCCACCTAATAAAACTGGTGTCATTGGGCAATGTTAATCTATTGTCGACGTGTCTATGGGGACTGAGGTGGGGCACCGGAGGGCGGATTCAGGGCAGCGCATGCTCCCTTGGCCGCACCCCTGCGCACCTCTAAATTTAAAGAGGAAGGTTTTTTCTGGTGAAAGGTTCTGTCTCCCGTCCCTTGCAAGGGACGCCCATGCAGTATGGAGGAAAGGGCACTCCGTTAGTCACTACAGTGAGTAACTTATAATTTTTTAAAGATGGTACTTCCTTGTCCTGCAATGACATTATTTCTGCGTTTTGATAATTACCCTGGAGGATTAACGCGTGGTATGACCTGGCGGTAACGGTTATTCCATTGAATATGGGCGCGAATTACTGTTTGCTTAGTTTCCGATGGTAATTCCGCCAGACAGAATTAACGTTATCACCAGGGGTGCGTGCTCCTGGCAAGTTGTAATACAGCTGTAATTCTGCCACACACCACAGGGGTAACTGTATTTGCGCGTTGGCGGAATTACCGCTGTATTACTGACAAACTCTTGAGCCCCAATATATTTCTGAAAAGTATATATTGATGAATATTCCCATGATGGAGAACTAAGATTAGAAGTAACATTTATGGTGGACATGTGGGAAGGCCTAAGTGTTTTGGAAATACATTTTCACCATGATTTAAAGAGATTACAGGGGTACCATTACTGCTTGATCCAATAGTGATTTTATTTGGAAACACAGTTGAGGGCCTCTACCCAATGAAGGTAACATCCACAATAATGCTCAGTCATCTAGTTGCCAGGATGACACTAATTAATAAACTGACCACATATTAACATATGGTGGCACATGACTTGAGAGATTGCCTCTGCCACCTTTCTGGGGCTTCTTTTCAGATTCAATAGTGTTGTGATTTCCCCTTTTGACTTTGTCAGGGGTTCCCACACTTATCAGTAAAACCTCCATTGATGAAACTCGTTTAGCTGATTTATTCGTTCCTCAGGTGCTAAGTCTAATGTCTAATTGTATATTACGACATCTTTAATATGTGACAAGAGTGTTCAGAGGGAGATGTTTCCTTGACTGTTGGTTGAAACTCTAGAACCGAAAGTGTCCTTGTGAACCCTGGGCAGGGCAACCTATAAACGTTCATACACCTGTCAAACCTATGTTGAAATTGTACCTTAGTGTGATGCCTTACTTGGATTATGATGAGCGTCCATGCATATTATTAGTTATGAAACTGTGTAATTTTGTAGAAATAAAATTATCAAGTTAAAAAAAAAATTACATTTACTTATGAAGAACTAAGCAAATCTTCCTCTAGTGCCCTGCCAGTAGTGGCTTCTACCACACCAATCCTCACACCAAACCTTTGCATGCCTCTGGTTTGAAAGCACTTCATGATTTCTGTAAATGTGTCTCGATTCCAGAAGCAAATTATTCATAGAAATTATAATCCTGTACTTTCTCCTGCCCTCAGCCCAAAGAGCCGCCTGATGCAGTTAAAGAAGGAGAAGTTGGAGTACAGTCCCGGAGAACATGAGTATGGCTTATTTCCGGCCCCTATTCACGTGGGTGAGTTTAAGAGTATGGGTGCTCTTTCCCACCCCCTTAAATTCTCTGGATATCATTCTAATCTTGTGGAACTTCAATTTTTTTTTTTTTGGGGGGGAATGAGAAACGAAATCAACCCCTGCCGAACGTATATCTCTGCTACTTGTAACATTACTGCATAGCCTCTGTTACCGCTAAAATGTACTTTTAAAATGTTTTAAAGTTGTGATTCCAAATATTAGTCTCTTTGCTCACTAGATCAGCTGCATGGCACCTGCAGAGAGCTCCTGGTAGGGAAATGATTTCCTACTGTGACCTGCCAAATGGAAGGGTCACAAAAACAAAGCCATTAATATAGTTTAGTTTCACTACAACAAAGGAAAAAACGCAAACTAAATATTACTGACCAAGGCATGTGGCTTGAAACATTTGGAAATTTTGATCTACGGAATTGTTCTATTCATTTAGTTGTGTAATATATTTAAAAAAATACAAAATGTATAAACCAGTTTTACAGTTTATATTGCCATCTCAGGGTTCTGGTAACAGTACATGGCATTTTGCATTCGTAATGTATTTTTTGCATATTATGAATGGGTTTGATTTGTGCTGTGCGTGGTGTGCCGTATAAGAATTGGTCCAAAGTATTAGAGCATGTTTTCCGAATATTGGCTTGATGGGGGGTGGGAAGGGGTGTTCCTGTAATAGTATCCCTGCTTTGCATGCACAGAGTACCCACAATATTCCTTCCAGTGAATGCCCTTTGCAGTTTACAAAAATGTGCCCTGACTGCAACCATAGTTTTCTGTAGATTGCTAAGGTCAAGGTATGCATTTGTTGTCACCCGAGAGACCGCAAGTGAAGGAGGATGTACCAAGCCTGTTCCTTAAGGGGAAATGTTGGGCAGTCTAAGCCATGGAGGTTTTTGGAGAATTGTTAGAGGTGGAGGATGTGCGGACCTAAATGGCACCTGGACTCTGAAGAGTCTCCAAAATCCGACATGGAATAGTTGAGCCCCCATATAGTGAAGGTCACTGGTACCATTACTGACGTTTCACACACAGTGCTCCTACAAATTCACACCTGGCTCTACAGTAGTTCATAAGAAAGGCCAGGGGAAAACATGTTGTGAATAAGACTCGATGACAAAATCAGAAAATGTGACTACCACACCAAAAGACACATTGGTGCTAAAGGCCCTAAAGCATGACCCAGTAACCAAGTCTAATATACAGGACATCAAAATGATTGACCCGAAGGTGGCAACACCGACATTTTTTAGCTTTCGATCTTTATTTGCTTTAAAGAACAGAACATGATCTTATAGCGATCTGAACACAAATATCGAGGGGATTGTGTCCTCCGACGTATTCCTCATCTTGGATATCTCCTTCCAGCTCTGCTGGCCTCGGAAAATGTTTTCTGTCTAGAGTGCGCTGCGCGTCGACGTCCTTCGAGTCGATGTCCCTCGACAGCCGCCGTATCGACGCCGACGTCATCCTGGCTATAAAGGCCGCACGCAGCGCCCGTTGCTCAGTTCTGTTTTTCCGCGCGTACTCAGTGCCTCGGAATACCGTTGCTCAGTTTTGTCAGGTTAAACCTATTTACCTCGAGTTATTCGATCCGTACTCGATGGCTTCTTTGTCGGAACCGACAACTCCTCGATCCGGCTTCAAAAAATGCCGAGATTGTGGGAAAAAGATGTTGCTGACTGACCCTCACAAAGTTTGTCTGTGGTGTTTGGGAGCTGAACACCATTGTTCGGAGTGCAAGGACTGTATGTCCCTGACAGCTAAGGCCCTGAAGGAGCGTAGGGGGAAGCTGGAGAAAGGTAAGACTTTTAAATCTTCTTCTTCGTCTACGAAGTCGAGACATTCGTCTCCTCGTCACCATTCGCGCTTCAGATCTCGGAGTGGGTCTCATCACTCCTCGAGATCGAAGCACTTGAAGAGGAGACGTCGAAGATCCCCTTCTCCGTCTTCCTCTTCCTCTGTTTCACCAAAGAGAATCCCGTGCCCCACGAAACATAGTTCCCGGGCTGAATGGGAGGAATTCCGCAAAAATATGATGAGCGTCTTTGAGAAAGCGGCCTCGACCCCCTCGAAGACTGCCGAGAGCGATGCTCTGGTAGAAAGACCCAAAGGTCAAAAACGCCGCGAGTCGCAGTACCCGGCGAAGGAAACCTCTCGCGTGTCACGAACCCTCGAGCAGGACTATGACCTCCAAACCTTCCTCGAAGGTTCTGTCAACGCCGTCAACGAAAGTTCCGTCGAGGTCGAGGTCTTCGACACCGTTGTCGAGGGGACCTTCGACACACTGGTCTGTCGACTCGACGCCGGCCTCGAAACCGGCGTCGACGCCAAGAAAAGTCACGGTTACCACACATCCAGTGACTATCCCCAGTCCCTCGACGTCGATGGCTTCGATATTGTCGAGTAGAATTCCAATTCTGTCGAGGTCCTCGAGGCCTCCACCTCTGTTTTCGACGCCACGCTCGAAGCCTTCGACGTCGGCATCGACGCTTTCGAGGCCAATAATGACAAGTTCGGCACCCTCTGCCTTGGAAATGGGATTTACTCCCTTTGAGTTCAGAACAATTGAGAACTATATCCTCAATTTTAGAAGAGGGTGATTTGTCTGAACAAGACACATTTGAGTTACAGGTACCTGTAACCCCAGTTAGAGAGGAATTTTCCTCTGAAGAGCGCAGATTAAAGGATCTTTATGATTCTTTACATGAGGCAAGTGGGCTAGACACTTTCCCTGAGGTGGAGTTTGCTAAGCCAGACCCGGGGGAGCATGCTGAAACCCCCTACAGAGCCTTAATGGCCAGGATTACAGAGTTCATGGGGTGGTCTGCACCTTCACAATCTTTCCAACAAGATGACCTCACGGATATTCTTGACAAAGGCCCACAAGAGGATCCTGTGGTGCCCTTTCATAAAGCTCTTCAGAGAAAGATAGAAAGATCATGACAAACCTGGAAACCCCAGATGTAATACCAGCAGTAAATAAAAAACTGTCTACAAAGTACAGGGTATCTTCCACAGACCCAGAGTTTTTGTCTAAACACCCATCCCCAGAAAGTCTGGTGGTACAAGCAGCATCCTCTACCGATGTCAAGACGGCTTATCCCACCGTCCCACAGGACAGGGACGATAAAAAATATGATGCTATGGCAAAGAAAGTCTTTTCAGCATGTAGCATGGCGTTAAAGTCTGTTAATGCTACTTGCACCCTTGCTAGGTTCAGCCATACACTTTGGGAGTGTGATTCTACAGCGGCTGACTGCATCCCGGAGGAGAAGAAGAAAGGGATGCGTTCCTGAATATTATACAGGACGGTAAAGACGCTATGTGCGAATCCCTCCAGACAGGCATTGATTCGGCTGACAGTATCAGCAGAGCAGTGGCGGCAAGTACATCAACCAGGAGATTCGCTTGGTTGAGAAGGTCGGGTTTTGCCCCAGATGTGCAAGCCAGGCTCTTGAACATGCCATTCGATGGCTCTTCTTTGTTCGGGAAAAAGGCGGATGACAGTTTAGAGAAACTGCAAACTTCAAAAGCAGCAGCAAAATCCCTAGGAGCTGCAATCCGTCAGACTCCTTTTCGTCCCACAGGAACCTCTGCGAGGGGCAAGTCCTTTCGCTTCTACTCCGCATTCGGAAGAGGTAGAGGACGACCGGCTCAAAGGGGTCAAAGAAGAACTACCCGAGGTGGACGGGGTAGATATTCTAAAGCCGCAGCAACAGCAGGTGCCTCTTTACCATCGGCATCTGCATCAGCCGCCCCAAAACCACTCTGAGGACTCCCCTCACAGGACACCTGTAGGAGGCAGGTTGACTCAACATCTGACGGTATGGCAGGCTATCACGTCAGATGCTTGGGCATTGGAAACAGTCGCCCAAGGTTACTGCCTGCCTTTCCTACGTATACCTCAGAGTCATCCACCGGGGATCAGCTCTCAGAAAGCTCCAGATCCGCTCCTCTTGCAGGAAATTTTGGACCTGCTAGAGAAAGGTGCCATAGAACCGGTACCTGTAGCGGAGAGGAACAAGGGCTGGTACTCCCCTTACTTTCTCATTCCGAAGAAAGACGGAGGACTGAGACCCATCTTGGACTTGCGAGAATTGAACAAATTCCTCAGAAAAGACAAATTCAAGATGGTCACTCTTTCTCAGATCCTCCAGGCCCTTCAGTTCCAGGACTGGTTGGTATCTCTGGACCTTCAGGACGCTTATTTCCATGTGCCTATCCATCTCAAACACAGGAAATACCTGCGGTTCGCAATTGGCAACTCTCACTATCAATTTCGAGTGCTGCCATTTGGGCTGACCTCCGCCCCGAGGGTCTTCACCAAGTTAATGTCGGTAGTGGCTGCAAGTCTAAGGAGGGAAGGGATTCACGTCTACCCCTACCTGGACGATTGGCTGATCAGGGCTGTTTCTCCAGAGCAAGCTCAGATCCAGCTAAATCACGTGTGCCACTTCCTTCACAGACTGGGCTTCTCCCTCAATTTAAAGAAGTCACAAATGATACCATCGCAGAGACTCCAGTTCATAGGAGCGATCCTGGATACTTCCCTGGGAAAAGCCTCGCCACCAGAGGTGAGGGCTCAAGATATTCTACAGATGGTTACCAAGTTCCAGAATGCCCAACGTCTCCCAGCCTTCGACTTTTTGAGGTTGCTAGGCCTCATGGCATCCTGCATTTTCCTTGTGCCAGAGGCTCGCCTGAGAATGAGATCCCTCCCTGGCAGGGTGGCTCGAGACCTTCAGTGGTGGGCTTGTCAGGAGAACATTCTGAAAGGAGAACCGTTTTGGCAACCCTGGCCGGAGATAACAGTAGTCACGGATGCCTCACTCACGGGGTGGGGAGCCCACGCCAACGACTTGACCATCAGCGGTTGTTGGTCTCCATCGGAGTCCAGACTACACATCAACCTGTTAGAGCTGAGAGCCATCAGACTTGCGCTGAAGGCGTTCCTGCCAGCTGTACAAGGGAAGAACGTCCTGATAATGACGGACAACACGGTGGCCATGCATTACCTCAACAAAAGAGGAGGCGTAGGATCACTACCCCTGTGCAGAGAGGCGATGCAGCTCTGGTTTTGGGCAATCCAAGAAGGAATCTCTCTATCGGCAGTTCACCTAGCCGGAGAGAAGAACTTGACAGCGGACGCTCTGAGCAGGCAGAACACAGTCTCCCACGAGTGGCAGCTAGCTCAGGTAGTCCTTCAAGAGATCTTCGCCCTTTGGGGAACCCCTCAGGTAGATCTGTTCGCCACCAGCCTAAACAGGAAATGCGACCTGTTCTGCTCAAGGGAATTTCCTCCGAGAGGAGCTCTGGGAGACGCGTTCATAGTGGACTGGGAGTTTCCGCTTCTGTACGCGTTCCCACCGGTCCCTGTCATTTCTCAAATGATCAGGAGGTTGAGAAGATTCCGGCGAACCATGATCCTAATTGCCCTGGATTGGGCCAGGAGAACGTGGTACCCGGACCTTCTAGACTTGTCCATCTGCCCTCCAATTCGAATTCCTCTCAGAGAGAACCTACTCTCACAGAAGGGAGGTCAGGTTCTCCATCCAGACATCAAAACCCTCAACCTTCACGCTTGGCTTCTGAACGGCTGAGGTACAAGGATTGGGACCTCCCTGATGATGTTATGGAGGTGTTGCTTTCGGCAAGGAGGCCAGCAACAAAGTCTTTATACCGCTGCCGTTGGAACAGATTTTGCAGCTGGTGTAGAGAACAGAATATCGACCCATTTTCATGTGGTACACCAATGGTTTTGTCCTTCCTACTATATTTGGCAAATTCAGGCCTTCAAGTTGGCACCATTAAGGGCTATCTCGCAGCGCTATCCATCTTTAAGCGTACTGCGGAAGAACCATCCTATTTCAAATTACCCTTGGTAATACAGTTTCTAAAGGGGTTAACCAATGTTTATCCCCCAAGACCATTCCAAGTTCCCCTATGGGATTTAAACTTAGTACTAACTTTCCTGATGGGCACACCTTTCGAACCTCTCCATTCTTGTTCGTTACGATTCCTTACCCTTAAAACTGTTTTATTAATAGCACTTACATCTGCTAGAAGGGTGAGCGAGTTACAAGCTCTTTCTTGTAAACCCCCTCATACAATCTTTCACAAAGACAAAGTTGTCCTGCAAGTGAAGCCTAATTTCCTCCCAAAGGTGGTTTCTGAATTCCATATCTCTCAGAAGATTACCCTACCCTCTTTCTATCCTCCTCACCCGGGGAAAGAGGAAGAGAGGTTACACAGACTAGACCCTAGGAGGGCTTTAAGTTTTTACATTAGTAGACTAGCCAGGATAAGACAGGCAGACCAGCTGTTTGTAGGTTACACAGGTCACAAGCTGGGGTTAACAATAACTAAGCAGACCATTTCCAGATGGATCATTCTAGCCAGTCTGGAATGTTATAAACTGGCAGGAAAAGAGCCCCCTCAAAACCTTAGGGCTCATTCGACCAGAGGTATTGCAGCTTCATCGGCCCTCAAAAGAGGCGTGCCGGTTAAAGACATATGTGCGGCCGCTACATGGTCGTCTGTCCATACCTTTACACGTTTTTACAATCTGGATTCCTCCTCCAGTCAAGAGACTAGGTTTGGAAGGGCTGTACTGCATTCTATTCATCAATAGAAGACAGCGTGAAGTCAGTACTCCCTCCTCCAATAATAGAATACTGCTATGGGAGCCTATCTAAGATGGGGAATACGTCGGAGGACACAATCACTTCGAAGAACAAGTTACTTCTTACCTTGTAACGTTCTTTCGACGGGATGTTCCTCCGACGTATTCCTCATCGACCCTCCCATCCATCCCCGCAGTTCTACTTCCCTTGTTGTTGCAGCTTACGCTCCTTCAGGGTGATTAGTCTAGTCCAGACAGTAATACTGTGGGCTAAAAAACGGAACTGAGCAACGGACGCTGCGCGCGGCCTTTATAGGCAGGATGACGTCGAACGTCGATACGGCGGCTGTCGAGGGACATCGACTCGAAGGACGTCGACGCGCAGCGCCCTCTGGAGAAAAAATTTTCCGAGGCCAGCAGAGCTGGAAGGAGATATCTAAGATGAGGAATACGTCGGAGGAACATCCCGTCGAAAGAACGTTACAAGGTAAGAAGTAACTTGTTCTTCTATTTGTAAATAGGAATGACAATGGACCTTCTCCAAGAGTCTGGGGGGAGTCTTGTGGGTAAAACATTGTCAAACAAGATCTTTAAAACCTTTGACCATAATACTGGATTCAACTTTAGAATAGAATTGCTCAAACCGTTGGGCCCAGCAGCCCTTTAGGAGGACGATTTCTTAATCAAAATTTCAATATCCTCACGGGTGTAATTAAGGGACCATTCGTAGATCGCACTAGCTTGGTACGCTGGAGTCCGGATGAACCATAAAGGCCAGAGAAGTGTTTAATCCAAGTGGACTCCTGTATGATCGTTTCAAGTCCTCAGACGTATTCCATATCTATGACAGTAATCACCACAGCTGTGCTGCTTCGGAAAATCTTTCAGCGTCTGCGTCAATGACATTAATACGCCGCCCTCGAGGACCTCCTCCGACGACTGACATCATTGGATGTTATAAGTAGGACGCACGACGCCTGTAGCCTAAGTTGTAGTTTTTTCCCAGAACGTGTGGCACCTGTCTTCTGCCAGTCTGACCACACAAAGCCTTGCGGAAACGTAAGCTGCAATCACATAAGAAATTCGGTAGCGGGGAAGGCAGGGAGGGAGCGATATGGAATACGTCGTCGGACCATCCCATCGAAAGAACATTACCAGGTAAGAGAGTAACTTGTTCTTCGAGGGGATTGGGTCCTCCAACGTATTCCATATCTATGACAGACTCCCAAAGCAGTACCAAAACTTAAAGCTCTTCCAAACTTAACCACATGGTTACCTGCGTTATTTACACTCAAGACTTCAGGGAAACATACGCCTGCTTTTTTTGCGGAAGCTTAATAGTAGCTTCTAAGATATTATGATCAATATTTCCCTCCGTAATCCCGAAGTCCGAACAGCCATGAAAGAGTGGTTTACAGAAAAAGATGTAATCAATGGTAGAAATTTAGAATCATGTTGCCAAGTATGTCTACCCGGAATATCAACCCTGATCTTGCCATTCAGCATAAACAGATTCCAAGATGACATAAAATTGCACCACGCATACCCATTGGAGTTTTTTTTTTTGGACAGATAAAGTATCAATTTGCGTGTCAACACATTGAGAGTTGAGATCTCCCATTACAATACTATGATCTTCAGGAAATTGGAAGTAAAAGTCCACCAGAAGGTCCGACGGAGTTCCCAAAAAGTCAGCCAACTGGGAGGCCATCAGATTCCAATAAAGATTAAACAAAATCCAATTAGAAGTCGATTCATCATCACTTTTTTCCATTCAAACAACCAAAATAAAATGTTCCTCATTCTAGAGAAAGGTAGAAGCAGTAAAGATCACATTGCTACATAGGACAACCAAACCACCTGTCGGATGTCCCTTTCACCATTTGAGTGCCTTTTGCTGATAAGACGAAAACCCCTCCACATTCAGGATATCTGAGCATAAGGTGGTCTGAAAAGCAATTAGATGAAAATTCTGGACAATCTTTTTTTAACATCAGTCAAAATAGAATCGGTGCCTCTCGTGTTCTGTTGGGGTAATCCTAGTTTAAAAATAATCTGGGAAATTATTTCTGGTACACATTCCCAGATTTTAGAGCCTGCCAAAGTCAGATTTTCATGGTTCGGTTGGGCATTAGACAGTTGATTCAAAGGCCCCTGCACCACCCTTGCCGAATCCCCCACGGGAGCCGTCGTTGAGACAAGAAAGCCTGTCGTAGACCAGTCAGCTTCCGCCTCCAACATTATCTCAAAAAGCCAATTTGGAGTTAATTTTCATTTTCGCTATATTGACATCTGGATAACAAGGAAAACTTTAATTGCTTAATATCCGCAGAAGATATGAACCTCGGGGCTGGGATGGTACTCATTTCCTTCAAAACTCTAGAACGATTTACAGGTTGGCGATCATTTATCAACTTTGATGGGTTCGAAAGGAAGATTCTAAGCCCTAAATGATTGGCAAGATGGCCTTTGTTCACAAATTGGGTTGGAGCCACATTAACTGCTGAAAGTGTTTGCGGGTGGGTAACCAGGTTTTTTCCCCCCAGTAGTAACCCCCCCTTTCACTTAAACAATGCGTATCAGATCATTGGTCATGACTAACTGAGGTGGCTGATTCGCGACTGAGACCATATTCACGGGTAAAGCTGAAACCCTAGGCAGTGAAGGCAAAGCTTTTGTAGCAAGCGTTGCTTGGAGAAAAATAGGGGCAATTTTCACTTTCACTGAGGTTAGCTTTTCTCGTTTTTTCATTTTAAGAAAGATCAGAGCAATTTTCCGTGGAGGCTCCAAAGTGTCTTTCTGACTTCCCACTGAGGATCTCTTATTTAAAGATGATTTCATACTGGAATTAGGTATTGAGTCTTCAGGGGCTACCAGTTTCTTTTGATTTTATTTCCCCCCTGGCAGCCTCAGACCTTTAGCACAATCCTTGTTAGGAGGTATTAGAGTATGTTCTTTCAAACCTTTAATAAGTTGATTCGTTTTAGCACCACAATTTGTTTGTTTCACAGAATTAATAGGTTCTGTGACTATTCCCTTGAAAACATCAATAGTTGCTTTCTATTGTCTTTTCCTTCGTTTCTTTGTTTTTCCACTAGATTTCTTGGACTTTTTCTTTGGGCCCTTGTTATTAGCAGCGGTTTCCACCATTATTGCACTTTCATCTTCATGGCCAACAGATAATTCACCCTCTGTTAGCTGCGCTAGCCAGATGATTTCTTCCATCATATAAGCAGAGAGTGGTGTATCATCCACCTCAATCGTTTGAGTAATGGGGACCAGACCAGGGTTGCATGTAAGGTACCTAGGCTGAGCATTCAGCTTAATTGCTTCTTCCATTGTGTTGTTCCGGATCTCCATCACCCCTTGGAGAGCGGACAACTGATTGGACAGAGAGTACATTTTTACCTACTGAGTCTGCAGCAGAGTGGACATTAGTAAAGTTTTTTCAGACTTAAATTCATTGACTGCCGTTTTTAGGGCGACCATTGTCGATTTACTTACTTCCAGCTCTTTTGTAACTTCAAGAAGTATTCCCGAATGTTGCTGGACCTCTGATTTAATACTTTTAAAAACTTTGACCAGGGAGTTCAATTCAAAATTAAGAGCTACTATAGAGTTGGAACCCATTCCCTGATCATTTATCGTAACTGGTGAGAGATTAATAGGGACATCATCTTGCATACCTAAAATTTTGGCAGACCCTTTTTTAGGACCTTGGACTTCTTCCCATAGGGCTGACAATTAATTCAACTCATACGATGAATCCGTTCGGATTACTGGAGCTTTCTCTTTCTCTATTTTAACCCGCAAAGAACTCGATGGCTGAGTTATTTCCTCAGGCAAACACACCGGAGAGGAAATACTTGCTGGATTGGCGGCACAAGGGAAAACATTTCCGATTGTGGTCTTCATAGTAGTAACCATCAAAGTGTAATTTCAGTCAGAGCGCGCAAATCTTTCAGTTGGGTGTTTACCGGAGTAGAAGCATTATTTAGCAGACATCCGCTATTTAAACTTAGGCCTGAAGTTGTTGGTATCTGGAGGTCACTTGCAAAGGCACTCTGAGTTGGAAAAAAGCACCCACCACATTTTTCTATGGTCTGAAAAGATGGGCCCCCTTCTGTGACAGCAGCAAAATCATTATATATAGTCGGGGGATTCAGCTTTGTAATTAAGACTTCATCCGCAACTGAAGATTGTAGGCTTTAGCTATACTTGAGTTTTTTTGCCATTTTTAAAGGACAATCCACTCCTACGTGGGAGGAAAAAGGGTGGAAAAAACAAAGCATGCACTGCCCCAAACCCTCTTCTCACTCTGCAGTGTCCTAAGATCGAAGTGTAAACAGAACACATGCCAACACTAATTCCTAGAGAGATTTACACCAAGCCAAAAAAGGGAGAAAAAAAAAATATGCAGGCACACCCCCGTAAGAAAACTGGGACCAGTAGGTGGAGAAGACCATAAACAGCAGGGAACAAAAATTGCTGAAGCCACTCTTGAAGAAAGCAGCAGATTAGGCCACGTGGATTCAGCGCCAAGCAACGCACCTTCTGGAGAATGTTAAACACTGCAGTGGGTAAAGTGGCAGCTGCGTGGGTCAAAGGTAAAAACCTGCAGTCCCCACCTGAGCGGCAAATGAAAAGAGCAAAAAGGGGCTTAATATTCTAAGCCAGAATAATGCAAATAAGTGCAAATAAGTCTTTAGCACGGGCTTCTTCGAACTGTCTCGGGCCTCAGCGGGCTCCCTCAGGAATATTCTCCCAGGCTCACTAGGCCTCTTATCACAGCCCACACAGTCTCTGTATCTCACTATACCGGCGTCTACTCCAGAGCTCGTCCGAACGCTAGCTCACTCCGACGCTGCGCTGTAGCTTCACTGAAAGGCTTGAGGAAAGGACCGCAACCAACTCCCGAAGTCAAGCCGCACGTCTTACAACCAGGAAGAAAGAACTACGAGATGAGGCTGCTTCCGACACTGAATATGTTTTGCACAGATAGTATGACCTATTGCAATGGTATGTAATCCTATTGAAATGGTATGTAATGCAGGAATGAATTCCATAATTCCCAGAATGCTTAAAGAAAACTCCACAAAGCAGCATAAAGGAGTGGAGAGCTGGCATCCAGTGAGGTTATAAAATTAAAAAAAAGTTCGGACACAGTACAGACGGCAAGGAGGTAGGTGACTAGGTGTTTTTAAAAGATATTCATCGCTCAGACTCATGACGTTTAAGCTAAAAAAGAAACCGACTACACATCATCAAGCCCATAGTGAGTTGATTTTCTAATGGGAGGTAGATGAAACTCTAGAGGGGGCCAAGCAGAAGCATTTCAATGCGGAGGCCAGGAGAAAACAAAGTGGCTAAATGCAGCAACTGGATATAAACTATGCCACTCCCCCACCAGGGTGGTGTCAAATACAGAGAAGTCGTGCCTTCTTCCCAGGGGGGAGCCCCGCTGTGCGACTCGGGAGGTGAGCCCGCTCACATAATACCCTCCCTAGTAATCGAGGTAAGTGAGACCTCAGTGGGAGAGGCGGAGAGGCTCCCCTTCTGTGGTCAAGGACGCCCTTTCCCATAGAGATTTTCATATTATGGCTTACGTGATATGTTCCACAATTCCATCCTATTTTATAGGATATTCCAAAGTCCCAGACTCGAGAGAAAGCAAAGCATGGTAAAGAACTGTAAATGAAAGATGTAAAGTAAGAGTGGTCTGCCGAAAGAAGATTGCCCAATCGAAAGTCTCTGTGAAATGTCTGCCGTACGAGCGGCGGGAAGAGAAAGAAACTGAGATGCAGGATTTGAACTGTGGTTTGATCCCGGCATAGGGAACACTGGACGTGCGAGATATCTTTGAAATATGTACTGTGCTTGAAACTACATTCACCAAGAGGCCTTGGTGTAGGAGAGAAAATGTGACATTTGAGGATAGACTATCAAAGTGGTCATGCCGAGGTAAGAAAGAGCAAAAGCCTTGCAGTTTCTAAAGTCTTCTACTGCTGAAGGAAAGCGAAGGGAGGCTTCTGCTTGACAGAGGGAAGCCTCTGAAGGTGTGATTGAAGCTTGGGGAAGGGAACCCCCCCCCCACAAATTGAGATTGAAAGGTTTGAGCCCGGCGGAGGGAGACCTGTACTGAATTGTGGTAACCAGATGGAAACCAACTTTTGTTGAACTTTATTACAAGCTGAAAGTTGACTTGGGCAGGAGTGAGGTAAAGCCGAAAGGTCCAGCGGATAAACTAGTGACTTTTTGTTGAAGGCCAAGTGTGCCCTGGTCCACGAAACAAACTGCATCCTGATGTCAGAAGCCAGAGTGTGTCGCAAGGTCCAAGTGAGCCACCTTACCCTGCGCTACAAAACGTGGGGAAGAGAGTTTACTCCGCCATACTGACTTTTTTTTAACACTGATTTTCCTTTTTTCCATTACACATTCCATGTATGCATTTATTGTATTCGAAAGAGGGCAGGTATTGGGTTTATTAGTATAGGCCATTTTATTTTCATTAAAGACTGACATAGGACAGTTTTTTCTTTTTGTTTGATGCTCGAGAATACTTGCATCTTATTTATAGGGCAAGATAGGAGTTTTCCAACTCCTTTTAAACCATCAATAAAGGTTTTGAAACGTGCAGCTCTCAGTGTCTACTTGTGATCCCATGCCTCCCTCACACAACTGAGAAGCGATCAATATGTTAAGCAAATAACTCACCTCAGTATAAATCACAAGATAAAGTCCCCTTGAAGGAAATTAACTGAGTCTATGGGGATATAAGAGAAAGTAATAATATACAGAGACTAGAATTGTGGATAAAAATGCCCTGGGGAAAAGGGGAGAGTCACAAGACAACTTGTGCAAGAAGAAGAGAATGTCAAAAGGAGACATTATTTTGAACCAGAGTTTAGAGAAACTAGGCAAGTGAATCAAGTCAAGATTCAAGTTGGTGAAAATAAGCAGAGTAACAATTGGCCAAAAGAAAGACTGTTCATTCAGGAAAATCTCCACCAGATATTCTGGAGACAGCAAATTGGAATTTATAGCTGACATAAGTACCCTGAAAAGGACTCCAAAGGAGAAGAGAGAAATCAAAATTGCACTTGAAGAGTTACAGAGACTGATGCAAGACATCACAAAGAACTATTCAAGGATTACCCATTAGTGAAGAATGCAGCCAAAATAAGCCAGATGGCCAGCAAGACTAATCACCACCAGAGTTGACCCTGCCACAAAACAATGACTTCCCTTATATTCTGCTCTCCCATGCAACCATAGGGGGGGCGGGCGGAATGAAGAATTTCCCTCATGAATGGGAGGATGTTACCAACTATTGGTTGGTGCTTAACATAGAAAAACATAGTTGCTGCATAGAATTTCACATGTACACATCCCACCAAATGGCCAACGCATAAAGGCAGAATGTCAAATACTACTACAGGCAGAACTAACATTTACTACAAAAGGGGGCCTTTGAAGGGATCCCAGTTCGGGGCCAAAATGTAATTTATGTAATTTACTGAATGTATTTACTGGTACCCCAGAAGAACTCTCGTTATTTTCTGTCCTGCAACTGCCATCTACCAACGGGTTTGTCACGTTCAGGTTGGTCACACTTAGTATTCCACTTATTAAAAGGGGATCATTACATGGCCATGTTGGATACAAGATGCATGCTTTCCTTTTACCCAAGATATGGCAAATAACTCAGAACCAAAGTGGCCAACAGGCAGTTCAAAATTCTTCTTTTGGAATAATATCGTCATTACATGTTTTCACAAAGATGTTTAGTATTGGTGGTTGCTCATCTATGCAGACTTAATGGCTCGTGACGGGACAGTGCCAAACAGTGCTTCAAACATGAACAAGAAACAGTTAATCTGCTACATCCATTGTTCTTTTCAATCATCATTCCCAAATCAAGCCTCATGCCCTAACGAATCAAACAGTTCTTAGAAGGCAAAAGCATACACCTCCAAGGAACCAGTGTTACCCTTCATGCAGTAGTTCTCCTTTTTCAGTCATCGCACAAATGAACAGGAAGTCATGGGCATAAAGGGCATCATGCTTTTATTTGATAGCCCATGTAAGATTTCACAGGAGGCACGTGCAGGAATGGCTTCGTGCCTTGCCCAGCTAACCTTCCCTCATTTTCTTATTTTCTCTTCTTAATGTTTAAAACGCTGCTTCCTTCCTATCTCAAGCCTGCCCCTTATCTGTTCCATCCATCTAGTCTCAGATCTTTTCTGACTTTACCGGTCTCCTCAGTCTGTCAACTTCTTTTCCATCTTCTTTCAAACACGCAACCATTATGTTTTTGAAAAACACTTCATTTTACTCTTCCCTCCTTTCCCTCCCCCTAACCTTTGTCCTATCTCTCTATTCCCTCTCTAAACTACTTGAGAGAAGTGTTAACTCACAAGTCTTTCTCCCTGAACTGTCACTTCCCTGTGTTTAAACTGGCTTTCATGCCCTACTAAATCTCGTGCTCCCTTCTATGAGCCATGAACCACCTACTGTCATCCATTCTTATTCTCTTGGGCCTGTCCGCTGCTTTTAATACTTTCGATAAACCTACTCTACTGTACTTTGTGATGAGCCCCATGTGTAATCACTGATTTCCTGGCGGTGACCTCTTCCCATATCGCCAGGGGACGGCAGCTGCTACCTGATCCTGACCTTGGGTTGGGGGGGGGGTGGTTATACGAGGGAGGTTCACATGGTGGATTTGAGACGAGTGCTGCGTAGATGACATGGCTTCATTGGATGAGACATGGTATCCCCCATTTTCTCCTGAAAATAACCCTCCCATATCTAATACCCTCTTGGCCTATTGCTATATGCCCCCGCCTTCTCCCATGCAGAATAGGGAAATCCCTGTGTTCACTTCCACCTACCATTCATCCAAGAATCATTCATCATACTCCTACGTCCTGTCCCCTTTCCTCCATACTTATGGGACATCGCTCCGTCCTGTGGGACGGGACCAGAGCACTTTGTAAAAAGCATCAAAAAATGTTTTTCAAAAATGTGTCCTTCCTCTCTTTCTTGCACGGGGCCCGGCACGTGGCCATAACCCCGCCCACCGGCCATCAGTCCTTTTCTCCGCTCGTTCGGGACTGGACGCACTTGCATCCTCGGAAGATTTTCTTCCCTTTTTTCCTCTCTGGCTCTCGCTAGCGATCGTGTACTAGTCTCTGTCATTCAAACTAGACTTTCCAGATTGTTCATCGTGCCACTGTCGTTTCGTGAGGGCGGATCCCCATCCTCTTTGTTTAGAGTGTTTGGGTCCGGATCACCGTTGGGAATCCTGTTTTTACTGCAACTCCCTTTCGGTCCGGGCACTTCAACATCGGTTGGAGCGGTGGGAGGAGGTGTTCCGACTAACTCCTCTTTCACATTTTCAGGCGTTCATCGACGAGAAGAAACAACGCCTGGTAAGTTCTTTACTTTTCAGAGCACCCTGGCTGGGGGATACCTTTCCAGGTTCCTCTCGGGCTGGGAGGAGCGTTGATCGCTCTGTCACCGGGGTTCGCCCTGAGGTGCCCGTTGGGCCTAATAATTGTACCAGAGTTTTCTCCGAGGGTCTCCGTAAGGGGCCAGGGGATACCGGAGCACCGCCGAGGCCCCTCCTGTGGGGGCTGTTTGTAGACCCAGTTCTTCTGAATCGTGGGATACCGGAGCTCGCTCTGAGGCCTCTCTGTCGGCTTCCCTCAAAAATAAGACTGGGGGGCCCCCTGAGGCCTTGGTGAGGCTTGCTGTCTCTGAACGGATGTTCAAGGCCCGCGCATATAAGGCTGTCACCAGACGTGGGTCAGAGGTCTTTCTTTCAGAGGCTAAAGCTACCAACATTTCTGAGAGTCCTGACAAGGCCTTGCCGGTGAAGGCTGTTTCTCACCGTTCCCGCTCTTGCGGCGACACCAGATCCGTTGAGGGGGTAAAAGATTTCTTCTTTTACCGGTAGTGCAGAGGTCCTTCCTAGGAAGGCTAATTTGGCGGTTGGCATGTCGCAGAAATATTGCAGGCCTCATAGTACCGACGGGGACCCCTGCCTCACTTCCTCATGTGCCGCAGTTCCCCTCAGACGATGACAAAATGGCGCCGTTCCCGCCACGACTGCGGCCGCCATTTTGGGTGCTATCCCTACAACTATGCCATCGGCCTCAGGTGTAGGACTTGGTTCCTTGGGTGAACATAGAGTCCCTTGTGCGCATCCTTATCGGCCAGTTTACGATTGGAATGCCCGGATGCCTATTTCGCGCAATGTTTCGTTGCCTGCGGGGTCGGCACCTTTGATTTATGTGGACACGTCGGTGGAGGGGCCAGTTTGGCACCCGTCCCTGTTACGTCCCTGAATTTGTCCACCTCATGAGAGGCCTCCTCAGGTTCCGAAACAGTCCCCGGAGGATGCCTTTTTCAGTAAATTTCAAACGCTCATGCGTACCGACCCCATGAGGGAGTATTTCAAAGGGCTTTTTAGCGAGATATGTCCACCCGTTCCTCCGGTGGTTCCGCCGGCACCTCCCTTGCCCACGGTGCCTTCCCCGACTCTTCCGCCTTTGCCTCCATTGACCCTGTGGACAAGGCAGCACCTGACATGGCTCAGCAGGATCCTGACCTGTCGGATGACGCGCAAGGCGATCAGGACAACGAGGACCTGCCTCGCTCCATTAGCGTTTTTCATGACCGGATACTGGACATGATGAGCTTCTTAGATGTTCCTGTGCCCGAGGCACCTTTTCCACTGGAGGGCGTGCTTTCTGGGGCGTTCACCCTGTCTCCCTTGGAGCGTACCGGCCTGTTCTTGCAGAAGGACGTTCTGGCCGAGGTCCGCAGGGTCTGGGAAAAGCCACACTCTGGACTTTTCGTCAATAAGAAAATTGACGCGAGATAGAGGGTGCATTCTTTGGAAGAGTTGGCACTGCCATCTTGTCCGCCCCCCCCCCCCCTCCTCCACAGTGGTGGCTGCGGCCACTTTGCAGTCCAGGTCTGCAGCATCCTCTTCCACGATGGCTACTCAGGTTCTGGGAAAGGAAGACAAGCTCCTAGACTCCCTCAAGGAGACGAGGAGCTCACCAAGACGAAGGATGGCACCCAGACAGCTAGATCCTTGTTGGTCCTTGTTAAGACCCCTTTCAAGACACAGAGACTGTTGTCCCAAAGCCGACCCTCCTCTGGCTTTAGGGGCTTCCTCGACCGGAAATCTCGCAGGGTGGATACCCCTTTGGGGAATAACCGCAGTAGGCAACAACGGACTCGGTTTTTCTCCCGCTCCTCAGCCTCCTCCTCAGGTTCAGGTGACAACACCACCGAAAAACCTGCTAAATGAGGGTTCTCCACGCTTGCACGAGACCCCGGTGGGAGGACGCATTACGTCTCATTGGGAGGCGCGGCAGACCATCAACGAAGACAGATGGGTCTTGTCAGTCGCTCGGGTGGGCTTCTGCTTACCCCTAGCCCCTACCCCACCCTTCAACCCGCCTTTTCAGAAGCCGAGGTTCAGAAGCTTCTGGACCTCAGAGCTGTGGAACCCGTTCCCCGAGGGAAGGGCTTCTATTCCCGGCTGTTTACGGTGCCCAAACCCAACCAGGCTAGCCTGCGCACCATTCTAGACCTTTCGCAGTTCAATCTTTTCCTGCCCCAAGAGAAATTCAAGATGATCACACCCAGCCAGACACGGTCTTCCTTGCAGATGGGCGATTGGCTCAGCGTGGTGGATCTTCAGGATGCGTACATGCATATTCTGATTTGGCATCCACCCAGGAGGTATCTCTGTTTCTCTTTCGGAGAGGAGCACTTCCAGTTTCGAGTGCTTCCTTTTGGCCTCAACTCGGCGCTGCGTGTCTTCACGAAGATGATGTCAGTGATTGCGGCCTACCTTCGTCTGCAGGGTATCAATGTATATCCATATTTGGACGACTGGCACTTACGCAGACCTCGTCCGTTGGAAGCAGCGGGCAATCTTCAGTCTCTCCCTCAGCTCCTGTTCCATCTTGGGCTGTCGGTGAACTGGTGGAAATCTTCCATGACGGTCTCGCAGGACTTGATTTTCCTGGGTTTTCGCTGGAACACGATCGACTTTAGAGTGTACCTGACCGGGGACAGGATGGCAGATCTGTTAGCCACGTGTCAGATGTTTGCGCAGTCAGAGAGCATGTCGGCCTGGTGGTTCCAGAGGCTTCTGGGCCTCATGGCCTCGTGCGTGTTGGCTCTTCCTCTTGCTCGTCTCAAGATGAGACGGACCCAAATGGCTCTTCGGAGCTCTTGGCGTCAGGCTGTGGACCCGGATTCCAAGCTGATAATGTTTGTTTGTTTGGTTTGTTTGTTTGTGCATTTATATAGCGCCACAAACCCTCAGGTATCTGAGCGCTGCTTATTTCCCATAGTGTGTGGTGCTCCGGCTTCCATGAGAGTGAACCTGGAATGGTTTCAGGACCCATCCCCTACAGTGATGATCATGATGGACTCCTCCCTCTTGGGGTGGGGTGCGACATTAGATCTTCTTCAGGACTCGGATCTCTGGTCGCCTCAGGACAAGCTCCTCCACATAAATCATCTGGAGCTTTTGGCGATCTTCCTAGCGCTCAGGGCGTTCATTCCGATCATAGCCAACAAGGTGGTCCGCATACATACGGACAATGCGGTGTCAATGTATTACATCAACAAGCAAGGGGGAACCAGGTCTCCACACCACCCCCACCCCTCCCCCCCACTTTGTGGACCTGTCCATCCAGATTTGGGAGTGGGTCTTTCTTCATGGTGTTTGATCCCGGGCCAGCTGAATGTCACAGCGGATGCCCTCAGCCGGCGGACAGTGGTCAGCTACGAGTGGGAGTTGAAGGCGGAGGTCCTCTCATGGATTTTCTTCCGTGGACCTCTTCGCTACGGCGGTAAACAAGAAGCTTCCTCAGTATGCCTCCAGAGGGGGGCTGGGAGCCTCCTCTCTGGGGGATGCCCTCGAGATTCCATGGCACAACATGAGAGCTTGCGCCTTCCCGCCTCTGCATCTAGTCCATTGAGCAATCTGGAAGCTGATGAACTAGGTGAACTGTTCCCTTCTACTCATAGCCTCGTGGTGGCCGGCCAGGTTTTGGTTCTCAGAACTTCAACACCTGTCGGTGTATCCGCCGATGAGGTTACCAGTGACCCCCGATCTTATTCATCAGGGGGAACAGAAGATGTGGCATCCCTCCCCACAATCGCTCAGCTTGGCGGCATGGTGCCTGAGTTCAAGTCTTTAGAACATCTTAACTTGTCTGCGGATAACATGCATATTATCCAGGCAGCCAGGAAACCCTCGGAAAAACAGTTGGACCCAAGGGGGGGCTACGATTGATACGGTGCTGTCTTTCGTATCCTTCCTAGCAGAGTCGGGTGTTCACATTCTGTCATGCAGAACTTACCTGTCAGCGGTCTCTGCTTATCTTTCTACGGACCAATGTTCTTACTCTCTGTGAAAACCAGTGGTTAAGAGGCATTTTACAGGCTTGACACGCCTCTACCTTCCATTTCGTAGACCGCACCCGCCGTGGGATCTAAATGTAGTCCTGACGGCATTGTGCCATAAGCCTTTTGAACCAATGGCCACGGTGGACCTCTGGAAAGTGTCCTTTTTGGTCGCCGTTACGTCAGCAAGGCGGGTGAGTGAGCTCCAGGCCTTCTCGGTGGAGAATATCTTTTTGGTCTTTCACAAGGATAAGGTAGTCCTACGGACGAATCCTGCTTTCCTGCCGAAGGTGGTAACTGAATTCCATCTGAATCAGTCGATCTCCCTGCCGGTTTTTTTCCGAACCCTACCTCAGAGGCAGAAAGGGTTGTGCATTGTCTCGATGTCAGAAGGGCTCTTAAATTCTATCTGGACAGAACCTCCGAGCTTAGGAGTTCTCAACTATTCGTGACCTTTGGTAACCCTCAGGGTAAGCAGGCCTCTTAGGCGACTATTTCTCAGTGGATCACCTCCTGCATTACGGAGTCTTTCGGAGTCCAAGGGCTGAAACCTAATGGTATTCATGCACACCTGGTGCGGGGCAAAGCAGCTGCGGTTGCTTTTCAGAAATATGTCCCCTGGGAGTCCATCGCTAGGGCAGCTACTTGGGCCTCCCCATCTGCTTTTTGGAAGCATTATTGCCTTGACATGAGCTCAAGAGCTGATGCTCAGTCTGGTCAGGGTGTGCTGAAGAACCTTTTTCAGTAAGGGGTATTTCCATCCACCTGTAGTTCCTGTTAGGAGTGCTTGGGAATCTCCCATAAGTATGGAGGAAAGGGGACGGGACGTAGGAGTATAACCAGGTTACTCACCGTAGTCACCACCTTACTCCTAGTCCATAGTCCCCTTTCCTCCATACGCCCGCCCGCCGTCCCCTCTAATAAGGTTCCTCTGTTATTGCTAATAGCTCTCTGACCTGGCGATAGAAAATGACTGATGGGCGATGCCCGGGGCAGAGCCAAGGTGGGCGGGGTTACGGCTGCGTGCCGGGCCCCGCGCAAGAAAGAGAGAAAGGACACATTTTTGAAAAAATATTTGGATGCTTTTTACAAAGGGCTCCCGTCCCACAGGACGGAGAGATGTCCCATAAGTATCGGGGAAAGGGGACTATGGAGTAAGGTGGTCACTACGGTGAGTAACCTGGTTATTTAAGACTAATGAAAATGTCTATCCAAGTGTTCCGGACCAATTCCAAAACCTGGAATTTGTGTCCCAGAATGACCAAATTACTGGGACGACTAAGAAGAAACGACCAATGCAGAATGAGGAAAGCCCCAAGCACAGTGAACATTCTAGTGTTTACTCATACATACATGTGCCCGGGAAGTTTAAAAAGCAAGTGGAGCAGCAGAACATCACTGTCTGCTGTTGGGGGTAGAGAACTGTGTCTCTCTCTCCGTGAGGCTGAGGATACTGAAGGGCGACTACAGGCGTGTTGGAGCCAGTCGGCTTACCAACAAAGACGAAGGTTGCATGGTTATAAGGACATGAGGCAGGAACGTCCGGAGCCGCCGCCGGACTCCTGAGCATTCGCAGAGGTTCAATAGCAGCACTTTCCTTACCGGAGCCCTACTGAAGCAGATGGCGGAACGGGAAGCCGTGAGACCCAAAGAAACCCGGCAGAGACAGTAGCGAGAAGCGAGCAGATGAGTGCTTCTCCGGTTGGGAGCATACAGCAACGCCAATGAATACCAGTGAGTCTTACCGGAGGCCATAAGGACCCGGGGGCTTATTGGCGGGTATGCTGAATGCAAGTGAATGAACAACCAACAAGCAAGAGAAAAAGAGAATGCATTTGACATTAAAAGAGGAAACCAATTGGAAATAAAACCCTTACAAGCAGATAGATGCCAATTGTGCAAACTAAGGAAAACCCAGCGCCGTATTATATATCCGGATGACATATTTGCAAACCTAGTGTGTGAGACTATTTAAAAGGGCAGGAAGCCCATGTGAATAGAAGAATCCCTGACTGGAGAGTATACCAGGCAGTCAGAACTGTGTTTTCCAATAAGAGTAAAGAACTGTGCTGTTTGGCTGAGGTCCTGAGAAGTAATATCGAGACTAGGAACGGATTGTATGAACCAGATGTGTTACTACTGACTTTTGCAATTGTATTCGCTCTCCTCTCTTGCTTCTCCACTCTTTTGACTGCTTACTCTGTTCTCTCCTCCCCTCTCCCTTTTCCCATCTCCTCCTCCCCTCCTCCTCTTACTTTCTTCTATGCACTTACTCTATCAGAATTGTCCCTGGACCTACTATGATAGCAACCTTGTTTGTTGCTCCTCTATCCCCTTACTGTTGCCCCCCCCTCCAGCACTATCTGAAACGTTGTCAGTAGTACTAGAGTCACTTGTTTTGTCCCCCCCACCCCCCTTTCTGCACCCCTCTCTGTCACCTTTTGTTTTCCTCCGGCTCCACCAGAAATGTCGTCAGGCCTAGTACGGTAGTCGCCTGTCTGTTTCCATTTCCTTCCCACTTTCCCCCTCCCTTCCTTATTCATTTCCTTCCTTCCTCCCTTCCCTTCTCTTCCCTTCCTTATCTATGTCTTAACACTTGCACTATCTGAAATGTTGTCAGGCCGAGTCCGGTAGTTAATTTCACAACCTTACTGTTCATGGCCTGTAAGAATGTCGTATTTTCCCTTGTTCCCTTCCTTGCCTTGAAGCGCTTTGAAACGCATTGTGTATAGGCGCTATATAAATAAACTATCATATCAAGAGAGATGGATACAATTGCAAAGTCAAGACAAGGTTTTCATGCCAATATTGATGTGGGCCAAAAAAGGCATAAACTGTTGAATGTGTATCTTCAGAGAACCAAGAGGAATCCAGGAGAAGGGAGCCTCTGTAGCAAGGACCTATAT
This sequence comes from Ambystoma mexicanum, assembly GCF_040938575.1. Classification (NCBI taxonomy): domain Eukaryota; kingdom Metazoa; phylum Chordata; class Amphibia; order Caudata; family Ambystomatidae; genus Ambystoma; species Ambystoma mexicanum. The sequence continues at coordinate 702,785,870 of NC_090921.1, forward strand.
CCTTGCAGAATTTTTGTGGAAAGCCAGTTCTTCTTTTTGAGATCATTGCCATACCTCCCAAGTTTAAAGACATTTCCCGTTTTACCGTAGAGTTTAGTTTTAGTGTGAGGGTCAGAATAGAACTTTGGACACAGGACAGTTTTCATTTTGGACATTGACGCAGACACATCCTTAGTTTTGTTTCAAGTAGGGAAATTTCTCTGAGAGCTGGGTCAGAGAGGCATTATTTTCATTAAGTCTTTAACCAAATACATGGCTAACTTGTGTCCAAGTTTTATTTCTGACTCCTCACATCTCTCTTCCCTCTGTTACTCTGTTATAGTTCTTTAGTGGTTTCAGTCTTACCTCTCTGATCACACCTATTTGGTATCCTGGGCTGGTGACACCTTTTCCTCACAGTCCAGTCTTTATGCTGATTCTCTAGGCTCTCTACTTACCTCACTGCATTTCCCATTTGTGAGTGGTCAGAAATGTGAGGCGGACACAAAGTTGTAATTTTCTCATTTTCCAACATCTTTATTAAACAATAATGGGTTGGATAAATGCCTCTCAATCCCAAGGAGAGTTTCCCTAACTGGGAAACTAAAATAAAGATCAGTTTGTGTCAAGTCACTAAACTTATAAACTGTCTTTGTGTGCAAATATTTTAATCTTGCCCTCCCACTATAATTTAACATCTAAGGGTGCAAGGAGATGTCTCTGACTGATGGTTGGCAAAAAGTGTTCATAATCAATGTAAATAGATGCATCCAACAGAAAATTATTTCCCAAAGAAAAACCGTTCCATCCGGAGGATGGTTCCCATCCCCTAGATATTTAGGAGAGGGAGAAAAGTGCATCTTCCAAACCGTTTCTTTGGTTCTGGAAGTTCGTTTTAGAAAGCTCTTATGTATGCAATATGTTCTGTATCACTCAACTCCTCCTTTTTTATAATGGTTTCATAACAGTAATTATTCACAAATGAGAAATCCCACACAAGGTTTTCTGACCTTTTCCTGTACTTTGGCGGATTACCTGATGATGTTCTTCTTTGTCAGGAATCTTCTTGTGAACTCTTCAGATTTCCTGGTGTACTCCCCTGCCAGGTATCTTGTCAGAATATCAAAAAGTATTTTTTCAACTTCAAATGCTTGGTGTATCTATGCATCAGGACCTCCTCCATGTATTACCTAGTTTCCCTGGTATATTTCTCTGCCAGGTGCTTTGCAACATGGGCACATTTCCTTCTAAAACTTTAGTACAATTCCTGGTATACTCTCCTGATGGGTATCTTCCCACAATTTTAAGTTTGCATTCAGTTTCAAAGTTCCTGGCCTATTTGACAGCCTGGACTTCCTCTTTGGACTTCCTAGACCCCCTACTGTACTTTCCTGCCAGGTATCCTGCCAAAATGTCTCATTTTGCTGTATTTCTATTTTCTTGCTTAAGTTAATACTGGTCCCAACTTTCACCACTTTGACATCTCATACATAGGGACTTGTTCTAGTTTTATTGTTGCACTGTATCTTGTCGCTTTTCAAATATTCTTAATTCATTTACTTGTTTACATGCATGTCGTTATGCTCCTGGCCCCAATGGCTCTAGGCAGATTCCCCAGTGATTTGCAGTGTTCCTGATCCGTGGTGTGTCTCCGCGATGAAGCTCCCTCTCTGAGACAGTTCTGTCACACTGCAGACCTTCCTCCAGTGTTTGTTTCAGCGCTGCGCTCACCCATCGGCTTCTCTCTGACCTGGTGCAGAGAATGCTGCCTTCTAGCACGACCGTATCCCCGGGGGTTCTGCTGCTGCTGCTCCCATTGCTCCAACGGTCCTCAAAGGTGCCCGCCATGTCTCTCCTTCCTTCGCGCTAAGCCGGTATGTGACTCATTTGCCTGCTGCGTTATGTATGTGCCTGTTCTGTAAACTTCCTTTGGCACAGTCCTCTTCCGTTCTGTCTGCATTGTGAGAGCGGATACCATTTTTAAATGTCCCGGACACTCGTGATTGAAACTAACCACTAGTCTGCATATTCAGTTTTGGGCGTCTTTCTATCCGCATCAACTCCTTCCTCGTCTCAGTACTCAGTACTCAAGACTTTGAGAGTTTAAGGCCATAGAGATATGGGACTTGTAAATTAATGTCTGGAAGTCTTACTTAGAAAAAGAGGTTCAGGTGCAGGTTCGAAATTCCGATTTGATAAGCGGGAGCAAAAAGGAGCTCATGGGTACCAAGCATTAACCAGTGACTAGGAGCTACCACTGGGAAACCAGGAGCTAGTATATAACGTTCCACAAATCTAACTTCCACATAAGATGCAAACATATCACTTTGTCCATTATTTATAAACCCTTATGCTTTAAATGTTGTATAGAGGTGTCCTAATGCTTATTTATAGATGGTCACTAATGCAGAGTCAAATCCGCCTAGGTGTTTGTTCGGCATCAGTTGGCCTGGGAAGCTAACTCATCTTGGTAGGTGTTTACTTAAGCCACAAGCAGGAGCTAAATAGCTTGCAGCTCCACTCAATTTCGAACCAAATGGGTGTTATTTATGTTTGAAGCATGAATGGAACACTGTCTAGAGTGACAAGAAAGAAGGGTTTTCTGGGTTCTACGATAAGGATTTGTGAGCTATGTGAGAAACCTGAAGGTGTCTCCCTAACTGTTCCCCATGGATCTGTCATCTAGATGGGCAGTACACAGCCCTCGCTATTGGATCCAGTTCCTAGGGGTTGACCAGTGAGGGAGGATCACCTGTTTGGGGGGTCCTTGGGGAGTGGGAGTGGGGAAAGCCAGGCGCTGCATCATAGCCAGTGAGTCGAGGGGAGAGTCGATGATAAACAGAACTGTGTTGAAAGAAAAGTACCCAATGGCCAATTTGAACTTTGAAAGGTTTAAAGAAACTAATGATGAAAGCGGGCGCAAACCAGCAACAGAGGTCTCCGGCACCACGTGGGTGCTCACGGAGGAAACTCTGGGTGATTACCTGATGGCAGAGACTACCATAACCAGAAAGCCAAAAATCCTCTGTACCGTTGAAAGTATTTGACCGACAGAAGATTGTGAAGGAAAGTGACATGAGTCCTGCTTGGTGAAACTAGCGTATGAACTGTTTCATAAAACTAGCAAGCGTGAACCCGGCGGAGGGAAGTTGACAATTGGGGCGAAGCCCGAAAACTGTTTAAAAAGACATTAAGACTGGTGAATGCATGAAAAGCTATTGTGAACCCGAACGAGGGAGGCTAGCATTTCAAAAGGGGTTTGAACCCGAACGAGGGAGATCCAGTGGTGGAAAATCACCCAAAGTTCATTGAGAAAGGAGCGGTTTAATTTATTTGTTGAATGCGACTCATGAGGTGTCTGTGCCAGGTAGAGGGGACCAAGGGGTGAAGCCGAAAAGCTATATGTGGAACAGAACTTAGTTTGTTTGTTGAAAATATCAGGCCCTCGAAGGCAAGAGACTTTTGTTAAGAGACATAACTATCGAAGAACCTGATATCTGAAACGGAACTGTCGGCTCGTGCTGGGAACTCTTGAGTGTGTGCTGTGCTCAGGAGATCCACCTTGTCCAGTGCTCAAAATGTGGGGACGGGAGACCCCTGGAAATCACATCCTGACTTATTATTTGTGAACACTCTCTTTATTGAGAACATTATCCCACACTTCTTTTTGTATTTAGAGTAAGGATTGGTAATAGTGTTTTCTTAGTATAGGCTCTTTCACTTTGCCAAGACGCCACAATGACTGCCTTATTTTTCAATTGATGGTCGGAAGCTTGCTCCCTTCTTAGATTTAGGTTTAAATTAGGCTTTTTGACCCCCCCCCCCAATATTTACAGTTTAATAAACACCCTTGAACTATGATCACTTGTCTGTCTTTACTGTTGCCACCATGAGTTCCTTAAAGGTGACCAACCAGTTCTCAAGATCTTGGATATTACAAAAACTTCTTCAGTGGGAGCAGGAGAATACTGCGCCTCCTCCAGTGGAGTCATCACCTCCCTCCGGCATTCATCTCCTCCAATATGATCCTCCCTCATATTACCACCCCCAGGGTCAGGATCAGGTAATGGCTGCCATCCCCTCGCCCCACGGGATGAGGTCACAGCTGCGTTATAAGTGATGACTTCACAGGATTCATCACACATTCTACACCATGCTGCTTTTCGGCACTTATCGACTTGTTTAACCGTTCGTATCACCACTACTCCAATGACTCATTTGCATAACATTTGTTGTGTCCAACCCTTTCTGTAATTTTAAGCCATCAAACTTCTTTTTACCTGCCTAATACGGAAAGTTCTTTTTTTTTTTTTTTTTTTTTACCAGAAAAGTTAATTTCCCCTTTAAATGTACTGGCGCGCGGCCCCGCTAGCATGGTCTCCCAATCCTGGCCACCGGTGCCACACCTCGGTCCCCTTTTCCGCCCCGACGATAAAAGGACCGCTACCACCAGCGCTCCTGGGTGAGGCCTCAAGCTTCATAATTCCACGCACTTTCCCCAAAATCTTTTCTTTTTTCTTTTGCAGATTTGGGAACACCTCTGGGTGCCAAACAAGTGACTCCTCTCCCATTTTACCAGGTGCCTCTCGCAGCCGTTCTCTGTTTCTCTATGGAAGATATGCTAGGCACCCTTTTGGCCCTGGGTGGTGGGACTCAGCATGGGGGGCAGTGGGCTCCCTCCCCTTTTCTTTAGTCTCTCTTAATCCTGCGCTGCACCCCCTGCAGCAGTCTCCTTTCTCACTGGCCCCAATTGCACAGGGACCTGCTTTTCCACTCGTTGCCAATTTATGCTGTGACCCTAAGTGGGATCCTCAGGTATAAAGGATACTCTGGACGCCAGGAAATCTTCATGTTACTTTAATCAGATGGTACATCAGGAGATTCAGTTATAAGATCAGAGCGGAGCCCACTGGCTCCCACCACCCAGGCTACATTATGTCAACTGCCCTGGGTTCAACACCCCACAAAACAATTCACTCAATCATACCCAAACACTCCATCAGTGACATCACACCACAAGCACTCAACATACATGCAGGCAGGTGAATAGCAACCATAACGAGCAGGTGCCTGTGTCGCGACAGTTCCTTTCCCACAGCAGATCTGCACGCGCTGTCTGCAGTGCCTTGGTGAATTGAGCTCCGCGTGCAACGGTCTCACATCCATGGCACTTAAACACTGGCTCGTGCAGTGAAGAGACCTGTTCAACAGGACTCCTCCACAGAACATGACTACGTCCGGAGGAAGATGAAGAAGGTAGGTGCCTTATTCTCCAAAGCACCCTGAAGATGCGACTCCTTCCCGGGGGAGCCCTCTGGTGGGAGGGGTCAATCCCGATCCTGTCCAAAAGCTGGAAGAACCGAGGCTCACGCAGCTACCAACCTCATGCCGGAGGGGTCCAAGGGCCCTACCGGTTCCACAGCTGAAGGGCCTGTGAGCTCTACTACTACCAGGACTCTCCCTGATACTGGGTCTGTGCCTGAGGCGGGCACATATACGCACAGCCAGCACTACCTTCCTGGAGCGCACAGCCTACTGGGTGTACACCTGAGGTGCAGGGCGGGGCCAGAGCCGATGCAGGCTGAGCCTGGGAGCATGCCGGCTACCGTTGCATGCTAGAGGCACAGGCAAAATGGCAGTGGCATGTGAGAAGATGGCTGCAAGTCCCGATCATCAAAGGCGGCAACCCTAGCAGGCAGGTGCGGATGCCCGCAAGCCCGGTGATGAACAGAGGAGCACCTTTACTCCAAGGGCAGACAAGATCCCAATGACGCCTGTCACGTGGACCACGTCTTACCCCAACATCTCGGGTTCCAGGTACATTGACCCCATGCACGGGTAAGGGATGGTAAGGCAGCAGGTGTATCTGCCACCACCTCCTGTGCAGGATCGCACCCAGCCAGCCTGTGAGGACAGGTTTTTTCGACAAATTCATGTCTTGTGCGGTCCCCACAAATGGGCACCATTTTCAGGAGCATTATGAAGGACATGTTGCCTCCGGCTTCTTCCAATGCCGCACAGCCCATGCTCCCGGCTCCACCTCTGCAGCAGCCAGTTCCAGTGGCCCTGGTACAGGTGCAGACCCCCACACCGGATGCGCCTCCAAAGGATGCTTGGGGGCAGCCCCTCCCTCCAAGGGGGCAGTTGACTAGCAGGACACAAACTAGGAGGAGCACGACACACCTTCCTCAGCAAAAGGCTTCCATGACTGGATTGCTGACCTGGCGGAATACCTGGGCATTCCCCAGCCACAGAAGGAGCTTACTGGGTTAGTAGTACTGGCGGAGGTTCTGAGCATCGGGTGATGCAGGCGAGGTCTGGCATCCCCCTACAGAAGGATGTGAAGGGTTTAGCCAAGAAGGGTTGGCTCACGCCACACTCCACGCAACTGTTTAACACAGAGCTGGATGCTAGGTTCAGGCCAAGGGCGACAGCATGATACTCTCTACCCACCCACAACCTCTGTCATTGGTTATTACTGTGGCATCCATAAATGCCAAACCCCAGGTGTCGTCGTTGAGGACTGCCACGACAGCCCTCTTGAACTAGGAGGAAATTAATCTTGAATCATATGACAAGAAGGTCTACTTTAATGATGGTCTACATCTCGGGCAGGCCAATGCAGATGCCATCATGAAACACTTGTGTATAGGCACGTTATAAATACCATATCATATATCCTGGAAGCAGCTAATCGACGCCTGTGGAGGGAAATTGGAGACTTTCTGCTTGACATCCCTAAGGACAAACAAGCCTAGTTCAAAGCGGGCCTAGCTGAAGCCTAGCTGAAGCAAACCCGTGGCACAGGACATTATGGAGGCCACTGTAGGCCACATCGACGGGGCTAATGGAGCGATCTGTCTGGCGATGGACATTAGCCGCACAACCTAGCTACCAGGTTCAGCCCGGATGTTGAGGATAGAATCCTGGACCTTCCATTCGAAGGGGGTGATCTTTTCCACTCCACAACTCATGAAGAGCTGGACAAGAAGAAGAGCATCTCTTACGGCCAAGTCACTGGCGATTCTTACCAATCCAGCAGCTAAGCCTTTCTCAGTCTCGCTATGACAAGGTGGGGTCTTTTGGTGGTTTCCGTGGGTTGCAGGACCGCAAAGCCAGGCAGCCTGACAGGTCTCCAAGTCTGCACAGGCAAAAACGCCACAAAGCCTCAAATAAGGGGTTCTTCCAGTCCCTCTCCCACTAATCTGCCTCTGACTGGAAGAAACTGATTATTCTTTTCAGGTCCACAGCACCCCAGTCGGGGAGCAAGCTGACCCTGCACAATCAGGCTTGGCCGGCGAAGTTCGCCCATGCATGGGTCATCACAGTTGTGGTCTGGGGCTTCTGGTTACCTCTTACTTCTCCTCTCCTGAGTTCTCCCCTCTCCCACAGATAGGTATACCATCACTCCTAGCAGAGATTCGCTCCATTGTAGAGAGCGAGGCGGTAGAGGTGGTCCCACCCCACCAGCAGGGGCAGGGATTTTACTTGTGCATCTTTGCTATTCAAAAGAAGAACCAGGAGGGCCTGCGAGTGGTTTGAATTTGTCTTCCCTGAATCTCTACCTACCCCTGCAGAAGTTCAAGATGGTGACAGCAGCACTCATAGTCATGCCACTGTGTTGGGGATACTGGATGTGTTCCCTGGACCTGAAGGATGCGTATCTCTACGTTCCAATTGTGCAGCCTCCCCGGTCCTTCCTCAGGTTCCGGGTCAGGGGCTTGCATTTCCAGTACAAGGTCCTGCCCTTTGGGCTAAATTCAGCTGAGTCTTCACGAGGCTCATGAATGCGGTGTAAGCTCTCGCCAGGTCAGAGGGGGCTGCATGTCTCTCCATACCTCGACGACTGGTTACTCAGGGGCTCTTCTCCGGAGCAGATTTGAGTCTCAGCAGACAGGCTCATCTACACTTTTTTTGACCTGGGATTTTCAATCCACTACCAGAAATCCCAGCTCATCCCTACAGACGTTCATGTTTCTGGGCCTGTTGTGGGACACACAGCAGCAGAGGATATTTCCCATAGGGGACAAGGTTACATCGATTCAGACTCCCGTCTCCCATTTCTGCATCAGGTCAATCACTACAGCCTGGTGTTATCAACAACTTCTGGGTGTACTGGCAGCATGTCTCCTGGCAATTCATTTCACCAGGCTCCGCATGAGAGGAGGTTTCACTTTTATTTTGCGAATTCCTGGGATCAGGAGTCAGGCCATCAGGGGGCCCAGGTCTCCATCCCGCAACATCTGGACAACGATCACAAATTGTGGCAGCGGGAGGCGAACATCTTGGTTGGCAGACAGTTCCGTCCACCCCCCACCCCACATAGAGTACACCATTGCCACAGACTCCTCCCTCCATGGGTGAGCCGCCACTCTGGGAACACACTTGCATGGGCTCTGGACCCAGACAGACTGGCAGAATCACATCAGAATCACATTAACTGGCTGGAATTTATGGCAATCTGGTTGGCCCTCAAGTTCTTTATCCCGACCATCAAGGGCAGGTCTGTGTGCATTCAGACAGACTGCACAACCTGCATGTACTATATCAACAAACGGAGGGGCACCAGATTCCCACAGTTGTGCTCGTTGACCCTGGAAATCTGGGAATGGGGTATCAGTCAGGAGGTGTTAATCTCGGCTGTCCACCTTCCGGGAGAATCCAACCTGGAAGCAAACAGACTCAGCCGCCTGGCCACCGACAATTACAGGTGGCAGCTGAATGGGAGAGTACTCCAGGAAGTGTTCAGCAGATGGGGCCACCCACCCAAAGACATTTTTGCGACGGTAAACAACTGGACGTGTCGTGGGGAGGAAGGGGATGCAACTCTAGTGGATGCACTCCTGATACCCTGGGACGGGATGTGGGCATATGCATTACCACCTACACTACCGGTGCACAAGTTGGTGAGCAAGATCAAGGACTCCAGGAACTTGAAGATGATAATCCTAGCCCTGAACTGGCCGGTACAACCCTGGTTCTCGGACCTTCGGCAGCTGTCAATCCTGCTGGAGATGGTACTTCCCCTCTATCGCAGCAGGAAGGTGGAGTGCTACACCCTTCCCCTAGAGAGGCTAGCCCTAGCGGTCTGGTTCCTGAGCAGCTAACGCTCCAGCACTTTCAGTTGTCTAGCGACATTCTGGAGATCATTCAAAGTGCCAGAAATCAGGCTACGCGCTAGCAGTACAAAAGCAAATGTATGAGATTCTGTTTTTGGGTAAAGGAAAATGCAGTGAATCCACTGACATGTACACTAGACTAAGTCTTCTCATTCTTGGCCTATCTCGCCAGGTTGGGTTTCCAGGTGGATACCTGCTTGACATACCTGCCTGCTATTGGCGCATACAGAAACTCCAACTCTTATCCTGGCTTCTGCCATGTCGTAGTGAAAAAACACCCGACAGGCTTCACCAGGCTGTAGATGGCCCTTCTCGTTGGGTTTACATCAGCTCGCAGAGTGAGTGATATCCAGGTGTTCGTCTCCTCAGAGTCATACACTAGATTTCATAAAGACAAGGTGGTGCTTCGCAACCTACCCCAAGTTCCTTCCAAAGGTGGCGTCATCCTTTCACATAGAGGAGATTGTACTCCCCATATTCTTCCCAGAAGATGCAGAGAAAACTATCGACTGTCTGGATGTCAGGCGAGCGTTGAAATTCTATCTGGACAGAACAAAAGGCATCCACAAGACGGATGCACTGTTTTTAACATTTGGAGGCTTCAGGCCTGGTCAGCAAGCCTCCAAGGTATCCATAGCTCGATTGATAACAACAGGGATCCATGAGGCATGCATAAGGATCCTAGAGGGTCAGGCTCTCCTCCCCAGGGCATTGTTAGTTGTGATTGCTCATACAGGATGGAGGAAAAGGGGCGCGACGTTGGACTGATTAAGTGTTACGCACTGGAGTGACTAATGGACTCCTAGTCCATAGTCCCCTTTCCTCCATACTTCCCACCACCCCTATTCCCCCTATAGGTGAGGTTGTTAGTGTAATACAGCCATCGTGTCAAAAGGGGACTGAGGTGTGGCTCTGGTGGGCAGGGTTAAGGGAGCCCACGCTCCTGGGTCTGCGCCAGTAAATGTAAAGGGGAAATGTCTTTTTCTGGTAATAAAAGGTTCTGTTCCCGTCCCTCGCAATGGACTCCCATACAGGATGGAGCAAAGGGGACTATGGACAAGGAGTACGTTTAGTCACTCCGGTGAGTAACTTATTTTTTGTCTCACCTTGGCTATTGCTCAGCCCTGCTGTTTCATCTTACTCTTCCCATCTTACACCTCTTTGTTAGGTCTTCAATTCTATTGTTATTATTCTCTGCTCTTAAACTGCCTGCTCTTCTATTTCTGCTCTTCTTTCCACCTTTATCCCATTGGATTCTCACTGTCCATTTCACTTCCTTTGTATCATTTACTCGTGCCATCCCCGCCATGCACTCCTCTTTCTCTATTCTCTTAACTCAATTCTCTTATCTTTCGCTACTTCCACGTTCAATATTTGTTCTCAGTCCCTATGCCTTTTCCTGGTCCCAAAATCCTGTCGTCATTCTTGATTTTGTTACTTTTCCTTTCTTGACCCCAAATACTGGAATTCTTGCGACATTCGCTCTTCAACTAAACTTCATATCTTTCGATTACCACTGAAGGGGTGTCTTTCCTCGCTTTCTGATAACTAACCTAGTTTCTTTCTTCTGATATTTTAAATTTCCACTATTGCTAAATTTGCAGCCATTTGACAAAAGTGCTTTATAAATATCAATGAAATACAAAATACAAATATCAGCAGGTTGGACTGACCAGTTTCAAACTGGCTTTGTCAGAACAACAGCGAACATTTTAATACTGAACATCTTGAAAGGTAAAACATTAGAGGGAAGCCCGCGGCTTTTTGTTGCTTTCATCAACCTGGTCCAAGCATTGGACCAGGTCCACCAAAACAGGTTGTGGGGAAAGTAATAGAGAAGAACTGCCCAGGAGAAATAATTGAACCTTTGATGGCTTTGCATTCCAACACCACTATAAGAGTTTGGCTAAACCACGCGGGACTGATTTCTTCTGAAATCCCACCTGCAAGTGGGGTAAAACAGGGATGCCCCCTAGTGCAAGCTATCTACAACTTCTACATCGCAGACATCAAAAATCATGAGCCTGGATTCAAATCTTTCCCGCCTAGTCTGGGAGGCGCCAAAATCTCTCATCTTTATGCGGACAACATGATCTTCATTGATCCAACCATGATTGGGCTGCAGCGACAATTGGATAGCCTTCAAATGTACATCAGCTCAAACCACTTGGAAATAAATTTAACAAAAAATAAAATCATGTGTGTTGACAAATCCCAAAGCTGGAGAAAGCCTTGGAAATTGACCCTAATCCAGATCGAGATTGAAGAAGTCAACAAGTTTAAATGCCTGGGTGTTATCTTCAGCAATAGCACCATTGAATCGCCGATGCAAGAAACCTTGTTGGAAAAAGTAAAATCCCTAGCCACCCAAGCCAAACTAATGGATAGAAAATATGGTTGTTTTTTAATGTTCCTGCTTGTTGCCTTCTACAAAGCAAAGGCAGTGCCGACATTTAACGTACGCAGCAGAAGACATTCTAAATATTCCAAGCAAATTGTGGACCAAGCTCGAAGGTGCCTTTTTGGCGCAAGGCGCTTAACCTGCGAAATGCCACGTCTGTAAGGATAATTCACAGACAACTAAGCCTGGCCTCTTTTAAAAGCCATTGTTGAGTGGAACAGTCTGGCCTATTATCAAAAATCACATCGCCTTCCAGTCCGAAAATATTCCAAATCTTAAACCAGGAATTTATGTCTGGATCAAGTAATTTTCTGAATGGGTGGCTAAATAAGATCAGATCCAAATTGGAGCACTTGTGTTGCTCAGAACAGGACTTAAGGACAAACCCAACACAGGTGAAGAGAAAATGAATGGAGAGTGACTGGATATCAACCCTAGACTTGGCTGCAACCTGCAAAATTACCATCAGTCTAGCCCAAAACATAGAAAAATTGAACGAATTGAGCGGATACCTGTCCAAGTTCCCAAACAGGTTTTACAGAGATACCGTTTTAAAAATTAGACTCAATCTGCTCGCTACAAACGAGATTGCCATCTGGGGATAATTAGCTGGGTCCACCTGCAGGTTCTATGGCACAGAGGAGGAAAGTGAATATTTAAGACATCTGCTGCTTTATTGTCCCGAACTAAGGAAGGAAAGAGAAAAAGTACCTGGGGCCCTTTATGGCAAAATACCAAATTTATAACGAAGACCCCCGATGGGCAGACTTGATGAATGGGGAAATAACCGCATGGAGAATAGCAGCTGTCTCATTAATCCGAGCTACCCTACTATAATTAGGAGCCAAAGTACAAGGCTGACAAACTTTGCAAGGGCTAAAACAAGGCCAGTAATTAACTGGATAAAGTGAAAAGTAACGTGTGTAAACATTTTGTACAAATGTGCAATATATTTAATAAAAAAATAAAATGCAAATGCAGTGCACAATGGGTAACGGGAAGCAGGGCACTCAGCAAATCTAATGGCAATATCAAACAGAGTCATAGAAACTCTGCAGTGGTGGAACCCCAAAAATGTTAATGTGAAGTCCGTTCTCAAGTCCTTCGGTTGAGGACTGTCCCAACAGACACTTCGATGGTGGTTGGGTTGCTCACTTATAGACACTCCATACCCCAAGGAAAATTGACAGCTTATGAAACTCTTTTGCACATCAGTGTCCTGTAACTAGGAATAGTTCACACAGCATTACCCGGCTTTCAGACATTACTAACTCGCAAAAGGGTGCTCATAAAGACAGACAAAATAATATTTTATCTAAGCCAGCAGCGGGACACCCAATCACTGACATTGCCTTAAGTGTCTAAACAAATGTGCCCTTGTACATAACCAGAGAGATTTGGTTAGTAAGCCAACCCTTCCTGGGAATGGAGAATTACCTGGTTGAAGAACTCGGCAGACAAGTAGCCAAGCAACACCAATGGGGAACTCTGCACAGTAGCTCTGAGACTGATAGATTAGATGGTGGGGGAACACCAGACATAAACTTGTTTGCAAGAGGTATAAATGCTAAATGCCACACTTTCACCTCCAGTTAGCAACAGCAAGGGCCCATAGGGAATCCACTGTGGATTCCATGGTTCAGGATATTTTCTTATGCTTTTCCACTAACACCATTAAATCACAAATTGATTCACAAGAAGTTGTTGGAAGATGCAACATTAATAAAGATTGTGGCAACATGAACACGCCAAGCATGTTATCCCCACCTGCTTCAAATGGTGATGGAGCTCCCTCTCAGCTTGCATCCATTATAGAACCTACTATCAACAGCAGATAGCCCACCTAATTTTCAGTTTGAATTTTCAGCATGACTCCTGAAGTCCTAGTTTGGACATTTTCCTCTACCCCTTAGATGTATCAACATGTTTAGGGACCAAAATGGAAGTGTGTTGTCATTTGGTGTGACAAGCACTCAATCAGTACAATAGACTCGACAACAAAAGATGTGGTTATGCTGTGAAAGTACGTTTGGCAGCATTAGCAGCATACACCACTTCAAAGCACAAGGTTTCATGGTGGAGTATAGTAGTGGTACAAATCTTTGTCAAGGACATCAAAGGACAGTAGCCAGAACAGTTACTTGGGATTACTTCATGCCACTTTTGAACCTCTTCACAGGTGCTTTCTTAAACATCTTACAAATATACAGTAACTTTCTTCACTGCTGTCACATCTAGAAGTGTAGTGAATGAACCACATGCTTTCTGTTGAGGAACCATTTGTTACTAAGCACACAGACAAGTGGGGTTCAGGACGTACTGTAAACCATTGAATTACACCAGCATCTTTTCAAAGACCAGAAACACAAGCGTAAAAACATTACACTTTTATCATATGGCGAACCATAATATTCTGTATTTAAATACTAAAGACTGCACTAATAACACGTCAGCTTTTTGTATCATTTGCAACAGATTAGGGTGACAGCCCAATCGATGCAGCCAAAATAGCCAGATTGTGTGCTGCTTTTAAGAAATCTTCTTCCAGTACAAAAGTTGCTGACACTAGGAAAAGGATATCCACGCAGTTTACGTCCTTACGGTACGAGAAGATGGAGAGTTAGCGGATAAGGATAAGTGGGAAAGAGATACAGGTTCACAAAACATAGGTGAAGATATGTGAAAAGGATAAAAAGGTGCCCCGAAACCCGAGGTTCCAACTGTTTGAATTTCATTACTTATATAGGGTGTATATGGCACCAGAGAAATTACGCATCATGAACCCTCCTGTGTCGCATGAATGTCCACGTGGTAGGGCGGACCTACAAGCTTTTTGCATATGTCTGGGAGTGCCCAGTGTTCATCGGATATTGGGATGAGGTGGTGGGACGGTTTAATATGCTATTGGAGCGCGCTGCTGCTGTCTGCCTGTGGGGACTCTTACAAGGGAAGACACATAAAACACAGAATAAAATGGTGAGATTTGTTAGTTCTAGACAAGCCGCAAATCCCAATTTCATGGAAAGGGGTTGGTGGCCCATCGCTTAGGCAATGGCTGCAGGATGTGCACCAATGGGACTTCTCAGAAGTGGAATATCTGAAAAACCAGAGACTCTGAAGCGGATATGTAAGTGGATTGGGAGGCAACTGTTGAATTAACCAGCTCTTGAAGCCCCCATGAACTGATTAATTACGTTTCGGGAGACTGGGTGGATGCAAAGAAGAATTGTAGCTTTTGCTGAGGTGGCACTGAGATGTGGGATGCATCATGACCTGAACTAACCAGGGGGAAGAAAAACATTATTGTATAAACACTCAAACAAGAGCAATGCACAAATAGTTGTGAGAAATGTATTTTCAATAGGGCCACCTGCACAAACCCAATGTTACTTTCTCAGTGATGGTGCTTGTATCTGTTGGGTGCGCACATGTTCTGAAACTAAACCAGCATACTTTTATTGGTAACGCACATGAGTACACCTACATTGCTCTCTCCACACCTTATGGAAAACAGAGGGTGTAATCACTGAGAACCAGTATGGGTAACCACACACATACAATAGGATTAGTGTGACTGAATGCCCTTGTCGAGTGCTACTTTTACTTTAAAAAAAGAAAGACTCCTGTAATACTACTCCAGTCCTACCACTAGATGGTTGAATATGCATAGGGTGCAACTCTAAACGGATACAAGCCACAAAAAGACCATTTCTGGGTAAGGTTTGATATATTTGCATTACTTTGTAGTTGGAGTAACCTAAGATCCATTGGCTGTGAGAAGTCCGTTGCTAATAACTTTGAGCACATTTGATGCATTTGTATGAAATGTTTCAAAATGTAAATTTTGGTGCAAATTCGTCCTGCTGTTTAAAAGTTATTTACTTTTTGCATTGGTTTTCCCGTAGTGAAAATGAGCATTCATTGAATGCGGCAAAATCCTTAAACCTCTGGACTGATTTGCTTCAGATTTTTCAAACGTGCTGTAGATGTGCTTTTTGTTGGTGCAAATCCATCTAATAGTTTTGTTTCAATATTTATTGAAATCTGGGTGCCCCAGGAACAAAATCTTTTGTCATCCATGCTGCATTGCAGTAACTGAGGCTTGCAGAAAGTGTGAAGAGGTCCCACACTTCTTTACTTTTAGAGAAAGCCTTTTTTGACACCCTCTATTCCCCTTTATCGCTGCGTTCCCTTTTTGACCAAATATGGAAAATGCGCCCTTTAAATTCTGCCCATCTTGTAATCGGAAATATCCCTGAAAGGGGACGCAGCGGGTGTGTAATCACTGCCTTCCATGCGATCACGTTGAGAAGCACTGTAAATCTGGTACGCTTATTCGATCAAAAACATTAAAGGCCCATTGTACTATGCCCTGGCCCGCCCATGCCATGCAGGCCGAGGCCTCCATAGTCGCGGCGGTTGAGTCCAGCGACAGCGTCGACTTCCTTGGTGATGTCGAAGGCGGTCCGGGCTCTTCCGAACCCATGTGCGAGCCCAGACTCATTAAGCAGGCCCGCAGTCCTGTTACGGAGAAAACACTTGGTGGCGAGTGCCACATACACACTCCACACTGAAGACATGCCCAACGCCCACCACGTCGACCTGTTCAAGGCCACGCAGTGTCTAAGGAGAAGTCTCAGTCCAAATCAACTCTGGGCCATCGGGATTGCATTTGCCGCATGACAGGTCTCCCAAACTGGCGCTGAGTAGGCCCGTTTCAGACACTGCCCAAAAACGCCCCCCTTTTCGCACACCGAAGGGCACACGTCAATCTCAAAACCTTTGACGCCCCCTTTTAAGGTGTCGAAAATGCAGGTATCAATTAAAAAACATGGCCCAAAAAATGCTTTTAAAGTCCATAACGTCAAAAACCACCAAATAGTCGACACACCCCATCTAAGCCCCCTCCTTGACAAGAGAGTGGCTATACATCATCTCAGGACACTGCCAGGGGCACTACATCAAAAGAAGCAAACACCCCTTCAAGAGACTCCTGCCTTGCCCCTACTGCCTCCCCACACCCATGAAAGCGTTGACTGGGTGATGAGAAGGATATCTTGCTTTGTGGATTTCATGGACTATCACCCAGAAGAATTTAGGATCACACAGGGTTCTGCACAGGGGTAAAGGGTGTCTAGTGGTGAACCACCTCCTACAGTGCCACGGTTAGATATTTCCCAACCCTGCACGTCTACCCAAGCCCCTGTCACCTCACATTTTCAAGACCCCTCAAAGGACTTGTATCTTGTAGACCCTTCAGACTCCCATGATCCAGGCTCCCAGGGCGACGAGTACAGTCAGGACCAATACTATCACAATGACAACCCAGATATCTACGTCATTCATTCCAAGGCAACCAAGACCAGCCGGTTGCTGACTCAACCATAGACAATAAGCTCCAGTATATCTGCCCAACACTTCAAAATGGAAGCTCAGGAGGTCCAACAAGACAATGATTTTGTGGACAACAAATGGGGAACCAGAAGTCTGGTTGCAACACAATTCAGCCCCATCCTTCAGTCAGTACAAAGGCGCATTCAGCCTTCCCTACTCACACCCAACCTCACAAAGGTGGTTAACCACTGCATTGAGACGTGTTTCAGGCCATCTCCTACTGACCCTATGTACATCAGAGGTCAGCTGAAACTGGACTCCTTTATTGTCACCACAACTGGCAAGAGGGCAGACACACCCCTAGCTTCCGCAGAAGCCCCTCCTGGCAAGGAAAGCAAACGGATTTACACTTTTGGCAGGAATGTGGCATCCTCAGCTGCTTATCAGACCAGAATTGCAAACCATACCACTCTCCTTGCTAGTTATGGTTGCCATGTGTGGGACTCACTAGAACAGCAAATTGAAGTCGTCCCGAGCCACTTAAATCTCAGCTATTGCTGAAGGCAAACCAATCACTAATGGCATTTTCTAGAATAATTTGGACAATGCAGGCCGTATTATAGCTGAGGGCACCTTGATCAATTGCTGTGCCTGGTTAAGGCACAAGTCAGGCGTCAAGCTAGAGACGCAGGCCACACTCCTTAACATGCCCATCGTATCCAACGCTCTGTTTGGCAAAGCAGGTGAGATTGCACTGAAAAGTGCCATGGAAGAAATCATTAGGACAATTGTCCAATAAACCTTTTGTCCAGAGAGGGCCATTTAACACCAGAAGATATTTTTGTGGACAACGTCCAAAACGCTCCTATAACTAATCAGGGAGGTCAGTCACCACTGTGGGGTAACTCACAGTGACAGATATCTGGCGGGTTTTCAAAGAGGAACCAGAAGATCCAGAAGTAGCGGCAGGGCCTCCTCCACTAGAGGCTCCACTACCCCTAAACAATGATGCCCCAATCCTGGTCCCCTCCCATGCTACTCCAGTAAGAGGTTGCATCTCTCAAGTCACCCATGCCTGGGAGGGGGTCACTTCGGACAAATGGGTGTTGTCCACGGTGGCAGGAGGGTACTGTATAGAACTTCTGCAGAAACCACTCCACCATGACACAGGAAAATCACAAAAGAAAAGCTTGTTCTAATGGAAGAAGTCAAAACCCTGCTGGAAAAAGACGCCATAGAAATAGTCCCAGAAAACCAGGTAAACAAGGGTATCTTTTCAAAGTACTTCCTTGTGCCAAAGACAGACTTAATTATGCACCCTTTACTAGACTTGCGCCCAGCAAACACATTTGTCAAACCACAGGAGTTTCACATGGCGGCACTGCAGGAGATAATCCCTCTCCTAAAACAGGGATTTCATGACAATTTAAAATATGAAAGATGCATTCTTTCATATTTCAATGTTCCCAGCATACAGAAAGTATCTATCCTTCCAAATGGCGAGAGAACATTTCCAATTCTGGGTACTCCCATTCGGCATAGCCTCGGCCCCAAGAGTGTTCACGAAGGTACTAGCAGTAGTGGCGGCGCACCTACGCAAAGAGTTTATCCCAGTGTACCCGTATCTGGACGACTGGCTAATAACGGAGGAGAAGCCTCAAATGTGCATTCTCAACACCCAGAGTCAATCAATCTGTTGTTCCAGTTAGGATTCTCCATCAGCGAGAAAAAATCAAGCCTCGTCCCTAGTCAAGTGAAACAATTTCTGAGAGCATTTATAAAGGCGCAAGAAGAATTCCCCTCAAACGAAAGAGTATAAACCATATTGTTTCAAGTACCTCCTTATCTGGTTGCCAGATAGCGTACCAAGGAAATGTGCCTGCTTGGGATGATGGCCTCATATATCTATCCGGTTCCCCATGCGCAACAGCGGATGCGCCCAATGCAGGAGTGGTTAATGTAACAATGGCCTCATGCAAGCGGTCAGTGGGATGTTCTAGTGGTTGTTTCGCTAACCTTAGTACAAGCACTCTGATGGTGGTCCAAAGACAACTTGCTAAAAGGAAAACCCTTTCGCAATCCACCAGTTCAAGCCATTTTGACAACAGATGCCTCACTCTCGGGGTGGGGGAGCGCAGTTACCTTCACCACATGGCCACCGGAATGTGGACACAAACTACAGCCTAAAACCACTTAAAAACCTTCTAGAACTCCTAGCAATGCTCAAGGCACTACAAGCTTTTCCGTGTCGACGGGAACGAGCCAAATTCACCAGCACTCCTGGGTTTGGCTTCAGCCATGCAATTCTACACGCAGATACTTCTTTTCTTTGCCTTTTTTTGTCTTTTTTATCATTCAGGTACCCGGTCCTCAGCGTCACGCTCCTCTCTGGCGCATGTCGACTTCTGCAGGGTTCAGCAGGTGTCCATCCTGCAATGGGCTCGTCCCAACTTCAGATCCCCACGCCCTCTGCCTACCTTGCCTTTGCCCACTACGATTGGCAATCATGTTCGGCGTGTGACTCGCTGTCCTTGAAGGTGTTGAACAGACAAGCCAGGTGGAGGGAGCTCTTCCAGAGGTCGCCTCCAGAGGATCTCAAGAACTTCGTGAAGCATCTTACCAGGCCCATAGTAGGGCCGTTATTCTCCATCGCACCCCGCAAGAGTCTCCTTGCCAGGGACTCTCCCACGCAGGATGGACTGGTCTGGTCCTTCTACCAGCATGTGCACCAAGGCTGCTTCAGCTACCAGACTTCGGGTCGAGGGATCCTCTGATCCTCCCGGGCACAGGTTTGAGGGACCGGAAAATACTCTTACCAGGTCTCGCCTGAGGGGCTCTGCCCTTTTACTGGCTCCATTGGCCGAGGGGCTACACCCTAATACCGGCAATACGTTTGAGGGGGTGCCTAAATGCAGCTCTACTGACCCTCGGGTCGAGGGTGTCACACCTACCAGGCCTAGACCCGAGGAGCAGGGTAGGCCTTGTGATCCACACGCAAAAGTCTTGGACGAGGGCGGGCCCAGCGGGCCGAGCAACGTGTCGCAGGCACGTGGCAGGCAGCTCGACAAAAAAGCCGCCGCACCAGAAAGAGGCACCTGTCCGACGCCATTTCAGGAATTCGGTGAAGAACTAGTGTCAAGGTGGGACTGGCCTGAACCAGGTACGTGGCCTACAGTCTACCCCTCATTTGCGCAGGGCAGCTTTCCTTTGCCTCCATATGGACAGGGTACGTAGCGGCTCCACCAGCTCCCCGCTACCCTGTCGGCACCCCCTGCCACCTCTTTGGCCAATGAGGAGGTGCTCTTAGAGAAGTTCCTCAGCCTCATGAAGTCACCTCAGATGTGGGTTATCAAAGGCGCCATCAGGGAAGTCCTTCCCACAAGGATAGTGGCACCACAGATGCATCTGCCGATGCCTCAGTCCAGGGCGCAGCCACCTCCTCCGGCTCCCCAGCCGACTCAGCAGGGGGCTACATACCAGCCTCCGCCGCATCCTCAGCCTCCGACACCAACTACTCCTCCTCCTCTACAGGATCCTCCAGATCTGCAGGATATGGATGAGGAGGAGGATCCAGACACACCATCCTCAGCCAGGGCCTTCCACGAACGTCTTGCTGGTCTGGTGGAGTACCTGAGCCTCCCCCAACCCGAGGTTGAGCAGGCGGCAGAGTGGGGGTTCTGGCTGAAGTCCTTACTCAACACCCCTCTGCCAAATCAGGGATTCCTAGGCAGTCCGATGTAGTCTCCCTGGCCAAGAAGGGCTGGCTCAAACCCCACTCGGCCCAGCCGGTCAATCGACGCCTGGATGCCAAGTACAGGCAGGTGGAGGGGGGTACACTCTTGCTTTTGGCCCATCCGTAGCCGCACTCTTCGTTGATCGCTGCGGCATCACTATACTCCAAGCCTCAGTCGTCCTCAGCCTCTTCCTCTGCGGTGCTGCTAGGCAAGGAGGAGAAGATCTTGGAGGCGTATGGCAAGGAACTCTATTCCAATGCCTCTTTACATCTACGTCAAGCCAACGCTGATGCCATGCTGGCAGCCGCCAACCAAAGGTTATGGTGGGAAATTTCGGACTTCCCGCGGAACTCCCCACCTAGAGCCAATCATGCTTTAAGGCGGCGCTAGCTAAAGCCAAGCTGGTGGCGCATGACCTTATGGAATCCACAGTGGCTCATATTGATACCTCAGGCTGTGCCATCTGTATTGCCATGGACATGAGAAGAACAGCCTGGCTCTGGGCAACCAAATTCAACCCGGATGACCAGGAGCGCATAATAGATCTACCGTTCGAAAGGGGGGGGGTCTCTTCCACTCCTCTACGGACGAGGAGCTGGACAAAAAGAAAAACAGCTCACAGACGGCAAAGTCTTTATCCATCCTTACAAGGACCACACCCAAATCGTACACCAAATCTCAGCATCACTCGCAGAGGGGTCGTACATATGGAGGGTTCCGCGGCTTACAGGAACGCATATCCAGGCAGCCAGACTGCTCGCCGTCTCAGAGCTGGCGTAAGCAACAAAACGGGATGGGGGGTTGGTTCAGGGATTTTTCCAGTCCTCCTCCCCAGTGACAGCCTCTGAGGGAAAGAAGGCATGACCCGTCCCTTTGGGTCCACGTGTTTCCAGTGGGGGGTGGGGGGGCAGGCTTGCTCTCCATGCACATTTCTGGCACCAGAATTTCGCGGACCCCTGGATCCTATTCATAGTATCCACGGGGTACCGCCTTCCTATCCCAGCCTCTCCTCCCTCCTCCCCTCCACTCCCACAGGTTGGGACAGCCACTCTTTTGGCAGAGATCCGGTCGCTCGTAGAGAGCCAGGCAGTGGAGGAAGTTGCAGCCTCCCAGCGAGGCTTTGGCTTTTACTCCAGGATTTTCGCCATCCAGAGGAAGAACCAGGCAGGCCTGCGAGTTGTGCTGGACCTTTTCTCCATCAACCTCTCCTTACCCCTGCAAAAATTCAAGATGGTAATGCCAGCTTTTATAGTGGAGACATTGGACAAGGGAAGACTGGATGTGCTTCCTGGATCTGAAGGACGCGTACCTGCACGTCCCGATTTGGAAGCCCCATCGTTCTTTCCTATGGTTCAGGATCATGGACTACCATTTTCAATACAAGGTCCTTCCTTTTGGCCTCAACTCGGCCCCCAGGGTCTTTACCAGACTCATGAATGCTGTGGCGGCCCTCCTCAGAGCGCAGGGCCTCCACATCTACCCATACCAGCGACGACTGGCTCGTCAGGGCTACATATCTGGAAGCGGTTCACCACTCCTCCCATGCACTTATGAACACACTGTACGATCTGGGCTTCTCGCTCAATCTCAAGAAGTCACAGCTGTAGCCTACACAGACTGACATTCCTGGGCCTCATCTGGGACACGTGCTCAGAGAAGGTCTTCCCCTCGGAGGACAAAATCTCGGCCATCAAGAGGGCCACCGCTCACTTCCTCAGCAGAGAGATGACCTCGGCATGGTGGTTCCAACATCTCCTGGGTCTACTGGCAGCGGTCCTAGTAGCCGTGCTACATATGAGACTAAGGATGAGAATTCAGCTGCACTTCGCACGCTCATGGAATCGGGAGCGGGGCTCTCAATCCGAGATGATCAACGTTTCTCCATCTCTCCACCCAGACCTAACATGGTGGTCCAGGGACTGCAACCTACGGACGAGCAAGCCCTTTCGGCCGCTCTCCCCACCGGCCATCATCACCACAGACTCCTCACTCGAGGGCTGGGGAGCCACCCTGGATGATCTCTCGGTCCACGGCACCTGGACTCAACAGGACTAGAATTACCACATCAATTGGTTGGAGCTGAACGCCATCTGGCTAGCGCTCAGAGAATTCCTACCACTTCTCAGGGGCAAGATTGTCCTCATCCAGACAGACAACTCAATCAGCATGTACTACATCAACAAGCATAGCGGCACCAGATGCCCTCCTCTGTGCAGACTGGCGATCAGCATGTGGAAAATGGGCCCTGGAAAACGACTTTTACCTCACGGCAGTCCACCTCCTTGGGGAATCCAACCTGGAAGCGGACAGGCTCAGCAGGCTGGGAGCGGACAATTGAGTGGCAGCTAAACGACCTTGTTCAGGAGATCGACAGGTGGGGTCATCCCCATGTGGATCTCTTTGCCACCTGGCACAACAAGAAGTGCTCCCAGTTTGCATCCTGGCAAAGTCGGGGCCCAGGCTCTCTGGGCGACACATTTCACTTTAAGTGGACCAGCATGAAAGCCTACTCCTTTCCGCCCACTCCCCTGATCCACAGGGTAATTTGCAAAATCAAGGAGTCTTGCCGACTCCTTATCATTCTAATAGCTCCATGGTGGCCGGCCAGACCATGGTTTTCGGAGCTACTCAGCCTCTCTGAGAGGTCCCCGATTCACCTCCTGACGGACCCAGCACATCTGCTGGTACAGCAGGGGGGCAGAGTCATCCGCCCTGACCCAGGGAAACTAGCCCTCACAGCGTGGTACCTGAGCAGGTAACGATTGGGCACCTTAGCCTCTCACAGGCCAAACTGTCGATCATACAAGGCGCCAGGAGCAAAGCTACCAGGGCCCACTCCAAAAGCAAATGGACCAGATTCTGCCACTGGGCAAGACTCCCAATCGACCCCTTGGTGTGCACTTTGGACGACGTGCTGTCCTTTTTGGCGAACCTTGATCAATCGGGCGTGCAGATGGACTCCTGCCACACATACCTTGCAGCCATTGGGGCTTACATGAACTTGGACAAAGGCATTTTCTCCTCCCCAACGCTATTGTCAAAAATCTGACGGGTCTCGCTAGTCTCTACCTGCCCGTCAAGAGACTGTACCCCGTGTGGGACCTTACCATATTCTTGGGCGCACTGGAGCACAAACCATTCGAGCCAATGGCATCCATGGACATCAGGTTGGTCACCATCAAGGCGGCCTTACTAATCGGCCTTTCCTCGGCTCGTAGAGTCAGCGAGATCCAGGCGCTGGGATCCTCTGAGCTGTATACCACCTTTCACAAGGATAAGGTAGTCCTGTGGACACACCTGGCATTTCTGCCCAAGGTTCTGTCTGCTTTCCACTTGAACGAGGAAATAGTCCTTCCTACGTTTTTTCCTAATCCCAAGGACGGAACACAGAGTGCTGCACTGCCTGGATGTCGGGCGTGCCCTGAAATTCTACTTGGACACGACCAAGGGCTTCCGCAAATCCGACGCCCTGTTTGTCACTTTCGGAGGCTCAAGGCATATCTCACTGGATGGTCTCGGCCATCAAAGAGGCGTACGAGGACCAGCACAAGCAGTTTTCAGCCAACATGCATGCCCACGCAGTCAGGGCCAAGGCAACGGCCATCACATTCCAGTGCAAGTTATAAGCCGGGCGGCCACTTGGGCCTCTCCCTCGGCTTTCTGCAAGCATTACTGTTTGGATGCTGGCTCTAGATCTGATGCGGCCTTTGGACAGGCGGTACTCCGGAACCTATTTGCTTAAGGAGGGTCTCCCCTCCACCCTGGGGCTACAATCAGTTGTAATCGCTGATACGGTATGGAGGAAAGGCGACGGGATGTAAGAGTAATTATAAGTTACTCTCTGTAGTGACTAACGTACTCTTAGTCCATAGTGCCAGGGATTGTGCCTCCTTCCGCTCACTGGGCACTGGCGTTTGTGCCTTCTCCGGCTCACTGGGCACTGGTGATTCAGCTTCTTCCACCTGATATGCCCGCTTAGCCGCAGGTGTTGTGGTCGACTTTCGGAGGGCCTTGCTAGCTGGTTAAGTGGTTGCCTGCTGGGGTTCCGTGCTTGCAGGTGTTGGTGGGTGCTTTGGCTGCTGGGCAGCCTGTTTTTCCTGGTGGCAAGGGGCCTGTGCTGTAGACGCTGTGGCACGCTCTTGTCTTGCCGTGAAGGTGTCTGCCACTTGGCTGGAGTCTGTGGTTTTGCGTTGGCAGCGACGTGCAGCGGTGGAACGGGGAGTGGTGGCTAGTTCATCCTCGCTGTCAAATGAGGTGCCTTTGGGGGGCAATGATGCAAGGCATTAGTGATGGGTGTATATCCATCTGACAATGCTAGTACATTCTGAGTCATGTGCATTGTCATAAACATGTTGGTGGGCCTGTCATGGTGCACACAGGTATGTGTGGGGGATGCAGTGTGGGGGCATCCTTGTGGTGCGGCCGTGGAGTGCGCAGTGTCTGTTGGCTGGGGTACTTGTGTCTGATGGCTTGGGTGTTGTGGGCATGCCACAGGGGCTGTGTGCCATGTGGGGTTTGATTGTCAATGTGATGGGCTTCCATTGTGTGTGTTGATGCATTGGTGTAGGCTCGGCAGGTATGGTCACGATGGTTGTCAGTTGTGCGACTGGTGTCATTCGTGTGTGCATCTTGACATGCAGTGGATTGGGCCATGTGGTGGGATGGCGGCGGTGACGACATCTGTTGGACAGTGATGTGTGACTGTGCATGCAGATGGCACTTGTCTGTGCATTACAGGGGCCATGTGGGGGTGTCAGTGGGGTTTGTTGCCGGTCTTCCTGGCAAGTACTTACTTGCATGCAATGAGTCTGTCGATGGGTGGCAAGACAGCAGGGATCTGGTGGCACTGGCTTGTCATTTGGACTTGACCATTGGCATTGGGGATGCTATGTGTGTGATGTGACTTTGGAAAATGAGTTACGGCCATTCACCGGCATCAGATGACACTGCTCCCGTCTCTGCATCGCCTACCCCGTCGATGGTCTCCAATGGAGGACGGTGCTGCAGGTCTCCTTCCATGGCTGAAGTTTTATGGGGGATGGCAGACCACCTCCTGTGGCCATCCCATGGCTGTGCTCGGCGGCAAGGATGTTACAGACCTGTAGACGTAAGTCGTCCCACTGCTTATGACAGTCTCTGATGGTCCGTGGCGTTGTACCCACCGCAGATACTTTGGTGGCCACTTCTTCCCATATCGCCTTCTTAATTGGGCTGGGCGCTGCAGATCTGCTCCAAAACCCACATCTGCCTGCTCCACTAGCGTGTCGGCTAGCATATTGAGCTCCTGCTCACTGAAGCGGGGTTTGCTGCGACGGACGGTGCCTCTTCTTGATGTCATCCTCCTCAGTGTCGGTGTTCACTTGGTATAGCAGTAGCACTCCTGTAGGATGTGAATTGCAAGGGATTGTGATTTTAAAGATGGCCGCCGGTGCATTTCCCATTCCGGCGCCATGAGGTTGTTTCTGGTGCCCGTATTACCGGTACCTGTAATTACTGCATTGTCGGTGCCAGTGCCTGCGGCATCGAGGATGCCAGTATCGGGGGGTCAGGGGTGGGGGAGTTTAGAGGCCATTACCGACATGCCGGAATGCACGTGCACGCTGACTCGGAATCTACCATAGATCCCGGCAGCAGTGCTACATGGACACGGTAGCACCAGCATGCCGGTAATTATTTATTTACCGGCAACCTTGTAATGAGGCCCAATGTTCCTTAGAACACACCCTAGGTTATCATCTGAATTCATATCCAAGTTCCATGTTAGCCAGTCCATTGACATCTGAATTCATATCCAAGTTCCATGTTAGCCAGTCCATTGAACTACCTACTATTTTTCAAAAATCCATCAAATTCAGCTGAGAAGCCCCTGTATCCTAGATGTAAGGAGGACGGTCTTGTACTACATATACCAACCCCCTAAGGAAAACAGGCTAACACTTTGTTTCCATAGCACCCGGCAGGGAAGGAGATCATATTTCAAAGAACACTATCTCCATATGGATAGTCACTGCATACAGGTGTGCTACTCGCTTTCAAAAAAGACTCTGCCTTTTACACTAAGAGTCCACTGTACAAAAAGTACAGTAGTTACTTTAGCATTTATTATAAATGTCCCCCATAGACACTATTTGCAAAGCAGCTACTTGGATCTCCATACGTACATTTACTCAGCATTACTGCATTGGCACACTCTAAAACAGATTCACAGTTGGACAAGTTGTGCTAAAACATCTAATTGCTGCTGTGCCTTCTCACAACCCACCTCCTTCTACAGGTACTGCTTGCTAATCTATGCTAACGTGATCTAAGCAGATCCACAATCCTCAGAAGTCATACTTTACTCACTGTAATCGTATTTATGATGCTTGCATCGGCTTAGATTCACATGTGCCCACCCATTGTATATATCTCTTAAGTTCTCCTCTTATGATTTGAGGATCTTATCGATGTGAATGCTTTCATCTTTCACCAACTTGGCGTTTTTGGTTATGCAGTTGATTTAATTTTTACCACATTTAGTCATTCATATGCCTATAAAAATGAACTATATTGTTTCTGATTGCCATATTGAAACAATCACTCAAGATTGACTTCTACTTAAGTTGCAACCTCCCACAAATGTACCTTGATCCTTTCAATCCGGTTTCTCCACTGATCAGATTAATTTTAACGGTATTGGCCTTTTTTGCTTAAGACTATGGCAGCTGCAAATTAAGTAATGGGGCACATAATCACTACGTTCCGTTGTAGAATTTTCATATTACTAATGGCCTCAAAATGGTTCCAAGAGTAAAGAAGTAGTCAAAGAATAGAGCCAGTTGTAGGTGTTATGCAAGTCCATTGAGCGGGACATCACCACCAGTTTCACTGTTCTACAATCTTACATTTCTTGAATAAAGATATTTAATCAATGTATTGCCTTTCTCATCACAAATTAAGTTTGTGCGAGCATATTTGACATTGGACAGTGCTGCAATCTCCCTCATATCGGCTGAGTGACGCTTTCTTGGTGGAGCATGTATATTTTTCTGATATTCCTGGAGTCTACAAAAATGCATAAATCACACACACGTGTTTAAAACTGAAATTGATTTTTAACACTAATCAATTCACATTTGGTCCCTTGTTTTTCAATTTCATAAATATAATTGCACCCACCCATCTGGATTTTCTCAAGAGCTGTCTGGTCATGTGGCTAGTTCTAGCTTCTCCCTCCATCTTACCCATCTTAGAAAGAGCAGACGTGTCGCAATTGTCCATACATGACAGAGGACACACGTGTGGCGTTCATTGGGGTAGTTTCAAATTAGCTAACCTATTGTCACATAGATCCTGCTCCACGTGATGTATTATTATTTGCAAGATTTCTAATGCATGACTTGGTTTATTCACCTGTGTTTCTAATTTTTTCAGCATATGTGCTTTGTATTATCACGAGCGGTTGTGGCCTTTTTCCTTCTTGACCATTACTGATGTTGGTCATAGCGACTGTTTGTAGTGAGTGAGGTATAGCTAGCTGCAAACCAACATTTTTGAAGTGCTGTTCAAATATGGGTGGGTAAGTAAATGGGGAATTATTTTTCATAGTTTGCAAACTTTTGGCAATGATCTCCACCAATTTCGTTCAAGTCATTGCACATGTCTGGTAATTGTACTGATACTCAGATTAGTGTTAGTCCTGTAGTGATCAGTTACTGCCCTCAATGAGTACTGCCTGATTTTAGAGTCGTCACAATTATGATCTTTCTTATGGCTCTTGGGCAATTCTAGTCCATCTGTTATTTTAGATTCCACTCTGGAAGCAGAGGCCAGCCTGTTCATGTGGTTGGAAGTGTATGTTTTCAACAAGGTCAGAATGCATTTTATTGCAAGTAGTTTGTTTGAATTTGCACCAATCAGGTTGTGCACTTCATAAATTAAGGTTTGCATGTCAGCCGCGTACTTCAAGGTGAAGTTTGGTTTGTCCATCGTTTCCATTCATCCGGGTGATGGCCGCACGCTGTCATGCCAATTCAGTGCTGGTTTCGTGATTTTAAAGAGTCTGAGGATGGATTCTGTTGCTGCCAAACGTAGTTTCTATGTGGTTGTTGTAAATTAATTCAGAGGATATGGCTCTGATGGTCAACACAGCAGCATCTTGACTTTCAAGCAGGTAGTTAAGCTAACTCAGCTTTTCAGATTTGTATTGATTTTTGTGATAACTATTAGACCAATAAAGATTAATCTTAAACGTAATGTGAACTGATAGCCGGAAATGTACTTCGTAAACATACCGTTAGTGAGAGACTGATCGTACAGACCTATAGTAGACTACTTTCTGTGGTCTCCAAAAGAAATGTGAAAGTAGTGCCCTAGCTAAGCCCTATTCTGTTGAATTGCAGACTATACATCCCAGAAAGGAAATAAATAAACAGAACTTGAATAGCATGTCCCGAATGACATGGATCAGGTGTTTAATGACTGGTGTTTGACGACATGTGGTGTGATGTGAAGGCCTGGGGAGTGAGGTGGGCTTTTTTTTGTCTACTTAGACTTTGAGGGGCAGTAACTCTGACATTGTGGTTTGGGTTTGTTTGGGCTTTGTGGTGGCTGGCAGCTTGCAGGTGATTGTCTTCCTCTTTCATTTACACATTGGTAGATACTGTGTGAAGTGCTACAATGCTTTGAATTCAGGCCTAATCCCCATGATTACATTATATGCAAAATAGGTTGGACCTAAAAACCCTTACTGTGGTATGCGTTCAGCTGGAAGCTTCAAGCCTGTTGTCGGAATCCATACCTGTTCTTTTTCTGTTTTGCCTGTTGCTCATGTTGGTTTGACTTTTTATGTATTAACTACTTTCCTCATACTTGACCTGATCGGCAAATTTCACATATTTCTGTTGGGCATGCATTTTGATTTGTGAAACTATTTTTGTTTTAGGGAAGTATCTCCGGCAGAAAAGGATTGACTTCCAGCTCCCTTATGACATTTTGTGGCAGTGGAAACGCAACCAGGTAAGAGACTGTCACTATTTAGACTTTTGGGGGTCAAAGAATATTAAAGGTGTACTGCAAACATGAAAATTGAAAGTTTTTCCAATTTCTTTGCCTCTACGGCTGGGGTCTGGGCTCTACCAGCCTTTCATAGTTAATGACCCGTCAATTCCTCTTTTTGCTTGTATATTATGCTAGACCTGAAGGTGTTGGTCTTCATACACCCTTTCATAAGCACATTTTAACAGCAGCGCACAGCCTTCGATTGTGTGCTGCTGTGCTAGTTGTGGCGCACATTCTCGTCAGTCCCAGTGAAGATGCACATTTATTTGCATGTATTTCCCTGTTCAAAGCATTCTGTTATGCCCTCACCTACAAAGGGAATGCTAATGGTTGGCACAGGAGGCCTCTCTTTTGCTACCCGTTTTTTTTTTTTTTTTTTTTTTTTGGTAGCGTGCCACCATTGTTTATAGATCCAGTTTTAGATTGGTCTCCCTAGACTTTTGCTGCACTGTCAATAGCACAGCAATTCTATTAATTTCAAAATCATTTTTACTAGCTTGGTAAAGAAATGTTAGTGTCCGAAGACTTTGAGAAACCTCCGTTTGACTAGTGATGCTGCTTGCTTGAAGAAATTCTGTTCAAATCAACCCTGCCTGCTGCACTGCTACTATCCGCACAGCATACTGCCAGTACTCGGGGAGGTATGCTGCTCCTGTTAAATGGAGTTCCAAGTAGCAATGAAATAGAGCTGTAACCTCTGGAGCCACTACTTGGTGTGAGAAACCTGAAGGGGTCTCCCTAGCTAGTCCCTGGGGATCTGTCATCCAGGTGGCCAGGACACTGCCCTTGCTGTTGGATCCTGTTCCTGGGGATGGACCAGTGAGGGAGGATCACCTGGAGGGGGGGATACTTGGGAAGTGGCACCCAAAGGAGTGAGAGGCGGTATCCCACTTCTTTCAACACCTTTTCCCCATTCTACCATGTAGGATATCCAAAACACTGCCCCGCCTTTTCCGTCACGAGCACTTTCACACAACACGAAAGACAACAGACTAACAACAGAGCCGTTTACCTGACATATCCCACTGCAAAGGTCAGGCAATTGACCAGAATCACACACACACACACCTGACGGCACTTTCCCTTCCCCACAGGGATAAAAGATGGAGCACGAGAGCACAGGACAAGCAAGGCAGATCGCACGACGTGAGAGCTAACTCAACACAGCAGTTCGGGAGGAGGCGACCGAGAGGGTGACCAGGAGAGAAGTGACCATGCCTGTTCTGCTCAAGGCTAGTGAAACCTCCGCAGATGGAAACGTAAGTCTGCGGACAAAGGCCAGCGTATGTTGCAGCAGATGCCAATGGTACACAAGACCCTCCTCTGCTGATAACCAAGCCGGGCAGAGACGCTGTTCTCTGTGATAGCAACCTTGACTCGAAAGAGAAGAAAGCCAAGCGGTTCATCGCAGCCAGTGAGTTGAGGGGAGAGTCGATAAGAACCCAAACTGTGTTGAACGAAAATTAGCAAGCAGCTAATTTGAACTTTGAAAGGTTTAAAGGAACTATTGAGAAAGAGGGGGAAAAGCCGCAACGGACGCATCCGGCACCACGTGGGTGCTCACGCAGGAAACCCCTCGGTGATTACCCGATGGTAGAGACTACCGTAACCAGAAGGCCTTGGGAAGAGGCGAAGAGTCAGGGGTCTTGTAAAATACTCTATACCGTCGAAAGTCTTTGACCAACAGATGATTGTGAAAGCTAAGGGAAATTAATCCTAGATGGTGAAAATTAGTATATGAACAGTGTGTTGACAGGAATGAACCCAACTGAGGGATGTCCACAGTGAATTGTTTGAAAAGACATTAAGACTTGTGAATGCAAGAAACTCCATTGTGAACCCGAAGGAGGGAGGCTTGTGTTTGAAAAGGGATTCGAACCGGGAAGAGGGAGATCCAGGGGTGGAAAGTCCTCACCCAAATTTCATTGAGAAATGAACTGTTCAATTGATTTGTTTGAATACGACTTGTGAGGGGTCTGCACCTGGAAGAGGGGGTTCCAGGGGTGAAACAGTCACCCAAAGTATATGTGGAACAAAACTTTTTGTTTGTTTGTTCAATGCATCAGGCCCTCAAAGGCAAGAGACTTTTATTGAAAAGAGACTTAACCATCGAAGAACCTGACAGCTGATACAGAACTGTCGACACGTGTTGGGAAGGTTGGAGCATGTGCTGTGCTCGGGAGATCCACCTTGTCCCATGCTCAAAACGTGGGGAAGGGATACCACTGGCAATCACATCCTACTTTTTGGAAAAGCTTCTTTCTTTATTCAGAACTTTACCCAACACTTCTTTTTGTATTTAGAGTAAGGATTGGCAATAGATTTTTCTTAGTACAGGCCCTTTTATTTTGATACAACGCTACAAGGACTGCCTTATTTTCATTTGATGGTCGAAGCTGATGCTTGCTCCCATTTTAGGTGTAGGTAAGGTGTTTTTCCACCCTGCATTCACAGTTTTGCGTTCCTTACACTTGGGAAGGATGAGGACATGAACAAAATATAATTGCTGCTTTATTTCTGGTAATGCCACCCATAGATTATTTTAGACACTACCTGCGATGGATGATTCACTTGATGCAGCACACTCTACGTGGACCACAAACGTCAGTCCCTTTGCCAATGCGGATTATGATCAATTCAAACTTTGCCAAGCAGTCCATGGACTCACACTATGCAACTCTCTACACCTTAGGACTCTTCTCCATGCTATAAAATTATGATGAGCTCCATGTGAAAGTTTTTCAACTGTATGCGTTTGGACATGGGATGTACTTTTTGTTTTCTCTGTCCACTGACAATGTTCTTCAAACCTGCAAGACATATGTTATCACCGATAAGTCTATTAGTGCCATTTGTACATCTTGTACATCTGTGTTCCAACCCATTCACTGCATTCAGAGATGTTTATGGCATGACAAGCAGATAAGTGGTAATCAACTATTGCTTCATCATATAGTGGATTTTTTTTATTTTATTGTGAAATATGATCAAAAATGTGACCTTATACACAAATTTACAAATTAGCACCTTACAAAAGGAAATAAAAGAGAAACAAAAAAAATCAGTACATTACAAGTCAATACATTATACAAATGGAATACATTAAAAATCAGCACATTAAAAAGGGCTAAAGGAAGGAAATAAAATGACAATTTTTACCATTCAGACATATACTAAGAGCCAATGATATGGTTCCCCACATAAACAAAATGGTGGTTAGCTATAAAGATGTAGTTCCTTAATCATTTGAATCGCAGCATAGGTTAACCAGACCAACTTTTCCACATATCCTCTGGAAGTACACAAGTAGAAACGTCCTAAGTGTTGTGTCCTAATATCAGCCAAGGCAAAACATTTGA
Source organism: Ambystoma mexicanum (assembly GCF_040938575.1). Taxonomy (NCBI): domain Eukaryota; kingdom Metazoa; phylum Chordata; class Amphibia; order Caudata; family Ambystomatidae; genus Ambystoma; species Ambystoma mexicanum. Next base: position 702,818,835 of record NC_090921.1, read on the forward strand.
CTAGAAGATGTTTCTGGTCTTTCTGCATCATTGCAGTATGTACAGGTATTATTTGTTTCCTCTTGTGTCATGTAACGAGCATATCGAACTTCACCAGTTGGCAAAGTGTTCAAACGGAATTTTCAAACAAAGTATTCGTCAAGGGAAACACAATTTGTGCAGTGATCGATAATACTCGCCACTTTAACCAGTAACACAAAGACAACAGACCCAATTCAAAGCGCAGCGATGCCATGGGAAGAGAAGAGGGCTGACAGAGGACTCTTTTCCAAAGCCTCCACTCAATATAGTGGATTTTCAAAGAAGAAAAACCGATTTTGTTCAAGACCAAAACTAGCGGTGTCCTTCCTCGAACCAGGACTCTGCTCTCAAGTCAGGTTCTTGTGTTGCGGTGCATGTTCTTGCGTTCCACACTAAGCACCATACATCCTGGGTGGGAGGGAGGCATCTGTCCAATTCTGGATAAACTTTGAGTAACTGCGTTGTGTGAGGGAGGCATTGTATCAGAAGTAGACCTTGATACAAGAGATGCAAGTTACAAAAACTTTTTTGATTGTTTAAAAGGGGTTGGAAAACGCCTATCTTGCCCTATAACTAAGATGGGAGTATTCTCGACCATCAAAAAAAAGAAAATAGTGCTAGTCAGTACTAAAATGGCCTATACCAATAATCCAAATGCCTGCCCTCTTTCTAATTCAATAAATGTGTAAAGGACATGTGTAATGCAAAAAGGAAAATCGGTGTTTAAAAGAAATGTCAGTATGAGTGAATAAACTCCCTTCCCCAGGTTTTGTAGCACCGGGTAAGGTGGCACACTTGGACCTTGTGACACACTCTGGCTTTGGACACAAGGATGCAGTTTGTTTCGTGGACCAGGGCCCACTTGGCCTTCCACGAAAAGTCACTAGTTTATCCGCTGGACCTCTCGACTTTCTCTCACTCCATCCCAGGTCACCTTTTAGCTTTTAATATAGTTCAACAAAGGTTTGTGTCAAATATAGTTCAACAAAGGTTTGTTTCCTTCTGGTTACCACATTTTCGTGCAGGTTTTCCTCCGCTGGGTTCAAACCTTTCAATCACAATGTGTGGGGTTCCCTTCCCCAAGCTTCAATCACACCTACATAGGCTTCCCTCTGCGGGGCTCAAACCTCCTTTCACTTACCACATTCGAAACGGCGAGGCTTTTTCTCTTTCCTCAGCATGACCACTTTGACCTTCTTTCCACAAGTCCTCTTGATAAATGTAGTTTCGAGCACAGCACTTATTTTATTTCAAAGTTCAAAGATATCTCTCACATCTAGGTTTGCCTCTGCCTGGATCAAACCTATCAGTTAAAATCTTGCATCTCAGTTTCTTTTTCTTTCCGCCGCTTCAACGGCATCAGACATTTCAGAGACTTTCCATTGGGCAATCATCTTTCACCGGACCACTCTGTTACTTTGTATCTTTAATTTACAGTTCTTTACAATGCTTTGCTTTCTCTTGCTTCTTATTGACACACACACACAATCTTCATTCGTCAGATACTGTTGCTGTCCAGTTTCATTTAACACAATCCGAAATTTCATTGCTTTCATCAACTCACTGACTGTGTTAATTCATTTTCATCTTTCGCGGCTTTGATCCTGAAGTCAAGGGTGATGCCACAATTGCTGCTGCACCTCCCCAACTCTGCCGTTGACCTGGGAGGGTGGCTGGTATTCTTTAAACACAAGAGGTTTGTCTCTTCTCTCTAGCTGGGCTTCCTTGCGCAACTTTCTGAGGCAACGACCTCCCGCCAGGGTGTCCAAGGTTTCTCCGTACCTTGGTTCCATCCCTCTGCATATCGCTCTGCTCCGCCTGTTTCGCCGTCACCCTGGAAGAACTGCTCCTTCTCGTGCATCGCCTTGCTCCGAGTGTCTGTGTTCCACCTTTGCAGCAATGTGGGGAGAGCTAATATGAACCAGGTGTATGTAATTAAGTTCAAGTGCCTGACCCTGCCTGATGTTTAGTGGGACATGTCAAATGTATTGTATGGGTGTTACTCCTTTCAGCCTCAAACCTCCTCTTACTCAGTTCAGTGTTTGTGTAGGAAAGGGTGGGTCTGGGAAGTTGGAATATCCTATAAAATAGGATGGGACAGGGGTGTTTGGAAAGGGGGGGATACCATGTCTCGCCATCGGGCGTTCCTCTACTGCTCCTTGAGGAACCCTCACCCAGGTGATCTTCCCGCACTTGTCCACCCCGTGGTCTGGATGCAAAAGCGATGGCCATGCCCTGGCTACCTGAGCAAGAGATCCCGGTCTAGGCAGTGAAACGCCCTATGGTGTTTCACATAGCCCAGGCCATAGATTTCAGCTATCATATTGAATCAGAGGCTGCACTTGATGATGATTCTCCTTTCAGAGGGGCAGAACCACGCACAGTAGCCCTGATCCTGTCCCGTTAAACTCCAGAGAACCAAAAACCTTTAAAAAAAAAAAAAAAAAAGAAATGTACTGCTAAAACAGCTGCCCCACTAAACATGCAAGCTAGCATTTTAGAACAGACGTGGGAGAAACATTGAGACAAAGTGCGAGAACTAGATGTTCCCATTGATTTGTATTGGGTTGAGTGAAATTGAATCGTGAAAAAGTAAGTATGATGAATATCAATATCTTGGTCATAGAAATCTGTCGCCTTCATCTTAAATTGCGAGGATTGGCGGATAGAAGTAAAGGAAAGTTTGTTTGCTGGAAACTGAACTGTGCCTATATTATAAAGCCTTAGCTTATTGCTCTGAAGAGATCTCCCTGCAAGGGTTCACTGGTTCAGGAGGCTAGAAAAACGTATAAGCTACACAAGAAATACATCTTTAGACCTATATGTAATGACCAAATACAGGCAGCAGAATCCTTCTGCTCAATCTCCCCTTTGGCAAGTGTTTGCAAAGAGTTTTGGACTAAAATAAAAACCTCTAACTTATCTCACTGCTAATATCTTAGTGCATAGCTGGGAGACCATTTCAACTGCACATATAGCATTGTGTTTCCATATAATAAAGACATTCTTATGGCTGATGTTTTGGACAGCATACTATGCCACTTTTCCTCCATTCCAATTCAATGAAACTAAGCTTGCACTGCAGGCGTTTGCCCTGTCCTGTTTCCAGTTTATAAACACAAACTGGATGTTTGCTATGCCATCCTGCATTTATCACTTAAGGTTATTGTAGAAAATGGAAGAATGTTATCATGAAAAACAGCACTTTAAAAAGGGAGACCGATTAGATTCAATATCATACCGCCCTGTATCCTTCTTGGATGGAGTTGCTAAGATTTCTGGGTGAGTAATCTTTTCAAGAGTTTTTGACTTTCTTTCAAATGCTAAGATATCCTGAAACCCCTTATAAATTCAAGGAAGGTGTGGGTTGTGTTGCAGTAGTCCTTAATCTCAACTTCACTTTGAAAAAAATATACATTTGAATGGATTGTGTCCTCCCATATTCCTCATGTTATGATGTATCCTTCAGCTGCTTCGGAAAAGAATTTGGTGCTGTGCGTCGCTGCAGTCGACTTGATGTCCCTCGATGGCTTCTGTCTCGTAGTTGACGTCAACGTCTGTATATATAGCACGTTCAGCATCTGTTGGCTTCAGTTCTATTTTTCAACAACCGCATTCACTTCGAGAATTACGACGTGCTTCAGTTTTGTGAGAAAATTTAATCGAGCAATGGTTTATCTTCAGCTCTGTCAACCCCGAAGACCTGCTTCAAAAGGTAATACAATTGTGGCACCAAGATGTCCCTAACTGACCCTCATCGGGTGTATTTGTGGTGCCTTGGCTCCAAACATAAAACTGTGGACTTTCGGTCGATGACTGGTAAGACTGCGAAAGAGCGTAAAGGGGAACTAGCGGCGGATAGGACCCCTACTAAATCCCATTCGATGACCCCGTCGAGGAAAAGATCAAACGAATAGTCGAGGGATTCCTCTCCTTGAAGGAAGAGATCAAAAAAATGGATCACGCTTCATGAGCGGAGCACACCATTCCTCGTCATCTTCAAGGAACTCTGAGACAAAGCATCACAGGCTGCTGTCTTAGAGTTCATCTGATTCATGTTAAAAATCTTTTGAGAAAGAAGCCCAGACCCCCTCAAAGGAAAAATCCATGCTCTTGTCGAGCCGCATAAGGCAGACGAGGAAAGACAAAACATTTAATTCGCCCTCGAGCCCAGAATGGAAGTGGAAGACCCATTGAGATCCTTCGAGAACTCGACGAGAAATCATCTGATAGTCCTTCAAGTGTCAAACCCTTGGAGGGCTTGGTCGAAGGCAAAATCGACGAAGAAGTCACCGAAAACGTCAACACCCTTAGCGTTCACGCCATCGAAGTCAGTCGTCAACGCCATTGGTGTTGAGGTCATGGACGCCTTTATCGAAGCCATCGACCGATTTACCTTCAAAACCAAAATAAATTGAGAAATCTTACAAGTCACTACCAAATAAGATTTCTTTAGGTCTTTGTCCTCAATTTATGAGGAATGAGAGTCCTCAGATCAAGAAACACCACCATTTGGCTTAGATCGAAGTACACCTAATGTCCCAGAATGTCTGTTTGATTTCACAACAGATTAAAGTAATTGTAGGAAAATGTGCAGTCTGCTAGTGGGGTTAACACTTAACCTGCGCTGGAGTTTGGCAAGCTGGATCCGCCAGACTATGCTGATGCTTCTTATAGGCATCTGATGAACAGAGCAGTAGAGTGTTAGGGAGAATTCTCTCTTTAGGCTGAATTTCCTAACCTAGTGAGTCCCCCAGCAGCTTTGCTGGATTTCTGGAATTTGTTTTTTTCTCCTGCCAAGAGTGAGACTCTTTTTCTCCCACTCTTGGACATGATTTTTGGTGTTCCTTTGACTGTTTGTGTTTTATGGGCTATGGTGTCCTTTACTCCATAGGGCCTAATGTGTTTTTACTATGTGTGTTACACAGCACTCTCCGTGCAGTGACACAGTGGTGTCATAGTGACACCCCACCATAGACTCCATACCCTGGGACTGACTGTCTCCCAGGGCATGTAAAGTCACCATTGGCTTTACTAGTCCCAAATTATTAACACAAACCGGTACAAACCATCATATTTTGGACATACTGGTCGGGGCAATTCGATTGCCCCGGGGTCTGTTAGTCGAGGGGAAACCTCTCCGTCCCCCCTGATCGAGTTTTGGCTGGTGGCAGTGGATACTACTTTTTATATTCGACCGCAAATATATCCCTATGGGATGTTCAAGGCTACCAACTTTAATTATTTAATTCTTATAGCCTCGAACATACCGCCAGTTTATTTAATATTAATTCGCCGGTTGGTATTTTTTGCCAGGACTCTATTCTAAAATGGCGTTTGTGTTCTCTTCTGTGACTCCAACCCAAGTTGAGCCCTTTGTTCCACTTTTGGCGGGCTTCTCCACAGAAGCCTCCAAAAGTGGTGCCACTCTGTCTGGGTACCACAGGGAGTGTGGGAGGGGGTTTAGGCACCCTGGACTGACTTACCTTGGTAACTCAAGTCACACTCTTGTGTGATTGGCCCAAGTGGTGAGCCGGCCGGCTCACCACTTAGCATGTTTGATTGACAGCTAGGCTGAGTGAATGGGGGTGTGCTGCATAAAAGCAGGGCTTTGGGGAACTTCAGAAGTCGCCACAGGATCTGAGAATCCGACGAGGGAGAAGCTGAGCCGACCTACCACGACAACACCACCGGAGGAGCCCTGCGGAACCGACTCGCCACTTCCCGACGACAGCGAAGATCTCCCTGCTGGAGAGGCTTCTTCCCCTGACTGGTGGGCACAACCAGTTTACCTTCTTTTCCTCGCATCCCAGGACGTCTTGTGGTCGAATTGCCCGTGCCAAGCACCCCGGCAACCGGATAGCCACTTACCACTGGACCTCGAATAAAAGGACCACTCCTTTTACCTGAGACCTCCGCGGCTGGTATCTTCCCTGGCAGTGCAACGGACTCCTGTCTTCCTCCCCAACGAGATCCCCTCTTCCCCCGGACGAAGCACTGACTTGCATCCGCTGCCAGGAACACCTGCCCCCGCTGGAGTATTCTCACCACTTTAAGGTACCGTGTCCGCCAGGCCTCCCTTTCTAAAGATTGCTACAAGGTAATAATAATCCCTTAACCTTCTGGACTGGGCCGGCCGCCTTGACCATCTAACTGGTCCCTTTCTTTGGTCCAACTCTTTCTGAATCTTTTCAAGACTTTTTGTGCACTTCAACCGTGTGACCTTGGACACATTTCGTTCTGATCCTCGTAAAGTGGATCCGGCCTTCTGAACTCTAACTTCATGATTTTACTTTGCCTTCCTCTCTTGTTGTGTTCTTGTGAAAGTGTTGGTATCTGTTTCAATTTATACTCTGCTTTTCTCTCCCTTTTTTAAAACGAATTATTAGAGTGCCATCTGTGTTAAGCGCTCACCGCTGTCTGAAAATAAGTGGGGCTTTACTTAAGACTTGTCTAATATTCTTTTAAGGGAGTGTATATCTTTTAGTGACCGTGTTTTTGAACTGCTTAATATTAGTGCCTGTGTGTTTTACTAGATGTGGTTTTAAATAAATATATCTCTTTTACACCAAGCCCTGGTCAGTGTTTACTTGTTCTACTGTGTTCTCTTGACCTATTGTGAATACTCTGTATACTGCCTAACTCTTCTTGAGGGAAGTCTGACTGCTCAGCCACAGCTACCAAGTGAATCTGTGTGGTACAGACTGCTACCAAGTGGGTTTACTGCCAAACACCTGTAGTCTTAAATCTTTTGCAGTGGTCCCAGAGGGAACTGCACAGGTTTCTGCCTAACATATTTTATGGGATGGAACAGGCTTGCTCTGATGCTTGAGCAAGACGGCCTTACAGATATACTGAATAAAGGTCCACAAAAGGATCCCATACTTCCTTTTCATGTATCTCTCCAGAAAAGTGGCATGGCAAATCAGGAGGTTCCAATAGCAAACCCTGCGCTGAACTAGAATCTCACCAGATAATATAGGCGAGCTAGTAGCGACTCCACCTTTTTGTCGAAACCGGTGGAAGGCAGACTCTCACTGCATCTGCAAGAATGGCAGGGCATTACTTCAGATGCGTGGGTATTGGATACAATAGCCCAGGGTTACTGCCTTCCCTTTTCTAAAAATGCCTCGGGACCATCCACAGGGGAGCCACTCTTTCAGGCTTCCAGATCCATTCCTTGTGCAGGAACTATTGAGCCTGCTAGAGAAAGGTGCTATAGAACCAGTACCTGTGACGCATAGGAACAAAGGATGGTACTCTCCCTATTTTCTAATCCCCAAAAAGGACGGATTCAAACACATTCTGGACTTGAGAAACTTGAACAAGTTCCTCAGGAAGTTCAAGATGGTTACCCTTTCTCAGGTCCTTCAGGACCTCCAATTACAGGATTAGATAGTATCATTCGACCTTCAGGATGCTTACTTTCATATGCTGATCCATCACAAGCACAGAAAGTACCTGAGGTTCGCATTTGACGGTTCTCATTAGCAATTTCGAGTTCTGCCATTTGGGCTATTCTACACGCGAGGGTATTCACCAAGTAGATAATGGTGGTGGCAGCAAGTCTCAGGAGGAGGGGTGTGGTTGATTCACGTCTACCCTACCCTACCTGGACGATTGGCTGATCGGGGGACGTTCTCCCGAACAAGTCTGAGAACATCTGTGTCACATTCCACTCTCTCAACAGATACCATCTCAAAGACTCCAGTTCAACGGAGCAGTCCTGGGTACAACCTTGGGAAAAGCCTTGCCACCCGAGGTGAGGGCTCAGCACTTTGTGCAGATGGTCACCAAATTCCAAAAGGCCCAGCGTCCGACGGCCTTTGACCTTTTGAGGTTCCCTGAGAATGAGATCCCTTCAATTGGCTCTCCGGACAGAGTGGTCGCAATTCTCGGGCAAGATGTTAGACCTACTTCAGGTCCCAAACAGGGTCGCACAGGATCTCTTGTGGGCCTGCGAGGACAATATTCTGAAGGTAGCACCTTTGGCAACCATGGCCGGAGATAACTGTAGCGACTGACGCCCGACTGACTGGGCGGGGAGCCCACACCAACAGTCTGACAATCAGCGGTCGTTTGTTTCCATCGGAGTCCAAACTCCACATCAATCTTTTGGATCTGAGGGCGATCAGACTTGTGCTGAAGGCCTTTCTGCCCTCTATACGGTGAAAGCATATCCTGATAATGACAAACAAGACAGGGGCCATGTACTACTTCAACAAGAGAGAAGGTGTAGGGTCACTACCACTGTGCAGAGAGGCAATGCAGCTTTTGTTCTGGGTAATTCAAGAAGGAACCTCCCTATTTGCGTTTCACCTAGCCGGAAAGGAGAACACGGCGGCTGACCCTTTGCGGAGGCAGAGCAGTCTACCGTGAGTGGGAACTAGCTCAGGAAGTCATTCAAAAGATCCTTTTGGGGAGCCACTCAAGTAGACCTGATCTTGACCAGTGTCAACCAGAAGTGCGAACTGTTCTGCTCCAGGAAATTTCCCCCAAGAGGAGCTCTAGGTGATGCGTTTGTAGTGTCACTCTTTGAGCTTGCACTCCTGTATGTGTTTCCTCCAGTCCCCGTCATTCCTCACGTCACCAGGAGGTTAGGAAAGTTTGTGAAATCCATGATCCTGATTGCCCCGGTTTGCTCCAGGAGTATGTGGTATCAGGACCTTCTGGACATGTCCATCTGCCCTCCAAAAAGTCTTGTGCAATGAGAGGACCTTCTCTCGCAAGAGGAGGGTTGGGTTCTCCATCCAGAGGTCAAGACACTCAGCCATCACGCATGGTTTCTGAGGGGTTGAGATATAAGGATTGCCACCTCCTGGATGACATAATGGAGTTTTTGCTTTCGGCCAGAAGGGCAGCAACAAAATCCTTGTACTACTGCCGTTGGAAATAATTCTGCAGCTGGTGTAGGGAAAAGGATGTGGATCCTTTTTATGTTCAGTACACCTATGGTGGTGTCCTTTTTGTTATATTTGGCTAATCTGGGGCTGCATATTGGGACCATTAACAGACATTTGGCAGCGTTTTGTATCTTTAAGCACACCTCAGAAGAGGTATCTTATTTTAAAATGACATTAGTCATAACGTTTCTTAAGGGACTCCCTAATGTGTTCCTGCGTATACCTTTTCATGTCCCAATTTGCTATCTAAATCAGGTATTAAAATTGATGTGTGCTCTGTTTGAGCCACTTCTCATGTCCGGTAAGACTGCTTACATTTAAAACCATTCTATTAGTGTTGTTAACATCAGCCCGCAGGGTGAGTTAATTGCAGGCCCTATCTAGTAAGCCTCCATTTACCAATTTTTACAAGGATAAGGTTGGCATCAGGGTTACACCTTCTTTTTTACCAAAAATTGTGCGATTTCCATTTTGGCCCAGAAGATTGTGCTTCCAACTTTCTAGCCGCCACCTCACCCTAGCAAGGACGACAAAGGCTACATAGACTGGATCCAAGAAGAGCCTTGAGCTTTTATGTTTCTCGAATGATGAGATACGTCCGCATGACTAACTTTTCATTGGCTATACTGGCCACAAATTGGGTCTTCCAGTCACTAAAGAATCTTTACCCAGATAGAGAATTCTTGCTATTACAGCATGCTACAGATTGGCCAGGAAAGACCCACCAGAAGGCGTGAGAGCTCATTCCACATGGGGAATGGCAACATCTTCTGCTCTGCAAACAGGCGTACCTATAAAATACATTTGTCTGGCAGCCACTTCGTCTACCAGTCACACATTTACAAAGCATTACTGTCTGGATTCATCCTCTCGCCAGGAAGGACGATTTCGGAAAGCAGTCTTAGACTCGATCCATGACAAATCTTGAAACTGAAAATTCTTACTACACTGCATTGGGAGTCTATCATAACATGAGGAATACGTGCGAGGACGCAATCCGTTCGAAGAACTAGTTATTTACCCCTGATAAGGTTCTTTCCTCTAGAATTTCCATTGATCACACTTTACGCTCTTTCAGAGTCTAGTATTGTCCAGGTTTCACCAATGCTGGTAATTCTGCATAAGAAAGGCGTAAAAACAGAACGGAATCCACCGGGCACTGCACGCGCTATATATACCGACGGTGACGTCGACTACGAGACGGAAGCCCTCGAGGGACATCAAGTCGACCGCATTGATGCACGCCGCCATACATAAGGAACGGAACGGAACGGCCAGGACCGTTTCGACTTGAGACACAAAATCGTGGAGCCATTCTGTTAAGAAATTATAGGCTGCAGTGTATTTTAGACCCCCTACTTTTTAATCTGTCAACTCGTGCATGATGAATCGAACATGGTGTTGTGGAAAATAACACTCATCCAGTGGATTGGTGCACAACCTTTAATTGCATTCAGCATATACACGACAAACAGCAACCCAACGACAAACCAGACTTGGCGCAACAACCCCCTTTTCCTCTAGTCACTGTGAAGGCAGCATGAATAAAGAAACTGAGACAATCGGCTCAAAGTTCAAACAGAAATTATTTATTAACTCAAATGTCAGGATGGATGGGGCCTAACCTGCCCTACACCAAGGTGTCATTTCCCTAGCTTAAAGAAACTAAGCACAGTCGGAGTTAGAAAGTTCAACTTAAGTCTGTCTGTGTCCAAAACCTATACTTGCACTCACAATTAAAGATAAACAATGTGTAGTGTAGGGATGTCAGCAGTAAAATAGTGTTTGAAATAAAGTTGTGAGCTTCTTCCAACTCCAAGCTTACTTTCAGCTCCCCTTCCCCAAGTTCAAGACAGTTCCACAAATCCTCGGGGTTCCCTTGCCCAAGTTCAAAACAGTTAACTTGCACATATTCTCAATCTCTCAATGGTCAAAATAGCTCCGGATCAACTTTACACTCCTTCTGGGTTTCTACTAACAGTTCAATCAGATTGCTCCTTCTTAGTTTACTTTAGGAACTTCTTTGGCTTTCTCAATTTGAGTTCCCTGGTCTAGGCGCAGTTGTCAGACCACACCATCTACCCATTACAGGTCGCGCAACCAGGAACCCTAGGCTCTCCAACGCACTCAGGCTATTCTGGATTTGTGTGAAGATTCACACTAACTTGGCCTCTCCTTATTAGCTTCTTGGCTTTTCCACAATTTGTCCCATATCCTTTGCCAGTCTTTGGCCTTGCCACACTGTATTCATGAATATAGTCAATTCCTGGTGGTTTTGTTCCTTCATTACTTTGCCTTCATGCTTCCTTGCACTCTTCCATACTTGCTTTCCTCTGTGTTTAATACGGCTTATGCTTGGCATTCAGATGGGCAATATCTAAATTTCATATACATTTGTTGTCAGGCCATAGCTTTGTGGTGTTTCTATTCGGTATTCAATATTTGTAACCTTTTATTCGAATGGATTGTGTCCTCCCACGTATTCTTCATCTTATGATAATTCGTTATCTCCAACTTCGCTGCTTCGGAAAAAAAAATTCTCGGCAGAGGGCGCTGTGCTCGAGGTCTTGGCGTCGATTGTCCCTCGACGGTCTCCGTACCGTGTCAACATCACTGATGGTATAAGTAGCTTGAGCGGCGCCTGTTGCTCCAGTTCCTTTTTCCGATCGCTTTGCTATCGTGAACGGCTCCCTCCGAGATTTTCTTTGTGAAAATGTCATCTTCTTCAACTCCTTTGACACCCAAGACTGGGTTCAAGAAGTGTATCGATTGTGGATCGAAAATGACGATCACTGATCCTCACCGAGTTTGTCTCTGGTGTCTCGGTTCTAGTCACCGAACCGACGACTGTGGTTCCTGTCAGTCCATGACGGAGAAGGCCCTTCGTGAGAGGAGAGGTAAACTGTCGGTGGGGAGGGATCTTCTAAGAAGGCTGTGTCCAAAAAGCATAAGAAAGCGACCGATTCGAAAGAATCGGATCGACATAGACACTCCAAGAGATCTCGATCTAGGAGTAGATCGAGACACTCTTCTTCCTCGTCAAAAAAACTGAAGAGGAGACATAGATCTCCCTCATCGTCATCATCTTCTGAGTCGACCGAAGAAATTCGATGTCCGACAAAATCGGATTCCCCCAGAAAATGGGAGGAATTCCGTAAAAAGATGGAGGTTTTCGAGAATGCGGCCCGACCCCCTCGAAAGAACCTCGGAAGAGCCATTCCTCTAAGGTCGCTCCATTGGACGACAAAGAGAAGTCGAGAACTACCTTGGTAAAAGCCAGTAGTATCGAAGATACTCGAGTCGACACCAAGTCGTCGAAGGCTCCTCGTGAGTCGAGCACATCTCCGGTGCCTCATAAAAAGCTCAAGTCATTGAATGCTTCGACGCCATCGGCATTGACTGCTTCAGCATCGAAGCCAAGAGCGTCTTCGACACCTGTATCGAAGTCTTCGAAGTTTCCGTCGACAACCTCGAAGGATTTTTCTATTCCCTCGAAGGAAATTGTTGAGGAAGAAAGGAGATTTACTCTGTTGCCCAGAACAGACTTTTTAAAGCCATGTCCTCAATTTATGAGGAATCTGGCTCGGAGGAAGACGAAGTCACTCCCTTTGGAGTTTCATATGGCACAAGACAAGTTCCTGAGGAACTCATTGATCAGGAATCCAGAATGAGAGACCTGAGTGATACTCTACACTCTGCTAGTGGAATTGACACCTCCCCAGAGTTAGAATTTGCCAAACCTGACCCTGCAGAACATGCAGACTCGGGGTACAGAGGTCTTATGAACAGGGTAGTAGAATACATGGGTTGGGGGTAACACTTCACCCGTGTTTGAACAGGACGACATGACAGATATAATTGTCAAAGGTCCCCAAAAAGACCCAGTTCTCCCCTTTCATAGGGCTCTTCAGAGAACAGTAGAAACAAATTGGGAAAATCCTGATAGCATTGCTGCTACTAATAGTAATTTCCCAAAGAAATACAGACCAGCTGGTACAGATCCTGAATATTTAAACAGACATCCGACTCCAGAAAGTCTGGTTATTCAGGCTGCATCCACAGCAAAACAAACTGCATATCCCACTATCCCTCCGGATAGAGAGGACAAGAAAGTTGATGCCTGGGCCCGTAAAGTTTTCACTTCAGGTAGCATGGCCCTGAAATCGACAAATGTCACCTGTACCCTGGCCAGGTTTTACCCATACCCTGTGGGACTGTATTTCAGCGGCGGCTGAGCATATTCCGGAAGGCGAGGAAAGGGAAGGCTTCCTGAATATAGTAAAAGACGGAAAGGGGGCAATGGGGGACTGTCTCCAGTCTGGACTGGATACTGCTGATAGCATCAGCAGATCCATGGCTACAAGCAGTGGGTTGCGCAGATTTGCGTGGTTGAGGAAGTCGGGGTTTGCACAGGATGTGCAATCCAGACTCCTTAACATGCCCTTTGATGGCTCGAGGCTATTTGGCAGTAAGGCTGACGAAAGCCTAGAAAAACTCCAGACCTCGAAGGCGGCAGCTAAATCTTAGTGCCTCCATGCGCCAGCCTCAGAAAACCTATTCAGGATCATCTTCCTGAAGAGGTCGTTCTTTTCGCTACTACTCCTCATTTGGTAGAGGAAGAGGACAGGCTTCTCAAAGAGGCAGAAAAAATGTCCCTCGTGGTGGACGAGGAAGAGGTGCGAAATCAGCCTCAGGAGCGGCATCTTTGCCCTCAGCCACTCCTGCAGCCGCCTCCAAATCTCTCTGAGACCTTGTTCCACAAGACACCAGTGGGAGTCAGGATCTCTCAACATCTGAAGGAATGGCGAGGCATTACCTCAGATGTTTGGGCACTGGAAACAGTAGCTCAAGGTTACTGTCTCCCCTTTCTAAAAAGGCCTCAGAATCATCCACCGGGAGCCAACTCCGTAAAAATTCCAGACCCGCTCCTGTTGCAGGAAATTTTAACCCTGCTAGAGAAAGGTGCCATAGAACAGGTACCTGTAGCAGAGAGGAACAGGGGTTGGTACTCCCCATACTTTCTCATCCCAAAAAAGGATGGAGGTTTGAGACCCATCTTGGACTTCATTAACTTGAACAAGTTCCTCAGGAAGGCCAAGTTCAAGATGGGGACCCTTTCTCAGATCCTTCAGGCTCTACAACTCCAAGACTGGTTGGTATCATTGGACCTTCAGGATGCTTACTTTCATGTGCCAATCCATCCAGGGCACAGAAAGTACCTGAGATTCGCGACTGGCAATTCTCATTATCAGTTTCGAGTTCTGCCATTCGGGTTGACCTCCGCCCCGAGGGTTTTCACCAAACTGTTGGCGGTTGTGGCAGCAAGTCTCAGGAGAGGAGGTATTCACATATATCCCTACCTGGATGACTGGTTGATCAGAGCAAGTTCTCCAGAACAAGCTCAGGAACATCTTTCGATCACCTGCCACTTCCACCACAAACTGGGCTTCTCCCTCAATTTCAAGAAGTCCCACATGATACCAACCCAGAAACTCCAGTTTATCGGAGCAGTCTTGGACACTTCATCGGGAAAAGCTTTGCCTCCCGAAGTGAGAGCTCTCCACATCCAACAGATGGTAACGAAGTTTCAGAATGCCCAACATCTAACGGCCGTCGATTTTCTCAGGTTGCTCGGCCTCATGGCATCCTGCATTTTCCTAGTACCAGAGGCCAGGTTGAGAATGAGATCCCTTCAATGGGCACTCAGAACTCAGTGGTCCCAGTTCTCAGGGAATATGTCGGATCTTCTGCAAGTCCCGAGTGCAGTTGCTCAGTATCTACTATGGTGGGCTTGCAACGACAACATTCTCAAGGGAGAATCCTTTTGGCAACCATGGCCGGAGATAACCGTAGTGACGGACGCCTCCCTCACAGGGTGGGGAGCACACACCAACGATCTGACAATCAGCAGTCGTTCGTCTCCATCGGAGACCAAACTACACATCAACGTATTGGAGCTGAGGGCAATCAGACTAGCGCTGAAGGCCTTTCTGCCCTCTGTACAGGGAAAGAATGTCCTGATAATGACGGACAACACAGTGGCCATGTACTACCTCAACAAGAGAGGTGGTGTAGGGTCACTACCACTGTGAAGAGGGGCAATGCAGCTCTGGTTCTGGGCAATACGAGAAGGAATCTCTGTCAGCAATTCAGCTAGCCGGAGAGCAAAACACAGCGGCAGATGCTCTGAGCAGGCAAAGCACAGTCTCCCACGAGTGGGAGCTAGCTCAGAAAGTCCTTCAAGAGATCTTCGCCCTTTGGGGAACCCTTCAAGTGGATCTGTTCGCCACCGCGACCAACCGGAAGTGCGATCAGTACTGCTCAAGGGAATTTCCTCAAAGAGGAGCTCTGGGAGTTGCATTCGTAGTGGAGTGGAAGTTTCCACTGCTGTATGCGTTTCCCCCAGTCCCTGTGATTCCTCAAGTAATCAGGAGGTTGAGAAAGTTCAGGAAAACCATGATCCTACTTGCCCCGGATTGGGCCAGGAGAACGTGGTACCCAGACCTTCTATACATGTCCATCTGCCCTCCAATACGTCTTCCGCAAAGAGAGGATCTTCTCTCGCAAGCGGAAGGTCGGGTTCTCCATCCAGAGGTCAAGACACTCAACCTTCACGCATGGTTTCTGAGAGGTTGAGATACAAGGATTGGGATCTTCCGGATGATGTAATGGAGATCTTGCTTTCGGCCAGAAGGCCAGCAACAAAATCTTTATACCGATGTCGCTGGAACAAGTTCAGTAACTGGTGCAAAGATAAGGATGTGGACCCTTTTCAGTGTGGCACCCCAATGGTGCTTTCTTTCCTACTGCATCTAGCCAATCTGGGGCTCCAGATAGGGACAATTAAAGGATACCTTGCTGCGCTGTCTATTTTCAAGCGCACCTCAGAAGAGGTTTCATATTTCAAAATTCCATTTATCATTCAATTCTTAAAGGGGCTTACTAATGTATACCCCCCAGTACCTTTTCATGTCCCAACTTGGGACTTAAATCTAGTACTAAAATTATTGACTTGTTTACCTTTTGAGCCTATGCACTCTTGCCCATTGAGGTTCTTAACATTAAAAACTGTACTTCTTGTGGCCTTGTCATCAGCCCGCAGGGTTAGCGAACTTCAGGCTCTCTCATGCAAACCGCCATTTACTACTTTTTATAAGGAGTCCTTAAAGTTAAACCTTCCTTTTTACCAAAGGTAGTTTCAGACTTCCATTTGTCGCAAAAGATAATATTACCAACTTTTTATCCTCCTCCTCATCTGGGCAAAGAAGAGGAGAGATTGCACAGTCTAGATCCCAAGAGGGCTCTTACTTTCTATATCTCAAGAATGGCTAAATTGAGGCAAGATGACCAACTATTTGTGGGTTATACTGGTCATAAACTAGGATTATCTGTAACAAAACAGACCATATCCCGCTGGATCATTTTAGCCATAACTGAATGCTACAGGTTAGCAGGAAAAGACCCACCAGATGGGCTTCGTGCCCATTCTACAACGGGTATGGCTACTTCTGCGGCTCTAAAGAGGGGAGTCCCGGCAGCAGATATTTGTTCAGCTGCTACTTGGAAAACAATACACACTTTTGTAAAACATTACTGTTTGGATACTGCCTCCTCTAATGAGGGTTTATTTGCCAAGGCAGTTCTGCATTCTGTCCATGAAAACTGAAAACTAATACTCCCACCTCCAAAATTACTACTGCTATGGGAGTCTATCATAAGATGAGGAATACGTGGGAGGACACAATCCATTCGAAGAACAAGTTACTTACCAACTGTAACGTTCTTTCGACTGGAAGTTCCTCCCACGTATTCATCGACCCTCCCATCCTACCCCGCAGTGCAGTTTACGCTTTCTTACACTTTCCTCTCACGAAGTGTGCATCAGTCATGAGGCACGCCTGGGTGTTCCTCCTATATGTGTTCATCGAAAAAACAGAACTGGAGCAACGGGCGCGGCTCGAGCTGCTTATACCATCAGTGACGTCGACACGGTACGGAGACCGTCGAGGGACAATCGACGCCACGACCTCGAGCACAGCGCCCTCTACTGAGAATTTTTTTTTCCGAAGCAGCGAAGCTGTAGATAACTAATTATCATAAGATGAAGAATACGTGGGAAGAACATCCAGTCGAAAGAACGTCACAGTTGGTAAGTAACTTGTTCTTCTGCCACTTGCATAGAATTTTGTCCTGAATTTTCCCTGAGCACGTGGCTTTGGGTTTGCTTCATCGTGCATATGCGGTTTCCCCACAGTCCCCCGGGAGCACCCCGGCTCAAGTAATTTGCCCTCTTCACTCACCGGTCCCTGCCGTCTCTTGCGGGTAGCTTTGTTGTCTGCTTCAACTCTGCCTTCGAAGGTTCCATTCAACTGCGAGCCCCGCTCACGCTCCAGTGTCGCTACAGATCACACTGGCAGCTCCACTTCCTCTCCGTAGACGCTGTCGATCACTTTGTTTTCCACGGTGCTCCCAGTTCCGGCTGCGTACCTCTGACCATTGAGGCTTCTCCAGCATGGGGTCTGGCATGGATTCACATGCTCATGAATATTCCCCGTCGTCAGGCTGGGAATCCTCGGTAAAGAACAATCAGTATCAGTTTAGTTTCTGATGTCTTTCGTAGTAGTAACCAATCACTGATCTCTGCGTCATACTGACCACAGCCAATGACTGCCATCTCCCTAAGCCCCGCCTCTGGCAGCCATCTTCAGATTTTTACCGCACGTTCAAGGGTTGGGATCCTCGTGCTATTGCTCTCGAGCCTTAGTGCTTTTTTCGCGCTTTTTCTTAGGAAAATGTTCTCTTTTTCAGTCAAAAGAGCCTCAAGCTCCACCGTTTCTTTATCCGTTCAACGGGGACCCGTGTCGGATTCTTCTACGCCCTTCAAGGGTGAAGATTTCGTCGAGCCAAGCTTTTGGAGGACTCCAGAATTTTCTCAGGCCCATCTCGATCATGGCCCAGGAGAAGGGAAGCTCGACGCCCGGAAAGCTGTTAAGGGTCTGACCTGGATGCCAGCTTCAGAATGTCTTTAAGGAGAACGAACACTCCCTTTTGCCTCTACTGCCTGCATGAGGACAAGACGCACGTGTAGAAGGACTGTGCGTTTTGCGGCAATATGTCGGAGCGGACCATGAAGGACTGCCATCTGCGTCTCGCCAACTGGCTGGAGGGGAAGAGCCCGTCAGGCGAGAAGAAGTCGTCAGAGCGGCCTTCTAAGACCTTTGAGGGCGCCCCGGCGACGGGGGTCCAACAGAAGGCCAAGCACTGCGAGTCCGCTGGCACCGGGAGCGCCGAACGGTCGGGCTCTTCGGGCGCCAGGCAGGGCGCATCCTCCCCGGCGCCGTCAACCACGAGCCAACGCTCTAGCTCGGGTAAGAGGAAGGCCGAGCACCCGGCGAAGCTCCTGGAGAGACCCCGGTCGAGCTCGAAGCCCCCATCTGAAGGGGAGCAAGGCGGTGACCCTCCCCCCAAGGAGAAGGCGGTGAGCGCACCTAAGGTGGTGAAAGCCTTAATCCACCCGGCCAAGGCCTCTATCGAGACAGTCGCGGCTGCCCTGGCTCAGCCTGTGGAGGCTACACCAGTGGTGGCGACCTCGGGGCCCAAAGTCTCCCTGCCACCGCGGAGGGAGTCCTCTTTCATGCCCATCGACAGGACCCCTGTGAAACCTCCGACGGAGAAGAAAAAGGGGGGGCAGGAGGTCATCGTGGATTCGGCCTCAACCTCTGAGGAGGAGCTGATCGAAGTCTTAAGCCACGGCGTTGGCGTGGAAGAAGACCAGCCCGTAGGAGACGATGAGAACGTCGAGGGTGCCGACGGACTCCCGTTGGACTCCCCTCAACCAGTGCCGCAAGACAACTCGGCGGCCATTTTGTTGGCTATACAGTCCTTATGCTCGGAGATAAGGACGAGATTGCCGTTACCACCAACGGAGGAACCTCTCCCGACAGGGGACCCGGAGCCAGGCCCTTCTGGGAGCCCTCCTCCTAAGAGAAGGATTCATCCTCCATCTCCTTTTCAGCCATCGTGCCCTGCTCAGCCCTCCTCCCCGTCCACGATCCGTGGGGATGATACGGGGACTGACACGGCCGCGTCGGGCACAGACGACGAGGTTTACGACGAGGATCTCCTGTCGTCACCTCCTCCACGGGCTTCCCCGCCCGACGAGATTGGATCGTTTCATGCCATGATCGCCAGGGCATCCAAGCTTTTCCAGCTCTGCCCGGAAGAGAAGGAAGGTTTCCTTTATCAACGGCGCGAGACCAAGAGGAAGACGGTCCTCGCTGTACCTCTACTGGACGATATCTGGGATGAGGGTCTCTCCCTCCTCAAGAACCCATCCACAACACCTGCGAGGAGGGATCGGTACGAGAAGAAGTACTGGGTCCCGGACGCGGCCCCCTTGTGCCTTCGGGCACAGCCGACCCCGGTCATCTCCGCGGCGGCCAGGAAGAAAGCGGGGGGGGGGGGGGTCTCGGCCTCTACGTCGACCTCCCCGCCGGACGGTGAGGGAAAGAAATTGGACACGATGGGTCGCAGAGTCATCTCATCGGCAGCGACGACGATTAAGGCTGCCAACGCCTTGGCTATCGTAGCCCGCTACGACAGGGAGTTGTGGTACAAAATCGCCCCCCTGCTGGACTTCTTACCAGACGACAAGAGGGCGGACGCCCTAGAGATCTTGCAGGAAGGAGAAGTGGCGTCGGACCACGCCATTACGATACGGACATCGCCGACACTGGATTTCGCCAGTTGGGCAACGGCGTGTGCCTTAGACGGCGTGGATGGCTCAAGGCAACTAACTTCCGTCAGGACGTGCAGACCAGAATCTTGGACATGTCGTTCGACGGGAGCAACCTGTTTGGGATAACAGTGGACGATTCCCTTCAAGCCATCAAGACGGACACGGAGACAGCCCGGGCTCTTGGTGTTCTCCAGCAACAACGGCCTCCCTTTCGGAGCGGCGGAGGCAAGCAGGGTGCCTCCAAAGGTTCCGGCGGCGGATTTTCCACCTATCGTCAAGCGGCCCGTTCGTCGTCGCAGGAAGCCTACAGGGGACGAGGCAGGTCGGGCGGACCCCGCCGTCGTCGCCAAGGAGGACAAGGCAGCAAAGCTACGTCGAAGCAGGACTGAACCGGCCGTGGTGTCGGGCCCCCACCGAAGCACCACGGTGGAAGGCTGGCTGGCGAGCTTCGTCAGCGTGTGGGAGTCCATCTCCACCGACAGTTGGTTGCTGGACGCCCTGGCCCAGGGTCACGCGCTCGAGTTTCTAAAGAAGTGCCCGCGCGTCCCCCCCGTGGCCAGGAAGGAACTTCACGTCCCTCAACTTCTCTTGGAGGTAAGGCGATGCTCAAGAAGGGCGCCATCGAGCTCGTCCCAAAGAGGCTTGGGGGCTCCGGAGTTTACTCAAGATACTTCCTCGTGAAGAAGACGGGAGGATGGCGTCCCATCCTGGACCTACGACGACTGAACAAATTCATCAAGGCACAGAAGTTCTGGATGGTCACCCTCCAGCACGTCCTGGGTCAACTGGAGGAGGGCGATTTCCTGTCGTCGTTGGATTTGGGGGATGCCTACTTCCATATCCCCATCCTAAGGGGACACCGAAAGTTTCTCAGATTCGTGGTCCAAGGGCGTCACTACCAGTTCAGAGCCCTTCCCTTCGGATTGAGGTCGGCACCCAGGGTGTTCACCAAGTGCCTTGCACCGGTGGCGGCGCGGCTGCGCCTGGAGGGGATCCACGTCTACCCCTACCTGGACGACTGGCTCATCCGAGCAAAGACAAAGGAGCTTGCCGCAGAGCACACGGCGAGGACTGTCCAACTACTCACGGACCTGGGATTCTCCATAAACTACGCCAAGTCCCACCTGGTGCCCACTCAAGACGCACTGTTTCTGAGAGCAAAGCTCGACACAGTGGCGCTTCTGGCCTCTCCGTCGGAGGAAAGGACGAGGGCCATCTTGGGCAAGGCGCAGCGGATGCTGGTTGCGGATGCGGCCAGGGTGAGGTCCATCAAGTCCCTCCTCGGAATGATGTCCTCTTGCATTTATCTCATCCGCCTGTGCAGGCTTCGGATGCGCCCGTTACAGGAGTTCCTGGACGCTCGCTGGTTCCAGACGACGGGCAGCTTCGAGGACAGGATCACACTCGACGAGAGCTTCCGACGAGCGATCCGGTGGTGGGGCACCCATGCGCATTTGACGGCGGGCATGGACTTCCAGACTCCGGGCCACCAGAAGACAGTGACCACGGATGCCTCCCTGGAAGGGTGGGGAGCGCACACCGAAAATCTGCACGCGAGGGGCCTTTGGCTGCCTACGGAGAAGTCCCTCCATATCAACGTCCTGGAACTCCGTGCAGTGTTTTGGGCCCTCAGGTCCTTTCTTCCGTCCCTCAAGGGCAAGGTGGTGAGGATCTTCACCGACAACACCACCACCATGTTCTACATCAGGAAGCAGGGCGGTACCAGATCCCCAGCCCTGTCCAAGGAGGCTTAGGATCTGTGGCATTGGGCCGTCTCCCAAGGGATGTTTCTGGTGCCGTTTCATCTGGCAGGGATAAAAAACACCATCGCCGACTCGCTCAGCAGAGAGCTGCGCTCGTGCCACGAGTGGGAACTATGACAGGATCTAGTGGACCGCCTCTTCCGACGGTGGGGCACACCCCAGATCGATCTGTTCGCGACGGCGACGAACTCCAAGTGCTGGAGTTTCGCCACCAGGTTTCCCCAGCCGAGGAGCATGGGCGATGCTTTCTCGTTCCTCTCGGAGGGCCTGTTCCTATGTGTTCCCTCCATTGCCGCTGCTGATCCGGCTCATCAACCAGCTCAAGAGGTCACGGTGCAGGATGATCCCCGTCGCACCTGCGTGGCCGAGGCAGACATGGTTCCTGAACCTTCTGGACTTGTCAGTGTCCCCGTCAATCAAACTGCCAGTGGACGCGGATCTTCTCTCCAGGGAAGGAGGCGCCATCCTCCATCACGACCCGAAGTCGCTGAACTTGCAGGCCTGGCTCTTGCAGCGCTAGAGTTTGAAGGTTACGACATACCGGCCGACTGCAGAGAGGTTCTTGCAAAGGCCAGGGAGTCCTCTACTCTTAAATGCTACGGACACAAATGGAAGAGGTTCTCTGTCTTGTGCCACCCTCTACGGATTACGGCTCCTCAAGTACTGCCGTACCTGCTGACGCTGGCCAAGGCTGGACTGGCGCACGCTTCCATCAAGATTCATCTTGCTGCGATCTCCCGATACACCAGAACCACGGGACGGACGTCTTTGTGGTCTCATCGTCTGGTTAAAGAATTCATGAAGGGACTGTTCAGATCGTTCCCGCCGGTGAAAGCCCCGGCCCCGGCGTGGGAGCTAAACGTGGTGCTGACCAAGCTCATGGGACCTCCGTTCGAGCCTCTGCACTCAGCTCCGTTGAAGTTCTTGTCGTGGAAAACACCGTTTCTTGTGGCCATCACCTCTGCACGACGGGTGGGAGAGATCCAGACCCTTTCCTGCAAGCCCCCGTACTTGACTTTTCACGACACGAGCGTAGTGCTCAGGACGCACCCCTCCTTCATGCCCAAGGTGCCGTCGGACTTCCACCTCAACGAACCCTTGGTGTTGCCTGTTTTCTTCCTGTCGCCTTTGTCGCCGGTTGAAAGGACTTTGCACTCGCTGGATGTGGCTAGAGCGCTGAAGTTCTACGTGGACCGCACGAAGTGTTTTCGGAAGACGTCACAACTTTTGTGAACTTTGGACCTGTCAATCAGGGGAAGGCTCTCTCGAAGGCTTCCATTTCCAGATGGCTCTCCGGCTGTATCATGTACTGTCATCGGTTGGCAAACCGACCGCTGCCTGGCCGTCCGAGAGCCCATTCTACCAGAGCAATCGCAGCTACCATGGCGTTCCTATCTGGTGTGCCCTTGCTGGACATCTGCAGGGCTGCTACGTGGAGGTCGACGCACACCTTCACGAAATTCTACTGCGTCGATCGGGATTCCAGGAAGGAGTCCAGGGTCGGCTAAGCAGTGCTGCGCAACCTGTTCGCCTAAGGTTAGCCTGGTGAGGAGGTAAGAATTGCTTAATGTTGAGTTTTGGATTTAATGCTTAATTTTGAGCCTTTGCCACCTCCCGTGGTTGTGCATGTGTGTACTGCTATGTCTTCTTTTATTCATGAGCATGTGAATCCATGCCAGACCCCATGCTGGAGAAGGAACAAGTTACTTACCTGTAACTGTTGTTCTCCAGCATGGGTCTTGCATGGATTCACATGCGAACCCTCCCGCCTACCCCTCTGCGGCTCTTCACTTGGTTATACTGCCACTTCACATGCTACCAAATCTGAAGATGGCTGCCAGAGGTGGGGCTTAGGGAGATGGCAGTCATTGGCTGTGGTCAGTATGACGCAGAGATCAGTGATTGGTTACTACTACGAAAGACAGATCAGAAACGAAACTGATACTGATTTTTCTTTACCGAGGATTCCCAGCCTGACGGGGAATATTCATGAGCGTGTGAATCCATGCCAAACCCATGCTGGAGAACAACAGTTACAGGTAAGTAACTTGTTCCTTCCCCACCTTTTGGCCTGCTCGGCCCTTGGCTCCACAGTTACTTGGTCATCTGCTGGCATCCTGGCTTTTCTGCAGGACCCACCACAGCTGCCTCCTTGCACACAGGATTCCCCGCTGGTCTGATTGCTGCTGGTCTCCTCCCTTTTTATACACCTGCAACCACTTGACAAGGGTGCAGGTGCAAGCTCAAAATTTGAATTGCCTGGTTGCAATTAGAGGAGCATTTGGGACATGCCTGACCTTTATAATACTCTGCAGGCCTCTTCTCCGTCGAGTGGTGAAATGACTTACTAGTATTCACTACTCCTAGTTGCCTCTTCCTCGTCTTGTACTATAGTGTGTTAAATAAGGGGAAATGAGGCGTGATGTTCTGCAATAGCCCATAAAGGCCGGGGGAGGGTTGTTTCTCATAAGAAAAAGGGGGATACCATGTATTGCCTATGGAAACCCTCTTCCCAAACCCCACGGACCGTCCACCCAGGTGAGCCTCCCTCCCTTCTCATCCCCAAGGTCAGGATACCCTCAGTTTTCTCACATCACATGGTTTCATACCCCAGGGTACTCGTGCCTTTTAATGGAGAGGGAGGTTTCAGACTTTGAAAGACATTGGGATAAACAATGTATTGCGTGCAATGACAGTGTCTCAGCTTGCAAGCCTCAGACACAGGCTGCGTTCTCAAGTTCAGGAAGACATGATCAGGATGGAAGACCAATAACTATACATCTTGGGCATTGCTTTGCAAGCTTTTTCTACAGTTCACACATGACTCTGGGCAGGCAATCCTGTTTGCTATTTGACAATTTCGGTATGTTAAAGCTGCCTTGCATCGCAAAGAGGCAGCCTAAAACGCGCTTCAATATTCCAGAAAGGAAAGGTGTCGGAGGCGAGTACCGTGGAAGTGAGTTCTGCTAGGTGGTTAAGCCTTTGGGATTGTGGCCATGTGCCTTAGAACATAGGGCTCATACAGTAATGTCAATAAGGCACGTGTTAAACATGGCAGTTAGCACTTCCTGAGCACTACTATGACGATGTACAGTGTTAAAAGGTTATTCAAATTTCCATCCTATGAGACTGTCACTCCAGTCTCATCCATGACATCTTGGGGGGAACAAACATCACATTCTGGTAGCTTGTCACACTTTACTTCAGTAGTCTTAACAGTAATACCTGAGCAGTCGGGAGGACTTCTGAGCAGTGGGCACATGCACGTTAATAAAGGCATTTCCACCATGAGCCTAGACAGGACAGGCTCAGTATTAGTACCAGAGGGAGGCGTTTGACCTATGGATGCATTCAGAGGCGCTAGGACACTCAATACCTAGGGTCCAAAGGTCCATGTGGACTCAGGGCAAATGTGCCCTGAAATGCAGTGCTGCAGATGTGAACGACATGTCAGGTGTTGCTGACATAACTAGGCACAAAGGTACAGCATTCACTCTTCACAATTGCGCAAATCCCTCCATGTGAGGCTAAGAGAAGGTGTCCAGGGCCAAGCGGTTCTGGAGGACCATGGTCCGGATTGCTATCTGTTCTCTGGAGAGTCGTGTCTGGGAGTATGCAGTAGCATTTGAAATATCTTCAATCAGGCGTGGCAATCTGGTTAGGCGGTCACGGTTTCGCTTTACCCCAAGGGCTGGTAGGAGGTAACCCATCCCAGCTATAAACCCTTCCCAGGCTGTGATTCTTTTTGGGCGCAGCGGTACATGGAAGTTGCTGGTATATCTAATGGCAGGTAGGACATACTCCATGTAACAGCTCTCTACCTAATTGATGAGCAGCCAGGTGCAAGCTTTAACCCCACAGAAAGTAGGTCCCAGAATAAGTGGCTTACTAGAATTTGGGGAAGGTGACATCTGGTTCAAATGCAAAGTTGAAATTGTTAATGACTACACTGGAGTTAGTTGAAAGGTACTATCGACACATGTCTCCCATGCATAGGGCACCTCAGTTAACATAGATCTTGAGGCCAGTAGCCTGAGATGAAAGGTGAATAGCTGCTGGTCGTCTGGGATGGGGAAATCTGGAGGACCAGTACACCCCATCTGGTAATGTGAATTGCTACTGGGGCCGGGGCCTTGAACAGTGAAAAGCTTGAGGTCCTGGCAGGCACCTCCCCAGTTGAAGGGAATGGGGGCTATGGGGAACTTGGAGGATAGGTCATGAAGTAGGTGTGTACATACTTAAATAACTATGTTAAAAATGCTGGCTTACTGCCAGGTGTGAAAGTGGCATGTATTGGCACTGTGAACTCAAGGCTGAGCAAATGGACCATTGTTTTCATGACATGTAGTACTAAAAGCTGCAGTCACAATGAGCCAGTAATAAATAGGTGAACCAGTAATAATGGCAATTGCCTTCCAGTGTCCAGACATGGTGTGGTGAGTGCCATAGTCCATATAAAAGTTTCCAGGCGCTAGTCCCTGGAATGGGTTGTCAAAGTTTGTGGCTAGGGAACAGAATCGAGTTCAAAAGGGGAAACCGTAAGCACAGTTCAGTTCAACAAAGTTTCTCCCGAATGAGGCAAATGTCATTTCCGCAAACTGGACAAATGGAAAGGTTCAAAAGGGATTCAATGTGGATCAGTGACTGGGCAAGGCTTACAGTTCAGCTTTCAATGCTGTGTAAGTATACTTCCTACCAGAATCCAACCTAGAAAATATCCAAGATGCCAGAGCCACATCCTCACATTCATCATCGGCAAATAACCAAGAGGTTGTAAGAACAAGGTCCGAAGCCTACAGAGACAGGCATCTCGGTGGTAACAGCTTCCAATTATTGCCAGTGCATGACCACATCAGGAGGATTCATAGTGTACGAATGGTCAGATCCAGAGGTGAAAAAACTGGTATGCTGGGACTCCATACAGGGTTATTGGAACAACAAGTGGAGGCGTTGGTGGCTGTGGAGGAGTCAGGACATGGCCACGGAAAATCAGGCGTAGTGGAGGCAGAGTCCTTCTAGGTTGCTGGGACCCGGCTGTAGTGGATAGCATGAAGCTGAAAATACTTGATTACAGTGTGTGTCGTCAGCTTGATCGGTTGTGGTCCACGCCATCTGGGCGGAGTTCAGATTTCCACTGATGATCTTAGTCGCCAGGCTTCATGGGATGGCAAGACTCAGTTGCTGGTTCTTGCAGGGCAGCTTTGACCTGGGCATGAAGAGAATGGACAGTTTTTACTAACGTGTGAGAATACTATTAGTAACATGTCATCTTCTATGTGCCGATTCAGAAGGTGTGGAGCTTCAGGGTGTACAGTTTCTTCTTGCATGGTATGCCTTATAAGGAACTCATGGAGCGGACAGGCCATGCTTGCGCTGGGCATGATTTTGCATGAATATCATTGCTGGGGCAGTGGCTGTGGCCACTTCAGTCTTGTTTCCTGACGCATCTTGGGCAGCCTTAATTTGAGATCGCCTTGCCGGCGATCTTCAAATCCGCATGACTGTGGGTGGTAAGCACAGTGAAACTGTTGGGAAATACCACACGCTTTACACACTTAATTATTTGACCAGTAAAATGGGTACCTCGATCAATACCTGTAACAAGGGGCAACTCAAATTGAGGTTTGATTTCCGCAAGCCGTTTCTTTGCAGCTGTGACTGCATCTGCCCCGCCCTGCACGGGAAGGCTTCCACCCACCCGGAAAACACATCTACATACAGAAGGCAGTAGGTGTATGCCCTACACTTGGGGATCTGCATGAAATCTGTCTGCACATTAAAAAAGGCACCCTCTAGTACTACACATGCAGGCAGCTTTGTCTTAACTGCTCGCCTAACGTGTCAAACATTTGGCACATAAATTACAATCCTGCGCTACTGAAGCAATGCCAGGGTTTACCCAATACCTGTCTATGGTGCATATCATGGCAATTTGTCCTGAATGAGCAATGCTGTGGGCCACTTGGGACAAGTGGGTAACAAATACCTTGGGTGCCAGCAGTTGATAGTCTGGGAACGCCAAAGAGAATTTGTGTAACTTGCAAAATCGTTGAGTGAAGGTCACCTTTTCAGCTTCGGGAGCTTGGGCTTTGAGTATGGCAAGGCTGGAAAGGAAGGCTATATGACTGTTGGACTGCAACGCAAACCAGAGTATCATTAAGAGCCAGGGACCAGTTGTAGGCCCCCGAACAAGCTGCATTATCCGCTAGAGCATTTCTTTGGGCAATGAACAACAGGGACGGGTCATGCCCTTTGCACTTAAGAGGGCACTTAAGAGGGCACTTAAGAGGGCAGGAGGGAGCAGTAGCGCATGTAATAGGGTTGACGCATATTTTCAATTCAAGATAGGGGTACCACTGGATGTTATGTGCCACACTGCTTCCATAGTACACTGAAATAGTGCACAACCCCATGAGCGTATCTGGATTCGTCGCACATCGTAGCCGATTTACTTTGAGTAAGGAGACATGCACGAGTGAGCACTGAGAGTTCTGTGACCTGGGCAGGTTTGGTCATTGGCCAATGGTATGCCTCAAGGACGTCATGGGCCGTACACACAGACTAACCAAACATGTGTTCTCCTGTCCCTTGATTATGAAGACATGACCCGTCCATAAAGAGGATCAGCTCAGGGTGCTGCAGGGGGTGAGAGTGGCTCTCGAGCCCTTGTTCTCTCTGCAGTGGTGGTCAAAGGAAAACCTCTTGCAAGGGGAAATCTTTACCACCCCCGCAGTAGAAGCCACTCTCACCAGACACATCTCTGACTGGGTGGGAGGCTCACCTCCTTCATCAGACGGCCCACAGCGTTTGGTCCCCAGCAGTAGCATCCAACCACATAAACCTGTTGGAACTGCTAGCAGTGTTCAAGTCCCTGAAGGCCTTTCAAACACATCTCCATGGAAAGATAGTCCTAGTCCTTGAGGACAGTACCACAGCCATGTATTGCCTGAGCAAGCAAGGGGGAACTCGCTCTCCAGGGCTATCCAAACTGTCACAAAACAAATGGAAATGGGCTCTCAAACACAAGATACTCCTTGTCACAACACGCTCCAGGGGAACTCAATCTTCTGTCTCAGCAGAGACTTACCACTACCCGTAGCGTATGAGTGGCGATTACACTAAGACATTGTTCTCAACGTCTTGGTAGATTGCGGCTTCCCAGAGATCGACCTGTACGCAACTCTGGAGGACACACAATGCCCAGATTACACATCCAGTTACCTGCAGAACCTCTCCAAGGGGAACGGACTCTGGATAACATGGTTGGGGAAATTTGTCTATGCTGCCCCCCCTCTCCTCGACTCCCCTACTCAACAAGATTGTGTCACAAAATGCACAAGGAACCAGTCACAATGATTATGGTGGCTCCGATGTGGGCCAGCCAACCTTAGTTTCCTCATCTTATGGCAATGTCAGTCTCCCCTGCAAGGAAGCTGCCATACCTGTAAAACATGCTATCGCAAGACAGGTGGGGAAACACTTAATCCATGCATGCAAACTCTCAACTTAGCCACCTGGCTCCTGAGGTCATAGAGTTTGGACACCTCCAACTCCCTCAAACATGTATGGTCATAATTAGAGAAGCACGAAAACCTAACACCAGACATTGCTACCCCAGCACATGGAAACACTTTGTCATCTGGTGCAATGCCGAGAGCATCAACCCTATTGAATGCTCACCAACGCATATTGTCTTGTACCTGAACTTCTATTAGATTCAGGCCTGGTTTTCAATTCCTTAAAAGTCCACCTACCTGCACTTTCAGCTTACACCACCTCCCAGAAAAAGGTTTTGTTGTGGAAAAGTCCAGTAATCAAGGCTTTTATGGAGGGGTTAAAAGACTTCATATCCCTATTTCCAACCCAGCTCCCGGATGGGGCCTGAATGCTGTACTGATTAGACTACTGGGACCTCTTTTGAACCTATGCATAAGACTAGCCTTAAAGCACTCACTTACAAGACCGCCTTGCAGATGCCAGTCACATCAATAAGGAGAGTTGGTGAACTGCAGGCCTTTTCAGTTCAAGACCTAATTGTCACGATTCACAAGGAGAAGGCGGTCCTGCGCACTCACCCACGATTTTTGCTCCTAAATTTATTTCAACGTTCCATGTGAACCAATCAATAGAACTACCCACCTTTTTCCAGAACGCCACTAACGTGACAGAAAGAAGCCTCCACACACTTGACATGAGTAGAGCGGTGATCTATTATCTGGAAATTGCAAGACCACGAAGACAAACAAACCAGTTCTTCGTTTCAGTGGCAGCTGGTAGAGATGGGGACCCTGTCTCTAAATCAGCTATCTCAAAGTGGATCGTAAATTGCATCACACTCTTACACTCTTGCCAAGAGAGATCTAACCTTCATGCCTAGAGCACACTCTAATCGGGACACAGGCGCTACCATAGCATTCATTGCAAATGTTCCTCTTGAGTCCATTAGCAAAGCAGCAACCTGGAGTTGTGTGTTGCTACTGTTCCTTCATATATCCCACCACCATCTCTGGGTACTGCTTGCTAGTCTATGCACAGCATGTGATTCTAAGCAGAGTAACAAGCATCAGAAGACATCCATTACTCACCGTAATAGCATTCTGATGATTGTATCTGCTTAGATTCCCATGCGACCACCCTTCCTCCCCTCGTGGAGTAGAAGAAACATAGACCTCTTACACTTTCTCCCTTCTGTACTTGCTCACGCGGACTAAAAGGCTCCCTAACGGTAGAAAAAACCCAACCAGAAGGACCTCAACTCTGCTTTTTCATCTAGATGTCGGACTATATGCACAGCATGTGAATCTAAGCAGATGCAATAGTCACATGTACGGAATACTAGGTAGATAAAGATGTAGACACATACAACTCGCTCATGTCATAGGTGCCCAGGTTCAATTACTGCAGGAGGTTCCACAAAGCTTGCCACTTGAAGTTAACATTCTTCCCGTATGTATAGTTACCATGGCCACTTCCATTCTCTATCAAGCATTAACAGCAGTCAGGACCAAGGCATTGTCACAGCTAAGGGAATGGTGGGAAAGAGATATTGGTCCACTAGACCATGCTAAATGTTTGTGTGAAAAATGGGGATAGCAGCCAGACTCCGCCTTATACAATATAAAATTCTACGCCATGCATGTTATTCCCGAACCGCACTGGCCAAATGGACCAAAACTGATGACAGTTGCCTCTGGTGTGAGAGACTGGGTGGCACATTGTTCCATACCTTATGGGAATGAGCGCTGACCCAAGCGTTTGGGGGGAAATGTTTTGATAGACTATCAGCGGAACTTGGCTCTGTAGTACCTAAGGATCCAAACATTTTACTGCTTGGAATATTGGGGGGGGGAGGGGGATGGTTTCACCAAGTATGAAAATGTTTTTTAGAAGTGACCATTGGATTGGCGAAGAGGCTCATTGCATCAATGTGGGGGTTCAGTGGACTGTCCCCGTATAAGTCGTTGGAGTGTCCAAGTGGACAATTGTATATCCCTTGACTGGAGGGTTTATAATGCATGAGTTTACCCCTCCAAATTTCAAAAGATATGGGGTTGATGGGCAGGTGAAGGTTGAAATGTACTATGAAATGTAATGTTTTGTGTCTTGTATTTGATCGCGCGTGAACCTATTGTGTTTTTCCTATTGACGTGATGTAACAATGTCGGGCAATCCTTTTGTGATATCCACATAAGCAACTGCATTTGTTTCTTGTTTGTATGTTAAAATAGAGTTTTGTAAACCTAAAATTAAAAAGACTTGCCATCCCAAAGGACATACCTTCTTGCCCTCAGAAATGTATCCATGGTGGGAGCGCTCTTGAGCAGCCAAAAGAAATGGCTGCCTAGCGCAAGTGTTCGGCACAAAGGCACAGATATTTTGTAAAGAGGCGGCAATATCCGTTATTCCGAATTGCGATTATGCAGCATGGCAGATAAGACTTTAGGGCATGTTAGGTTTGCAGCACGTGTCCCTGGAGGTCCGGGATGCAGTGTTATGACCAGCTGCAAGGAGCGACCGTCATACGCGTTGAAGGGAGGAAATATGCAGCCCGGCCTGATTTCCGCCTAATGCCGTGTTCAGCGTACGGCCAGAGCATCCCCTGCAGCTGTCCCATAGCCTTCGTTCAGTGTAAGCTTCTTGACTCCGTGGCCCCACCGAGTCACATTCTCTCTCCTGTTCCTGGCCCTCGATCGGAGGGAACAAGGCGTGCCTGCCCACCCCTCTTGCGAATCTCGGCACTGTGGCCCTGGAGTGAAGGACACGTGGCCCAACGCCGGCAGGTGCTGCATCCTTGAAGTGAGGGCTGATCTGACCGGCACCGAAGTGGAAGAAGCAAAACCCACATACTGCCAGATTGAGATGAGGAGCACCACCCCCTCTCCTGTATACTGTGATTATCCCTGGGCCAACTTAATGACCCTAAACAGCAACCTGGAGCCCCGGACACTTATAAGCTAGCAACAACAGTACAGGGGAGCCCCTTGTGAATGCGGAGTCCTGTTCTCCCCCTTCTCCACCCACCCCTCCCCCCCCCCTCTAATGAGAAGAATGGACTAGGCTCTTGGGGCTGGTGAACTGGTGGGAACAACAACCCCCTGCCCCACGTGGGCTCAAGATCCTGGATAGAGCCTGAAATCAAGAAGCATCAAATTTGAGCGGTCTGATAGCTGGAGCGAGCAGAACACTGGTTGCCCCCTGTACACCTCTAGCCCCTAATTAATTGCGTAAGCCTATACTAAAAGGAGGAAGTCAGAATATACAATTGTGGTGGACCACTGAACTTGTAGGTTACCTGCCACTGGGACCCCGGGGACGTCCCATTAAACACGTCGCAGCCAAATTGCTCCCCCCTTGTGAGAGTGGCGATTGTGTACCCCTCAATGTAAAGTCTGGCCCGGGCCACATCTATACTGGGTGCTGGACCCCTGGGACAAGAGCCCTGCAGCTGTTTCCGGAGGGGGCTGGGATCACAGAGGCGATGGCCAGAATAGGGGCCACTGAGGACAATTTGCATATGCTTTGGGGTACTGTGACTACTCTGGCCAGAGGCATGAAATATGTCAAAAACAAATGCGATGATCTCGAATCACGCTCTCGAAGGAATAACATCCAAATAGTCCGGGTCCCTGAGGACGCCCTAACTGGAAACATGGAACTGGTTGTTGAAAACCTGCTCAAAGACCTTTTGGGGCACCCAGAACTTTCCCCATTCGTTGCTGTGGAGCGGGCCCACAGCGCTCTGGCCCCCAGGCCTAAACCAGGAGACTTCTCTAGGCTCATCATCGCAAAAGTACACAGTTATCGTGACAGAGATCTGCTTCGTTTGGCCCGAGAGATGAAAGAACTGATACTAGGTTCCCAAACCTTCCGTATGTTCCCACACTTTTCCATCCTGGTGCAACAGGAGCGCTGACAGTTTATAGGGGTAAAGAAGATGCTACGTGAGCGTAACATCCCACACGCTATGCTGTTCCCGGTACGACTAAAACTCCAGTTCTGTGACAATCTGTGAAGTTTATTGAAGCACAGATCACCATAAACAATCCTATTATTGTTCCTGCTGTAGAGAATATACCCAATTAATAGTTCCTATAGCCCAGTTTCATGATCAATGATCCCAGGTTAAACACGAGTTGATAGTATATATTATGTATCAGCCACCTAGTTACTCTTTTTATATAACGGATGCAACACCCCAAGTACAATGTTAAATGCTGTGTTGCAAAAGCGAGCCCCATTGCAGTTGCTTTGTGTGAATCGAGGGAAATGCGCCCCCCTTGGCCCAGGTTGGAACGAGAGGGCAGGTGGAGAGGGGGGATTAGATGCACAACAGCGTTGGGGGTGGCAGTTGGGGAGGAGAGGTTAAGGGCCTTGGTGCTAAGACGTGGCCCGCAAAGTGGTTGAGTGCCTGTTGCGCATTTCAGGGGAATTGGTGGGAGAAAACTGTTTAAAGATTGGCAATTGATTACTTAGATATCTTGGTTCTATGTTACATAGCAAACTGGACTATTAGTGAACACAGTGTACTTTATACGATAATGGGTTATGGCACAACAGCTGAAAATACTATGTTGGAATATCCGTGGCCTGGGTAATTTTACTAAAACACTCAAGGTGATGTCCTATGTTCAAAGACATAAGGCAAATGTTCTACTCCTACAGGAAACCCATGCTAAAGAAGGTATACGCCATAACATAGCCCCTACGTGCAGGAGGAACAGGTATTTTGCCCGCTACTACTCGCAATCTAGAGGAGTCATGATACTCATACACAAGGCCCTAAAATTGGAAAAGAAAGTACACATCAACCCTGAATGGAGGTATGTGGTGGTTCACTGTATCCTGGAAAGAACTGAACTGGTGCTTTCAAACACATATTGTCCCAAGATTGACCTTATCGGTGGGATCATATCTGGGTAGTGCGGATTACCTCTATTATGGGGGGAGGGCGGAAGACCTGAATTTGATCCTAGATCGTTCACTTGACTGAACAAATGCAGCTCCTAGACCCCAACCCAGAGCCACTCGTCGACTGCAGTCCCTTATGCAATCACTTGATTTGTGCGACACATGGCACATAGCACACCCACAGACGAAGGAATACACCTTTTACTTCTCAGTGGACGATATGTCCTCCCGGATTGATATGTTCCTGATATCCAGCTTACTAATGGGGAAAGTACTTGACGTGGACGCTAGACCGTGCACATTGTCGGACCGCTCCCCGGTGACGTTATCACTGAACATGGGTAGTAGGCACACAGGTGCACTCGGAGGTTTAAGTCAGCCGCTTGGGAAGGCAGTGTTCCGAGCGGATATTAAGGCCGACATTGAGACCTTTTTCGCCTGCAACGCAGCTGGCTCCAACTTCCTGGGCATCAGATGGCAGGCCTTTAGGGTCTATATTAGGGGTATGAAGATATCAAGGGAGGCCAGGGCTCTTAAAAGCATAAGGGGGGGGTGGGCTAGAGAAGTCTGAAACTGCTCTTAAAAGCTTGAAACAGAATATTCCTGGTCCCCTGGTGTTACAAATACATATGGAACTGGAAATATTTGAAGCACATGCTCTGAGGGATGTTCGTTACTGCTCCCTGCCACAGGCAGCCAGGAGATCTGTAGAAGGAGACGAAATAGGGAGAACATTGGCGAGACTGGTTCAGACAGAGAGAGGGCGGGCCCACGTGGACTGCATTCTGAATGAGCAGGGTAACACTAACACTAAGTGGATAGACACTGAGGTGGTTGAAATATTCCACGACTTTTATCGAACCTTATACACCTCAAAGCAACCACGTAGGGAACAGGACATGCATTCACTGTTAGAGAACATCCCGTTATCCTGCCTTAACGCCCAGGCCAGGAAAAAACTTGAGAGCCCCGCCATGCTTCAAGAAATAATGGCGGTCATTGCCAACTTACCTAAGGGGAAAGCTCCATGCCCAGATGACTTTACTTCAGAGTTCTACCAGAAATATGCGACAGTAGTGGCCCCCAATCTCCTTTAGGTATGGGAGGAGTCTCTTCGGGATTCGCTGCTGCCAGAGTCACTTTGGGAAGCTTTGACCACGGTACTCCTTAAACCAGACAAGCCTTGCAACAAATGAGGCTCATATACGCCTCTATCCCTCATGAACTAAGACACCAAAATCTACGCCAAGGTTCTGGCCAACCGCCTACTTCCTCTGTTGCTACACCTGGTCCACTCCGATGAAGCTGGGTTCATCCCTGGAAGATCCACAGTGCTAAATGTTAGACGACTGATGATATGGCCAGGAGAGATCATCGGGCTTAGGCTGTGGTGGGAACTATTGATGCCCAAAATGCCTTTGATAGGGTATTATGGGAATACTTGATAGTGACACTGGAAAAAGGGGGGTGGGTCCGATCATGATACAGTATATTAAATTATTGTATACACAACCACTGGCCAGAGTGGTAGTTAACACTTGCACATCCGAACAGTTTCAATTGTCAAGAGGCACCCGACAAGGCAGCCCCCTCTCCCCTAACCTTTTTGCTCTTGCCATCGAGCCCATGGCTGATTTCATCAGAGAGCACCATGGACGACGCAGGGTCCGTTTGGCTGGCCCTTCTCAGATAAACTCCCTATATGTTGACTGATATGATGGGTTATTTATAACGCGCTTAATACCCAGAGGTTTCTAAGCATGGACCTGGGGATCGAAACTGTGTTGCTCTGTCGTCTTGTTGCCAAGGCGAGCACGTTGCCGCTGAGCTATCCTCCCTAGACACGTGATGTTATATGTCGGAGACCTCACATTAACTTGGACCCCATTCTTCAGGACATTAAAAGTATTTGCGGATTCCCCTGTTTCATAGAGCATTTTTTTACAAATCTGTGATATTCCCACTTATTCCCCAGGATAGCCGTGGCGCCTTCCCTCTGCGATGGTCCCCCAACCACATTAAATGCCTAGGGCGGGGGGCGCTGTCCAGAACACACACCTTTGAATGAATGGATTGGTTCCTCCAACGGTATTCCTCATCTTTGACATGTTATGTCCACAGCTGTGCTGCTTCTGAGATTTTTCGGCAGAGGACGTCTTGCGTCGATGGTGTCGGGTCGATGTCCCTCGAAGGCCTCCATCGAGGGTGACGACATCGGATGTTATAAGTAGCACGCATGGCACCCGTAGCCTCAGTTCTGTTTTTTCTGCAAATGTTTTTGCTTCGAGAACTCGGCGTGCCTTGTGTTAACTACTTCGATAATGTCTTCTTCTACCCCGCGGTCTGGCTTCAAAAAATGCCGGGACTGTAAGTCCAAGATGTCCATCACGGACCCGTACTGTATCTGCTTGTGGTGTCTGGGTGACTGCCAAGGCCTTTCGGAGCTTAAGGGGAAATTGCAGGTAAGTTGGGTTTCCAAACCCCATAAATCCAAAAAGACTACTGGTCTTTCCACTGACGACTCGAGGGGTGACTCTCCCTTTTGGAGGGAGCCCAGGTGACCTCGGTCCCAGAGTGGTTCTCCACCATTCGTCCTCCTCGAGGCACTCCCGGAAGCTGCGTCACCGCTTGCCTTCCCCGTCCTCGTCGGATGATGGCTCTGTGAGGAAAGTGGCTAGTCCCACTAAATCCTCTACTCTGGAGGAATGGGAGGCATTCAGGGAGAAAACGCTGGAGATTGTTCAATCTCGTGGCACTGTTCCGTCCGCGCCTTCACTTGAAGCCGGCAGCGAACAGTCTCGGTCCGACGTTCGCGCGCCCTCGGGCCTGGGCAGTCGGCACGATAAGCATCAGGAACCGTCGAGGACCCGTTCGGACAAGGCTCCGGTAGATCACCAGAGACGTGCCCGATCCAGGTCGCGGTCTTCGTCACCAAGGAAACCCTCGAAGTCTGGGAAGGTGTCGAGGAAGGAGTCAACACCGTCGGCGCCGTCCATCGAGTGTCTTTTGGGGCTTTGCCCTCGGAGCCTCTGGCACCCTTGTCGCCATCGGGGCCCATAGGCCAGAATTTGCCGTTGAAAGCCCCTGTGGCAGTGGATCCTCCGAAAAAGGCTCTGTCTAAGTCTGTGAAGCCTATTCTTAAATCCAGGTCTGCTCCAGTACCCAGGAAGGAGTTCTTTCTTTCTCTACAGAACATGGATGAGGATGAGGAGAGGTCTTTTGTGGAGTTGGAGCCTTTTGATATTCCTGGTGAAACACCTGAAGTTCCTGACATTCTTTTCTGAGGACAGTCAGATGGAGTATCTGCGTAAGTCATGATGCCAGTGGCCTTGACACATCTCATGAAATGGAGTTTGGTAGGCCAGAGCCTGGGGCTCATGCTGAATCATCCTATAGTAGGTTGATGTCGAGAGTTAAGGAGTACCTAGGGTGGTCCGGCCCTCCAGTTGAATTCGATCAGGATGACCAGACTGACATTTTAGATCAGGGTCCGCCCACTGACCCAGGGTTGCCTTTGATGGCGTTACAGAAAAGGGTAACTGCTACTTGGAACACCCCGGAGTCTCTTCCGGCGGTCAACAAGTCGTTGACTAAGAAATACTGCCCATCCAGTAGCGACCCCAGCTACCTAGCCACACACCCCACTCTTGAGAGTTTGGTGGTTCAGGTGGCCACGGCCACCTTGAGGCAGGCGGTGTACCCTACCATCCCTGCTGAAAGGCATGACAAGCGCTTCGATGGATGGGCACTTAAGGTATTTTCGGCTTGGAGTATGGCACTGAAATCGGCAAACTCCACCTGTACCTTAGCAAAATGTTGGCACACACTGTGGAATTGTCTCTCAGGTGGCTGAGCATATTCCCGAAGGAGAAAAAAGGGATGGATTTCTTGCTGTAGTGTAAGATGGCAAGGATGCCATGTGTGAATCCCTTCAGTTTGGGTTGGACACTGCTGATAGTGTCAGCCGGTCCATGGCTGCGAGCATCGTGATAGACAGGTTTGCGTGGTTGCGGAAGTCAGGGTTTGCACCGGATGTGCAGACCCGTCTTCTCAACATGCCCTTTGATGGTTCTCATTTGTTTGGCAGCAAGGCTGACGAGAGCCTTGAGAGGTTGTAGACCTCCAAAGCAGCTGCTAAATCTTTGGGCGTAGCTGTGCGTCAACCTCCTCCTTTTTGCAGTAGGGGACAGCAGTGGAGGGGTGGTTCCTTTCATTACTACTCTTTTAGTAGAGTGAGAGGAGAGCCAATCAAAGGGGCCACCGTAAAGTTCGTCGTGGTGGTTGGGGAAGAGGTGCAAAAGCCGCTCAAACGACTGTCTGTTTGCCTTCAGGCGCTGCCGCAACTGCTCCAAAACAGCTATGAGGCCAGGTCTCCTTGTTCGCCGGTTGGGGGCAGACTGTCTTAGCATTTTGAAGAGGGGCGAGCCATTACCTCAGATGCGTCGCTTCTGGACACAATAGCCCACGGCTACTGCCTACCCTTCCTAAGTCGGCTTCACATCAATCCACCGGGGAAGCTCGCTTTGAAGATTCCAGGTCAACTTCTTGTGCAGGAAATCTTGACCCTGCTGGAGAAAGGCGCTATAGAACTAGTGCCTGTGGCGGAGAGGAACAAGGGCTGGTATTCCCCATTTCTGATGTTTGTCAATCTGCTTAGAATCACATGCTGTGCATAGTCCGACATCCACTAGTAACCGCGGAGTATTGCATCTTGTCTTTCGAGAATCGAAAGGGGACGTCGACATGGGCATGCCTGTAACACTATCCCTACGTAGTGTACCCAAGATCCCGCACGCGTCAAGTTCCCTCAGATTGTTTTTTTCCACCCAGATAACTGGTCGCCATTATGGGGAGTTCGTAAAGAACATTGCTATTGTCCAATGACCTTTGGTCGAATTATTCTATAGAAATATTCAATTTCACCCCTTCCGTCCCTTGTCTCTACCGCCGTTCCAGTTTCCGCCGAAGACCTGCGAGATTCGACGTAAGGTGATCCTGTCGGCGCTGCCGACCACGTTGCCGGGCCTTCACCGGCCTATACAGTAGGGAGAATGGGATTGGGGTGGACATTTCTTTTCAAAACTGAAAATGCCTTTCCCATTCTTCCCTCTTTCCCAGTTGGTCATAGTCACTCTGTGTTACCTCAGCTATGGAGAGGACTCCATTTAGATTTTGCCCTATTTGTAAGGCTAAATTCCCGTGGAAGGACAAGCACAGACGGTGTAACCAGTACTTGCTGCTCGATCATAAAGAGGAAGGGTGTGCGGCCTGTAAGCTCCTCCAACCCAAGACTTTGAAGGAGCGTAGAGTAAAATGGTGGGCGGCCTATGGTATGTCCAAGGCCGGGACTTCTCCCACTGCCGCTACCACCGAATGTGACGACGGCGAGAGTGACTATCAGGCCTCTGAATCGGAGGTTGTTGACCTTTCAACGGCACGTTTGCGTTCCGTATCGTCTGTCCCCAGCCCCGATAAGCACGGCGTCACCCCTACTATGGGAAGTCACACCCCGGCGACAAAGACAGACACGTGCATAACACTAAGCATACGACCCTTGCCTTATTTCAACTACGTCGAAAAAGTCTTCGGCGCCAACTGGTCCGCCGGTCCTTTCGGTGATACCCGCCGATCGACGAGTTCGGCAGCCCTCCCCGCAGCCGTACGCGTGCCTAGCAACTGGGCAATCCAAGACAAAGGGCGCTACCCCCAAAACACAAACACATAGACGCTGAGAGTTACGGCACTGCCGTAAAAGGCAGTTGATAAAGGCAAGGCCTTGATTCTGCCGAAACAGACTCCCTTACAACCGTCAGATGTACCTATGCGTCTCCTGACGGATGAGGACGTTGATGTTAGCCTGGCAAGGATTGTGGCTGCCCATTCCAAATAACGCCAGGCAAGGGACTCTCAACGTCTCCGAAAGACCCAAAGATCTGCTGAGATCTAAGGATAGTGTTCAGAAGTCAAGGGAAGGGCACAGGATACCCCACCTTCGCTGGCCCCTCCAGAGGATTTCTCTGAGGGAGAGGAAGGACTTCTTCGACGCTAAGGTACAGAGCTCGGTTTTTCGACGGAAGAGGGTGCTGGGGACACTTCTTCGACGGAAGACTGAGAGAGACACCTTTCCACCACTAGACCGTTCTAGATAGTTAGTCTGGACTAGGGAAAAGTTTGAGGACTGCATGGAGAGGTTGGATAAGTTTGTTTCACGGGCAGAACAACCTGCACCACGAAGGCTAAGGGATGAACGCCCTGCTAACCCTAGATCTACATTTCCAAGGCTTTTTGACCCCTCTTTAGAAGAGGACATATATAATTATGACCTTACTGAAGAAAACATTCTACCAGTTAAGGTACAGTATAATCCTTTTTATAATGAGGAGGAACATATGAGCCCATTGGAGATGAGCCCATTGAAGATGATCCTATTGAAGGCTTGGGGGAGGAGCCACATGTGGGTGACCCTCAACCATGGCAATCCCCAGAGCCACAAGACCCAGACACAGATATTCTGGCCTTGGACTCTCCTCAGAATACCCCTACGAGGAATCCTTCTCCTATTGATGATCAACTAACATTTAATGTAATGCTACATAAAGCAGATGATCACTTTAAAATTGTCACTGAAGAGGCAGCACCTGAAGCCGACTTTGTTGAGGATATACTCGAAGAGAAGCTGCCAACCAGTCAAGCCATCCCTCTACTCAATTCGATTAAAAAACGCGTTGCTCCATCTTTGTCTACACCGGCTCTTACGAGGGGTGTAAACCCAAGAATTGAAAACTCTTCCGCCCCTCTCCATCAGACCCTTTATATATTAGAGGTAATTCCACTCCAGATTCTTTGGTGGTCACTACTACAAGGAAAAG
Organism: Ambystoma mexicanum; assembly: GCF_040938575.1. Classification (NCBI taxonomy): domain Eukaryota; kingdom Metazoa; phylum Chordata; class Amphibia; order Caudata; family Ambystomatidae; genus Ambystoma; species Ambystoma mexicanum. Next base: position 702,859,537 of record NC_090921.1, read on the forward strand.
AGCAGGGGTTCCTTTATCAACAGGCGAGGCTTCCCCTGACAAAGAAGGGAAAAGACTTTATGCCCTGGGTAAGAGGGTTACCACAGCGGCAGCGTACTCAACTCGTATCGCCAATAACACTACTCTATTGGCTATTTACGCAGATGCGCAATGGGCTTTAATACAAGAAGGCCTACAGGAGGCTCCAGAACCTGTACGGACCCGCCTACTTTCCATAGTCTCTGAAGGTAGGCAAGTTAACCAAAGTATTTTAAAGAGCACTTTGGATTCTGCCAAGACAGCTAGCCGAGCCCTCGCTCAAGGCATTCTCCTCAAGACACGTGTGGCTTCGTAATTTAGGGTTTAAACCTGAAACACAAGCGTCTCTTATAAACAAACCAGTGGAGGAATCCAACTTGTTTGGGAAGGCGGTCGATGAGGCCTTAGAGTCTGCGAAAAAAGAACATAAAACCCTAAAGAGCTTGGACCAAATCACTCAGAGACCTGCCACAAGGCGAGGATTTGGGAAAAGGTTTTTTTCGTGGCCAACGCTCCACTCACTAACAATACCCTTCAGGGAACAAATGGTACTTTCCACAGGGAGCCGATACTTGCCAGGCCGCTGTCCCCTTTGGGTTTACAGGTTATTTTAAGGGAAGAGTCAGGAACCCGACCGCCAGAGGTTCTTCTGCCTCAGACTCCAAATGACTCTACGATTTGGGTACCCTCCCATGCCTCTCCGGTCGGGGGCCGGTTGACACCATTCCTGAAAGCATGGGAGGGAATAACCACGGACCTGGGGTGCTAAAGACCATAGTCCACGGGTACTGTGTAGAGTTCAACCAATCCCCAAAATACAGACCTCCACGTCAACGAAGGCTAACACCAGAACATCTGTGCATACTTCTTGAAGAAATCGAGATACTGGAAAAGAAATTGGCCAAAGAGATCGTACCTCTATCACAGGTAAAGGAGGGTATTTATTCAGTGTACTTCCTTGTACCCAAAAAGGATCTAACCATGCGTCCTGTTATAGATCTGCGCCCAGCGAACAAGTTTGTGAAACCACAGAAATTTTGCATGGTCACCCTGCAGGAAGTAATTCCTCTGCTCACACAAGGGGATTACATTGCAACTCTGGATAGGAAAGATGCATACTTTCATATTTCTATGTTGCCAGTGCACAGAAAGTACCTCAGGTTTATGATAAGAGAACAAACATGATCAGTTCAAGGTACTACCCTTTGGCATAGCATCTACGCCAAGGGTATTTACAAAGGTATTGGCAGTAGCGGCAGCACACCTGCGCAGGCAATCCATTCCAGTTTATCCTTATATCGACGACTGGCTCATAACAGGGGACTCCTACGAAACTTGCATGTCAAATACCTCAAAGACGATAGATCTTTTATTCAGCTTGGGCTTTTCCATCAACGCGAAGAAATCCAGCTTAGACCCCAGTAAAGTCAAACAATTCCTAGGGGCTCTAATTCGAACAAAGGACAGCCTCGTCTTTCCCTCCAACGAGAGGGTTCAAAACATGCTGTTTCAAATCCCTCACTATGTAGCCAGTCAAGAGGTAACAGTACGCAAGGCTATGCGTCTACTGGGAATGATGGCATCATGTATCTACTTAGTTGCTTGCGCGTGCCTGCGCCCAATGCAAGAGTGGCTAGGCAACCAGTGGTGTCAGGCCAGCGGATCGTGGGACGATTTATTGGTGGTCTCGCTGGCCCTAGTTCTCTCGCTGCGGTGGTGGTCGAGGGAAAACCTCTTGAAAGCGAAGTCCTTCACCACCCCCGCAGTGGAAGCCTCTCCAACTACGGATGCCTCCCTTATAGGGTGGGGAACCCACCTGCTCCAACAGACAGCCAGCGGGGTGTGGTCCCCAGACATAGCGTCCAACCACATAAACCTGCTGGAACTGCTGGCAGTGTTCAAAGCACTGAAGGTGTCCGAAACACAACTACAAGGAAAGGCTATACTAATCCTTACAGACAGCACCACAACCATGTACTATCTGAACATACAGGGAGGCACTCATTCTCCAGGGCTGTCCATACTGTCCCAGAACATTTGGAAGTGGGCTCTCAAACGCAACATGTTCCTGTTATCACAACATATTCCAGGGGAACTTAATCTTCTGGCAGACCTACTCAGCAGAGACTTTCCGTTGCCCAGGGCGTACGACTGTGATTACACAGAGACCTAGTCGCCAACGTTTTCACACAATTGGGTTTTCCAGAGATCGATCTGCTTGCGACCCTGGAAAACTCCCAATGCCAAGTTTACGCCTCCAGGTACCCACTGAACCGATCCAAGGGGAACGGACTATGGATAGCATGGTCAGGGAAATGTGTCTATGCTTCCCCAAAACTCCCCTTCTCAACAAGATTGTGCACAAGATGCACCAGGAACCAGTCACGATGATATTGATGTGGGCCCGCCAACCCTGGTTCGCTCATCTGATGGAGATGTCCTTATCGCCTCCAGTCAAACTGCCTTGCCCGTACAACATGACGCTTCACCCATGCCTGCAGACATTGAACTTATTGGCCTGGCTCCTGAGTACATAGAATTCGGACACCTGCTGCTCCCCAATGATGTATGGACATCCTCAGGGAGGCAAGGAAACCTAACACTAGCTATTGCTATTCTAGTAAATGGAAACAGTTTGTCATCTGGTGTAACTCAAAGAGCATCAACCCAATTGACTGCTCTTCCACTCACATTGTCCTATACGTACGCACTTACTTGATTCAGGTCTAGTCTTCAACTCAATAAAGGTGCACCTAGCGACACTTTCAGCATATACAACATCACAACAGAAGGTGCTGTGGTGGAAGATACCAGTGATTAAGGCTTTCATGGAAGGGGTAAAAAGAATTCACCCTCCCATTTCTAACCCGGCTCCCGGATGGAACCTAAATGTGTTATTAACTAGGCTTATGGGAGCTCCTTTCGAGCCCATGCACAAAGCAAGTCTTAAGAACCTCACCCTCAAGACTGCTTTTTTAATAGCAATCACCTCCATAAGGAGGGTAAGTGAACTGCAGGCACTGTCTATTCTAGATCCCTTTGTAACAGTTCACAAAGACAAGGTGGTTTTGCGCACTCGCCCTAGATTTGCGCCTAAATTAATTTCCAAGTTCCATGTGAACCAGTCAATCGAGCTACCAATGTTCTTTCAAAATCCCTCAAGCCTGGGAGAAAGAACCCTGCACACACTGGATGTACGCAGAGCTGTCATGTTCTATATGGAAAGAACACGTCCACTAAGGAAGACTAATCAGTTTTTCGTGTCAGTGGCCACAGGAAAAGGAGGAGATGCATTGTCCAGTGAATCACTCTGTTACACTCTTGCTAAGAGAGAACTGCCCTTCAAGCCTAGAGCACATTCCACTCGAGGCACTGGGACGTCTATAGCATTCATTGAAAATGTTCCCCTTGAATCCATTTGCAATAGCGGCAACCTGGAGTTCTGTACACACACTTACAAAACACTATTGCCTAGACACTCATTCTAGGTCTGATTCTCAGGTGGGACAGGCAGTATTAAGACATCTTTTCACTACTGTTCCTTCTCACAACCCACCTCCAACTCCGGGTACTGCTCGCTAGTCTTTGCACAGCATGTGATTGTAAGCAGATTGACAAACATCAGAAGACCTGCATTACTTATCGTAAAAGCATTTCTGATGGTTGTATCTGCTTAGATTCACATGCGCCCACCATTCTTCCCCGCTTGGATGGAAGGAACATAGACGTCTTACTACTTAATCTCTCTTTTCTGTACTCGCTCACGATAGTCATAAGGCTCCCTCTTGGCAGAAAAAATACAATCAGACGGACCTCGACGTGTGAGGGATCTTGGGTACACTACATGTCACGTAGGAATAGTGTTACAGGCACGCCCATGTCGACGTCCTCTTTCAATTCTCGAAAGGATGTCGGACTATGCACAGAATGTGAATCAAAGCAGATGCAACCATCAGAAATGCTTTTACGGTAAGTAATGCATGTCATTTTCTGATTCCCAAGAAAGACTAGGACTGAGACCCATCTTGGAGTTGCGTTGCTTGAACAAGTTTCCCAGGAAGGACAAGTTCAAGATGGTCACTCTTTCTCAGTTCCTTCAGGCCCTTCGATGTCAGGATTGGTTGGTGTCATTGGACCTACAGGATGCTTATTTTCATGTGCCGATCCGTCCAAAGCACAGAAAATACCTAAGGTTTGCGGTTGGCAACTCAGACTTTCAGTTTCAGGTCCTACCATTATGGTTCACCTCTGCCCCGAGGGTCTTCACCAAGCTCATGGTGGTGGTGGCAGCTTATCTCAGGAGAGGGGGGTTACCGTCTACCCCTACCTGGACTGGCTGATCCGAACGCGTTCTCTCGAACAAGCCTTGGATCATCTCAGCCTCACCTGCCACTCCCTTCACATGCTGGGCTTCTCCCTCATTTCAAGAAGTTGCATATGACACCTTCCCAATAGCTCCAGTACATCGGGGCTGTATTGGACACATCCTTGGAAGTGCTCGCCACCCAAGGTGAGGGCTCATCACATTGTCCGGATGGTCAAACAAATTCAACATGCTCGGAGTCTCCCAGCTTTCAAATTGTTAAGGTTGCTCTTCCTCAGGGCTTCCTGCATTTTTCTGGTGCCAGAGGCCAGACTGAGGATGAGATCCCTTCAATGGGCTCTCAGGACGGAGTGGTCTCAGTTCTCAGGCAAAATGTCGGATCTCCTTCAGATTCCGCTCACGGTCTCACAGGATCTTTTGTGGTGGGCCACTTAAGGAAATCTGATGAAGGGAGAGCCTGTTGGGCAACCGTGGCCGGAGGTGACCGTAGTGATGGATGCTTCCCTCACAGGATGGGGAGCTCACGCCAATGAGCTGACTGCCAGCGACCGTTGGTCTCAGTCTGAGTCCAAACTCCACATAAATCTTTTGGAGCTGAGGGCCATCAGGCTAGCCCTGAAGGCTTTTCTGCCGTTTGTGCGAGGGAAAAGTGTCCTGATCATGACGGACAACACAGTGGCCATGCATTACCTCGACAAAAAGGGAGGTGTAGGGTCTCTTCCGCTGTGCAGTTAGGCGATGCAGCTCTGGTTCTGGTCGATACAGCAAGGAGTCTTGCACTCGGCAGTTCATCTGGAGGAGAATGCGGCGCCGGACGCTCTGAGCAGGCAGAGCGCGGTCTCCCATGAGTGGGAGTGAGCTCAGGAAGTCCTTCAGGAGATCTTCGCCCTTTGGGGAACCCCTCAAGTGGATCTGTTTGCGAGCAGTGCCAACAGAAAATGACACATATATTGCTCAAGGGAATTTCCTTCGAGAGGAGCTTTAGGTAATGCGTTCGTCATGGATTGGTCATTCCCACTACTGTACGCCATTCCTCCGGTCCCCGTCATTCCTCAGATTCTAAGGAGGTTGCGGCGGTTCAGGTCCCACATGATCCTAATTGCTCCGGATTGGGCCAGGAGAGCGTGTTACCCAGACCTTCTAGAAATGTCCATCTGTCCTCCAAGCCGTCTTCCCCAAAGAGACGATCTTCTCTCGATGGATGGAGGGAGTCTGGGTTCTCCATCCAGAGGTCAAGAGACTCAACCTTTACGCATGGTTTCTAAAAGGTTGAGATATAAGTAATGGGACCTCCCGGCTTTCTGCCAGGCGTCCGGCAACCAAATCCCTGTACCGTTGCCGTACGTTTTGCGACTGGTGCAGAGGACACAATGTCGATCCTTTTCATTGTTCCATTCTGGTTCTTTCTTGCTTTGTTTGGCCCCCAAGGGTCTTCAAGTGGGTACCATTAAAGCTTACCTGGCAGCGCTATCTATTTTCTAGCGCTCGTCTGAATAATGTTCTTATTTTAAGATTCCTTTCATTACCCAGTTTCTAAAAGGGCTCACAAATGTGTTCCAGCCATCCCCTTTTCAGATGCTGGTTTGGAATCTGAATTTAGTCTTGAAAATCTTGACACGTGCTCCGTTTGAACCTTTGCACTCTTGTCCTTTGAGACTGTTGACCTTCAAGACGGTTTTCTTGATTACAGTTACATCTGCTTGCAGAGGGAGCGAGTTGCAGGCACTTTCATCTAAGCCACCTGTATTTTGTTCCACAAGGATAGGGTTGTACTGACGGTACGTCCGTCCTTCTTACCTAAGGTAGTGTCTGAGTTTCATTTGACCAGAAGGTGGTACTTCCTGCTTTCTATCCTCCTCTCATCCTGGTAAGGAAGAGGAGAGACTCCATAGGTTGGACCCTAGGAGAGCTTTGAACTTTTATATTTCTAGGATGTCCAGGGTCACAGTGAAGAATAAATTATTGGGTACTCCCTAATTTTTGTTGACAGGGGGTCAAATCTGTTGGAAGGGAGAGTCTAAAGGAGAAAAAGTACATTACAGATTGACTACCCCTCTCTAGAGGTCCTGTATGTCACACAGGTTAGGGTGGAGAGCCCCGTTTAAATAGTTAACAGGGTAAACGCCTTAATGGGGGCAATTATTGAAGCTGGATGCAATTTTGCAAAACATAAATCTTTACTAATTTGTCGTAAAAACATATTAAAAAAAAATTACAAACATTTTCCTCTAATGATAATCGATCATACCATTCAACCAACATGATCCTATTACAAAAACAGGGTTCTATAGCTTACATTTTCTTCCAACATAACCGGTATTATGAATATGCATCCATGACATAGGAAAAATAATTTAGTTTTCCTTTATTGGTCGACATATGTTTCGGCCCTTACGGGTGTACCACCCATGTCAGCGGTGGTCAGTAAGTTGGGTATTGGGTCATCTTCAGGACAGTGGTTACTTCTAGAAGATCAGTTTCATTCCCCATTAACATTGATTGACAAATCTAAAAACATAAATATACATATATTAGTCTACAAAAGAGATTGTGCTTCCCCATTTTTGCTGTTTGTAAGGTGATGGCCAGTGCCTACTATCCTGGACATTAACACTGCACCCACCTGTGGTCCATAAACTGTGATTTGGACTACTGAGCTTGGACTACTGGCTACTGGCTATAGCAGTGATTTGGCATCCAGTGTCACGGCTTTCTACATAAATGAGAATAAACTAGTAAATGTGCTGTTTGTGGTTACATCATTTCGGGTGAATTAAGTTATCTGAGTGTCGTAGAACTTTTTTTTTTTTAAATTCTTTTTATTGTTCAACAGTGGTCTCAACAGTTACAACTCTCCCCCTCCAATTCACACAAATCTACAAACCGAAAAGGAAAAAGACATTTACAACCGACATTATGCAGCTTCATCATCATCTGAGAGCAAATCACATAGATACATACGGAAGGGACCCCATATGTCCTTAGGCCGGCTTGCCCCCGGGAGAGTCAAAACATATTGTTCCTCACATTCGTTGACATATGTCAGTTCGCGAAGGAAAGTGGTCATGTTTGGCGGTGTGGACCTTTTCCAGGTTTGCAGGATACATTTCTTTGCCATTGCGCATGCCACATTGAATAGTCTCCTGGGTTTCTCCGAGCACTTGCCAATGTCTCCAAACAAGTATTTTGTGGGGAATTAATTGCGGGGGTATCTGCGTGATATCAGCCAATAGCTCAGCCACCTCCCCCCAGAATTTCAGAATGGCAGGGCACTCCCAGTACATGTGAAAGGAGCCCGCAGACTGAGACCCGCATTTGGGGCACTCCCCTCCATGCCAAATTTTGCCAGTTTAGCCGGCGTGTAATGCAACCTGTTTAAGAGTTTAAACTGTATCAAGCGTAGACCCGCATTTAATGAAACTTTTTTCGTCAGTGCACAATATCTGCTCCACTTATCTTCCGGGATGGGCATTTTAGGTCCGGTTCCCATTTGTCCTTGACCTGGTTTATTGTAGGGGTGTGGGTTTGCACTGCTGCATACAATTTAGAGATACCCAGCCCAGCATTCATGGTGATGAGCTGTGTGCAGGGGTGTTGGGGAGGTTCATCTGGGAACATTGGCCCTCTCTTCTGAAACGCGGCCCTTACCCTATAATATTGCAATATTTTAAGTGGTCCACCTCCCCATTGTTCTCACAAAGTCCTCTTTAGTGGCAAATTTGCCATTTATATACATGTCGCCCACCCTCATCTCACGTGTTGGTCCCAGACTTCCTGAATACCCACATCAAATGTGGGGGGGATACCCGCAAAGTTCCACAGGGGAACTTCCGAGTTATATGGTGTCTCCAACTTTAGCCTCTTAAACAATGTGCCCCAAGCACGGACCGTGCAGCTGACCGGGTCGTAGCCACAAGTGTCCCTGTGTCTTGTAGTAAATATGATTGACCTTATGTCCACTGGGGGATATAGTGTGTGCGCCTCCACCCACGTATGTGGTATTTCCCCAGAGTCCTCATACCAATACTTCACAAATTGCGCCTGAGCGATCAGATAATAAAGCTCAAAATCTGGAGCAGCCATACCTCCAGTATCATAGGGTTCTGTCATTTTTTCTCAGCCAATTCTCGCCACCTTACCATTCCATATGAAGGTTACTATTAACGACCGTAGCTTAGTAAAAAAAAGTCTCTGCCCGGCCATATTGGTATATTTACAAAAAAATATAATAGTTTGGGAAGGACTATCATTTTGAGCAAGGCGATTCAGCCATGTAAGGATTTAGGGAGGCGTCCCCAGATCTGTAGCTTAGTGCTCAACGTCTGCAGCGCCTTCTTGTGATGATTCGCGTATAAGGTTTCTCTGTCTCTGGACACTAGCACCCCAAGGTATCTGATATGATGTTCTGACCATTTCAGGCCGCACCTATTCGTGGGGCATTCAGTGGAGGGCGTGAGTGGAAATACTTCCGACTTGGCTAGGTTGATGACATACCCTGAGTACTCCGCAAACTTGTGTATGTCGGTCATAATGGGCTCCGTTTTTTTCTGGTTCAGGGACGTATAGGAGCATATCATCCGCATATAGCGAAATCAGTTGGATTGCGCCTTTCATGTTTATTCCCCTGTCTCTATGCCTTAGTCTAACAGCAGCTGCCATTGGCTTGATAGTTAAGGCAAACAAAATGGGGGAAAAGGGGCATCCCTGTCTTGTGCCCCTCCCTAATTGGAACATCTCGGAGACAGTTCTCTTGGTGCACACTCTGGCTCCTGGAGCGGTATAAAGCAGTTGAACATACCCAATGAAAGTAGGTCCCGCCCCAAATGTCTCCAATACACTAAAGAGATATTTCCAGGACACGGAGTCGAACGCTTTTTCGGCGTCCAGGGCAAAGGCAGCTGCACTCCTCCCGGGGTCAATCTGGGCCATTATACCAAATCTACGGAGGTTCAATGCAATGGATTGCAGGGGAATGAACCCCTTCTGATCAATGTCAAGACCAATGGTGCCATCCGGTTCGCCAGAACCTTGGCAAATATCTTGGCATCGACATTGATAAGTGATAAGGGCCTGTATGATGACATGTCGCTAGGTGGGCGTCGGGGTTTAGGGAATACGGTTATGATGGCTTCCCTCATTGTCGGGGGTAGTATGCCTCCCTCTAGGGCTTCCTCCCAGGTCCCTAGTAGCACGGGAGTTAGCTCCTTGCGGAATTCCTTATAAAATTCGGCCCCCAGCCCATCGGAACCCAGTGTATTGCCTGACGCCAGCCCCATGATTGCCTCTTCCACAGTGATTGGTTGATCTAGGGCCAAACTGTTTTCAAGTGGGAGTTTTGGGAGCCCTAACGATGTTAAGTATGCCATTATCTCAGTGGTTGTTTTGCTATCTCTGTTGGAAATACAGCGTTTGATAAAATTGGACAAACTCACCGTTTTTATCCACCTTACTTGTTTTGACCTCGCCATTTACACCTTGACTACTAGTAATAGGTTGTGGCTGTCACTCCTGCTTAATTAGATTGGCCAGTGTTCTACCCACCTTGTTTCCCTTGCCATACCTGCGTGCTCTGGACGGGGCTGCCATATACTGTGTTTCTCTGGTTGCCAGGTCATTGAAATCACAGATGCGTTCATGGATTTCGGCTAGGGTGTTCCTATCGTGTGTGCGACTATAGGTTTCCTCAAGGTTGTTTAGGGCGCTTTCCACATCCTCCAGCTCCCTCCTCACTTCCCTCAGGAGACCAGTAGATTTCGACAGGATTGCCCCTCTAGCCCAGACCTTGAAAGTCTCCCAGACAGTGGAGACCAGCGTCAACGACCCAAGGTTATTAGTCAAGAATTCTGTTATTTCTTCGCGTTTGGATTCTACTACCCCAGGGTCACCAGCATCCCCTGTGGTATTCTCCATCTCCTAGTTTGTCTGGGAGCATCTCTCAACCTAAGCTCCAATGCGACTGGGGAGTGGTCAGACGGTGTACGGGGTAAAATCTCACAGCTGTGCAACGTCTCTGAAAGGCCTTGTGAGGTAAAGAAATAGTCTATTCGCAACTCACTGTCGTGGACGGATGAATAATAGGTATACCGTCTAACATCCGGGTGTAATGTGCGCCATGCATCTGTTAGTGCCATTTGTGAAAGAAGCTGCCTCAGCGTCAGCGCCTTTCTAGTTGGTGTCCTCATTTTCACACTAGATCTATCTGTTGTGGGGTCCAGGGCCATGTTAAAGTTCCCCCCCATATTGTGGAAGAAGCGTCAAGTTTAAGGGTTTCAGATATATTTAAGTAGAAGTCTTGGTCGTCTATGTTAGGGCCATATGTATTCACCAATGTAACATGTTTCCCAGCCATTTTCCCCCATACCAGAACGTATCTGCCCTGCACGTCCACCTTGTGGCCCGCTACCCGGAACCCCAGGGAGGGATGTATGAGAGTGATAACCCCCCTGGACTGAGATGAGTAATTAGTATAATACTGTGTCTTCCACCATTTGGGCATGACATTCTCTTTCACTGCACCCATTGCATGTGTTTCTTGCAGCATCACGACTTGAGGGTGATGTCTAGAAACATAATTGCCAACCTTCCTGGCCTTCATTGGGTTGTTCAATCCTCTTAGATTCCAAGACAACAATGATATTTTCAGCCCCCCTGTACCGTTATTTCCATATGTATTAGTACCCGCCATGTCATCCAACTTTCCCAATATTCACATTATGGGAGCAGCAATCGCAACCTCGAGACCACATATTCTTCAACCCAAACTTAACAACAGTGCAACTATCCCCCTTCCCCAACTTTGCCGATAGCTCAGCATAGCAAACTGTTATCTGGTTTCCTGGCCCCCCACCCGCATCATCTCTCCCAACTTGACGATGCTGCCCATTAACACTCAAAACTTGCCCGATCGGCTTTTTAAGAGAGCTTGTGGACCTTTCCATAGGGTCAGCTAATGTTGCCAGCTGGACACCCACGGAGGAGGCTCCACATCCCGACAACAACGGATCGTGTTCCAGTTCAGTTGTGCTGACTTATGAAGACATAGACACTGCAGGGAAGGCGCCAACTCATCTGCCCGCCAAATCGGTTCAGTCCTCGCCGGGATTGGGTCTCGCATTTTGATCCCTCATTCGGTCTCTAGGGGGCAGCGGAATGGAGGCCTCCACATACGCCATGGCCTCGGAAGGGTTTTCAAAGAAGTGGGCTCTCCCTCCAGGCTGAATTCTCATTTTCGCCGGTAAAATTAAAGCATATGGGACACCACGGAGCTGTAGTTGTTTTTTAACCATTTCATAGGACCTGAGCTGCGCTTGTATGGTCGTGGAGAAATCAGGACATATATGAATTCTGTTTTCCTCGAAATGTATTGTTCCTTTTTCTCTGGATAGATGGAGTATTGTGTCCCTATCCCTGTAGTTTAGAAGGCGCGCACTGATGGTACGGGGTGGAGCTCACGGCTTCGGAGGGGGGTGCAAGCGTGCGGTGAGCCCTCTTGACGAGAAAGTGGTTCGAGAGTGATTCCGCTCCCAGCACCGATTTCAGTAGTTCTTCCACCTGCCTTTCCATGGAGCCCTTGCCAAACGATTCCGAGACCCCAACAATGCGAATGTTGTTTCTGCGGGACCTGGATTGGAGATCCTCACACTTGCTTTGGGTTTTGCGCAGTTCGGTCTGAAGCAGGGCTATGTCTCGGCAATGTTGAGAAATCACATCTTCATTTGAGCTTATTCTATTCTCCGCCTCCGAAATGCATGCGCTTTCCTATTCCACCAGGGCCTTCAGGGACCCGATCTTCGCCACTATATCGTCCAATTTGACGTTGACAGCCAGGAACCCATTTTGCACAATTGTTGCCAAGCAGTCCAAAGGGTCTGCGTTTCGATTTTCGGATGTTTGTGTCGCCCCTCCGGTGGTTGGGGAGCTGGTAACGGAATCCATTGGGCCGGTCTTTATTCCCCCTGCAGCTTTCTTCTCAGTGCGGCCCATTAGGTGACGTCACTTTTGGGGTGGTCTGTGTTCCCCCACTTGTGTACTGCTGGCGACCAGTATCGGTTTATGTTGTACGGTGGCAGCACAGCTCGGGCGAACCGCAATACAGGTGTGGGGATAGGTTCAGTCTCACCCCTGATGTACACTCTCACCCCCAGGGTCGTATTTGTGAGACTTCCGCAGTGCGCTCCCTCCCGCAGCTTCTCCCCACCTTCAATGGTGCTGTGGCAGCAAGCTTCTTAAATAACAATATTATAACGTTCTCCCCCACCCTCGTTGGGACCCAGATGTATCTTGCACCGAGGCACTGGTACCTGGCGTCCCCTCTCGTCAGCGGCCCACTTACTTCACCAGCAACGTCCTAGCTGGACTTAGCTGTGGGGGGGGATCCGGATCAGAGGGGGGACACGTCGCCGTAGCTGCACACCCTCGAGCATTTGGCAGGATTTTTTCGCCCAGAGCCTGGCACAAGAAAGTCGGAGTACTCGTCTTCGTACAGGCAGGAAGAGAAAGCAAGCACCGCCGCCCACCGGCAGCGCTTGTGTATTGGCGGGCTGCCCCTCCCCCACCTGGCCGACCCGTCGTTGCGAGCCCCGGGCTCAAGTGGAAGTCGCCTAGAACCCACGGGCGGTCACTCTGCAGCACTACGGCTGCTGCAGTTGCCCCTGCGGTTATCTCCGTCGGCCCGGGTCCACACGCTCCGTTTTCACAGGGTGTCTTCTACGAACCTTCCCCCGTGGTATTCTGCAAACGTACGTCTGCCAGTTCAGAACTGGAAGGATTTATAGATGAAAGGATTTCGATCGAGCCAGAGCTCTCCACCTAGGCGGCCATCTTAGATGTGTGCAACAGCGCCCCCCTGAGTGGACAGAGCCACGTATATAGTAATATCGCCTGGTTCAGTCTTAGTCCTCTCATGATGGTCATTCGTCCATTAGCTGAGATATGGCTTAACTGCTGATATCATTAGTATCATCACTGATATCAGCAGTTAAGCCATATCTCAGCTAATGGACGAATGCCCATCCTGAGAGGGCTTAGACTGAACCAGGAGATATTACTATATACACGTGGCTCTGTCGTAAGTTGTACACCACTCAGATAACTTCACTCGAAATGATGTAATCACAAACGGCACATTTACTAGTTTATTCTCCTCATTTATGTAGGAAGCCGTGACACCGGATGGACAGATCACTGCTATAGCCAGTAGTCCAAGCTCGGAAGTCCAAATCACAGTATATGGACCACAGGTGGGTGCAGTGTTAATGTCCAGGATAGTATACATTGGCCATCACCTTACAAACAGGCAAAATGGGGGAGCACAATCTCTTTTGTAGACTAATATATGTATATTTATGTTTTTAGATTTGTCAATCAATGTTAATGGGGAACGAAACTGATTCTCTAGAAGTAACCACTGTCCTAAAGATGGCCCAATACCTATCTTACTGACCACCGCTGACATGGGTGGTACACCCGTAAGGGCCGAAACATATGTCGACTGATAAAGGAAAACTAAATTCTTTTTCCTATGTCATGGATGCATATTCATAATACCTGTTATGCTGGAAGAAAATATAAGCTGTAGAACCCTGTTTTTGTAATAGGATCATGTTGGTTGAATGGTATGATTGATGATCATTAGAGGAAAATGTTTGTAATTTTTTTTAATATGTTTTTACGACAAATTATTAAAGAGATTTATGTTTTTCAAAATTGCATCCAGCTTCAATAATTGCCCCCATTAAGGTGTTTACCCTGTTGATTATTTAAACGGGGCTCTCCACCCTACTGTGTGACATACAGGACCTCTAGAGAGGAGTAGTCAATCTGTAATGTACTTTTTCACATGGTCAGAGTGGACAACCAACTCTTTGTGGGGTACACTGGACACTGAGTGGGCCAGGCTGTTACCAAACAGACCTTGGCCAGGTGGATTATCCTCACCATTGCTTAATGTTACAGATTGGCTGACAAGGACCCTCCGTAGGGTTTGTGAGCTGAATCCACTAGGGGCGTGGCTACATCCACAGCCCTGGAACGGGGAGTTCCTGTTATAAGAACATTTGTGATGCTGCATCTTCCATCCACACCCTTGTCAAGCATTACTTCCTGAATACTTTACATGGTCAATATGTCCTTTGGCAAAGCATTGCTTCATTGTGCCATCTGATTGGAAGAGGGAGATTTTTGATGCACCCAATCACAGATACTGCTTTGGGAGTCTGTTCAAGATGTGGAATACGTTGGAGGACACAATTCATTCGAAGAACAAATTACTTACCAACTGGAAACGTTCTTTCGACTGGATGTTTTGCCTACGTATTCCTCATCGCCCTCCCAGCCTTCCCCCTTGTGCAGTCGAGGCATTGTGTGCAGGTATGTCACATGTTGTGGAGTCAAAAAACATGAACTGAGGCTACGGGTGCCTTTCATGCTACCTATAACATCCGATGTCACCCTCGACGGAGGCCTTCGAGGGACATCGACCCTACCCAGGCCGCCCTCTGACAAAAAATTTCGAAAGCAGCACAGCTGTGGACATTACATGTCATAGATGTGGAATACGTTTGAGGAACATCCAATCGAAAGAACGTTACCAGTTGGTAAGTAACTTGTTCTTCTTACTTCATGACAATTATGTCGAAATCAGGTTTCAGGTAGAAAACAAACTTAATGGATGGTAATCTCTGCCGCTCTCCGCCGCTGCTAAACATTCTCTGATTAAAATGACACTACTACCCAAGATGTTATACATAATTGTTAACATCCCAATATGGCCAGGGAGACCCTGCTTTGCCAAGATGCATGGACTTCTCACACAATTATTATGGCATTCCGGAGCAGTCCGAAAAAAAAAGGGTGGAGATGACTTTTGCATACGAGTAGTGCTGGAACTATCTTGGATAGCTGCCCAAGCATAATTCGCAATATTTTGGTATGCCACCCCATGTCAAGTTAGAAACGCTAGCAGCAGGATGCACTGACCTCAAGACATTACTACTGGACCGACATTATAAAGACTGCCCATACGACCCGCCTCAACGTTGAGCGTGGCGGTCAATATTTGCCTTTACAAGGGCTGATCGCACATAGTATAGATGGCTCCAACTGTGGATGTTCCCCGAAATAATACCAACGTTGGATAGAGCAGTTCAGGCGAGTAGGGAGGGACTGGACTATAGAGCATTGGCGGACCCATTTCCTTATGGTAAATTAACACCTGTTACATGGAGGCCTGGGCATAGGGGTGTGGGGGTCTGGAGGGGACCGGCTCCAATACGGCAGTGTCAACTAGATGGCCTGAATACCCCCCGAAACCCCCCGAGATGCCTGTACTGGCGTACTTGGCCAACTCGGGACTGCAGTCCAATCCTCTCTTCCCTCTATAAAATGGCGTTGGACAAAATGGTTCCCCCATCTTCACAAGCGCATTTTCACTGGTCCGAAGAAATAGGTATAGATCTCACTGACGCCCAGTGGCTACACATGTGCACCCACACCAGGAAAGTATCCTTACATTTTAGGCTTAAGTTTATATAATTTAAAATACTAAATAGGCTATATTATACACCTGCCAGGCTAACCAAGATATTCCAACCTGTGAAACATTGCTGCCCCGGGTGCCAACATACACCAGCTGATCACCTACACGTATGTTTTGGGAGTATTCCCAGAGATTTCTGGGACACAATTCTAGATGCCTTATCTGTAGGGGTGAGCTCCCCGCTAGAACGGAATCCCCTTCCACCAAGGGCCGCGTTCTAAGGGCCTGTCTGTCCGCGCCGTCCCCCAGCCTCTATCCGGCAACCCCCTCTTGAGCGACGTGAGTATGCTGTTCTCTCCATGCTACCTATCATACTATGGGCATTACAAGCGACAAAGAACTCTTCACTGAAACTCGCTCCAGTCTGCTTTAGTGTCCCATACATTCTATAACGCCACAGCTACTCCCGCGCATACACCCTGCCTGTTGTAATAATACACATCAGTGCATGGCTAGCCATTGTTCTCCCCAGAACGTTCCCAAGTCTCCGGGTGTGCAAATCTTCAAACACACTCGACCTGATGCCAGACCTCCCACCACCTATCTGGACATGTCTGCCTAGGAAGGCCTGTGCAACTGCTGCTCCAAAGCCCTATCTCACTTGTGCGCCCGCACTGTGTCAGCATTACTCAGCCTATGTGTACTCTGCAGCTCATTACCTAACCTAGCCTACGTGTGCTCTGCATTGTATAAGCTCAATTTAGCCTATGTGTGCTCTGCATATAATAATTCAATTTAGTCCTTGCACTGCATCAGTTCTATCTAGCCTATATGTGCCTGCATTGTATCAGCTCAATTTAGCCTATGTGTGCTCTGCATATAATAATTCAATGTAGTCCTTGCACTGCATCAGTTCTATCTAGCCTATATGTGCCTGCATTGTATCACCTCAATTTAGCCTACTTGTGCTCTGCACTGTACCAACGCTACATTGCCCATGTGTGCCTTTCACTGTATTAGCTCAATTTAGCCTGTGTGCTTGGCAGATAATTCAATTGAGCCTCTTCACTGCAACAATTCTACCTAGCCTACGTGTGCTTTGCACTGTATCAGCTCTACTTAGCCTACCTGCGCTCCCAGGCCACATCCATCTGATTGCTAATTACCATCTTGCCCACTCTGGCAGACGAGCTGTATAGCCGCATACCCTTGCTGAACCACCACAGAACCTTAGGATTGCATGTAATTCTTGCCAGCGACCACTAACACTTGCTAAGCGTCTCACCTTTATCTCAACACTGGCATCATGCTACCACACCCCTCCTCCCCAAGGCTACTGCTCTCTTTACTGAGGATACCCCTCTTGCTGTGGGCATCCACCCTCGTGTTACTCTTATCATTAGCCAGCTCGGCTGCATTTTGCATTCTGCGCATTGAAATCATGGCCCCCACTTGTAAACCTTCGGCCACTTACTTGAGCGTCGAGCCTCCCAACATCTACCTCAATGCCCCTGCCTTATGGCTAGACCATTTCACGAAAAAACCCACACCCAACCAACCATGCTCCATTCGCCTAAGAAACAAAAGACTAGCAACCAGATTCTTGGGCACAACGGGACATCCTGTGCACCCTAGCATCCACTTGAAACGCCTGACGCCCAGCCCGTCCCTCCAATCTCCTATCTCACCTACTCTCCAGCATCCCCAGACGACCTCGACGTCTCCAAGCAAAGCTACACAGATCAAGGCCGCTCTGGTCAACAGAAGTTCCCTAGCAGCCCATGCACTGGACATTATTGATATTATCAAGACTCAGGAGCTTGACCTCATTGCTATCTCTGAGACCTGGCTGCACCCCCCCTCGGGCCCGGCTCCATCCTTGGCCATCCCCCTGGAGTACTCCATCTCTAGATGCGACCGCACCTCCAGAGGCGGTGGGATTGCATTCATCCATAAAAACTCACTAGGACTTAGAACCCTACCAAGTACTAATCTGGAATCGACCGAGCTTATCTGTCAAACTTCCTCTGTTTACAAAATATGGGTGGGCACCACAGTGATTTGTACTGTAATTTAATTACTCTACTATTAGTAATTTAGAGTTGCTTTGTCCTGGAGCTCCCAGTCTGGAAAAGATCCTTTGGCATCCGGACCTCACAAACTAGCTAAACAGAAAAAATAAGGTGACTTCACCCCATTTAAGGCTGGTGCTCTCAGTTGGCCCTTGTCAGGGCTACACAGGTAAATTGAGTGTTTTCAAAGTATAAAATGCAAAAAATCTGTAAGAAATTTCACGAGGGAAATGTTTAATTGACATTTCTAATTTCCGTGTCGCATATTTAAGTTTTATGTAATGAGGCAACCAGTAAATAAGTAGGTCAGCGTATATATAAGTACATATGCCAATGCATTTCGGTCTATGACCATCTTCAGGGCTGTATTCAAATACCTCAAGTAGGTCCGGATTATGTAGTAGTTAAAGAAAAGAAAAACAAAAGGAATAATGCATGTCCTTATGTATCTTCGGGAGAGTGTAAAAGTGAGTTATCTTCGGATGTTGGTTGATCAAGAATTTCTTTGTATTGTGGTTGATCCATTTGAGTTCTTCTGCATTTTCCTTTCACCGCGAATGCGCCTTGGTCCAGAACGTGAGTATGCGAACAACAGGTAAGAGACCCCTCTGTGTAACGTGTATAAGAGACATCCATCACATAGAAGGGCTCAGCTAGTCTTTGCTTTTGCCTAACAGGAGCGTTGGACACAACAAGATTTTTTACACGTAGCCGTGAGGAATACAACCGCACGGAAGGTACAGATTTACATTCACACATTAGTAGCACTCGTTTTCTTAAATGTTGAGCATTGCTTACATTATTCCTTTTTGTTTTTCTTTTCTTTAACTACTACATAATCCGGACCTTCTTGGGGTATGTGACTTTCATTCTTATTGTAATATGATGCATTGTCCTACATTTTACAACTGTTTAGCAATAATATTGAATATGATTTGAGTACAGCCCTGAAGATGGTCATAGACCGAAATGCATTGGCATATGTACTTACAAATACGCTGACCTACGTATTTACTGGTTGCCTCATTACATAAAGGTTAAATATGAGACACGTAAATTAGAAATGTTGATTAAACATTTCCCTCGTGAAATTTCTTACTGATTTTTTTGCATTTTTTACTTTGAAAAAACTTTGAAAACACTCAATTTACCTATGCAGCCCTGACCAGGGCCAACTGAGAGCACCAGCCTTAAATAGGGTGAAGTCACCTTATTTTTTCTGTTTCGCAAACTTCCTCTATCTGCCAACCAAACGGCCACTCTACATCTAATATACAGACCACCTGGTCCTCCCACATCGTTTGTAGACAACATTACCTCCTTAGTACTCGATAAAGCGAAAACTAACTCTAAAACAATTATCCATGGAGACCTTAATCTAGGTCACCAAGACCCCCAATGACCTTATGGCCATCGACCTCGCTAACACCTTAACGCATCTAGGTTTCTCCCATCATATACAAGAACCTACCCACATCAAAGGGAGGTCCTTAGACTGGCTAAGTGACACCAACTGTAACATTAACCTACTCTCAAATGTTCCATGCGCCTGGTCAGATCACCACATCATCACTTTCAACATTGAAGCAGCTCACCTGCCTATGCCTTCCATCGCCCCACCCATTCCTACTAGAAACAAAAAGAACATAACTTCCGAAAAGGAACTCCCCCTTATCCTTTCCACCCTCAATAAAGTCACGGACCTCTGTTCTTACCCCACCACCTTAGCTGACACATATAACCAGACAGTGCTCTCAGCTATAAACTCCATTGCCCCGCTCAAACCAAGGAGACACAAACAGCATGCGCACCTCAACTTGTGGTTCACACCACAGCTCAGAGCGCTACGCAAAGAGTAACGCAGCGCAGAGTCACGCTGGAAGAGCCACCCGTCTGATGCCCACAAGGACGGTCTATTCCTAGCTACTCTCGACTATAAAGAAGCCATATTCCAGGCCAAAAAAAGAGTCCTACAATAACTGTATCCTATCAGCACAATCGAATACCAAGGAACTATTCAAAATTCTCAAGCAACTTGAGACTCCTGCAGCACCCCCTGACTCCTGTACCAAAGATAGTAATTGGTGCTCCAATATACAGACAGCACTTCTGGGTAAAATTGCAACCCTCCAATCTAAAATTAGAGATAAACACAACTCCCTACAGTCAGATCAACTTCTGACTTTTCCCACGTCTAGCACATGTCATGCCAACCAGAACTGCAAACCGTTAGCTTTCTCCCCTCTTACCATTCCTGAAGTAGAAGGGATTATAAACAGCCTCAAGCCTTCCAACTGCCAAGGTGATCCTTGCCCAGCTCCCATCATCAAAGAAGCATCTCACTAACTAGCCCCCTTCATCACAGCCTTCATAAATGCCTCCTTCAAAACAGGCATAGTCCCCGACAACCTCAAGGACGCCTGGGTGATCCCACTTCTCAAAAAACCATCCCTTGACCCCAGCATACCGACCAATTTTAGACCTATCACTACGGTCCCGTTCTTGCTCAAGATTCCTGATCGTGCAGCATACTTGCAGATCCAAGACTATCTTGAATCCAACAATCTTCTTGGACTAAGACAATCCGGTTTCCGCCCTAAACATGGGACCGAAACAGCCTTGATCGATCTGAAAACCCAAATGGAGATACTAAAGGATAATGGGAAGCTAGCGCAACTCCTTCTCCTCGACCTCTCCGCGGCATTCGATCTGGTCAACCACCAAATACTTTGCCAACATCTTAAATCCGCGGCCCACTTCTCGGACTCTGCCAACGGGTGGATCCACTCTTTCCTAAGTAATAGATCCATGCGGGTCTTCTCGCCTACAGCCTCCGCTGACCCTTCCCCGATTCGCTGCGGTGTCCCTCGAGGGTCCGGTGTATCGCCCATTCTCTACAACGTGTTCACCAAACCCCTCTTCGATGTGCTTGACTATCTGGGTGTCTCATACACTAACTATGCGGATGATACCCAGATACTCATTCCCATCAC
This sequence comes from Ambystoma mexicanum, assembly GCF_040938575.1. Lineage (NCBI taxonomy): Eukaryota > Metazoa > Chordata > Amphibia > Caudata > Ambystomatidae > Ambystoma > Ambystoma mexicanum. The sequence continues at coordinate 702,880,420 of NC_090921.1, forward strand.
TGGTGATCACATAGCCGATACCAAATCCTTGAATGATGTCTATTTGGTCATCCAGGCATGGATGGCACAACACGAATTATGCCTTAACGACGACAAGACGGAGCTACTACTACTAGTTTCAACTCAACACCTTAATTAATTAGACCAAGCCTTCAAGTCTTTTAACATTGATGGCAATGACATTAAGGTCTCTGAAGACACTAAAACTTTAGGCGTTTACCTGGACTCTGCTCTCTCTCTCTCTCTCTCTCTGAACAGACAAATGCAGTAAGGTCGGCCTCGGCCTATACTTGCAAACTTATCGCCGCCTGCAGACCTTTTCTAAACTCGCAAAATTGCATTACCCTGGCAAGAATACTCATTATGCCCAAAATCGACTACTGCAGTGCCCTCTTCTTGGGGAACAGCGAGTCTAACCTAAAACTGCAAACTGTCCAGAATAATGCCATCAGGGCAGCCCTTAACATCCCTAGGCGGTCCCTCATTTCCAACGTCAGATCTGATCTACATTGGCTCCCAGTAAAACATAGAATCACTCTGAAAACACTAGCCTTGACTCATAAATGCCTGGCTAACAAAGCCCCACCTTACCTCGCCTCTCGTCTCACACTCCACACCTCCACACGACCTACTAGAACACCACATTTGCATAGCCTCATCTTGCCTAGATTTAAACTCCAAAAAGCTGGTGGTGCGAGTTTCCCTGTCCTAGCCTCAAAGCTCTGGAACCCCTTGGCCACCCCCATCAGAACTGAGCCTTCCTTCCTAACCTTCAAGAATAAAACCAAATCTTGGTTGTTCGTGCAAAACGCATGAAGCACCACACTCAAGATCTGGCACCTATTTTTGTAATATACTGCATCTTTGTATACATACTGTTTTGTACGGTAAATATTTATTGTTTGTACTGTAACTGCTCCTAAGAATATGCGCCTTGTTGCCCTCGGGCCTGGTTGCGCTTTACAAATAATTAAAATACAAAATACACTTGGAGCAATGTTTGGTATAGGGTCAGACATTCAGTGTAGAAGACACTGCATTTGTAAATATGGGTTGCATGATGGGCAAAAGTACCATCCTGCTGAAATGGAAATGTGAAAATAAAATAAGGGGGAAAGAATGGATGCTAGCACTGACCTAGGCTCTGAAAAACGATGATCAATATGTGAGCACTCTGCCCTCACGTCTAGACCCCGCGATATATGGGCTGAATATCGCTCTTACTTGGCTAAAGATGCAACCAAAGATTAGTACGAGAATGGACTTTAAGGTTTGACAGATGCTTTAAGATTGATGCTAGTTAACACAAAGATTGTAGCCAATCCACTGAAGGATGCTGCTCTGACTATCTGTATGAACTATGTCTGTATGATTTCATAATCTCTCTAATGTACTCTTCCAAATTGCCAATAAAAAAATGGTTATAAAAAAAAAAAGAAATGTATCCATGGTTCTCCAGCATGGGCTGCGGCATGGATTCACATGCTCGTAAATAACCAATATTCCCTGTCGTCAGGCTGGGAATCCTCAGTAAAAAGAAAGTTTCAGTTTCACATTCAATCTGTATTTTGAATGTATTGTCTTCCCACATATTCCTTGTCTTTGATACATCCGTTTCTAGCTTGCTGGTCTTGGAATTTTCTTTTTTTCAGTAGAGGGTGCTGCGCATCAATGTCCCTCGGAGGCCTCCGTATCGACGCCTACTTCATTATAGGTATAAATAGTCGCGTGCAGCGTCCTTTGCTCAGTTCCGTTTTTCTGCGCTTCGTAAGCCTCGGAGATGTAACGCTCGGTTCCTCAGTGAGTCAAAAATGTCTTAATGTTCGTGAAGAAAAAACATCGATATCTTCAATCCACAATGGCATCTTCGTCGGCTCCATCGATGCCCCGATCCAGCTTTAAAAAATGCGAGGATTGTGGGAAAAAGGTGTCCTTGACTGATCCCCACAGGATCTGTCTATGGTGCCTGGGCCCAGAGCACCCGTGTTCAGAATGTGAAGAATGTCTTTCTATGATGACGAAAGCCTTGAGGTAGTGCAGGGGGAAGCTGGAGAAAGGTAAGACCGTACAATCTGTTACTCCTTCAAAATTGACCTCTGACGAGTTGAGACCGTAGTCTCTTCTCCTTGTCGAAAGAAATGCACTCCTGCCAATGGATTGAAAAGCTTCACATAAACTCCCTGGGAGATTCTTCATTGAGGACAGTTTCATAACCCCACAACAAGCCAGACAGAGGGGCGGCAATACCGCACTTTACATTTTCATCTACTTTAGAACTCGATACACTCTGCAAGCAATCCTACCTGGCTTTCCAAATCAACCACAAACCTGGCAGTTACTCCATAACACAATACAAGGCCAGGGAGAAGGCAGACTGGTATCGCAGATCTACAAATCAATTATCACCGACACGACCACCAGCAACTCCCTTGCAAAAACCAGATGGGAAAAGTCCCTATGTACATTCATCCCTGAGGAAGACTGGACCTTCATTCTGAGACAAACGCAGAAGATAGCTCTCAACTCTCGCTTTAAGCTAATCCACTTTAATTTCCTTCACCAAACCTACTACATGCCAGCGAAAGCAAACAAACACCACCCTGAGGCATCTGCAAAATGTGAAAGATGTGGTTCACCCTCGGCGGACTTTACGCACCGCGCATGGGACTGCCCCAAACTGTCCCTATTCTGGAGCCAAGTTATGGAGACAACAGCCACGATCGTGGGAGAAACCGTGCAGCCCGCCCAGACAGCAGCCCTGCTCGGTATGACGAGGCTCCTGTCAGCACCAATAAGAAAATTGGCTGGCCTGCTGTTAACTCTTGCACGGAGGCGGATTGCCATGGCCTGGGGTCGCGGCCCCCCCCCCACAGTCGCTGCTTGGTGCAGAGACATTCTGTATTGCCAAGATGTTGAAACAGACTTCATTAAACTGTTAACCCTTCGTGCCCGTTTGCCGGACATCTGGGGCCCCCTGGTAACCTTTCTGATGAACGAAGCGGAGGGCGCCCCGTCCTCCCCAGAAATCGACAGTTAGAAGAGAAGGCCATGTTCGGCAGTGCATCTGGCTTAGTACCTCCACCTCACTGAGACATTGAACTTGGGCGATGCAATACGCATCACAATGTGCACTGAACTTCGGAGTGGGACGTCGGAGGGTTGGGGGGGCGGGGGCGAGTGGGATTTGGCGCGAGTTAAGTTCATCCTAATGTGGGTGTGTAGTTGTACTATGTTGACATAAAAGTTAAAAAAATAAATGTTTAAAAAAAAAATGCACTCCTGTTCGAGGTCTTGGAGTGGATCAAACCACTACTCCACTTCGAAACACAATAGGAAGAGGCGCCTTAGATCGCCCTCATCTTCAGCCTCCAGTTCCCCAGAAAAGGTTGCTTGCCCCACTAAGTACAGCTCCCCAGCTCAGTGAGAGGATTTTTAAACATTTTTTTAACGGTCTTCGAGAACGCAGCCTTGCCCCCCCCCCCCGAGATACCCAGAGGCGATACCCCGGGTAAAAAAACCTGATAAACCTAAAAGCAGCGAGTCGTCGACCTCGGCAAACCATACTCATTTTAGAGCGTCATGAAACCTCGATTAGAGAAAAAGGCTCCTCGCCTCGTCGACCTTAACTTCGAAGTCCAAAACGGCACCATCGATGATGGAGAAATTACCGACGCCTTGTGCGCCTACCCCTTTGATGCCGTTCGCACCCGGGCATCAGAGTCTCCTTCAAGAACGTTGAGACCGGTGTCGACCGTATAGGCGACATCGAAGAAAATCACAAATCCCTTGACAACATTGAGGTCCATCTCGAGTACATCGACGCCTTTCGCTATTACTTCAAGACCTATGACGTCTACCTCGATGATTTCGAGTCTTTCTCAGCCAGTGATGAATAATATAGCCCCCTCATCACTTGAGAAAAGCTTCACACCTCTTGCACGCTCTGATTATTTCAGGGCTTTATCTTCCATTTATGAAGAAGGGGGAAGACTCAGATTCAGAAAGGCCTTTTGGTCTACAACCTGTAAGAACTTATCTACCAGAAGAATGTATACCAGAAGAGGTCAGGCTAAAGTATCTGCAAGAGTCCTTACAGGAGGCCAGTGGTATTAATACCTCGCCAGAGGTAGACTTGTAAACCGGAGCCTGGTGACCGTGCAGAAGGAAATTTTAGGTTACTTATGAACAGGGTAATGGAGTACATGGGGTGGACAAGACCCACACCCACTTTTGACCAAGATGACCTAACAGACATTTTAGATAAGGGACCTCAAGAACTCCCTATAGTTACCTTCCATACAGCCTTGCAGAGAAAAGTGACCACAAATTGGGAGACTCCGGAAGTAATTCCTGCAGTCAGTAAAAAGCGCTCTGCAAAATAAAGGACATCACCTACGGACCCTCCTTATTTATCTAAACACCCGATTCCAGAGAGTCTAGTAGTCCAAGCTGCAACTTCATCAGGCAGTCAATCAGCATACCCCACAATCCCGCAGGATTGTGACGTCAAATATTTTGACGCCATGTCCAAGGAGTTCTCGGCATGCACCATGGCTCTTAAGTATGCTAACACCACATGCACCCTGGCAAGATTCAGCCACACCCTTTGGGAGTGGGCTTCAATGGCGGCTGACCACCTTCCCCCGAGGGGAGAGAGGGTTACTTGAATATTATCAAGGACGGGAGGTATGCAATGTCAGTTCCTCCAAACCGGCCTCGACACTGTTGACCGCATCAGCGGAGCCATGGCGGCTAGTACCACAATCCGCATATTTGCGTGGTTGTGGAAATCTGGCTTTGTTCCTGATGTGCAATCCAGACTTCTGAATATATGCCCTTTGACGGCACCTATCTATTTGGTAAAAAAGCTGATGACAGTTTGGAGAAGTTGTCAACTTCCAAAGCGGAGGCCAAATCCCTTGGAGTTGCTATTCGACAAACTCCAAAACGCCCCACAGGTATGCCCTGGAGGGGTAGGTCCTTTTGCTTTTACTTTGCTTTCGGAAAAGGCAGAGGACAGCCAGCTCAAAGGGTCCAGAGACGATTCACCCGTGGTGGACGGGGCAAGGGTACCAAGTCTGCATACGCAGGTGCTGCCTTACCTTCAGCATCTGCTTCAGCTGCCCCAAAACTCCTCTGAAGTCTTACTTCACAAGACACCCGTAGGAGGCAGGTTAACTCAACATCTGACAGAATGGCAGGCTATTACTTGAGATGCTGCTTGGGCATTGGAAACAGTTGCCCAAGGTTACTGCCTGCCTTTCCTAACACTCCTCAGTCATCCACCCGGGAACAACTCTTTGATGTTTCCAGACCCGCTCCTTATGCAGGAGATTTTGGACTTGCTGGAGAAAGGTGCTATAGAACCGGCACCTGCAGTGGAGAGGAACACGGGTTGGTACTACCCATATTTCCTAATTCCGAAAAAGGACGGAGGAACGAGACCCATCCTGGACTTAAGAGAATTGAACAAATTCCTCAGGAAAGACAAGTTCAAGATGGTAACCCTTTCTCAGATCCTTCAGGCCCTCCAACTTCAGAATTGGTTGGTATCTCTGGACCTTCAAGATGCTTACTTTCATGTGCCAATCCATCTCAAGCACAGAAAGTACCTGAGGTTCGCCATTGGCAGCTCTCGCTATCAATTTCGGTTTCTGCCATTTGGGCTGACCTCCGCCCGAGGGTTTTCACCAAGTTAATGGCAGTTGTGGCAGCAATTCTCAGAAGGGGAGGGATTCATATCTACCCTTACCTGGACGACTGGTTGATCAGAGCAGTGTCCCCGGAACAAGCTCAAGAGCATCTGGATTATGTTTGCCACTTCCTCCACAAGCTGGGATTCTCCCTCAACTTCAAGAAGTCCCATATGATACCATCACAGAAACTCCAGTTTATTGGAGCAGTCCTGAACACACCCCTGGGAAAAGCCTCGCCACCACAGTTGAGGGCTGAAGATATTCTACAGATGGTGACCAAATTTCAGAATGCCCAGTATCTGCCGGCCTTCGACTTTTTGAAGTTGCTCGGCCTCATGGCATCCTGCATTTTTCTAGTGCTAGAAGCTTGCCTGAGAATGAGGTCTCTCCAGTGGGCTCCAAGAACCCAATGGTCGCAATTCTCAGGAAAGATGTCGGATCTCCTACAAATTTTGAATAGTCGCGCGAGACCTTCAGTGGTTGGCCTGTCGGGAGAACATCTTGAATGGAGAATCGTTTTGGCAACCATGGCCGGATATAACAATAGTGCCGGACACCTCACTCACTGGGTGGGGAACCCATGCCAATGATTTGACCATCAGCAGTCTTTGGTCTCCAACGGAGTACAAACTACACATCAACCTATTGGAGCTAAGAGGAATCAAGGTAGCACTGAAAGCTTTCCTGTCATCAGTGCAGGGAAAAAATGTTCTGATAATGAGGGACAACACAGTGGCCATACACTACCTCAACAAAAAAGGAGGCTTAGGGTCACTGCCATTGTGCAGAGAAGCAATGCAGCTCTGGCTCTGGGCAATTCTAGAAGGAATTGCTCTATCAGCAGTTCACCTAGCCGGAGAGAAGAACATGGCGGCGGACGCTCTGAGCAGGCACACCAGTCTCCCACGAGTAGGAACTAGCTCAGGAAGTCCTTCAAGAGATCACAGCCCTTTGTGAACAGATCCACCTGAGGGGTTCCCCAAACGAGTCTCAACAGGTAATGTGAACGCTACTGCTCCAGGGAAATTCCCCCGAGAGGAGCTCTAGGAGATGAGTTTGTGGTGGACTGGGAATTTCCGCTTCTATACGCGTTTCCTCCAGTCCCCGTCATTCCTTCTGTAATAAGGAGGTTGAGAAGATTCCGGAAATCCATGATCCTAATTGTCCCGGACTGGGCCACGAGAACCTGGTACCCAGATCTTCTAGACATGTCCATCTGTCCTCCGATTAGTCTTCCACAAAGATAGAATCTTCTCTCATGAGAGGAGGGTCAGGTTCTCCATTCGGATATCAGAACTCTGAACCTTCACGCATGGTTTCTGAAAGGCTGAGATACAAAGATTGGGACTTCGCGGATGACATAATGGAGGTGTTGCTTTCGGCTTGAAGGCCAGCAACCAAATCACTATAGTGCTGCCATTAGAACAAATTCTGCAGATGGTGTAGAGATAAAAATATTTACCCTTTTTCACGCAACACACAGACAGTATTATCTTTCCTACTACACTTAGCAAATTCAGGGCTACAAGTTGGCACAATTAAGGGTACCTTGCTGCGTTATCAATTTTCAACCGCACCGCTGAGGAACCCTACTATTTTAAGATGCCTTTCGTCATTCAATTTCTGAAAGGGTTGACAAATGTCTACCCTCCAACTCCTTTTCAAGTTCCCCTGTGGGGCTTAAATCTAGTTCTAGAACTTCTAATGGGCACACCCTTTGAACGCCTCCATTCCTGCCCATTAAGATGTCGCACTCTAAAAGCTGTTTTCCTAGTGGCTATAACTTCTGCCAGAAAGTGAGTGAACTACAAGCTTTATCTTGCAAACCTCCACATTATTTCCCACAAGGATGAAGTAGTTCTTCAGGTGAAGCCTAATTTCCTCCCAAAGGTTGTGTCAGAATTTCTTATTAATCAGAAGATAACATTACCTTCATTCTATCCTCCTCATCTGGGGAAAGAGGAAGAAAGGTTGCACAGACTTGATATAAAGCCGTGCTTTGAGTTTCTACATCAGCAAACTTGCAAGACTTAGGCAAACAGACCAATTGTTTGTGGGGTATGCAGGACATAAACTAGACCTAGACATCACCAAACAAACCATCTCAAGATGCATAATTTTAACTATCCTAATATGCTATGAATTGGCGGGAAAAGACCTCCCCCCCCCCCCTTCAACTTCTGACATTCAACCAGTGGTATCGCAGCTTTGTCAGAGAGTTCCAATAAAAGACATCATCTGTGCAGCTACTACATGGTTGTCTGCACATACCGTTACCAGATTCTATAGTCTAGACTTCTCCACTAGCCAAGAAACTAAATTTGGGAAAGCTGTATTGCACTCTGTGCACACTTAAACTATTCTAATTTTTACTCCCGCCTCCTGTAAACTTTACTGCTTTGGGAGTCTATCATAGATGAGGAATACGTGAGAGGACACAATCCATTGGAAGAACAAGAGACTTACAAACTGTAACGTTCTTTTGACTGGATGTTCCTCCCACGTATTCCTTATTGCCCCTCCCATCCTTCCCTGCAGTAAAACTTTGCTTGTAGTTGCAGCCTGCGCTTCCTCAAGGGTAGTAACCATCTCATCCTGGACAAACCTAACACTTCAAAACGGAACTGAGCAACGGACGCTATGTGCGACTATTTATACCTATGATGACGTTGAAGTCGATACAGAGGTCTCCGGGGGACATCGACACACAGCGCCCTCTACTGAAAAAACATTTCTTAGGCCAGCAAGCTGGAAGTGCATATATCAAAGATAATACGTGGGAGAAACATCCAGTTGAAAGAACGTTACAGTTGGTAAGTAACTTGATCTCCTATAAACCAATCTCGGTCCTCTGGGTCATACTGCGTCCATTAAATGACAGCCCTCTCCACAAGCCCCTCCTCTGGCAGCCATCTTCAAATTTTTACAGCATGCTTAAGTCTTGGGAGTTCTCGAGTTTGCTCCTCAAGCTACTTCTATGTTTTTTCATGTTGTTCATGGAAAAAGGTTCTATTTGTGTTCCGAAAGAGCCTATGTGCTCTTCTCTCCTTCTGCCGACAGCAGGAATCCATTGTCTGTGAAGTTCAGCGCCCCTCAAGGGCGAAGATAGTCCGTGTTTCCAGAAAGCCATCAGGCCTACTTCATGCCCTCCAACCATGACAGAGGAAAAGGAAGGAAGGTCCCTCTTAAAGTCCTGCACCAAGTGCCGGCTTCGAAACGGGTTTGTGGAGGACAAGCACCTGCAATGCATCTACTGTCTGCATCCGGACCACCAGGAAGGAGATTACGAGATATGCCGTGGCTTCTCCGAGCAGTCAAAGGACAGGCACCGTTTTTTTTTTCGTTTTTTTTTTATGGTATGTTTGGTAATCCAAACTTTTCATTATATTTGTCTTTCGAAGAATCGTTAAAATAATTGCTAAAGAAAGATTTACTTATTTTTTTTTTTCGTGGTCTTTTCGGTCTCGATCCAAAATTTAATGGCCGTTATAATTAGATGTTTGTCGTTGCCTTTTAGCAGATGATTCCAGCATTCTTTTGTAGTCCTCTGTTTTTCTGATATTCTAAAGAAATCCTTGACTAGATTTATTTTTTCTTGTAGGGCTGGACAAATCATGATGATATGGAACAATGTCTCTTTGGTTCCGTTGCTCTGGCAGAAGCGACAGTCTGAGGATTTGATTTCTTTCTGTTGGGTGATACTCAGATAGTCTTGGGTTGGTAAGATGTTCAATCGGAACCTTAAGAAGAGATCTCAGGTATGTCGATCTGGAAAACAGGTCAAGTATGGTGGAAGTTCATGAAGGGCTCTTATGTCTATTTCGCATACTTGATGGCGTTTATATTTAGTCTGATCTTCGAGAGTTTTTATCCAGTTGCTCCTTTGTAGCGTTAGCTTTGCGTGTTGTGGCCTGTTCATTAACGTTTCTTCTGTGATGCCTTCAGCTTGCATTTGAGTCTTGACCTTGTTGGTCCATTGTTGGAGAATCGTTGCGTTTGTAGCGTTTTTATTGCTTTTCAATATTTCTATGGCTGGGATTTTTTCGTGGCTTATTATTTTCCTGTAGAGGTCCATCTGTTTCCATGATATTATGAATTGTAATGATTCCAACGCCAGTTCGAAACGGATCCTTGTCATGGGGAAGTTTTTTGGTAGTGCTAGTGTTTTCCTCCAGAATATTGCTTTGTAGAGATGCCATTTCAGTCCTTGGTTGTTTACCAGGGTTTCGCCAGCGTAGGTCAATATGGGAAAAACTTTTTGTTTGTAGAAGATGATTGTTGATTTAAAGGAATATGTCCCGAATTTGCAATGATAGAATCAACCTAGTCTGGCTAGGGATCTGGTTTTGTCTTCGATGTGCATTTTCCACTGTTGTTCCGTGGATGACACATTAACCATTATCCCTAGATATTTGATGGATTTTGTTGTTTCAATTTCTTTGCTTTCAAGATAGAACTTGGGGATTTTTCGGTTCTTCTTTGTTTTTTGGGTTGTTAAGTTCATTACTTTGGTTTTGTTTATGTTGATCTGAAGTTCATTGGCTGTCATGTAGGTTGCTACTTTGTCCAGAGTGTTTTGTAGACCCGATGGGGTTTTGTCCATGACTGTGATGTCATCAGCGTATACTAATGATAGAACTGATTCATTATTTAGTTTCGGAGGATTTGAGAGTGGATCTTTGATTGAGTTGACAAAGTCGTAGGTGTATAGATATTAGAGGCAGGCGGCCAAGGGACATCCTTGCTTGAGACCGTTGGAGGTATTGATCGGTTGTGTGACTTTACCCTGTTTTGTTAGCCAGACTCGGACTGAGGTGTTAGTGTATAGTTGCTTGATTGGGTGAAGAATTGCTGGTGGACAGCCCCATGTTGTCAGTTTTGTCCATAGTTTGGTTCTGTTTACTGAATCGAATGCCATTTTTAGGTCAATGAAAACCGAATAAACCTGTTGATTTCTTAATGCCGCCTCGTATTTGAGGAGGCTCAGTATTATCAAGTTGACTTTCGTTCCGATTTTGCCTACGAATCCTGTTTGCCTTTTTTCAACTTTCCCGTTGTTTGTTGCCCAATCAGTGAGTTTTTTCAGTAGGAAGTTCGCAAAAAGTTTTCCTGACGGGTGGAGTAAGGCTATGGGTCTGTAGTTATGTGGGTTCTTTCTGTCACTTGTTTTGTAGATAGGAATCAAGATGGCTAGTGTGCAGCTATGTGGGATTTGTTGGGTTTTTTCAATGATAAGGACAGGTCGCAGAGGAGGCTAGCCAAATTTTCCGGTGCAGCGTTCAGGATTGCGTTTGATAATCCGTCTGGACCTGGCGCTCTTGATGGATTTAGAGTTCTAATGGTTTGAATGATGTCCTCTGTTTCCCATTTCAGATTCCATTTTGGGCAGGTGGATTCTTGTTGGATAGCCTCTGCATGTGCACTGTTATATAAGGTGTTGAAATGTGCAGTCCACGCTTCTGGATCAACTTCTTGGATCGTGTTGTTTGTTCTGTTGTTTCCATTTAGAAGTGACCATAATTGCCTCGTATTTTTCCCTTTGATTGCCGCTAGAATAGCTTCAGCGTCAGCTTGTTGCAATGATCCTTTGACTGATTTAAGCGAGTTAGAATAAATCTGTTTTTCTTTTTTTATGGCGATATTTGCAGCTGTTGTATTCAGTTTTTTCAGTTGATGTATTTTTTTCCGAAGCATTTTTTTCTTTTCTTTAATTTCCATATTGAATGCATGTTTATGTGTAAAAATGGGATTGGTACTTTGGAAGGATTGGTACTTTGGAAGGATTGGTAGTCTGAGTAACCATTCATAGTTGAGTTTTACATGGTCAGGCATTGAAGATCTTTCAAATTTGGATACTAAGTCGATCGTTTGATGCTGTTTTATTCTTGGTTTCGTTAGTCCGTTGTTTATTTCAAGTTCTGGGAGGTCCAGGATCGAGTTCTCGATTTGTTACGTTTGCCATGTTATTGAGATTTGACAGTGATCGCTGTTAGATTGTGCGGAGTTTTCAGTGGTTATTAAGTTGTTCTTTATTTCTTCAGAGATGTACATATAGTCAATAATCGATTTGGAGTTACCACTGGACCATGTTGGGGGCATTTGACCTTGTGTGTTTAACGGTTGTTCTGTTAGGGTTAAATTGCGGATCTCGATCTCTTTGGTCCATTTTCTTGCTCTTGGAGATATTTTCTGGGTGTGTAGACGAATTCCTTCAGAGTTGTAGAAGTGGATGTTTAAATCGCTGGTGACTACAAACTCAGTTTGCGCGAAAGAGTTTGCTATTTTATCGTACTCGTCCTAGATGGAATCTATGAATTTATTATCAGTCATTGACATTGCGTGCCAATAGATGTTGAAGATTAAGTATGTTTTATTCGGAGGTTGCTCTGGTTTGGATGGCGGGATCAAAATACAGATGACAATGTATTGGGCCCATGGATGGATAGTTTTCTTTTTGACAATTGACCAGTTGGGGTCTATCTTAGTCAGGATTACCATGCCAGATGATGGTCTGTCTTGTTGTGCTTTGATTGCCGGGTTCATGAAAGTGGAAAACCCATCGCAGACCACTTCTGTGGATAGCCAAGTCTCTTGGAGGCATATTATAGCTGTTTCTTTTTGTTTTATAGGACCCTCTGAGAGGAGATGTTTGAACCCTCTCGTATTCCATGAAGATAATGTTGTTTCTGTTGTTGAATTTCGGTTTGAGGTCGGTTGTTATTAAAAGGTTTTCCTTTGTATACTTTGGAAAGTGTTTCTGGGTGATGGATTTCTGGTCGGATATTTATGGGTGATCGTCTCCCTTGGTACTTCCGGGATGTTGGTTATCTGGTGTGAATTTGTTTGCCTGGACTGGTTTCATTTCTTGTTAGGTATGGTTCTTCAGTTGTTCGTGGTCTACTTAAAGATTGTTGTTGGTCATATTTGCGATGAATCGGGGCAACTTGAGGCCTGAAGTTGGTATCCAATTTTTTTTCTTTGAGAGCCATAAATCTTGTTACTTGGATTGGTTCGATGATGAAGCCCCAGGTTGTTTTTTGGCAGACATAACTAGTTGTATTGTTTGGTTGTGATAAAAATCAATGTGGACTGTTTACATCTTTTTCTTATTCGGAAAATGTATGACGTTGATGTCTTGTGTAGCGACCTTCGACAATGTCGGGATAGCGTTCAGTAGGCGAAGAATGTTTACTCTGTTCAAGATTAGTTTTTCATCCGCTTTTAGATTTACAGCAGTTAGCGAGAGTCTGAATATGCTTGGTTTCTGACACGGATCTGTAAATGTTGGTCTAATTAGAGATGTATTGATGTCAATCAGTTTATTTCCTGTGGTATCAGAAGGGACATCAGGTTCCGTTGAAAACCAGGATTCTTCAGTAGATATTGATGAATACACAAGTGACATGTTTGTCGTTGATTCGTCGCTGTTCGTGTAGATTGAGGTTGAAAAGATCTCACAGTATTCATCTATTATAATCATTGAGTCTTCTTGAGTCATGTTCTCTGTTGCTAGTTTGAAGTGAAGACGTAATCAACGTTGTATTTTGTGCGTCTACTGCTGTTGGTGTTTTAGGCTCAGTGTCGTGGTCGATGGCATCCAGTAATGCGTCTAATGGTTCTTGTTCTTCGATTGAGATCAATTCTCCTTGTGGTTGGGGTGTCCATTTTTTGTTATTATTTGTATGAGTCTTCGTCGTTTCTTTGATCAATGGATTAGTGCTCGTTTCATTTTTGTTGTTGTTGGGATTCTTTCTTGTTGAGGGGTGGGGTTTCGACTTGTGCTCTTGGTTGAGTTGCAGTTTTCGCAGAAAGGCTGGTGATCCTGTTTGACTTTTTTTTGGTTGTTTCTTTTGTAGTTGTTGCTTTACCCGGCTGATTACGTTTGGTTAGGTCATAAATGTCAAACGGGGTGCATACTGGAGGTTCTGTACTGGCGATATGAAGATGAGTTGGTAGGTTGTGCATTTGAAATTCATATTGGGTTGTTTGGTCTTTTTTAGAGTCGCCTTTTGGTGAAGAATGTTCTGTATTGAGGGTGCCTTGTACCTTGATCTTGGGGCCTGAACGGTTGGACGTGTCCTTTGGCTTTGTCGTCCATTATTTTGGTAGTAAATGTTGTCAGTGTTTCTATGAGAGTTTGCTTGTCTAGTCGATAAGTACTTGCTATTCCGGCTAGACGATTCTGCCATGTTCTTGTAGATTCTGCTTCGTGATTCAGTCGGTCTTGTATTGAGGTCATGAAGCAGTCTGTTTGTTTTGTTAGGATCATTGCAAGTAGAGTGGCTTGGTCTTTGGTGGCATCAACTGTTGCTTCTTCGATCTTTAAGAAGGGGAGCATCGCTACTGATAGGACAGCCACTGGCGTATTTTGGAGATCCAGCATGGTCGTTGGAATTCTTTTACTGGATTCTGGAGTATTGGGTGTTTTTTCAGCATTTTGTGGAGGGTAATTTGACTCTTGTTGGTTTTAGTGCAGCCGTCGTTGCATTCAATTGGTTCTCTTCCAGGAATGTTTTAGGGACGAACAAGTTAGCTCTGGTGGGAAGTGGTGTCGATGTACTAGATAACACATTTGTGTTTCCCTTGTGTTTGTCTGTTAGGGCTTTCGTTTTCTTCTGTTCTTGGAAGTCCATGATGGCATCTATTTCTGTAATGTCGATTGAAGGTCGAGACGCCCGGTTTGAAGGTTTGGAGAAGTTGTCTTGGGGGGAGTCTATGAGGTGGTAAGTTGACTGCCACTGTTGCTTTGCTATGAGTGCTCTTTGTCGCAGTGTTAGGTTCAGCGTTGGATCTTTTGATTTTTTTTTGGTTACAGGAGTATGGAACTGGAGATCAGATTGGAGTGCAGGTGGGATGCCTCTTTTTCCACAAACTAGTGGGATGATTTGGAAGTCGTTTCTGATGTTTGATTGTTAACGCCGCAAGGGTGGCTGAGTGTTTCTTTTAAGCCCGCATCCTGGGGGCGGTGCTTCAGTCCGCTTGGGTGACTCAGATCACGTGACCTCGCGACGAAAGAGAAAAATTCAGCAAACACTGCGCTCGCTTCAAACTGCTGTGCAGGAGGCACAGGCTTACGCGAATCGGAGCGGGATGTATTCAGGTAGGTGGAAAGTCAATTTCTTAAGTTTGCAGCTCACAACTGGTGCCTTGATTAACACAGCGGGAAACAGCAGACAACGACACCCTTGTCACCACAACGGTGCTTCGTATTGTGGGCACCTGATGGTGCTGCCTTGAAAGGTGCTCCTGGGTGCTCCTGGGTCCCAGGTCCACCTCCCTTAGCGATTTGTAGCAGATGGTCCCTGCCACACGCTGAGCACACGGAGCACGAAGGACACTAAGGACTAAGGACTCTGCGGGACTCCGCTCGCTCCGCTTGCAGGGATCCCTTTGAAGTGGGTGACTCTTCCCCCCCGCCCCCCACTCCCCCCCAACTCACGGGCTCAGAGCAACAGAAGAAACACTACGGCGTGGACACAAAGAACTCTGCAGGGTTACAGGCACAGTAGACTGACAGTGTGGCTGAATGTCAAGGGCTCTGCCCGTACTCTGAGCAGGGGCATGCCTCACCCAAGGCTGGCCGGTCCGAGGAGCGGTCCTCTAAGTCCTGTGAGAGCGCCTCATCCGTGGGGGCCCAAGGCCTAGCACTGCAAGTCCGGGTCCACCAGGGTTGCTGCGGAAGCGGTTCCCACGTCAGACTGGGCACAATCGACATCACCTTCCGCCTCCATTGCCAGCAAGCTCCTCCTCCTCAAAGAGAAAGTGATCCAACCTGGCTAAGCTGCTTGAAAAGCTGCAGACTGAGAAGGTTGAGCTCCCCAAGAAGGCCCAGGCGGCGAAGGATAAGTCTTTGTCGACTATAGAGCTGGTGGCGGCTGCTCACTTGAAAGCTAAAGGGGCTGACCCTGAGAAGGTAGCCCCCACAGGGCTGAAGGTATCCCTACCTCCGAGGTGTGAGGCCGCCGTGGTGACTTTGACAAGGTCTGCCAGCACACCGGATAAGCGGACACCTCTTCAGAACCCGGTTTCAGCCCCTAAGAGTGGAAAAGAAGTTGGGGGCAACAAGGCCCTGGATCAGTCCCAGGCCATGGCCCAAGCCATGGAAAGGTTGGTCCACGGACGAGGAGCTGGAGTCCCTACACATGGTCCACGAGGACGTGGAAGTGGACGACGGTGCAGGGCCTTGTGTTCTGATCATGCCAGTTCTGCCGAGGGATGTGTCTCTGGACATCCTATCAACCGTCCACACCTTGGTGTCAGAGACCAGAAGAGGATTCCACAATGGCCTGTTCCAACGGTCCACCAGGCCCCCGACCAACCACCGACGAAGAGGGAGCACCACCCAACGCCCCCATTGCAGCCTCCTCATCCGTGCCTGGCCCCCACGCCCGCAGCAGTCCCGGGTACGGGGACGATGACAGACAACTGACTACGACAAGGTCGTCATAGCAGGCAACGGATCCCGCAGCCTAGGGGCGTCCCCATCGACGAGTTGGTTGTTCCATTCCAGCAGCCTAGGGCGTCCCCACCGATGATTTGGTTGTTCCATTCCATGATTGCCAGAGCCTACGAGCTGTTCAGCTTGTGCCCAAAGAAACCAGGAAGGAGGGTTGCCTGCACCAGAGGCATGAGGCCAAGAGGAAGACAATCATGGCAGTGCCCCTCCTGGACGACATGTGGGAGGAGGGCCTGGCCCTCTTCAAGAACCCTTGCACAGCTCCAGTCATGCGGGATAGACTGGAGAAGAAGTACCGGGTACCGGAACCCGCACCCAAGTGCTTGAGGTCGCAACCATGGCTGGATTTTGTGGTTTTGGCGGAGGCGAGGAAGCGGTCATCTAACCAGTCCTCGTCATCTTTAGTCCCTCCGGACAGCGAGGGTAAGAAGATGGACGCCATGGGGAGGAAAGTGATTTACATGGTGGCGTCCACCATCAAGACGGCTAACGCACTGGCGATCCTAGCCAGGCACAACAGGGAGCAGTGGTACGAGCTGGGTCCAATTTTGGAGTTTCTCCCAGAAGACAAGAGGAAGGAGATGATGGCCCTCTTCCAGGAGGGGGAGAGAGCGCGTCAGAGTATGCTATCACAGTGGCTCTGGACGTACCGATGCGGGGTTCCGGCAGATGGGGAACAAAGTCTGCCTTTGTTGCCAATCCTGGATGAAGGCCACACATTTCCGCCTGGGAGTCCAAACAAAGGTACTAGACATGCCTTTCTACTAAGATAACCTTTTCGGGAAGGTCGTCGAGTCCCTGCAGGCCATCCGATACGGAGACGGCCCGTTTCCTGGGTACTCGCGAGCAGCACTGCTCTTCCTTTCACTCATTCAGAGGAAAGTCGGGCAGCTCTTCGAAAGGTTTCTCCTCCTCGTTCCGTCATCCTTCCAGATTCACAACCCAAGAAGCCCACAGAGGCAGTTCCCAGGCCTATGGGGTGGAGGACTGCATTGCCAGCAGGGTAGGCCGCCAGCGCCAAAGCAAGCCTGAACCGGCCAAGACTTTGGGCCCCCACCCTTGCATCCCGGTGGGGAGGACGTCTGACTAGGTTCCTCAACTAGTGGGAAAAGATCACCGCCAACAGATGGGTGCTGGATGCTTTCGCCCAAGGACATACCCTGGAATTACAGCGCAGGTTTCCACGGATCCCTCCAGTGGCCTGTTGGGAGCAGCACATCCCTCCACACACCCCCCACCCATAGTTTTCAGCCCCCCCCATCCCCTCGCTGAGCTTGGCAACCAGTTCATGCACTTGCACTAGGAGAAATGTCATCAGGCCTAATATGCTAGTTGTTCTGTTTTAGCTCATTCGGAATCTTCAAGGCCCAAGAATTACTGTATTCCCTTGTTCCCTTCCCACCTTGAAGCGCTTCACTTGTTTATAAGTGCTATATAAATAATTAATCATTCAAGGTCTTGGAGGAGGTACGATCCATGCTACGAAAAAAGGCAATTTTTTCGTAGCTTGAAATTCCGGATGGTCGCGTTGCAGCATGTCCTCGGCCAACTGGGAAGAGGGGATTTCTTGACGTCGCTGGACCTGGAGGACGCCTACTTCCACATCCCCATTCACAGGAAAAACCAGAGGTTTCTCTGCTTCGTGATGCTGGGACAGCACTACCAGTTCAAGGCCCTACCCTTCGGTTTAAAGTCGTCCCCCACAGTATTCACGAAGAGCCTGACACTGGTGGCGGCCCATCTGCGTCTATACGGGATTCACGTATACCCGTACCTCTACGACTGGCTCATCAGGGCCCACTCCAAGAGTTGTCCGTCGGACACACGGAGGCGGCTGTCGAGCTGCTTACGGATCTGGGATTCTCCATCAATTATCCAAAGTCCTACTTTACACCATCGCAGAACAGGCTGTACCAGGGAGTCAGACATCATACAGTGTCCAGCCTTGCATCACCCTCTGAGGAGTGGGTATCGGCCATTATGGAGAAGGTGCAGTGGCTGTTGATGAAGACAGCCACAGTGCGGACCATCAAGTCGTTGCTCGGCATTATGTTGTCCTGCATCTACCTCATCCAGCTGTGCAGGTTACAGATAAAACCTCTTCAGGCGTGCCTGGACGCTTGCTGGGTACAAGTGTCCGGAGACTTCACGGACAAGATCACTCTGGGCGACGAGTTCTATTGGGCGATAAGGTGGTGGGGCATCTGTTCCAACATCGCCCGGGGCACAGGTTTCAGAACCCTCCCTTCTAGGAAACTGTCATAACGGGCGCTTCCCTGGAAAACTGGGGAGCCCACACCGGACGTCTGCACGCTAGAGACCTGTGGCTACCGGAGGAGAAGGATCTCCATATCAACATCCTGGAGCTATGGGCAGTGTTCTGGGCCCACAAGTCATTCCTTCCGTCTCTCAAGGGCAACGTGGTGAGGATCTTCACAGATAACACCACCACGATGTTCTACATCAGGAAACAAGGAGGCACTCGATCCCCGGCGCTCTGCAGGGAAGCGCAGGAATTATGGCACTGGGCCGTCAGACAAGAAATGTTCCTCATCCCTCTTCACCTAGCGGGAGTCAAGCAAACGATTGTGGATTCCCTCAACAGGGAATTGTGCTCCTGCCATGCGTGGGAACTTCGGCAGGACCAGGTGGACCACATCTTCGCCAAGTGGGTCAGGCACTAGATTGATCTGTTTGCGACGGTGGCGAACTCCAAATGGCAGAAGTTTGCCAGCAGAGTCCATCAGCTGTGGAGCCTGGGTGAAACATTCTCCTTCCCATGGGAAGGGATGTTTCTGTACGTGTTTACTACGTTGCCTCTCCTGCTACGAGTCCTCAATATACTCCGAGTCAGTGCTGGAGGAGCTTCATTGCGCAGGCGTGGCCGAGGCAGATTTGGTATCCGGGCCTTCTCAGACTGTCAGCGGCGCTGCCGATCAAGCTACCAGCGGTCCAGGATCTTCTCGCCAGAGAAGGAAGCGCAATCCTGCATCACGACCCAGGATTGCTCAACTGTAGGGCTTGGCTCCTGCAGCACTAGAGTTTGAAGGATATGAGTTGCCTGCAGACTGCAGGGAGGTCCTCGCCAAGGCCAGGGCGTTGACTTTGAAGTGCTGCTGTCACAAGGGGAAGCATTTTGCTATGTGGTGTCGGTCACAGAAGATTACCCCTCTGAGGGTTGCGGCCCGCAGATTCTTCCATAATTGCTATCGTTGGCCAAGGTCGGTCTGGTGCACGCCTCAATAAAGGTACATCTGGCTCCTATCTCCCGGTACAGTAGGTCTCCAGGAAGGTCTTCACTTTGGTCTCTTTGACTCGTCAAGGATTTCCCCAAAGGAAGGTTGGGGAGCCCACACAGAGTTGCACGCCAGCGGTCTTTGGCTTCCGGTGGAGAAAGTTCTACACATCAACGTCCTAGAGTTGAAGGCAGTGTTCTGGGCCCTAAAATCCTTCAAGCCGAAGCTTCAAAACAAGGTAGTTCGCATCTGTGATTTTACTGACCACAATAAGTGGTACATTTAATTGCGGACAAAATACCGAAAAACACGCCACCCCCAACCCCATCCCGACCCATTTTAACCCTTTTACTGCACTACCCTTTAATTATTTTTTGCAGTGTTTTTCGGTATTATGGTCCACTCTGTAATGTTTTAGATATATTGACTGGGTACCATTCGCATCTTCAGGCAACACCACCACCATGTTTAATATCCAGGCACAAAATATTCCTGATTCCTTTCCATGTACCGTGGATCCACAATACAACAGGCATCTCTGGTCCGGCCACAAATGGGAACTCCACCCAAGGCAAGTCCTCCTGCTCTTCTTCAAATGGAGACGGACAAATTGACCTCTTCGCTACCTGGCACTAAGAATATCATTGCTGAAGCCTTCTCTAAACATGATCATTATTTAGCCATCGCTCTGTAACCTTTTGGAGAGATTACTGGCCAGAAAGACTTATTTCTTTTCTTTATTCAGCCTTCTTTCAGAAAGTACTTGAAGACACTAATAGGATCTTCACCTGTAACGATTCCACTTTTGAGAGACCTTAAAAACAGCCAAGGATATGCCTTTAAGGGGACAAGACTATTTATACCTACAACTCCCCTGCAGAGCCAGCGTCTTTGTCATGATGGTCCTGTGGCTGGTCATCTAGGTGAGAGAACAACTTGCAACATCTTTGCCAGATACGTTTGGTGGCCAAATTGGAAGGTGGATGTTTCGGAATATGTGAAATCCTGTCCCACTTGTGCTCAGACTAAATATTCCACACAACCCTGTCTGAGGCAGCTTTTACCCCTTACATACCAGCAAGACCTTCGGAGGATATCTCTACATATTTTATTGTTGACTTGCCCCTTTCTGAGCCTAGCTGCCATAATGGTTACTGTGCACCGGTTTACTAACATGGCACACTGACACCCTACCCAAGATCCCGTCACCCGCGAAAATGGCTACACTTTTTGCGCAGGACTTTTCGTCTTCATTGTCTACCAGCGTCCATTGTCTCTGACTGCAGACCTCAGTATGTGTTGTGACGAATCCTGAGATCCTGCCATTTCTCCCAGAGGGCGAGCCCCTTCCCATGAGGCCAGGGAGGATAGGCCACCTCTCGATAGTACCCCTGCGGGTGGTACTCAGCAGGAGGATCTTGTGAGGAGACTCCTGCTCTGGGGTTCAGGAAGGACATCTCGTAATAACCCGGTACAACACCCTCACTCTCCACCCAATTCCTTTACCTCCCCACAGTCCATGGGGCTTACCTTTCCATCCCTCAATTCCATACCACGCGTTTCCATGTATATAATAACCTACAGCTAGTGAAACGAGGAAGAGTAGGAATGACGTAATGAAGATTTCCTTGACCGGTACGGAAACTAGGAAGACGTGAGGAAGAATGAAGAGTACTTCTAAGATCTTGAATGAGAATTCTAGCTGTCATCGCTCATACACCATAAAGAGAGAGGAAGGACTTACCTTTTTGTCAGACCCTTCCAAGAGGATACGCGAGTTTGGGGGATGACTAGCGTGGAAGAATGGCTGCTGCCGTGATGTTTCTGGAGTAGCTGAAGCGTCCCTATCTGGTCTGCCGTGTCCAAGCAGGACAAGGAACCGGAAGAGTTAAGGTCCGGGTGGAAACAGTAACCATGGCTGCACAGTTATGGCAAGACTTGCAACCCACCTAGAGAGAAGTGCTGCAGTGCCGCTGCAGATGCCGTAGAAGCAGCTCAATAATGCGGAAAGCCGATCAAGATGTCAATAGAAGCACTCGACCGACAGAGAAGAACCAGCAGAGTCCCAAAGGCTGGGATTGTGAAAAGGGACAAGAGGAGCATCAAACCAGGGTCTGGGACCCAGATATACACAAGGGGGATATCATAAGCAGTTGGTCATGTGATAACACCTCACAGGAGAGTGAACCAGGTATATTTGGAACAAAATACAGAGGGGAAAACAGGGTTGGGGACCTGCAACTTGAGAAGGAGATGCTCACTAGCCATCTTCTTTGTCTCAGTACCTGGCAGGCTAGTAAACCAGGTCTGCACAAAATAAACCCCAACCCCCCCCCCCCCCCCCCAGTGGTGGAAAAAAGAGGACAAGATAACTGGAGAAGGAAGGCATTCTCCAGGAACCCGATCGTGAAGAAGCAACTATGGGCAATACGGAATGTTGATATTTGAACTGGAACTTTACCTTCTGATCTGAATTGAAAACTTTACTCTGTGTTGGCATTAAAACCTATAACTTTGTTTTGTACATTGGAAAGGGATTGAGATGCGCGGAAGGGAGTCATTCCCTCAGGTAAAGAAAGATTCCACCTAACAACTGGAACTGTGGTCCGCTGTCCAGAAGAAGGGAACCATTCTATTACCTCTTCAGTTTAGTTATAAGCGTGAGGGACAGAAGTAGGCTTTTTTACACAGGACATTAGACTATTGATTTATACCAACACTTTGGCCTAAACCTTAGTATTTTAGTTGAGGTAGGGAAATCCCTCTTAGCGTTGGGGAACGTTAGGTTTTCTCTTTATTTTGATCTTAAATATGTCTACAGCAAACACTATGCCACCTTTGTGTCACGCTCCTCCTTCTGCACCCTTACCGGGTCTGGGTTTTGGAAACACCTCTGTACGGTCTCTTGATTGAAAGGAAACCTTCCCCAGAAACTAAGAACCACGGAACGAGTGAATCCAGTTTTAAAACCGTACTTATGCTGTTTTGCCACCGCGGCTACTGATAATTGGGTCCTGCTTTTGCCCGTCGCAAAAGTTGCCTACAACAATGCTTTACGTGCTGCTATTAAAACATCGCCATTCTTTGCTTCATTTGTGTCCATCCGCACATGTTCCTAGACGTTCCTTTTCGATCCAAACGAGTGCCCGCTGTGGATTTGATGGTCTCTGAAATAGAAAGGCATAAAAAGTCTGAAAATCTTCCTGTGGCCGAACATACCATGAAAAGAAATGTAGATCGACAGGCTTCTAACCAGAGATTCCATGTAGGTGACAGGGTATGGCTGGTATCTAAATACCTCCAATGACACCTAGTTCCGTTTTAAACTTGCACCCCAATTCTTTGGCTGCTTCAAGATTATTCTTAAGATCAACCCTGTGGCCTTTCACAGTCAGCTATACGACCCCTGGCATAGAAAACACCCAGTTAACAAATTTACAGCAGCAATGCTGTGGCCACCAGTATCATAGTACAGTGTACTTGAGAGCTCGAGGCAGCCTGTATTCATACAGGCCAACAGGAGTTAGAAAGGCTGTCTTCCATTCATTCCCTGCCCTGATTCTTATCCGATGGTAGGCTCCTGGAAGATCTCATTTGGAAAAGATGTTGCTCCACGGATGACTTTGAGGATATCGGAAAGCAGGGAGTTATTGTCCTTTAGGGTGATCTTGTTAAGATTGCTGTACTCTAAACAGGACCTCTGTTCACTTGTGTCTTTTTTGGGGACAGAAAACAGAGGCCCATGCCCTCCCAGCTCCATGTGTCTTAGAGGGTACGATGAGGCCATTCTTTAGATATGTCTAGATATGATTTTGGGGCCTTTTTCTCAGTTTCAGACAGAATGTACATACGGCCGACTAGTATCTTGTTTTCCATGCATGAGGCAATGGCACAGTATTCCTCTATGGGGTGGCAGTTCAGCTTCTAAAGATTCCAAAAAGAGTTCCTTGCATTCCGAATATTCTCAAGGTACATTGTGAACTACTGCCACAGTCCGTGTGTCTTGAAGAGGGGGTTTTGTGGCTTTTCAGTCCTGAACTGGAAACTAGGCATTCCTCCACGCGACATTACAATCCCAAGGATAACATGCCAGCCTTGCAGTTTATATAAGGGTAATGCTTCTTCAGCCGTGGTGTACCTAAGATGGCCGGAAAGTGTACAATCTTGATGAGGTCAAAACGCAAGGTCTCTACATGAGGACCTATAGACCTGGTGATATCCAAGGTCTGTTCTGTAACAGGACTGGAGCTTAGCAGTTGTCCATCCACCACTTTTTCTGCCTTCTAATCAGTTTGGGCTCTATGGGTACATGGTGTTGGATGGCCCATTGTGTGTGAACGAGCAAGCAAGCAGCTCTGCAATCGAGCAATGCTAGTATCTCAAAGGTCGATCCCTCAAATAGTGACTCAAAACGTAAGCACCAAAAGTGAGGATTCCTTTTCCTTTTCAACTGGTTGAAAGACGGGACTCCGGTTAGCCTCCCGCACCACGGTTCCACTTAGGAATGCCAGAGAGCATTTCCAGTCGATGTCCTGGTACTATCCTGCATTCCTTAACCAGATGTCCACGGCCACCAAAGTACATAGAGGGGCCCATTGATCGCCTACGCTGGCTCTCCTCTTCAGTAAAAGGACCTCTGGTCAATTACTACTTGCATGGGCTCTGGAGATTCTTGTTCCGGTTTAGTGGATGAGGGAACACATTCGGGGCCGAATCGGCCGGCACTTTGTTGCTTGCATTCGGACTTCCTTTCATGAAGATGGTAATACAACTGCAGGACCAAGGTAACGATGATGTCTAGGAAAGATGCTGGACTAACTACACAAGCAAGTTCATCCTTTAATTATTCTGGCAAGCCTCTTTTAAACCTGGTCTCCTCTGGCCAACCAGTCTCGTCAGCAAACTGGAAGAACTGTATTATGTAGGTCATGGTAACCAAAGAGACTTGAGCGAAATCTAGAAGTGTTTCTTGGGCATTATATGCAGTTTCTGGTTTCTCAAACATTGCTCGGTTTCCACAAAAGAGGAGTAAGGCATTGCCTGTCATACTGGTGACTGTGTACCCCACCTTAGCTCGGTCTGACAGAAATTGGTGGGGTCAAAACATAAACTGAATTACACATTGGTCCACGAATTCCCTCAGTTTGTTTGGGGAAACACTGTACTTGTACCCAGCAGGATGACTACGTGGGTGATCCTGAGGAATATTTTCTCTTGCAGCCATAACCTGTCGTAAGCCTGCGTTCTTCTGTCGTAGTTCCTGCATCTCTGTGGTCAACCTTTTTACAACCTCTATTAGGCTCTGCATTTGATCCATGGTGGGTTCTGAGAGAGTTGGGTGTCTCAAACTGTCAGAGGGCAACACTCGAGTCACCAGTATATACACTAGGCTAACCTCTTGCTCTCATCTTTTTTCTATATCCTTCATTTCCAGAAACTACAAACTGACCCAGAATAGAAGAGATTGGTCTATGCCTATGGGAGGCCCTACGAGGCGGAAGGATCAAGAGCTGGACTTGACGCAAGGACGTGCTGGCAGAACTGGAAGCTGAGCTTGACAGATGGACATGCTGGTAGGGAATGCTGGCGGTCCCAGGAAGGCAGAGCTAGAGGGAATCCAGAAGTGGAAGACAAGGGAACAACATACCAGGAAGGAGAAGGAGCTAAATTGAACACAGTCTGAAAGAGAACAAGCGGAGAAGAAACAGGTTCAAACAGCGTACCTGCAAGCATACGTGTTGTGATGCAGGCCTTCCGATCCTAATGATGATGATGTAAAGGCCTCCTGGAAGAACTTAGTGCATGCACAATGACGTAGTTGGCCTTTGAACACTAGACCAATATCTATTGTTATTGCTCCTAAACATGTACTGAGCTCCCAGAGGTTCTCGGTAGCGCAGAAACTTAAACTCCTTTTGACAGCAAGACTGTAGTCATGTAGTCTGATCCACGTTGCTCTGGCATAGGCGGGACAGTATTGGTTCTTGGATCTGTTGTCCCTCACCCTGATGCTGCCCATTGCACTTTGGTGAACTTCGGATAATTTTTCCAAAAAGAATGCAGTGCTCTGTCAAAATCTTTAATCACTCATCCTCAAAGCTTGTGACTTTATGGAATTTGGACTCACATACCTGTTTGAAAACTGCAAAGATGTCTGCAACATCAAGAGCTCCGTTCACCATCAAGTGGTGCAATTAAAACTTGAGAAGATTCTGTATCTGGTGCAGCAACTAGGGTTTATGTATTCCATAAGTCAGGCAAAGAAAGACTTAGTAATCTTGTGCATCAAAGTCCATTTAGCATCCATTTTTGGATTCACTCGACACAGGATGCAACATCATTTTAGCTGCAAAGATTGATAATGGCGTGCAAAGTTGCATGCCCAATGGAGAGTAGTTTGTAGTTTCACTGCACTTTCTTCTTTTCACTTTGTTTACCTGCTGAACATCTCAGAAGCATTTAAACGTACTTGGCACACAGTTGCAATTCAAGTGGAGAGCAGTCTGAGAGTTGAGTGTAGGACCAACAAGGTATAAGTTATCTCCCATATAGGCTGTTTTTACGTACGTGAAAAGTATTGTTTAAACATCTAATACCAGATTACCTTTTGGAACGCATGAAATAAAATCTGGGGATAAGTAAAAAGAAAAGTTTGGTGATATGCAAACCACTAAACTGCAATCGCCAAACCCCTTTGGTAACGTGCAAGCAGGGGATACAGGTAAAATATCTACATATTATGCTCCTAGCGGCTGATTATGGACACTGGTAACAGTGCAAGATCAGATGTAACAGCATAGCAACAATTAACTTTTCAAACCTCTAAGGCCGTAGACAACAATTCATTACTGCGCCACTGCTCTTGCCTCCAGCGAGAGTGTAGGACAGCGGCTGAGCATGTAAGCAGGGTAGGGAATGGATGTTTCTGTGCAAGAATGCCAAAATACTTAATCATGGTTTGTCAAAAGGCAGCGAGTCTGAATGCATAGTCAGCTGATTCGAGTATCACTCCCTACTCTAGCCTGTGCACATTACTAGTCATCGCTACACCACCTAAACTCCCCACAAACTAGAGACTAATAACACTGTGCACGTCACTAGTTCTATTGAC
Organism: Ambystoma mexicanum; assembly: GCF_040938575.1. NCBI lineage: Eukaryota > Metazoa > Chordata > Amphibia > Caudata > Ambystomatidae > Ambystoma > Ambystoma mexicanum. Next base: position 702,906,919 of record NC_090921.1, read on the forward strand.
ACTAAATACAACTCTTAATACCTGGCGGACTGTGTATTATACACAGAGTAGATCAAAATAACAAACTCAGTAAAACTGAAGGGAATATTCCAAAAATCATGTGCATCAGAGGGGCTAACTTGATAAATCATGAGGCGCAAGGCACGAGCCTGCCGCAGGAAAATAATCATGACCTGAGAAGGTGGCATAATGCCTTAAGTAACCCACATACTTTGGTGAACACGCAGGACTCGGACGATTCGGGTCATTGTCAAGGTGCTTATTCAAATAAAAAGAACCAAAATGCCTAACTAGCCTTGGTGCTATGAGGGATGTTCCCTACTTAACAAATCAAAAGCTATGGGTGTGCTTTAAAGTCTAAAATTAAAATTCTTTGATCCAAATCCTATTAAACTAAGTGGCCCTAGCACTTTTCTAACAAAAAAGGAAATTAGGCGTTGGGGGAGGCTTTGTACAATAGCCTCAATAGCCTCAGCAAAGCATCTGCCTGGCTCCATTTATATTTGGTTTTTCTTTGATCTCAAACTTACTTTTTCATAGCAGGATATTATTCCCAGTCTTTGTATCAAGTTAGGGATTTCAATTTTACTAATAAACAAAATGGTCTCTTGTTGTGAACAATACATCTCTTTCAAAATTTCTTGTGAACAACTTCCTCCTTCGTGGCTTTGGGTTTTCTCCATAGTCCTGTGGTTATTTTCATACAGGATATTTTCTTTCAGCTAAGTTGTTTCCCAGAGGGTGGTTGTCCACCCTGTTCTATCAAAGTTCGGTACCTTCTGTTGCTTTCTCAGCCTTTACTCAAAATATGCTCATCTTTCTCAATCCTCCTTTAATGTGGTAGTTGCACACTCTGGTTTCTACGGCTCCTGTAACCTGAATAGCTTTCCCAGCTCTTATGCACAATGTGCACATTTTTATCAATCCCCATTAATAGGTTATTTGTCCCCCACCTCCGCATTTCTCAGGTTTCTTTACCATGGTAGTTTTCCCAGCCATTATTCACAATGTTTGTATTTTTTATCAGTCCCACTTTCATATGGTATTTGCAGACTCGGATTTCTCAGGCTGCCGTAAACCTTGATAGCCTTCCCAACCATTACTCTTAATATTCATACCTTGTAACAGTAGGCTCTCGTCGAATTTCTCAGGCTCCTGAAACCTTGCATGCTTTCCCTGCGGCTACTGGTCTCCATAGCTACGGTCCAAAGTGTGGGAGCAAAAGGGACTATGACTCCCCCAAATGGTCTGGTCTCTGCGTCCGTTAACAGCCTACTAATGCTTGTTCGTGGTCACACCACTAGATGAGACGGAGGTATTCCAGTCTCTGCTCCCTCTTCAACCTTGATTTCCTCTCTTATTCACGTCACAGGAGCAAACGGAACAGTGTCCTTCGCTGATCATGGCGTTCAGTATGTGCTCAGCATTGCCTGCAACTGATGCATGAAAAGAAGGATCTTTGTGAAATATTGAATAATTGTAGTTGCAGTAGATAGTAAGTCTTGCATCCATTTATGCCAACCAGTTGGTTTGGACTGAGGGTTCATCTCTGGAATGGGAGTCCCTGTCCCCAAGAGGGAAGTCACTCCGGGGGAGGTCCCACTTGCCCAGACCCCTAGGGCGAGTCTTGCGTTACGGGCTCACTTACCTAGCCTCAAAGGTGGTGGCTCCCCTCTAGAGAAAAGCCACACATTGTCCAGATTCGTCACAAAAGTCACTCATTAGCCAAGCGACTATTAAATCTGTCATGCGAGCTGTTAAATGTATCTAATAATGCCCTAAGGAACATGGTGTTATCAACTCGTCTGTTGAATGTCAATTTTTAGCCTGCCTGACGCCGCCTCCAAAGGCAGGATCGACTATTCATCCGCTCCAGGAAGTCTTTATTCAAGCTTGCATCTCCACAGCATCAAAGTCTGCAATGAACTGGCCAATTCTGCAGCAGCCTCTTCTTCTGTCACACCCACCCGGGATTTTTGCTCAGCCTTGGCTGCACACTTAACCACAAAAACCCAAGACATCCTTTCCACCCTATCTTCCTCACCACAGCATACATCAACATTGAAGCCTCCCTTGGCCTCCTCTTCACTGACTCTCTCTTCTCTTGCACCCGTCACACCTGATGAGGTCTTCAGACAAGTCTGATCTATGAATTCTTCATCCAAACAGGCAGACCCCTGTCCCTCAAAAACCATCAAAGACAATATTGACTCCTCAACCCAGCCTTGGCTGATCTCTGCAATCTCTAATTTTCCACTGGAGTTTTCCCAACTGCCCTTAAGCACTCCCTTGTGCACCCTCTGCTGAAAACACCCTCTGCCGACCCCTCCTTTCGGGCAAACTACCGTCCTATCTCCATCACGCTTTTCCTGGGCAAACTCCTGAAGAAGTTGGCTATCTCTCAGCTGGCCCTCCACGCTGAATCCACTGGTGGCTTTCATGACCATCAATCTGGCTTTAGAGCATCCAGAGGCACAGAAACTGCTCTTCTGAACACATGTGAAGACCTGCTCTCAAATGCGTACACGAACACTCCCTCTGGCCTCATTCTCCTTGACCTCTCGTCTGCCTTTGACACGGTTAACCACAACTTCCTGATTGCACGTCTCTGTGACACCCTGGGAATCAAAGATCAGGCTCTAGTGTGGTTAACCTCCTTTTTCTCCGTCCACCCTTCCCAGGTGGAACTCGGATCCCTGCTCTCGACTATAGTTCTCTCAACCTGTGCGTTCCCCAGGGATCTTACCTATCCCCTTGGTTCTTTAACGTCTATATGGCTGCCTTGGCATGTGTGATTGCCACTTTCACCTATAACTTCCAGTGCTACGTGGAGGACCCACAACTATTTTTTCAGGCTACCCTCAGCCGCCTCCTCCTCACTCCTATCTGAATGTCAGTCCACTATTCAGTCATAGTGTGCTGCAAATGACCTCTGCCTCATGCCAGTGAGACTGAGATCGTTCGCATTGGGACCCCTTCTCCCGCTTTCTCATTTTTACTCTGCCCGGCCTCCCTTGGCCCTGCGCCCACACCCACTTGCAAGTCAAGGAACCTTGGGGTCATTTTTGACTCGACTCTCTCATTCTCTCACATTTCAGACTCTCTAAAAAGTCTATCAGCTACACCTCCTTAGAGGTGCTCTACCTTTTCTCGCTTTCTCCCACCGGCTCACTGTCTCCAGAGCCCTGCTTCTCTCTAGGCTGGACTACTGCAACGGCCTCTTGCTCAACCTCCCTTCTGCCTTGCGCCCTCTGCAACTCATCCAGAACAGAACCACAATCAAACCCAGGGACTGCCTCCCTCTGGTGCTGAAATCCCTTCACTGTCTGCCCGTGTGTGCAAGGATCAAGTTCAAGACCCTCTGCATTGTTCACAAGACTTTCTGGGGCTTGGGATCTGTTTTTGGTTTGATTTCTCTTGCGGACACAAATGACTTACATAATGGTATGTATTATTTTGAATTATGAATGAAATGCATAGGCTAAATGCAATTTATTGAACCCTGTATCTCAATTTCTGCTTTAAAAACTACTTTGTAACTTTAAAGTAGTAATGTGAATTAAACATGACCTACAATTTTACACTTGACTTGGTGTAATTTATGATGACGAGAGTATCCCATTTTGGGAATTCAAGCGAAAAAAGAAAGTAAAAGCAACGTTTACAAGGACCATATCAACAAGAAATGTTTGTAATCTCATTGTTTTGAGCCAACTGAGAGTGTCAGAAATTACGAGGTGGCGTTCACCTTGTTTTCTTTTTGCCTAGAACCTACCTACCTGCAATGCTGCTTACCTAAATGCTATCCCTCTCAAGCCCTCCCCTCATCCACCTCCAACCTTCTGCAAGTGAGCCGGTTCTCCAAGCAGAGATTTGGAAGGGAGATCCTTCCCTGCCACCCTCCGTCTTGAGCCTGATCTTCTTAAGTTCTGGAAACTCCTCAGGATTCTCCTCTTCCTTCTCACTCCCTCTACCCTGCTAACTTAGTTTTCTGCTCTTCTCCCTCCTCCTCCTTGTCTTCGCCCCCTTGCACTAGTAAAACAGCAGAATCGCCGTAAGGCCTATTTGCTGTATCTCAAACTGTTAAATGTATTTTATGCACTTACTCTGCCTGTGCAGACTTTTATCGTCTCAGAATTTCAAGGGCTCTGAGCGACTGTTGTTCTTCCCCATGTTCCCACCCTCCTTGAGCGCTTTGAAACACTTGTCTGTCTGTAGGTGCTTCATAAATAAACCATGCCATACATCGCAATAAACAGATGCCGCTCAATAAGTCTCTCCAAACCTAATAAATGGAGCAATACAGGACAGAGAAACATTCCTCTCGAGGTCTGCACAAGATCTTAAGAAGACCAAAGTTAGGGCAAGGAGAGCGACCTCAATGAAACAAAAATTAAGATTCCAAACCTGATGATATATGGATCCTGTATTAGCTGACATTACTCTCAATAAATTCATAACGTAAAGCGATTAAGAACAATGCTAATAAATAAAAGGGGAAAATCAAAACGGCAAGCAAGCAAAGAGGATTGTCGGAGAATAGTGGAAGCACACAATATTAATACTGAGCCTTTTCTTGGAAACCCTGTAAAGTAAAAATGAAAATTCTGGGCCAAGATTGGGCTAATCTCTGTAATGAAAGGAGTAAAGTCTTGCAAGGAAATAAACCTTCAGGCCAAAAAAAAGGTTACCCTGCTGATTTTGAGAAAGCTTTGAGAGTTTGTTTTAATTTGATGCAAACTAGGGATGTGCTTAAGGGAAAATGTGCTTAAGGGAAAGTGCAATGTGCTGTTTTTGCCAGGATGCAGCGGAAACTTTAAACAATCTTATGATCGTGTGTACTCTGTTGTAGAAACATAGGGTAGAATTTATTGGGCCATTTCTACATGACTTAATGTCCTTAAATGTTGAAAATCTTTGGCACTATACTTCATCAGGTAGCCCGATCCCTTTCTTGATAGTTGTAAAATTTCTAAAGAAAACGCGGATAACCTGATGAGATGCTTGCAATGGCCCACTTTTGTGCAAACAAGGTTGTACAAATTCAGATTTTAATGAAATCTGATTAAATGTGTATAGCATTTTAATGGATTCATTTTATGTGGAAAATGATGAATTATTATGTAATTGAATGTGATTGTTTAATGTTTGGACTCCATAAGGTTGGGAATAAACCACGTACAATAAAACAAAAAGGGCAAGCATCAGTGAATTTCGATAATTGGTTTATTTAAGGTGAAGATCATCTGCTCCTTCAGCCATTGGAAAGTCATCAAAGGGAAACCATGCAGTTGAGGAATGAGGAAACAATCACCTTGCATTAATCTTATTACTCATAAATAATAAGTCGAGATCTATAGTTCAATCCCCTACTATACATCCTGTTAATTAAGGCAATTTAATTGCCCCATGCTGAATGTAAAGGGTTTCAGTTTTGACCAAAATAAACCTAAACCATTTCATGTTTGTAAGGTGTTTTTAACATCAGAAAGTCTCTATGATCAAAAGTTACATTTGATCATTATTAGGATTGAACCCCTCCATATGGAGGGGGTTCAATATGTCTGAACACATTGATTACGTAGAGTTATATAACAATAATGCTAAACAAGTAACTAGGGTCCATTGTTATTGACCACATATAGGATTTATTTGATCATGTTATACCTTCTTTTTAAGATTGGGATATGAAATGTGTATTAAGTTTGATTTGTTTGTAAAATCTAATAACTACCACAATATGCATTTAATGTTGCATCAATACTGCCTGTGTAGTGGAATGTATAGAGCTCCTAGTTGAAAGTAACTAATCCCGTGCTAGCAACTAAACTAATACAAGACCCTGATGAAACGCCTAATAAGTTTTATAATCTCATCCCGGAACACAAGTGGTCAGTCATTTTTTAGTTTCACAAGGCGGTATAAACAATCTGACAGACATATTTCTTATGCAAGAGAGTTCTTTTATAAATAGCAAACGTATGGATGGATATAAGTTATACTCTAAGCCTGCCTTGTGAGGCACCTTGGGTCAACTGTTTGGAGGACGGTTAATTGTTGTTGGCAATACATTTAATATAAATGCTGTTGATACTATTAATTGGCAGTAAAGAGTTATCCAAGTAATGAAACCCTCCTTTTGATTATAAACCTTTGATGCTCCTGGCAAAAAACAGGCACAATTAATAATGGATATTGTAGAGGAAATAATTAAATACATTGAAAGACCATATGATGACTATGTACTTTTATTAGGTTGTGATTTTAACGCTCATTGTTGCTTAACAGATGATACTGCGATTTTGCGTATGATGGGGGAACAGGCATTACCCTTGTTCAACTGATAATGGAACGTAGGAATAATAAGGTAGTATATGGTTAAATTATGTGTCAGGAATCATGTTGAATGGGGGAGTATCAGGTGATAACCCGATGAGACAACGTGGAAAGCGAGGAAAAAACGGTCTCAAGTTGTTTATTGTATAAGACACCATGATTATCAAAAACCTTGCTCTTTCTCTATCGAGGTGAACACATTTAGTGATCATGCAATACTCAAATTAGAACTCTCCGACAACTAAAACCATTGCTCGTATGGTAGTCTCATCACTTCTAAATAATAAAGGTAATAGAATTTCTGATGCTTATTAATCTGCTTAGATTCACATGCTGTGCATATAGTTCGACTTTCTGTGGTCACCGCGGAGTATTGCATCTTGTCTTTTGAGAATCGAAAGGGGACGTCAACATGGGCGTGCCTGTAACACTATCCGTTACGTTGTAGTGTACCCAAAATCCCTCACGCGTGGAGGTCCCTCGGATTGTTTTTTCTGCCCAGCATACTGTTCGCCCTTTGCGTATCTTGTCCAGAGACACTCCAAATTGTTGACCTTTGGTTGAATATTTTATATTATTATTCAAGCTCACCCTGACTGTCCTTCCTATCGACTGCTGTTCCGGATCTCCGCCGAAACCTCCACGGGTATTCGACGGACAGTAATCCAGTCGACGTTGCCAACCACGTGGCTGGCCTTCCAGCCGGCCTACACAGTAGGGAGAGTGGAGTCCGGGTGGACATTTCTGTAAAATCTGAGAATGCTTTTCCCGTTCCTCCCTCTTTCCTCTCCATTTTAGGTTTTGCCCCATTTGCAAGGGCAAATTTCCTTGGAGAGATGAGCATCGATGGTGTAACCATTGCTTGCCCCTCGATCACGACGAAAAGGTTTGTGCGGTTTGCAAGCTCCTCCGTCCGAAGACATTGAAGGAGCTCTGTGTCAAGCGGTGGGCGGCCTACGGGATGTCGAAGGCTGAGGAGAGTTCTTCCGCTGCCGCAACCGCTGAGTGCGACAAGCGCATCCATGACGAGCAGGCCTCCCACTCGGAGGTCTTTGACCTTTCGGCGGAGTGCTGCAGCTCTGCATCGTCTGTGCCCGGCCAAGCCAGTCACGGCTCAGGCACTGCTATGTGGACTGTACACCCCGGCGACAAAGACGAATACTCTCAACTCACTAAACGCACAACCCCCGGCCAGTCTTCGATGAAGCCGAAGCGTTCCACAGTGCCAACTGGCACACCGGACATTTCGGCCGTGCCCCCCCGACCGTCCGGATCGGCAGCCCAAACCCGCAGATGCGCCTAGCGACCGGGCACTCTAAATTGAAGGGCGCTAACCCCAATATTCCAAGAACCATCGAGACGCATAGTAAAAAGGCGTCCGCCGCCGACAAGGCACCGGTCCCGCCGTAGACAACACAACTGCAGGCCCAGGCTACGCGTCTCGCTACTGCGGGGGACGTTAACAAAAGCATTGTGAGAATTGTTTCGGCGGATGCTCAGTGGCGACAGTAAAAGGATTCGATGATGCCCATGGGGAAGCCCAAGGATTCGTCAAAATCCAAAGATAGGCTGAAGGAAATATCAGAACAGGGACACGCAACCTCAGTTGGTCCTCCGGGAAGAGTTTTCGGAATGCGAAGAAGGTATTTCTCTGGTGTTGAGACAAAAATCTCGATGTTTGGCGTCAGGATCGTATACAAGAGCCCTTTCCACCTCTATACCCCTCTAGGTCTTCTGTTTGGACTAGGGAACAATTTCAGAATTGTATGGGGAGGCTTGACAGGTTTGTAACCCTCTCAGAGGAATCCACCCCCAAAAAACTATGGGAAGAAGACCTTTTGACCCCTGTGACTACATTCTCAAGACTCTTTGATCCCTCTCGGGAGGAGGATGTGTACACTTACGACCTCACTGAGGAGGAGGTTCCTGCCGACACTCAGGATGATCATTTCATTGACCCTGAGGACATGCATGATCCTGTGGGGGTGGGGGAACCCGGATATGAGTGACCCTGAGCCTTGGCAGTCTCCAAATCCTTCAACAGATCCTGATGCTCTGTGTTTAGATTCCCCCAGACCACTCCCACTTGACAGCCCTCTCCAGTGGACGATCAAATGATGTTTAACGCCATGTTGCACAAAGCAGCAGAACATTTCAAGATCGCCACCGATGAAGAATTTACTGAGGCTGACTTTGTAGAGGACTTTCTGAAAGAGAAACCGCCGGCCGGCCAGGCTATTCCTCTTCTAAGCTCAATTAAGAAGCGCCTGGCTCCCTCGTTATCAACACCTGCCCTCACAAGAGCAGTTAATCTAAGGATTGAAAAGCTATTTCGGCCTCCCCCCCTCTCTGATCCTCTTTACATCAGAGGTCACTCCACACCAGACTCACTGGTGGTGACCACTACAAGGAAAAGGGCAGGGGTTCCCCTGTCAATCAGGGAGGCGCACCCCCAGACAAAGAGTGTAAAAGACTCTACGCCCTAGGAAAGATGGTCACGGCTGAAGCAGCCTTTTCTACGTGCATTGCTAACAATACTACTTTGTTAGCCAGCTATGCGTACGCTGAATGGGGCATGTTACAAGAAGGCCTGAAGGAGGTTCCTGAACCTCTATGGACTCGTCTTCTGTCCACGGTAACCGAGGGTAGACAAATAAACCAAAGTATACTCAAAAACACTTTGTATTCCGTGGAGACAGCGGGTCGACCTTTGGCTCAGGGCACCCTCCTGAAGAGACACGCGTGGCTAAAAAACTTTGGGTTCCAGCCTGAAACTCAAGCGTCACATTAATAAACCAACGAGAAGCAATCCAGCCTAAACCCCAGTCAGGTCAAGCAGTTCCTAGGGGCTCTAATTTGAACAAAGGACAGCCTCGTACTCCCCTCCAACGAGAGGGTCCAAAACATCCTGTTTCAAATCCCTCAATATGTAACCAGTTGAGTGGCGACGGTACGCAAAGCTATGCGACTGTTGGGAAGGATGGCATCATGTGTTTATTTGGTTCCTCATGCACGCCTGCGTCCAATGCAGGAGTGGCTCAACAGCCAGTGGTGTCAGGCCAGCGGATAATGGGACAATCTAGTGGTTGTCTCGCCAGCCTACATTCTCTCGCTACGGTGGTGGTCGAGGGAGAACCTCTTGAAAGGGAAATCCTTCACCACCCCTGCAGTGGAGTCTACTCTAACTACAGACGCATCTCTCACAGGGTGGAGAGCTCCCCTGCTTCAACAAACAGTGCACAGAGTTTGGTCGTCAGACATAGCATCCAACCACATAAACCTGTTGGAACTGTTAGCAGTATTCAAAGCGCTGAAAGCTTTTCAAACTTGCAGGGAAAGACTGTCTTGATCCTCACAGACCGCACCACAACCATCTGAACAAACAAGGGAGCACCCACTCTCCAGGGCTGCCCAAACTGTCCCAGAACATTTGGAAGTGGGCTCTCAAACACAACCTGCTTCTGCTGTCTCAACATGTTCCAGGGGAACTGAATCTTCTGGCAGACATACTCAGCAGAGATTTCCCAATACCAATAGAGTATGAGTGGTGATTACACGAAGACATCGTCTCCAACGTTTTCGCGTAATGGTGTTTTCCAGAGATCGACTTGTTCGTAACTCTGGAGAACGCTCAATGCCAAAATTACACCTCCAGGTACCCCCAGAACCGTTCCAAGGGAATGGACTCTGGATAACATGGTCAGGAAAATTTGTTTACGCTTTTCCCCCCCGACTCCACTCCTCAACAAGATAGTGCACAAGATGCACCAGGAATCAGTCACCATGAGATTGGTGGCCCCCATGTGGGCCCGCTAACCCTGGTTCGCTCAGATGATGAAGTCTCTATCTCCTCCGATGAAACTATCTTGCCCGTACAACATGTTGTTGCAAGACAAAGGGGAGACACTTAACCCATGCCTTCAAACCTTGAACTTAGTGGCCTGGCTCCTGAAGTCAGAGTTTGGGCACCTGCAACTCCCTCAGAGATGTATGGACATACTCGGGGAGGCAAGAAAACCTAACACTCGATATTGCTATTCCAGTAAGTGGAAGCGTTTTGTCATCTGGTGCAACTCTAAGAGCATCAACCCCATTGACTGCTCTCCTGCACAAATTGTTTTGTACCAGGCTCATTTACTTGACTCATGCCTGGCCTTTAACTCTCTAAAGGTTCACTTAGCTGCTCTTTCAGCCTATACTACAACACAACAGAAGGTGTCGTGGTGGAAGATACCAGTCATGAAGGAGTAAAAAGAATTCCCCCTTCCATTTCTAACCCAGCTCCCAAATGGGACCTGAACGTGGTGTTGACTAGACTTATGGGGTCTCCGTTCGAGCCCATGCATAAAGCAAGTCTCAAAGATCTCACCTACAAGACTGACTTTTTAATAGCTATTTCTTCTATTAGGAGATTAAGTGAACTACAAGCACTCTCAGATCTATACCCCTTTGTAACAGTTCAGAGATAAGGTGGTCTGCGCACTCACCCTAGGTTTGCACCCAAATTCATTTCAAAGTTGTGAACCAATACAAAGAACTACAAACGTTCTTTCAGAACCCCTCAAACAAGGGAGAAAGAAGCCTGCACACATTTCATGTACGCAGATCAGTCATGTTCTACATGGAAAGAACTCGACCACTAAGAAAGGCAAATCATTTTTTTCTTTCAGTGGTAGCAGGTAGAGGAGACCACCCAGTCTTCAAATCTACTCTCTCTTGGTGGATTGTCAAATGCATCACACTATGTTAAACTCTTGCTAAGAGAGAACTGTCCTTCAAGCCTAGAGCGCATTCTTCTCGAGGCACTGGGTCTTCCATAGCATTCATTGCAAATGTTCCCCTAGAGTCCATTTGCAAAGCGGCAACCTGGAATTATGTACACCCTTTACAAAACACTATTGCTTAGACACTCGTTGTGGGTCTGATTCTCAGGTGGGACAAGCAGTACTAAGACATATTTTCACTGCTGTTCCTTCTCACATCCCGACTCCGGGTACTGCTCACTAGTCTATGCACAGAATGTGATTCTAAGCAGATTAACAAGTATCAGAAGACATTCATTACTTACCATAAACGCATTTCTGATGATTGTATCTGCTTAGATTCACATGCGCCCACCCTTCCTCCCTGCTCGGATGGAAGGAATATAGACGGCTTACTACTTTCTCTCTTTTTCTGTCGTCCCTCACGATGGACATAGGCCCCCTCATGGCATAAAATATACAATCGGAAGGACCTCAACGCTTGAGGGATTTTGTGTACACTACATGTCATGTTGGGGATAGTGTTACAGGACGCCCATGTCGACGTCACCTTTCGATTCTCGAAAGACAAGATGCAATACTCTGCGGTGACCACTGGATGTCAGACTATATGCACAGCATGTGAATCTAAATAGATACAATCATCAGAAATGCTTTTACGGTAAGTAATGCATGTCTTGTTGGACTCTCTCAAAAATTCTGGCTCTAAACTTATTTATGTAAAAATGCATTGTCTGAAGATAATTATAAGTGGATATATAATTTTCTCCAGAATTAGATGTTTCATAGAACACATACTTTGAATATTCCCTGTGAATCCTCGGTTACCCACTTCCTCCTTTTTTTTAGAAGCAAGAACAGGTGTGATTTAAAGTCTTCCTCTTTGCTTATGGGTGCTTTTGGTCCCAGCGAATCGGGCTTCGAGTGTAATGCCCCTCCCCTTGAGGTCATGTTCAGATTCTAACCACACGTCGTGCCGAGAAGAGTTCTCACCTTTCTCTCGGGTTAAAAAATATTTCTACAGAACCTGACCACATAGGTTTTCTACTATTTTTCATTTTAGAAAGCCATGAATAGAGAGCAGATGAAGAATGTTTGAGGGGGACAAACCGAAGATTGTATATACTGCCCGTACCCTAATCATGCCATAAAAGACAGTGACATATGCCAGGGTTTCATTGCTAAAACACTGAAAGACAAGCATAGAAGGCTGGTATGCTGGCTAAATGAGGAGAAATATCCACCCTCTGTATAAAAACAACCATACCTCAAAATGGGGCCAGGTCAGAGAAGAGAGCCCCTCCCCCAACAAAAGGGTAGAATGCATGTTAGGCAGAAACCTGTGCAGTTCCCTTAGGGACCACTGCAAAAGGCTTAAGACTACAGGTGTTGGCAGTAAACCCAATTGGTAGCAGTCTGTACGACCCAGATTTACCTGGTAGCTGTGGCTGAGCAGCCATACTTCTCTCAAGAAGAGTTAGACAGTATATAGAGTATACAAGATAGGTACCAAAATACAGTAGCACAAGCAAACACTGACCAGAGCTTTGGTATCTAGTATATAATTATTTAAAGACTCACTTTTAAACACTCTAGCACTATTATTATAAACAAGTTCAGAAACACAGTCACTATTAATATATATACATCCCTTATTCCTCATTAGACAAGTCTTAGTTAACACCACTTATTTCCAGACAGAGGTGAGCGCTTAACTAAAGATGGCACTCCAATAAGTTTAAGAAAAGGGGAGGGAAAAGGCAGAGATTAGGACCAGCACACAACACAATACTTTAGAAGCACTCAGCAAGGCTGGAAAGTCAAAGTCTACTTGTGAGCAAAATGTTCAGAGGCCAGGCTCCCTCTTGGAGAGAGTAGAACACCAATGCGCCCAAGATCACACAGTTTAAAAGGCTTAGAAAGTCTTGCAGAGTTTAAAAAGGAATCAGTTCAGCTTAGAAAATTTCAGTTAGCCAGCCTAGGGCCAACCCAAGTGGTAAATTGAGGATTTACGAGACACCCCACAGACCGTTGCGAGGGAGGCCAGGCGGACACAGTACCTTGAAAGTGGAGAGAATCCTCCAGCGGGGGCAGTTGTTCCTGGCAGTGGATGCAAGTCGCGGCGTCGCCCAGAGGAAGAGTAGTTCTCGACGTGGAGAAAAGCTGAAGGTTGTTGCACTGCCAGGGAAGAAACCAAACGCGGAGTTCTCCGGTAAAAAGGTACTACCCTTTTATGCACGGTAGTGGAAAAATGTGGTATGCCGGTTGCCGGGGTGCTTGGCACAGGACTCACTAGGTTTGGGAAATTAGCCTTAACAGAGAATTCTCCCAAACACTGCGCATAAAACCTACCATGGGGATAAGGGCTCATCGGCGAAATATACGCTGTCTACGAGCACCTCTACAGCTGCTGGTTTGACCACTACGACCCAACGGGAAGGGATGATGTCAACGAGCTCCTCACCGTCCACTGGGTTGTGGTCGACTAAGTCATCGGCAACGCCATCCAAAGCATTAAAAAACCCGTCTGAGTCGTCATTCAAACTCCTGTCGACAAAGTCTGTAACTAAGGTTGTTCGAATGTCCAAAAGTCATAACTGTCGTCTAAAGTCCCATCAACGAGCCAACACTCATCGAAGGCCCCGTCAACAAGCCACCCATCGTGTACGGCTCTGTAAGGGAGAATTCTCTGTAAAGGCTAATTTCCCAAACCTAGTGAGTCCCCCAGCAGATTTGCTGGATTTTTGGGGTTTATTTTTTTCTCCTGCTAAGAGTGAGACTCTTTTCCTCCCACTCTTAGACATGATTTGAGGTGTTCCTTTGACTTTGTATGTGTTCTATGGGCTATGGGGTCCTTTTCCCCATAGGGTTTCATGTGTTTTTTATGTGTCGTAGCGACCCCCAAACATAGACTCCATACCCTGGGACTGACTACTGTCTCCCAGGACATGTAAAGTCACCATTGGCTTTACTAGTCTCAAATTGTGAACAGAACCAGTACAAACCATCATATTGTGGACGTACTGGTCGGGGTAATTCGATTGCCCCGGGGTCTGTTGTTCGAGGGGGCACTGTCCAGTCGCCCCCCCCCCGGACCAAGTTTTGACTGGTGGCAGTGGATACTATTTTTTATATTCGGCCGCGAATATATTCCTATGGGATTTTCCCATTGTTCGAGGCTACCACTTTTTAATATAGCCTCCAACATACCGCCAGTTTATTATATTAATAGAAATTCACCGGTTGGTATTTTTTGCTGAAACTTGGTTCCAAAATGGCGTTTGTGTTCGCTTCTGTGACTCCAACCCAAGTCGAGCCCTTTGTTCCACTTTTTGGCGGGCTTCTCCACAGAAGCCTCCAAAAGTGGTGCCGCTCTGTCTGGGTACCACAGGGGGTGTCGGAGGGTGTTTAGGCACCCTGGACTGAGTTGCCTCTGCAACTCAAGTCGCACTCTTGTGTGATTGGCCCCAGTGGTGAGCCGCCCGGCTCACCACTTAGCATGTTTGAGTGACAGATAGGCTGAATGAATGGGGGTTTTCTGCATAAAAGCAGGGCTTTGGGGACTGGAACTTCAGAAGTCGCCACAGGACCTAAAGAATCCGAGGAGGGAGAAGCCGAGCCGACCTGCAACGACGACACCAAAGGTGGAGCCCTGCTGAACCATCTCACCACTTTTCCCGACGACAGAGGAGATCTCCAGCCCGGAGAGTCTTCTTCCTTTGACTGGTGGGGATAACCAGTTTGCCCGTCTTTTCGCCTTCCTGGACCATCTCGTGACCGCCTTGCCCGTGCCAAGCACCCCGGCAACCGGAATACCACCGTTTACCACTACCGCGAAGAAAAGGGTGGTACCTTGTAACCGGGAAACTCCGCGGCTGGTTTCTTCCCTGGCAGCGCAACGACCTTCAGCTTTCCTCCACGTCGAGACCTCCTCTTCCTCTGGACGAAACACCGACTTGCACCCGCTGGCAGGAACAACTGCCCCAGCTGGAGCGTTCTTCCCATTTTCAGGTACTGTGTTCCGCCTGGCTTCCCTTGCGACAGATCGTTCGGGGTGACAGTAAATCCTCGACTTTCTAACCTGGGTTAGCCTGGGGCATGTTAACTAACTTTTCCTGACTTGATCTCGATCTTTTGTGAACTATCTACAAAGACTCTTTGGGCATAACCCCATGTGTGATCCTGGACACATTTCGCTTGCTCTCTCTAAGAGTGGGCCTGGCATTTGAACTTCCTTGCTCTCCAGTAGACTCTGCTTAACCTGCCTCACTGTGGTTCTTTGAAAAGTATTGAAATGTGTGTGCTTTCATAACTCTGCCCTTTTCCCTCCCTTTTTAATAACTTATTAGAGAGCCATTTTATGTTAAGCGCTCACCTCTGTCTGAAAATAAGTGGTGTTTCTCATTAAGACTTGTCTAATAAGTAATCAGGGTTGTATGTATATAATAGTGACTGTGTGTTGAATTTACTTACCTATTTGTGCTAGTGTAAATTACAAGTGTGTCTTTAAATAAATTATTATATACTTTTACACCAAAGCTCTGGTCAGTGTTTGCTTGTGCTACTGTATCTCTGTACCTATTGTGTATACTCTATATACTGCCTAACTCATCTTGAGATAAGTCTGACTGCTCAGCCACAGCCACCAGATAAATCTGGGTGGTACAGACTGCTACCAATTGGGTTTACTGCCAACCACCTGTAGTCCTAAATCTTTTGCAGTGGTCCCTAAGGGAACTGCACAGGTTTCTGCCTAACAGGCTCTGCCGGTCAGAAGTCCCGTAGGCAAGGCACTCGTCGACGACAGAATTTCACCACTCGTCATGACGGTTTCGAAGCATTGGTCGTTGACGAGTCATTGGTGAAGAATTTAGAATACCAGTCATCGACAAAGGAGGTGAGTCACAAATCGTCCACAGCTACCATGTTTCGTACAGAACAGAAGGCAGATATTATCAGTCAGAACACTCCAGTTAACACAGCGTCCATTCCAGAGTCCACTTCACCAACCATTTTGCCAATTATATAATCGCACATGATGCCAGACGACATACTTCAACGCCCAGATTGATTCTGACTTTGAGGCACAACAGGGGTGCTGTCCACCTTCTGACTCAGAGGATTCAGTCATTAGGCAGCCAGACCTACCCTCGGCACCAAGTCTACCATCTCAAGTACCAGCAGCACCTCCGCTACCGGTAATGGCAGGAGGTATGGCTCTGTCCCCACAAACACTGACGTCTCGACAACAAATAGAAAGTGGGGCAAACCCACCCCTGAATATGCTGGCACCAGCACATGCAGCACTAAACGTGCAGATGTTGCTATCCGTGCAATTCCTCTCGTCCCTTCAAATGTTGCTGTCTCAGCTCAACGTGATTTATTTATTTATTTTGCATTTATAAAGCGCTCACACAGCCCGCAGGCATCGAGGCGCTGTTACAGGAATTTTGTTTTTCTTTGTTGCGTAGTTGTTTTTTTTTTTTTGTCTTAGTTACGTATTTATAACGCGCTTAAACACCCAGAGGTTTCTAAGCGCGGACCCGGGGATCGAACCTGTTGTTGCTTCGTGTCGTCTTGCTTCCAAGACGCGCACACTGCCGCTGAGCTATCCTCCCGGGATGAGGCTGTTGGTCCCAACTCCTCCATTGGCTCAAGACACTGGGCTGTCACAAGACACACCATCAAGCAGGCAAAGGTTGTGCTCACCTTTACGAAGGCAAGACACACCATCAAGGAGGAAAAGGTCGCGCTCACCTTAACTGATGCCAATCTCCTCAGAAAGGGAGTCCAGATCCCCTCAACGACTCAGGCTAAAGTTTATGCCTGCAAATTGCAGCCACGCACGTCACCGGCACACCCATCTAGAACTGCCTCACCAGCTGAAGAACAAGATGAAGGGGAACTACCATATAGGGATATGGACGATGATCTCCTCCTATTCACGAGAAAGTGATGGCTGGGATACTGTTGGATCCTTCGCATTTCCACACTATGGTTACCAGAGCCTCTCCAGAGTTTGGTTTCACACCAACAGAAGAGAAAAATGTATCAATCTATTCGATCACATGAGCAAGAGAAGGAAGTCCATAGTCTCCATCCCATCCTAGATCACGTCTGGGAAGAAGGTTTAAAAGCCTTGAAGCATCCGTTGACTGAGCCAGCGGTGAAATCGAGGCTTGAAAATAAATTCAGGGTCCCGAATACCACACCAAAGTTGCTTACCTCGCAGCCCACGCTAGACTCTGTAGCGGCAGGCAGGAAAAAACTGCCTCAGACAACCAAATGCTCAGTACCCCCAGAGAATAAAGGGCGAAAAAGTAGATGCCTTCGAGAAAAAAGTACTAACCATCGGGGCGACCGCTGTGAAGGCAGCTAATACCCTTCATGTTACAATATGACAGGGAAATGTGGCACAGAATGGCACCAATCCTGGAACGTCTTCCAGGAGAGAAAAGAAATAAAGCCTTAGCCATCCGAAAGGAACGGGAGGAGACCCCTAACCCCAATAATAATATTGCGGTAGACATAGTTGAAACCAGATTCAAACAGACCGGCAGTGGAGCTATTCTGGGACATCAAGGTTGCCTCTACTGTACAGATTTCCGGTATGAGTTTCAAAATAAGGTGTTGGTCTAGGACATGCCATTTGAAGAGGACAACCTATTTGGCGAAAAGATTTACACCTTCAAGGCAATTAATAGTGGCACAGACAGTCAGATCGTTAAAAGCCCTGCAAGTAAGGAAAACGCTTGTACCCTTCACAGGGGCCTTGGGAAGAACCAGGTCTTCATCCACTAGAGGACAGACCTACAGTAGAGGCAAATATTATTCACAAGGATATTGGCGGTCCTCTCAATGATAACCGAAATTCAGGAACTATAACCAAACACAAGGTCCGGGGAGGATAGCTCGGGGGCAACAAGTTGGTCTTGGAAGCAAGACAACCATAGCAACACAGGCTCACACATCGAAACTCGTCTCTGATATTGAGCGCATTATAAAAGAACAATTATTATAAAGGCGCAAATTCTCACCCTCCTTATCAAAGAGGGCAGGCTGGCTGAAACGCAGGCCTGACTTACCACTGGCAGGCCTGGTGGAGAAAATAGGGGGAAACGTTCCATGCTATTTCAACGAATGGTAAAAAATCACGATAGACAAATGAGTCCTAGACGTCATCCAAAAAGGGCACACCCTGGAGTTTGCCAGATGTCCCCCTTCTATCGTACCAAAACACCAGTTAACATCTCATCAAAAGGTGTTAAGGGAAGAAGTTCAATAGATGCTACAAGAATATGCTGTGGAAAGAGTGCCAAAGCACCTCCAAGGCACGGGAGCGTACTCGAAGTACGTTGTAGTAAAAAAGCCAGGCAGCAAGTGGCAGGCTATTCTGGATCTAAAAACACTGAACAAATCCATATAGAAACAGGTTCAAAATGGTCCTACTACAAGGGGTCTTCGAAGCAGTTCAGCTGCAGAACTATCTGGCGTCTCTCGACATGCGCGACACATGCTTCCACATATACCAGTGCACAAAAAGTGCAGAAAGTACCTAAGGTTTGTGGTTGGTAAAGAACATAACAGTTCAGGGTACCTTCTTTCAGACTGAGATCGTCCCCCAGGACAAGTGCCTCGCTCCCATAGCCGCATACCTCCGGAGACAATGTCAACACGTCTACCCATATCTGGACGACTGGCTAGTGCCAGCCCCCACATTACATCTGGCACATCGCTCCAAAGAATGTTTGAATAGCTAGGATTTGCTAAAAACTAGAAGATGTCCTACATGCAGCCATCTAAGTGGCTGTTTTTTTCTTGGAGTGGCTTTCTTCAGTGAGGAGGCACGGATGCGGCAGTGTAGGCTCTCAAACCATTAGTCCTGACGCCAAAGGATGGAGCTTTGGTTTCCGTTCGAAAAAAATGCATGATACTGCTAGGGACAAATTCCTCCTGCATACCTCTTATACCTCATTGCAGACTGCAGATGAGGCCATTACAGGAATTTATGTTTATCAGATGGTCCCCAAAGTTGGGTTCCTTGGACGCCAAGGTTAAGATCAATCACTCGCTCCCCTGCAGGCTAAAATGGTGGTCCTGCCATCAAAACATAGCAGTGGGCAATCCCTTGCAAGAACCACCGTGCCAGAACACCCTAGTTGTAGATGCCTCGCTGTCCAGGTGGGGAGCACACGTCCACCAACTTCATGTAAAGGGACTATGGAAGCAGTCCGAGGCAACCCTTCATATTAATGTGCTAGAACGAAGGGCAGTCCGATGGGCACTAAAGTTGTTCCTACTAGTACTGAGGGGATCAACAGTATGACTGTTATACAACAATATACTTCTTCAGGAAACAAGGGGAAACAAGATACCAAACCCTGCCTCTGGAGGCTCAACTGCTATGGCACTGGGCAATAGACAACATGTCACTGCAGGCGTATCCCCTCCCAGTGATCCTAAACTCTGTGGTGGGTGGCCTCAACAGAGCAACCACGTAGTGTCATGAATGGGAGCTGTGCGACTCAACTAGCCAAAGTGCTTGCACTATGGTCTCGGCTGCAAGTGGACTTATTTGCGACGAAAGGCAGCAACAAGTGCAGAAAGTTTGCCAGCAGGATTCCTCAGGATATGTCGATGGGGGACGTGTTCTCCACTCCATATCATGGAGCAGCCTCTTCGACCTATGCGTTTCCCCCAATCCCTGTGAACCGCAAGGTAGTACAGACAATGAAAGCATACACGTGCTGCCTAATTCTAATAACACCAGTGTGGCCACGCCAGCTGTGGTGTCCGATCTAGTCCAAATGTCAAATTACCACTGAATGCCCAGGTGATGCCAACCTATGATACTTCATCACGACTTGCAGTCACTATAGTTATCGCTCTGGCTTCCGATTTGGACGTTGAGGTACCAGAAGGCTGCAAAGTAGTCCTGCAAGCAGCGAGGGCAGTCTAAACAAACAGCTTCTACAAGTTCAAGTGGAGAAGATTCTGCTCTTTGTGTGCAGAAAAGGGCCTCAATCGCTAAAAATACAGCCGGAACAGCTCCTTCCATTCCTCTTGTTTGCTCACTTGCCTGGCACCTTTTGTATATCGGGATACATCTGGCGGCAATCTTCAGGTACAACCGAACACTGAAGATGGCTCCACTATAAAGTGATGGGCAGATCAGGCACTAAGAGGGTTGTTTCGTCCGTTTCCGGCAGCCAGAAAACAGACCCCTCACTGGAGCCTCACACAGTGCTTGTGGGTCTAATGAAGGCACCTTTCAAGCCCCTAGCCACAACAGATATCAAGCATGTGCCAGGGAAAGCGGCATTTCTTGTTGCAATTAGTTCCTCAAGAAGTATTTCAAAAATCAAAGCACTAGCAGTTAACGAGCCATACTTGCACCACGCAAGAGATAGTGGTGCTCATAACAAATCCCTTCTTCACCCCCAAAGTCCTCGTTCTTACAAAACGCAATTTCAAAGGGATTGTGTCCTCCGACGTATTCCTCATCTTAGATATATCCTTCCAGCTCTGCTGGCCTCGGAAAATTTTTTCTCCAGAGGGCGCTGCGCGTCGACGTCCCTCGAGTCGATGACCCTCGACAGCCGCCGTATCGACGCTCGACGTCATCCTGCCTATAAAGGCCGCGCGCAGCGTCCGTTGCTCAGTTCCGTTTTTCCGCGCTACTCGGTGCCTCGGAATACCGTTGCTCAGTTCTTAGTAATATTTACTTCAAGTTATTCGAATCGTACTCGATGGCTTCCTCGTCGGAACCGACAACCCCTCGATCCGGCTTCAAAAAATGTCGAGATTGTGGGAAAAAGATGTCGTTGACCGATCCTCACAGAAATTGTCTGTGGTGCTTGGGAGCCGAACACCATTGTTCGGAGTGCGAGGACTGTATGTCCATGACGGCTAAGGCCCTGAAGGAGCGTAGGGGGAAGCTGGAGAAAGGTAAGACTTTTAAAGCTTCTTCTTCTTCGACGAAGTCGAGACATTCGTCTCCTCGTCACCATTCACGCTCCAGATCTCGGAGTGGGTCTCATCACTCCTCGAGATCGAAACACTCGAAGAGGAAACGTCGAAGATCCCCTTCTCCGTCTTCCTCTTCCTCTGTTTCGCCAAAAAGAATCCCTTGCCCCACGAAACTTAGTTCCCGGGCTGAATGGGAGGAATTCAGAAAAAACATGATGAGCGTCTTCGAGAAAGCGGCCTCGACCCCCTCGAAGACTGCCGAGAGCGATGCTCTGGTCGAAAGACCCAAAGGTCAAAAACGCCGCGAGTCGCAGTACCCGGCGAAAGAAACCTCTCGAGCGCGTCTCGAACCCTCGAGTAGGACTATGACCTCCAAACCTTCCTCGAAGGTTCCGTCGACGCCGTCGACGAAGGTTCCGTCGAAGTCGAGGTCTTCGACGCCGTTGTCGAAGGGACCTTCGACACACAGGTCTGTCGACTCGACGTCGGCCTCGACACCGGCGTCGACGCCGAGAAAAGTCACGATGACCACACATCCAGTGACGATTCCCAGGCCCTCGACGTCGATGGCGTCGATATTGTCGAGTAAAATTCCAATTCTGTCGAGGTCCTCGAGGCCTCCACCTCTGTTTTCGACGCCACGCTCGAAGCCTTCGGCGTCGACGACATCGACGTTTTCGAGGCCAATAATGACAAGTTCAGCACCCTCTGCCTTGGAAATGGGATTTACTCCCTTTATTAGTTCAGAACAATTGAGAACTATATCCTCAATTTTAGAAGAGGGTGATTTGTCAGAACAAGATGAGTTACAGGGACCTGTAACCCCAGTTAGAGAGGAATTTTCCTCTGAAGAGCGCAGATTAAAGGATCTTCATGATTCTTTACATGAGGCAAGTGGTTTAGACACTTCCCCTGAGGTGGATTTTGCTAAACCAGACCCGGGGGAGCATGCTGAAACCCCCCTACAGAGCCTTAATGGCCAGAATTACAGAGTTCATGGGGTGGTCTACACCTTCACAATCTTTCCAGCAAGATGACCTCACGGATATTCTTGACAAAGGCCCACAAGAGGATCCAGTGGTGCCCTTTCATAAAGCTCTTCAGAGAAAGATCATGACAAACTGGGAAACCCCAGATGTAATACCAGCAGTAAATAAAAAACTGTCTGCAAAGTACAGGGTATCTTCCACAGACCCAGAGTTCTTGTCTAAACATCCATCCCCAGAAAGTCTGGTGGTACAAGCAGCATCCTCTACCGACGTCAAGACGGCTTATCCTACTGTCCCACAGGACAGGGACGATAAAAAATATGATGCTATGGCTAAGAAAGTCTTTTCAGCATGTAGCATGGCGTTAAAGTCTGTTAATGCTACTTGCACCCTTGCTAGGTTCAGCCATACACTTTGGGAGTGTGCTTCTACAGCGGCTGACTGCATCCCGGAGGGAGAAGAAAGGGATGCGTTCCTGAATATTATACAGGACGGTAAAGACGCTATGTGCGAATCCCTCCAGACGGGCATTGATTCGGCTGACAGTATCAGCAGAGCAATGGCGGCAAGTACATCAACCAGACGGTTCGCTTGGTTGAGAAAGTCGGGTTTTGCCCCAGATGTGCAAGCCAGGCTCTTGAACATGCCATTTGATGGCTCTTCTTTGTTCGGGAAAAAGGCGGATGACAGTTTAGAGAAACTGCAAACTTCAAAAGCAGCAGCAAAATCCCTAGGAGCTGCAATCCGTCAGACTCCTTTTCGTCCCACAGGAACCTCTGCGAGGGGCAAGTCCTTTCGCTTCTACTCCTCATTCGGAAGAGGTAGAGGACGTCCGGCTCAAAGGGGTCAAAGAAGAACTACCCGAGGTGGACGGGGTAGATATTCTAAAGCCGCAGCAACAGCAGGTGCCTCTTTACCATCGGCATCTGCATCAGCCGCCCCAAAACCACTCTGAGGACTTCCCTCACAGGACACCTGTAGGAGGCAGGTTGACTCAACATCTGGCGGAATGGCAGGCTATCACGTCAGATGCTTGGGCATTGGAAACAGTTGCCCAAGGTTACTGCCTACCTTTCTACGTATACCTCAGAGTCATCCACCGGGGATCAGCTCTCAGAAAGCTCCAGATCCGCTCCTCTTGCAGGAAATTATAGACCTGCTAGAGAAAGGTGCCATAGAACCGGTACCTGTAGCGGAGAGGAACAAGGGCTGGTACTCCCCTTACTTTCTCGTTCCAAAGAAAGACGGAGGACTGAGACCCATCTTGGACTTGCGAGAATTGAACAAATTCCTCAGGAAAGACAAATTCAAGATGGTCACTCTTTCTCAGATCCTCCAGGCCCTTCAGTTCCAGGACTGGTTGGTATCTCTGGACCTTCAGGACGCTTATTTCCATGTGCCTATCCATCTCAAACACAGGAAATACCTGAGGTTTGCAATTGGCAACTCTCACTATCAATTTCGAGTACTGCCTTTTGGGCTGACCTCCGCCCCGAGGGTCTTCACCAAGTTAATGTCGGTAGTGGCGGCAAGTCTAAGGAGGGAAGGGATTCACGTCTACCCCTACCTGGACGATTGGCTGATCAGGGCTGTTTCTCCGGAGCAAGCTCAGATCCAGCTAAATCACGTATGCTACTCCCTTCACAAGCTGGGCTTCTCCCTCAATTTAAAGAAGTCTCAAATGATACCATCGCAGAGACTCCAGTTCATAGGAGCGATCCTGGATACTTCCCTGGGAAAAGCCTCACCACCAGAGGTGAGGGCTCAAGATATTCTACAGATGGTTACCAAGTTCCAACTTGCCCAACGTCTCCCAGCTTTCGACTTTTTTAGGTTGCTAGGCCTCATGGCATCCTGCATTTTCCTTGTGCCAGAGGCTCGCCTGAGAATGAGATCCCTCCAGTGGGCACTGAGGACTCAGTGGTCACAATTCTCAGGGAGAATGACAGATCTTCTTCAGGTTCCCGGCAGGGTGGCTCGAGACCTTCAGTGGTGGGCCTGTCAGGAGAACATTCTGAAAGGAGAATAGTTTTGGCAACCCTGGCCGGAGATAACAGTAGTCACGGATGCCTCACTCACGGGGTGGGGAGCCCACGCCAACGACTTGACCATCAGCGGTCGTTGGTCTCCATCGGAGTCCAGACTACACATCAACCTGTTAGAGCTGAGAGCCATCAAACTTGCGTTGAAGGCTTTCCTGCCAGTTGTACAAGGGAAGAACGTCCTGATAATGACGGACAACACGGTGGCCATACATTACCTCAACAAAAGAGGAGGCGTAGGATCACTACCCCTGTGCAGAGAGGCGATGCAGCTCTGGTTTTGGGCAATCCAAGAAGGAATCTCTCTATCGGCAGTTCACCTAGCCGGAGAGAAGAACTTGACAGCGGACGCTCTGAGCAGGCAGAACACAGTCTCTCACGAGTGGGAGCTAGCTCAGGAAGTCCTTCAAGAGATCTTCGCCCTTTGGGGAACCCCTCAGGTAGATCTGTTCGCCACCAGCCTAAACAGGAAATGCGACCTGTTCTGCTCAAGGGAATTTCCTCCGAGAGGAGCTCTGGGAGACGCGTTCATAGTGGACTGGGAGTTTCCGCTTCTGTACGCGTTCCCACCGGTCCCTGTCATTCCTCAAAAAATCAGGAGGTTGAGAAGATTCCGGCGAACCATGATCCTAATTGCCCCGGATTGGGCCAGGAGAACGTGGTACCCGGACCTTCTAGACTTGTCCATCTGCCCTCCATTTCGACTTCCTCTCAGAGAGAACCTACTCTCACAGAAGGGAGGTCAGGTTCTCCATCCAGACATCAAAACCCTCAACCTTCACGCTTGGCTTCTGAACGGCTGAGGTACAAGGATTGGGACCTCCCTGATGATGTTATGGAGGTGTTGCTTTCGGCAAGGAGGCCAGCAACAAAGTCTTTATACCGCTGCCGTTGGAACAGATTTTGCAGCTGGTGTAGAGAACAGAATATCGACCCATTTTCATGTGGTACACCAATGGTTTTGTCCTTCCTACTATATTTGGCAAATTCAGTCCTTCAAGTTGGCACCATTAAGGGCTATCTCGCAGCGCTATCTATCTTTAAGCGTACTGCGGAGGAACCATCCTATTTCAAATTACCCTTGGTAATACAGTTTCTAAAGGGGTTAACCAATGTTTATCCCCCAAGACCATTCCAAGTTCCCCTATGGGATTTAAACTTAGTATTAACTTTCCTGATGGGGACACCTTTCGAACCTCTCCATTCTTGTTCGTTAAGATTCCTTACCCTTAAGACTGTTTTATTAATAGCACTTACATCTGCTAGAAGGTTGAGCGAATTACAAGCTCTTTCTTGTAAACCCCCTCATACAATCTTTCACAAAGACAAAGTTGTCCTGCAAGTGAAGCCTAATTTCCTCCCAAAAGTAGTCTCTGAATTCCATATCTCTCAGAAGATTATCCTACCATCTTTCTATCCTCCTCCTCACCCGGGGAAAGAGGAAGAGAGGTTACACAGACTAGACCCTAGGAGGGTTTTAAGTTTTTACATTAGTAGACTAGCCAGGATAAGACAGGCAGACCAGCGGTTTGTAGGCTACGCAGGTCACAAGCTGGGGTTACCAATAACTAAGCAGACCATTTCCAGATGGATCATTCTAGCCATTCTGGAATGTTATAAACTGGCAGGGAAAGAGCCCCCTCAAAACCTTAGGGCTCATTCGACCAGAGGTATTGCAGCTTCATCGGCCCTCAAAAGAGGCGTGCCAATTAAAGACATATGTGCGGCCGCTACATGGTCGTCTGTCCATACCTTTACACGTTTTTACAATCTGGATTCCTCCTCTAGTCAAGAGACTAGGTTTGGAAGGGCTGTACTGCATTCTATTCACCAATAGAAGACAGCGTGAAGTCAGTACTCCCTCCTCCGAATATAGAATACTGCTATGGGAGCCTATCTAAGATGAGGAATACGTCGGAGGACACAATCCCTTCGAAGAACAAGTTACTTCTTACCTTGTAACGTTCTTTCGACGGGATGTTCCTCCGACGTATTCCTCATCGACCCTCCCATCCATCCCTGCAGTTTTACTTCCCTTGTTGTTGCAGCTTACGCTCCTTCAGGGTGATTAGTCTAGTCCAAACAGTAATACTGTGGGCTACAAAACGGAACTGAGCAACGGACGCTGCGCGCGGCCTTTATAGGCAGGATGACGTCGAGCGTCGATACGGCGACTGTCGAGGGTCATCGACTCGAGGGACGTCGACGCGCAGCGCCCTCTGGAGAAAAAATTTTCCGAGGCCAGCAGAGCTGGAAGGATATATCTAAGATGAGGAATACGTCGGAGGAACATCCCGTCGAAAGAACGTTACAAGGTAAGAAGTAACTTGTTCGTCTACAGTGGAGATTGCTCTGCACTCCCTTGAAGTAACAAGAGCAATAAAGTACTATTTGGGCAGGAAAAGTTCTTTAAAAGTTCTAATCAAGTGGAGCTTTTGGCCCAACAAACAAGAGAAAGGTGATCTCCAAATAAGGGTTGTCCAGATGGATATCGTCCATAAGTCACACTATCGTCAGAAGGTAAACAAACTCTGCTCGGCACAGCCCAGGTCCACTCGACAAGGGCCACAGCCGCGTCAGTGGCACTGTGGCTTTTAAATAAGATGTTCATATCAACGATAATTCTTCCTGACCTGTCTCAACCCCAGAACCTTTTGCTGGACTGGTAGATTATTTTTCCCTATACCTCAGTGAGTATGAACTTTTTTCCACACTGTCTTTTACTCTTTTTTAGGAGTGTCATTTTTAAGACTCTCCATTTAAAATGTATCCTCTTTGACATCCTTTTTGGCAATAAGTGGCTATTGTTACTGGGTTTTCCTAGAGGCTCCCCTTTTAACTTTCCCTGGCTTAGCTTGTGAGAACTACAGTTCCCAAGGATAGAAAGGATCTTTGGATCCCTTTTTAGATTTTAATAGGTGAGACCAGCACCGCCCACTGTATGGGGACTGCTGGGTAGGTAGGGAGTATCCCCTTTCTCATTTTAAATGTAACATTTATGTTGCAAGGTAAAACTTACGGTGGTAGTGAACCTTTTTATTCAGTGCACTTTTACTGCGGCCTGTTTCCACAGCCCTGTTAAAGGCACCCATGCGTGCTCATTTGACCAAAATGGCCCCAGTCTTCTTTCTCTGCCATTTCACTGTTCCTTGTCCTTGTTCCTTCCCCTGGGTAGGAAATTACTTTGTGGGATTTTCATCTTCAACGGGATTCCTGTGGACTCCCCGCCCAGGCTCCAGAGTGTCTGCGAGGGAGGAGTGCAAAACTCAGCAGCCTTTGTCTTCCAGCCTAACCGCGAGAATCCAGTTCAAATTGGAACTCTGGCTGTCATGAAAGGACTGCCAAACCCACCAAGTTTGAATGTTGGAAGGCTGTTTGATTGGCTGGGTTCCTTCATAAAGGTCTGATCCTGGAAGCTGAAGAGGTAGTCGACCGCAGGATCCAAAACCAAAGAGGAAGATGAAAAAACTGCCGTTAAGACAATTTCCAGCGACCAGAGAGCCTGCTGTGTAAATGGAGCCTGCTGTATCCCTTCCTTCTAATCGACCTGGGAATCCGGAAACGATCGACCCAGAGCCTGGTGCGACCCACTAGACTCAAAAAGACCTGCATTTTGAGTCATCCCATGTCGTGCTGCAACATTGCGGGGCTGCAATACCCCAATATCTTGGGACCTCGAACCATTGCAGTGCGCGGTATTCCGAATCTCACTGATACTTTGTGGCCATCCTTCTGGATCTCCAGAGGCATGATTCGGGTCTGAAAAGTCCCCTCACCAGGGTGCTGGACCTTGCAAATGACGAGAAACCGACCAGCGATTATCCTCTTTGCTCCTGAAAATGCGCCAGATCCACAGAGCAGTTTCCTGCAAAAAAAACTCTTGCCTGGAGTCTTCTTCCGTGATCCCTGCTGCTAAAGTCCTTCCAAATTCCTTTTTCCTGTCTTCTTGACAAAGGAATCAATCGACTGGGTTTTTGGCTGCAGATCATGAAGTTTTCCTGCTGCAACTCTTCTGTGCTGAGGTACTGTGTTGGCTTGCGTATTTTACCTTTGTGATTTCTGTATAGTTTTTTTTTTTTCTGTGAATTGGAAGCCACTCATCCAGTTCACCGAGACCCATTGCGGAATCCTCCTTGGGCGTCTTCTCAAGTCCCTGGACCCTCAACTAACTTTAAAGTGAAATACTTAACTTGTTGAACAGTCTTTCTTTGGAACTCTGACTTTGCCTGCAACTGAACCCTATCTCACCCTGCCTACCGCTGGCACCTTGACGACTGGGATCCCTTTACTGCCTCTGAGTGAACTCCTGATATAGAAAAAGCGAAGGACTGCATAAGACAAGGGTTCTGCCTTGAAAGGAATAACAAGTGTGCAACAGTTACGTACGTGTAAAATAAGTTGGTTGATAACTATAACTCTGAGAGTGAACAGTTACAAACGTTACTACTTACTATAGTAATGTGTTGCCATTCTGAAAAGCATTTGTAACATCTTTCTTTCCTTAGAAACTATTTCCCCATTCTAACAAAGTAAATGTAAGGTTATATTACTCACATGTGATTTGATTGTGCCTCTTCCCAAAAGTAATGCTGTTGGTGCCATTTCACTATTCCTGTCAGGATAAATGTATGAGTGTCCCCAAATGGGTCTCGCTACATCTGACGTGCTCTTAGCCTGTACAGAATAAGTCTGCCTTAGGTTTTACCTACCTAGAATAACCTGGAGTCATTCATAAAGAATAACATTGGGTTTTGCTTTCCCTGGTATGTTTTAGACGGACACGAAAAGAGCCTTCAGTTTAAACCTGCCTTTAAGTTGCTGATAGCTCCTTTAAAAAGTGTATAGTTTTTGCTTACCTTGTGTTAGCTGTGTGCCTTCCAAAAATAAGTTACCAAGTTATTGCTTTCCTTTGCCACTGAAAAGCAACTGTCATTGAAGATTATACAAAAGGGTTTACTTACCTTGAGTTTAACTGTGTTATCCCAAATGAAGATAAAGGTTTTTGCTGTTCCTAGAATACATGTTACTATTCTGCAAAGTATATTGTCCAATTGATACACCATGTGATTTCTTGCTGAGCGTCACAGTGCAACTGCTAGGGTCTACTACCCTTATTACTAAAAGTAATCTAAAAAGTAACTAAGTTTGACTTTCCTTGAACTCCTTTTAGGGGTATCAAATAAGGTTATATGCTTTGGTCTGGTTTTTTTTCTTTTTTTTTGGATTTGTAAAGCGCACTGCAGCCCTCTAGGCAACAAGGTGCTAAAAGTAGACTTAAGGAGGCTTGATTGTGGGTTACATTAAGCGGCCCAATGTGTGAAGCTTAACAATATAAAGTTATTTATATGGTTGAGTTACTGAGTACAATGTTCTACAATACAGAGTATGTCGAGTTCAGGTTATAGCAAGAGTAGAGACATTATACATGAGGAATAGACTCTTTAGACAAAGAGCCTTGTTTTTAGGGCCTTGCAGAAGGCGGCATGGGACTCGATAGATCTAATCTGGTCTGGGAGTTTGTTCCAGAGAGTGGCGGCCATAGTTGGTAAGCTAGATCCTCCAGCAGGCACTCTGCGTGAGTGAGGTACTGTGATACGGTTGGCTTAGGCAGCTCTGGCGGGTCTGTAGGCTGTTTGTTTGGCGATCCTTTGCGTAAGGTAGCTGGGGGGCGAAGCCGTGAATACATTTGTGGGTTAGGGCTAGTGTTTTGAAGACGACCCTTTCCTTGATGGGTAGCCAATGTGCCTGTCTTCTGATCGTGTAGATATGTTCCCGGCGTGAAAGGCCAGTGGCTGCCCTTAAGGCGTTGTTCTGTGCTATCTGAAGTTTGGCCAAGTTCTTTTGGGATGTGCCAATGAAGAGAGCATTGCAGTAATCCAGTCTAGAGCCGATGAGGGCTCTAGCTATGGTGATAAAGTTCTGTTTGGTTAGGAATGGTCTGACAGCGTTAATCAATTTAGAGTGGTAGGCTGCAGAGGAGGCGATGGCGTTGACCTGCCTGTCCATGGTGAGGCTTGGTTCAAGGTACACGCCTAGTGTTTTAATTGTTCGTGATACTGTGATAGGGATGTTATCAATTGTGAATGTTTGGTATTCTTTGGCAAGTTTATTTAGGGTGAAGGGGGATCCTATCAGCAGGAGTTCCGTTTTCTCACTGTTTAAACAGAGCCAATTATCTGCTATCCATGATTGTATGGTGGAGTAGATGAGGTTGAGGGTGTCGGTCAGCTAGATAGTCTCCTGTGAGTGGTATGAGCACCTGGGTGTCATCTACAGAATTGGTATATGAGATGCCCAGCGAGCATACCTTCAAGCATAGTGTTGTGTTTTTCTATAATGTGTTTATATGATCTTTGATAGTACTTATTTCCCCCAAGATTTATCTGTGCCTACTTGTATTTAAATAAATAATTTTTTATTTTTACAATACGTAGTGTTTCAGTGTTTCTTTGGACCAAATGTATAATACAATTTCTTTGTACTGATTCTACATCCCTCTCTCCCTCCTAAGATAAGCCTGGCTGCACTGTCTACGCTACCCTGAACTCTGGTGGTACAGTCTTATACTAAGAGTGGAGTCTTGTACTGTCTCAGTTGAATGGTTTTACTAAGCCCTAGTTGTACTTCAGACAAACAGTCCTAACCATATGCAGGAATCTCGCTCACTGACATATGTTGGGCAGGCACTTCGGCAGTGCCCCACACATTTACAAAACACTACTGCCTTGAAGAGCAGCATACTGCAGATACAAAGATGGGGAGAGCGGTCCTTCAAAGGCTGTTTCAATAAGGTAGGTCTTTTTCCCTGTCTTCTCCAAAAATGTTTACATTTACTGCTCTGTAGTCTCTTCTAATCTTTGTTAATGGGAATTTGTGTAGCGCCTTTTACCATTGATATGGACTCAGTGTGCTGTATGTTCAACGCCATTGGGGACTGCAGTCTATGAAAGATCGAATGCTGAAGAAGGAGTATGTTTACCTGTAACTACAGTTCTCCAGTGTTTGTATCTTTCATAGATTCATATGTGCCCTCTGTCCTCCCTGGGGCAAAAGGCCTAATCTCAAGTAATTAATTCGGGTCACCACTCGTATGTTAGAATCTGAACATGGCCTCCAGAGGAGCGACCTAACACTAGACATCCCATTGGCTAGTACCAAAAGCAGACTTAAGTAAGAGAGGGTATGCTACAAAAAAAAAGCCCAGAACAATGCCAGATGTTAAGATTCATTGTAAACCTTCCAGCCGTCGCCTCTTTTGTTTTGCTGTAGACTACAAAAACACCTGTTTTTCCAATTACAAATAGTAGGAAGTAGGTAACCAAGAATTCCCAGCCTGCTGACGGGGAATATTCAAAGCATGTGATACCAATGCTGGAGTTTACAGGTAAGACACGTACTCCTAACATGGCATTTTGGCCCAGTCGGCATAAGGAAGCCTGACATAAGAGCACCTAACTGTAGAGGTAGAATTTACAACACAGAAATTGCCAAACAAACACGTACTGAGAAGAAGTGAATGAAAGATCGCTAAAAGTGATTTCCTTGACCAATCTTAATTTACTACGATTTTTAAAATAAGTTCTAGAAAGAGATATCATCAATCTATTAAAAATGTAAATGGGCAAATTATGATGAGAACTTTAGCCAGAAATGACATCAGACAATTCTGGTCTATTGTTAGCAAACCTTTAAAATGTTTTAACAAGACTCCCATTAATCCAATTTTTCGAAAACACATGCCAAAAACTCTTAGGTAAATACTTTCATAGTAAAGATCCTCAGCGGTTAACTACCTCAGAATGTTGTAGTGAGTTATTCTATCTTACCGATGTTGATGAGGATTACATCTGTTAACTCCTGAAGAGGCTGAAAAATTCCAGCGCTCTTGGCCCAGATGTATTAAGTAGCACTACGATTTTTTGACATCTATGCTTAATGAAAATGAAATCCCGAAATCTTGGAGGAAATCCATCTTGATTCCAGTGCATAAACAGGCAGATAGAGCAAACCTGGAGAATAATATATTGCTGTCACTATTAAGTGCAGCAAGCAAAGTATATGCTGCATCTTCATACTCAGGAGGGCTGTTTGAGTGTCTAGGATTATAATAGTCCTCACATAACTACACCAATAATTCCAGTTAGACCGGCAAGTCCAAAATATACAATGTTTAATTAGGCCCTTTAAAATACAGACTAAGGAAATGAAACCGCCAGGCAAATTTTGTCACACACTTTTTATAAAACAGACGGATCTATAAATTCGCCCCTAGGAGAAGATGGAAAGCATTTGATTCAATAACCAATACACAACAGGTAAGTACCCAGATGGATAATTGTCAGTAGAAATACTTTAGAGCAGAGTTGTCCAACTCCAGGCCTCGAGTTTTCGGGTTCTCCAGCATGGGGGTCTGGCATGGTGTCACATGCTCATGAATATTCCCTGTAGTCAGGCTGGGTAATCCTCGGTCAAGAAAAAATAAGTTTCACTTCTGAACTGTCTTTGTCCTAACAATCAATCACTGGTCTCTGGGTTCATACTGCCTCCAGCCAATGACTACCCTCTACCTAAGCCCCTCCTCTGGCACACATCCTCAGATTTTTACTGCACCTTGGAGTGGTGGGAGTCCTCATAATTAGCTCTCGGGCTTTTTACTGCCTTTTTGTGCGTTTTTTTCTAGAGTTTACTCTATTTTGCCAGTCAATCGAGCCTCAAGCTCCATCATCCTATTAACAGGGACCTGTTTTTGGATTTTCCAGGGCCCCTCAAGGGCGGAATTTGGTAGAGTTAAGATTCCAGAAGATTCTTCGGGGCCTCCTCTGTGTGGACATGGCTGAGGAGAAGGGAGACTCGACGCCTCTGTTCAGGATTTGCCCAGGATGCGGCCTACGGAAAATCTACTTGGACGATGGGAATCCCTGTGCCTCTATTGCCTGCATTCGGACCAAACGCACATGGAGGATGACTGTGCGTTTTGCAAGGCGATGGTCCCCTGCACCATGAAGGATCGATGCAGGCATCT
Organism: Ambystoma mexicanum; assembly: GCF_040938575.1. Taxonomy (NCBI): domain Eukaryota; kingdom Metazoa; phylum Chordata; class Amphibia; order Caudata; family Ambystomatidae; genus Ambystoma; species Ambystoma mexicanum. The sequence goes on from NC_090921.1 coordinate 702,940,040, forward strand.
CACCGAGTGGCTCCAGGCCGAGCCCCTGCTACGGGTGAGTCCCGGCAGCATGCCTCCCCCAGCCACAAGAAGAAATCCGAGCGGTCTTCTAAGACCTTTGAGGGCGCTCTAGCGATGGGGGCCCAACATAAGGCTAAGCACTTTAAGGCCACGGGCACAGGTAGCACCATTGCGACGGGCTCCCCGGCGGCCAAGGCGAGCTCCGTGTCTCCAGCACCTTCAACCACGAGCCAACGCTCTATTTTGGTGAAGAAGAGGAAGTCAGACCACCCGGGCAAGCTTCTGGAGAAGCCCCGGAGAAGAAGGCCAAGGGGGAGCGAGGCCCTGACCCTCCCCCCAAGAAGGCGGCCAAAGTCGTGAAGGCCCAACTTCACCCGACGAAGCCGTCTATTGAAGGAGTGGTGGCGTCCTTTTGAACGCTGCGGATGCGGGTTCGCAGGGTATGACCCACGAGGCAAGAGTTTCCCTGCCTGCTAGGAGGGAATAGTCTTTTCAGCCCATAGAAAAGACACCGGAGAAGGCGATGCCTGTTATCTCTCCAAAGCCGTCTCCTGTCGTCGCAGGAAGAGGGGGGGCATGGTAGTCCTGCAGGGTACGGACATCTCCTCGGAGAAGGAACTTGTTCGTTGAGGCTAGGTCCTTCGCGAGAGATCCCGACTAGGGAGACATCGAGAGCGGTGACGAGACCGACTAGGAGGAGCAGGGTGTAGAAGATGTGAAGACCACCTCAGCAACCGCTTCCACCTCCGGCGGACATTCTCAAAGCTCTAAACACTTCGTGCTCGGAGATCCGGACGAGGATGCCCCTTATTCCGGCGGGAGACCCCGCGGCACTTGGGCCATCAAGCGAACCTCCAGCCAAGAGGAGGAGCCACCGCCTTGTCACCCTTCGCCTCCCTCCCCTCCACCGAGAGATGAGATGGACCCGGAGACATCGACGACGGGCGCGGACTACAACAGTGGGTTAGGAGACCTCCCATCTCCGCCGCCCAACGAGATCGGATCGTTCCACGCGATGCTCACCAGGGCCTCAGAACTGTTTCAACTAGTCCTGGAGGAGAAGAAGAAAGGTTTCCTGTACCAACGGCGCAAGGCTAAGAGGAAGACCGTGTTTTCATTTCAACTCTTGGTCGACATTTGGGACGAAGGACTCTCCCTTATGAAGAATCCGTCCTCGCCCCGGCAAAGAGGGACAGATACGAGAAAAAGTACAGGTTGCGGAACTCTGCACCCAAGTGATTGAGATCCCAACCTTCACATAAATTCGATGGTCTCGGCGGCAGCAAGGAAGACGTTTTCTGGCTCTTCCTCATCGACGACCTCCCCACCCCCCAGACAATGAGGGTAAGAAGTTGGATGCCATGGGACGATGAGACATCACGTCGGCAGCTACCACCATCAAGGCTGCCACACCCTCTCTTTTGTGGCACTTTACGACAGGGAACTTTGGTTCAAGATGGACTTCCTTCCCAACGTCAAGAGGTCGGAAGCTTTGGAGATCCTGCAGGAGGGAGAAATGGCTTCGGATTATGCCATTACCATGGCCACGGACATTGCTGACACAGGGTTTCGCCAAATGGGCAACAACGTTTGTCTTTGTCGGCGTGGATGGTTAAGGGCCACTAATTTTTGCCAGGATGTTCAGTCGAGGGTATTGGACATGCCTATCGACAGGAACAACTTGTTTGGGAAGACTGTGGATAAAGGCGGACACAGAGATGGCTCGTGCCTTGGGCACGCTTCAACAGTGAGGGCTGTCCTATCAGACTTAAGGAGGTAAATCCCAAGGCGCCTCCAAAGGTTTTGGTGGAAGCTTTTCGTCCTACCATCAACCATCCCGCTCTTCGGCCCAGGAGGCCTACAGGGGCCGTAGCAAGTCTGGAGGAGGTTGCCGTCGTCGCCAAGGTCCCCAAGGCGGCGCCTCCACGACAAAGCAAGATTAAACCGGCAGTGACGTTGAGCCCCCGCCTGTGCACCCCGCTGGGAGGTTGGCTGGCAAACTTCATCAGCGTGTGGGAGACCATTTCCACCGACAGTTGGGTGCTGTATGCTCTGGCCACGGAGACACCCTGGAATTCCAACAAAAGTGTCCTTGCATACCATTAGTGGCCAGGCAGGAAAACCACGTGCCTCAGCTTCTGCTGGGGGTGCAGGCCATGCTAAAAAAGGGCGCAATAGAGCTTATTTCAAAGAGGCTCTGGAGCTCCGGAGTGTACTTCTCGTTAAGAAGAATTCGGTTGGAGGTCCATCCTAGACCTCTGCCGTCTGAACAAGTACATCAAATCCCAGAATTTTTGGATGGTCACCCTTCAGCACGTGCTAGGACAACTGGAAGAAGGGGATTATTTATCGTCACTGGACTTGGAGGATGCTTATTTTCCCATCCAATTCACAAGGGGCACCGCAAGTTTCTACGCTTTGTGGTTCAAGGGCAACATTACCAGTTCCGGGCCCTCCCCTTAGGATTGAAGTCGCTGCCAAGGGTTTTCACCAAGTGCCTAGCGCCAGTGGCGGCACAGCTACGTCTACGGGGATCCATGTTTACGCCTACCTGGACGACTGGCTCATCAGAACGAAATCGAGAGAGATCGGCGTCGAACACACAGCGAAGACCGTCCAGCTGCTGAAGGAGACGGTCACGATGGAAGCCTCCCTGGAAGGATGGGGCGCGCACACCGGAAGTCTCCACGCAAGAGGGCTGTGGCTACTGGAGGAGAATTCATTGCATATCAACGTGCTGGAGCTGCCGGCAGTGTTTTGAGCCCTCAAGTCTTTCCTACCGTCCCTCAAGGGCAAGGTGGTATGGGTCTTCATGGACAACACCACCACAATGTTCTACATCTGGAAGCAGGGGTGCACCAGATCCCCAGCGCTCTGCAGAGAGGTGCAGGACCTATTACCCTGGGCCATTGCCCAGGGGATGGTCCTCATACTGTTTCATCTGGCAGGAGTAAAGAACACAGTCGCTGACTCCCTCAGCAGGGAGCTGCGCTCTTGCCACGAGTGGGAGCTTTGGCAGGACCAAGTGGATCTTCTGTTCCGACGATAGGGCAATCCCCAGATCGATCTGTTTGTGACAGCGACAAACACCAAGTGCCTCAGGGTTGCCAGCAGGTTTCCCCAGCCGTGGAGCCTGGGGGATGCATTCTCATTTCCCTGGGACGCCTGTTCCTCTATGCGTTCCCTCAGTTGCCGTTGCTTCTTGGACTAGTCAATCAACTCAGACGGTCCCGGTGCAGGATGATCCATGTTGCACCGGCGTGGCTGAGAAAGATAATGGTACCCGGACCTTCTGGACTTGTCAACGTCCTCTCCAGTCAAGCTTCCGGTGCCGCAGATTTTCTCGCCATAGGAGGCGCGATTCTGCACCATGACCCAGGGTCGCTGAACTTGCAGGCCTGGCTCCTGCAGCGCTAGAGTTTGGGGGATATGATATCCCGGCGGACTGCAAGGAGGTGCTTACCAAAGCCAGGGCTTCGTCTACACTGAAATGCTACGGACATAAGAGGTTTGCTGTCTGGTGCCGGGCACAGAAGATCGACTCTCTAAGAATTATGACTCCGCAAGTGCTGCGGTACTTGCTGTCACTGGCCAAAGCAGGTCTGGCTCATGCTTCCATCAAGGTTCATCTGGCGGCTATCTCCCGCTACACAAGAGCTCCGGGACGGTCGTCATGGTTACATCGTCTGGTCAAGGAGTTCATCAAAGGACTTTTCTGTTTGTCCTCGCCGGTGAAGGTCCCGGTGTGGGAGCTCATTGTGGTTCTGACTAGGCTCATGAGTCCTCCATTCGAGCCTATGCAGTCTGTACTGCTGAAGTTCTTGTCGTAAAAGCAGCGTTCCTCGTTGCCATCATCTCTGCACGACGAGTGGGAGAGATTCAGGCCCTGTCCTGTAAGCCACCTTACTTGACTTTTCACGACACAAGGGTGTTGCTAAGGACGCACCCCTCATTCATGCCCAAGCTACCGTCGGACTTTCATCTAAACGAGCCCTTGGCGTTACTAGTGTTTTTTCCGATGACTTTGTCGGCGGCTGAAAGGACTTTGCACTCGCTAGATGTTGCTAGAGCGCCGTAGTTCCGGAAGACGTCGCACCTTTTTGTGAACTTTGGCCCTTGAACCATGGGAAGCCCCTCTACAAGTCTTTCATTTCCAGGTGTCTCACCCATTGTCACCGGTATGCAAACCTACCGGTGCCTGGCCGTCCGAGAGCCCATTCGACCAGAGCAATCGCTGCAATTCTGTCTGGTGTGCCCCTGCTGGACATCTGCAGGGCTGTTACGTGGAGGTTGACGTACACCTTCAGGAAGTTCTACTGCGTCGACCGGGATTCCAGAGAGGTGTCCAGAGTCGGCCAAGCAGTGCTGCGCAACCTGTTCGCTTGAAGGTGAGCTTGGTGAGGAGGTAAGAGATGCTTAATGTTGAGATGCTTAATGTTGAGCCTTGCCACCTCCCGTGGTTGTGCATGTGTGTACTGCTATGTATTCTTTATTCATGAGCATGTGAATCCATGCCCTACGCCATGCTTGAGAAGGAACAAGTTACTTACCTGTAACTGTTATTCTCTGGCATGGATTTGCATGCGAACCCTCCCGCCTACCCCTCTGCGGCTCTTCTCTTGGTTCTACTGCCACTTTACGTGCTACCAAATCTGAAGATGGCTGCCAGAGCAGGGGCTTAGGTAGAGGTAGAGGGTACTCATTGGCTGGGGGCAGCATGACCCAGAGACCAGTGATTGGTTGTCAGGAGAAACCGAGGATTCCCAGCCTGATGGGGAATATTCATGAGCATGTGAATCCATGCCAGACCCATGCTGGAGAACCGTTACAGTTGTTACTTGTTCCATATCCCTCATTAATATTCATGAGACAAATTTGCATACAAAGATTATAAATGTGCACATTTTTTTTTCTCATCAGTATTTTGAGAAGTATCCTGAAAAACCATCCGGATACCGTCCCTTAAGGCCTGAAGTTTGACAACCCTGCTTTAGAGTAATTGTAGTACAGGTGTGGTAACTGTGAGCATGGAGAAATCTGAGACCACAGCTGAGGTGCCTGAATCCGTTGGACACAATCTTCTGTGCTTGGTCTGGTTGAGGAAAGCCCAGGAGTCGCAGGGGCAGAGGTTGTATTCAGACACACAGTTTTTGATGGCACTTTCCCTGTGTAGTCCGGGATCTGGTGAAAGCTGGACGACTTCCACTTGCCCCTCTGTCTCTCTCCCTTCTTTTTAAAAGGAGTCTATGGTTTTAGTGTGTGTCTGCCCACAGGGTTGGAAGTGGCTGGTGCAAGTTGGTTTTGTGGCTTTGGATTGCTATGGGGTTCGGTTTTCCTCAATGGATGTGCAAAACCTTTAAATGTTAATGTTAAAGGTATTTGTACCTCGTACCGTCACCACCAAAGTGGTCCCCAGGAGCTCTGGCGGATCTGAACATAGTGTGTGGAAGGCTAGTAGGGGGGTGTTGGGAATAGGAAAGTGAGATTTATGATGTTGTGGTGGCAGCTTCAGTTCGGTTTGCACTGTTCACTGAGCTTAAGCATGGTTAATGGATCTGTGTGAACTCCCATGTGCTGTTGTCTGGTTGTGGGTTGTTAGCCTGTTATTGTGTAATGTGTGTGGATTGCTGTGCAGAGAGGTGGTTGTCTGGTTTTCTGTTGGAGAGTTGTATGAGGAAAGTTGAGAGTTGGGTTAGCAGTTTTTTTGTTAAATTTTTCGGTCTCTCTTCACTCTCTTACCTCTTTGTCTTCTGCGCTCCCTCATCATGGGTCGTTGATGTTTAGGTTAGATGACTCTGGTCCCTCCTTACCCGTCCCGTATTTTACCTAACTAGGTTTGTTATGTGGGTTGGTGTTTTTTTTTCTTTCCTCCTCTCTCCCCCTCTTTTACTTATATAGCCTTGCATTTTTGTGCTTCCTCAATCTCTGGATCAGAGATGTTTAGGTTAGAGGACTTTGGTCTCTCCCAGCCCGTCATGTGAGGGGATTTAACCTACCTAGATTTTTCTGTGGATTAGTGTTATGTGGGGTGGTTGGTCAAGGAGGTCCCTTCGCATTATGGTTCGATTTTGGGGTTATGGTTTCCTTCCTGGGTATCTTGTTTCCGAAGGGTTCGAATCCTTCGCAGTAGTTTCATCCCATTTCCGTAGCAAAAAGCCACGTTTTGAGCAATTTTCTTTTTAGGTAGGTGATTCCAGGATATTCTTGCCGGGTGAAAGAATGAAGATCCCCTAACTGTTCTCTTGTTGTAAGGTGTTTGTTCTTGTTGTATGTCGTTGCTTTGATCTCGGTGGTCTTGTCGGATGGTAGACTGTTATTTCCTCCTTTAGGAACTCTGCTCCTTGGCCGTGGATTGCCCTGTGTGTTATGCACATCGTTTTGTACTTCATTTGTTTTATTGGTAGCCAATGTTGTAGTTTCAGGGCTGGGTAATGTTATTTTCGCGTTAGCTTGAACAGTAGTCTTGCTGGAGCGCTTTGGGTGCGCTGGAGTTTTTGTAATAGCCGTTCTGGCATTACTAGGTATACGTTGTTGGTGTAGTCTACTCTGGACATGAGTGCGATGATGGTGACTGTTTTGTGGGTGAATGAGAGTAATGGAAAGATCCTTTTTACTGCGTGTAAGAGGCAGAAACATTACTTGATTATAGTATTTACGTGTGGCTCCAGTGTTCGTTGTCCATTGACTCTGAGGTTCTTTACCATCTTTGTCGGAATCGGTGCAGTTGCCATTTCCGTTGGCCATGGAATGTAGATTGTTTTCCCTGTTTTTGTTGATAAATATTTCTGTTTTATCTGGGTTGAATAGAGTTCTTGTAGGCATTCTTCTAGTGTTTCCTTACTGTGTGTCTTGTATTTTGTAGACTATCTGTCATCAGCGTAGTTATAGCAAGTGAGACCGTGCTTTTTAATGAGCTTGTTTAGAGGCATCAGGCATATCTTGAAGAGAAGGAGGATCCTTGCGGTACTCGACAGGTGGATTCCATTGTGGTGGATTTGTAAGGCTTGGTGCATACGGTTTCTGTTCAGTTTGTTAAGAAGGATTTAATCCATAGTCGGGCTTGTCGGTGATTTCTATTTTTTCCAATCTCCTGATGAGGATCTCATGGTTGACTGTGTTGACTGCTCCAGAGAGATCCAGGAGTATTAGCACTGTGTTTTTGTTACCGTCTGCTTTGGCCTTAAGATAGTCCCAGATTGAAAGCAGCACTCTTTCTGTTCCTCATTGGTCTGAAACCTACTTGTGCTTGGTCCAGCAGTTGGTGTTCTACGAATTCCTGTGTTGTTCTAAAGCCGTATGTCTCCAGTATTTTCGCTAGGTAGGGGATGTTGGAGATAGGTCTGTAGTTGGCGAGGTACTCAACGTTTCCTGCTGTGTCCTTGAGCAGTGGTTTGATGTATGCTGATTTGAATGATCGTGGTAATTCCCATGTTGAAAGTGATTGGTTGAAGAGTTTTCTGTAGTATTCCATGAGCGTTCCTTGTGTGAGGATTGACTTGTGTATGTCCCTAGGGCAGGGATCCATGGGGTGCCCATTCTGTTTCTCCAGCATGGGGGTCTGGCATGGATTCACATGCTCATGAATATTCCCCGTCGTCAGGCTGGGAATCCTCGGTAAAGAAAAAATCAGTATCAGTTTAGTTTCTGATCTGTCTTTCTTAGTAACCAATCACTGATCTCTGGGTCATACTGCCCCCAGCCAATGACTGCCCTCTCCCTAAGCCCCGCCTCTGGCAGCCATCCTCAGATTTTTACCGCACGCTCAAGTGTTGGGAGTCCTCGTGTTTAGCTCTCAAGTTTTTTGCTGCGTTTTCACGCTTTTCTCATTTTTTCGATTTAATCGAGCCTCAAGCTCCACCGTTTCTACTTCCGATAACGGGGACCCGTTTCGAATTCTTCTGCGCCCCTCAAGGGTGAAGTTTTCGTCGAGTTTACGCTTCTTGGAGGATTCCGGAAGATCTGCGGCCTACCTCAACGGACATGGCCCAGGACAAGGGAAGCTCGACGCCCGGATCCAAGCTGTTAAGGTGCTGCCCTGGATTCGGATTACAGAACGTTTTCAAGGAGGACGAGCATTTGCGATGTCTCTACTGCCTTCAAGACGCACGTGGAGAAAGACTGTGCGTTCTGCAAGAACCTTTCGGAACAGACCAAACAAGATCGTCGTTCCCGTTTCGCCGCCTGGCTGGAGAAGGGCACAGCAGGTGAGAAGGCAAAGAAGTCGTCTGAGCGGGCTTCTAAGTCCTGTGAGGGCGCACTGGCGACGGGGGCCCAACAGAAGGCCAAGCACTGCGAGTCCGCGGGCACTGGGAGCGCCGAAAGGTCAGGCTCTTTGGTTGCCAAGCAGGGCGCTACTTCCCTGGCACGTTCGACCACGAGCCAGCGCTCTGGTTCAGGGAAGAGGAAGTCCGAGAACCCGGGTAGGCTGCTGGAGTGGACCTGGTCGATCTCGAAGGGGGAGCGAGGCGCTGACCCTCCCCCCAAAGCGAAGGCCCAGGACGCACCTAAGGTGGTGAGGGCTTTGATCCACCCGGCAAAGGCCTCTACCGAAGTGGTCGCTGCGATCCTGGCGAAGCCGGCTGAGACTACACCTGTGGAAACGCCCTCTGGGCCCAGAGTATCCCTGCCACCGCGGAGGGAATCCTCTTTCCAGCCCATCGCTAAGACCCCCGTGAAGCCCCCGGCAGAAAAAGAGGGTGGGGGCCGGTGACCATTACAGACTCGGAATCAGCCTCTGAGGAGGAACTGGTGGAAACCGAGAAGGGCCTCAACGAGAGGTCTTTAGGCCTCAACGAGAGGTCTTTAGGCCTCAACGAGAGGTCTTTAGGCCTCAAAGAGAGGTCCTTGGGCCTCAACGAGAGGTTCGAGAAGGTTCGATCCCAGGGGGCGGTCCCTGCTGACGTGATCGAAGATGACGACGACGAACAGGGCCCAGTGGAGCGGCCATCCCGTCCATCGCAGCCATTGCCCGAGCCCCAGGATAGCTCGGCGGCCATTTTGTTGGCAATACAATCCTTATGCACCGAGATAAGGATGAGATTACCACGGACCCCGACGGAGGATCCAGACCAGGCCCGTTGGGAAGCCCTCCGAACAAGCGGAGGAGAGTCCACCCCGCTCCGCCCTTCATGCCTGCGAGACCGGTGGACCCCTCATCCCCCTCGCCGGACCCTAGAGAGGATACGGCGACGGATACAGCGACGGGGACGGACGATGACTGTGGCGATGACCCAGCGGACATCCCGTCGTCAAACCCCCCGCTCCCCGGGGGCATCTCTAGCCGACGAAATTGGCTCTTTCCATGCCATGATAACCAGGGCATCCGAGCTCTTCCAGCCCTGAAGAACAGAAAAAGGAGGGGTTTCTGTACCAACGACAAGAGGCCAAGAGGAAGACAGTCCTCGCGGTGCCTTTACTCGACGACATCTGGGACGAGGGGCTTGCTGTCCTCAAGAACCCTTCCACGACACCAGCCAAGTGGGACAGGTACGAGAAGAAGTACCGATTCCCCGATGCCGCCCCCTTGTGCCTCAGGGCCCAGCCCACGCCAGACTCTGTCGTCTCGGCAGCGGCTAAGAAGGCGGCAGTGGGTGCGGCGGCTTCAACTTCCACTTCCCCGCCGGACAGCGAGGGCAAGAAGTTGGACTCTATGGGACGAGTCTTCTTGTCGGCGGCGACGACGATGATTAAGGCGGCCAATGCCTTAGCGATCGTGGCCCGCTACGACAGGGAGCTCTGGTTCAAGATAGCCCCCTGCTAGACTTCCTGCCTGATGACAAAAGGGCGGAGACCCTAGAAATTCTGCCGGAATGCGAGGTGGCGTCGGATCACACCATAACGGTGGCAACGGACATTGCCGATACCGGATTTCGCCAACTGGGCAACGGAGTTTGCCTCCGACTACGAGGATGGCTGAAGGCGACAGACTTTCGACAGGACGTCCATACCAGGGTGTTGGACATGCCGTTCGACGGCAACAACCTTTTTAGTAAGGCGGTGGATGAGTCCCTACAGGCCATCAAGACCGACTCGGAGACGGCCCGGGCCTTGGGGGTGCTTCAATAGCGACGGCCCTTTCGGAGCACCAGAGGCAGACAGGGTGCCTCCAAAGGATCCAGCGGTGGCTCCTCCAATTACCGCCAGGCGGCCCACTCCTCTTCCCAGGAGGCCTACAGAGGTCGCGGCAAGCAAGGGGGTTCCCGCCGCCGTCGTCAAGGAGGCCAAGGCGGCAAGGCCGCCTCCAAGCAAGACTGACCCGGCTGGGTTGTCGGTCCCCCACCAAAGCACCCCGGTGGGAGGCCGGATGACGAAGTTTGTCAGCGTGTGGGAGTCCATCTCCACCGACCGTTGGGTGTTGGACACCCTGGCTAATGGGCACTCGCTGGAATTCCAAAAGAAGTGCCCTCGCATTCCTCCCGTGGCCAGGAAGGAGAAGCACGTCCCTAAACTACTGTTGGGGGTAAAGGCGATGTTCAAGAAAGGTGCCATCGAGCTTGTCCCCAGAGGGCTCCGGGGCTCCGGAGTGTACTCAAGGTACTTCCTCGTCAAGAAGAAGACAGGCAGTTGGCGCCCCATCCTGGACCTGCGTCGCTTAAACAAGTACATCAAGGCGCAGAAATTCAGGATGGTCACCCTCCAGCACGTGCTGGGACAGCTGGAAGAAGGCGACTTCCTATCGTCTTTGGACCTGGAGGATGCTTACTTCCACATCCCTATTCTAAAAGGGCACAGGAAGTTCCTCAGGTTTGTGGTTCAGGGACGCCACCACCAATTCAGGGCTCTACCGTTCGGATTAAATTCGGCACCCAGGGTTTTCACCAAGTGCCCGGCACCAGTGGCGGCGCGGCTGCGTCTGCAGGGGATCCACGTTTACCCCTACCTGGACGACTGGCTAATCCGGGCAAGGACAAGGGAACTCGCCGTCGAACACACAGCGAGGACCGTCCGGTTGCTCACGGAGCTGGGGTTCGCCATCAACTACCCCAAATCCCACCTGGTTCCGTCGCAGATAGCACTGTTTCTGGGAGCGAAGCTCGATACAGTGGGGCAATTGGCCTCCCCTTCAGAGGAGAGGACCAAGACCATCCTGGGCATGGTGCAGCGCCTGCTAGCCACGGACGTGGCCTCCTCGGGATGATGTCCTCATGCATCTATCTTGTACCCCTTTGCAGACTTCGGATGCGTCCGCTACAGGAGTTCCTCGATGCCCGCTGGCTTCAGGCGAGGGGCTGTTTTGAGGACAGGATCCCTCTCAACGAGGAGTTCCGTCGGGGGATCTTATGGTGGGGCGTCCATGCTCACCTCACGACAGGCACGGAATTTCAAATCCCGGCATTTCAGGAGACGGTGATGACTGACGCCACTCTGGAGGGTTGGGGGGCCCACACCGGAGACCTCCACGCAAGAGGCCTTTGGCTCCCGGAGGAGAGGTCTCTCCACATCAACATTCTGGAGCTCCGAGCAGTGTCCGTCCCTCAAGGGCAAAGTGGTGAGGATCTTCACCGACAACACCACCACGACGTTCTATATACGGAAGCAAGGAGGCACCAGATCCCCAGCCCTATCCAAGGAGGCCCAGGATCTGTGGCACTGGGCCGTCGCCCATGGGATTTTTCTGGTTCCATTCCACCTGGCAGGAATAAAAAACACCATCGCGGACTCACTCAGTGGGGAGCTGCGCTCGTGCCACGAATGGGAACTGCGCCAGGACCAAGTGGATCGACTCTTCCAACGATGGGGCAAACCCCAGATCGACCTGTTCGCAACGGCAACGAACTCCAAATGCCAGAGGTTCGCCAGCATGTTCCCACAGCTGAGGAGCATGGGCGATGCTTTCTCGTTCCCTTGGGACGGCCTGTTTCTATACGCGTTCCCTTCGTTGCCATTGCTGCTCCGCCTCATAAACCAGCTCAAGAAGTGCAGGTGCAGGATGATCCTCGTCGCACTGGCCTGGCCGAGGCAGATCTGGTTCCCGGACCTTCTGGACTTGTCAACGTCCCCACCAGTCAAGCTGCCGGCGGACGCGGATCTTCTCTCCAGAGAAGGAGGTGCCATTCTCCATCACGACCCACAGTTGCTGAACTTGCAGGCCTGGCTCCTGCAGCACTAGAGTTTGGAGGGTACGATATCCCGGCTGATTGCAAAGAGATTCTTGCAAAGGCCAGGGCGTCCTCAACTCTCAAGTGTTACGGTCATAAATGGAAGAGGTTCTCTGTCTGGTGCCGTGCACAGAAGATTAACCCTCTGCGGATTACGGCCCCTCAAGTGCTGCCGTTGGCCAAATCTGGACTGGCTCACGCCTCCATAAAAATACATCTGGCTGCCATATCCCGATATACCAGGACTACGGGACGGGCGTCCTTGTGGTCTCATCGCCTGGTAAAGGAATTTATGAAGGGACTATTCCGATCATTCCCGTCGGTGAAGGCCCCTGCCCCGCGTGGGAGCTTAATGTGGTGCTGACCAGGCTCATGGGAGCCCCATTCGAGCCTATGCATTTGGCGCCTTTGAAGTTCCTGTCATGGAAGACAGCGTTCCTTGTGGCCATCACCTCTGCACGACGAGTGGGAGAGATTCAGGCCCTATCTTGCAAGCCTCCATACTTGACTTTTCATGACACTAGGGTAGTGCTGAGGACGCACCCCTCCTTCATGCCCAAGGTGCCGTCGGACTTCCACCTCAATGAGCCCTTGTTGTTACCAGTTTTCTTCCCGTCTCCTTCGACGCCGGCCGAGAGGTTTTTGCACTCGCTGGATGTAGCTAGAGCGCTGAAGTTCTACGTGGACCGCACGAAGAGTCTTCGGAAGACGTCACAACTGTTTGTGAAATTTGGGTCTGTGAATCAAGGGAAGGCTCTCTCGAAGACTTCCATTTCCAGATGGCTCTCCGGCTGCATCATGCATTGTCACCGGTCGGCAAACCGACCGCTGCCTGGCCGTCCGAGAGCCCATTCGACTAGAACGATCGCTGCTACCACGGCGTTCCTGTCTGGTGTGCCCCTGCTGGACATCTGCAGGGCTGCTACGTGGAGGTCGACGCACACCTTCACAAGATTCTACTGCGTTCAATGGGACTCCAGGGTCGAGTCCAGGGTCGGCGAAGCAGTGCTGCGCAACCTGTTCGCTTAAGGTGAGCCTGGTGAGGAGGTAAGAGATGCTTAATGGTGAGTTGTTGTATTGCTTAATGTTGAGCCTGTTGCCACCTCCCGTGGTTGTGCATGTGTATACTGCTATGTATTCTTTTAGTCATGAGCATGTGAATCCATGCCAGACCCCATGCTGGTGAAGGAACAAGTTACTTACCTGTAACTGTTGTTCTCCAGCATGGGTCTGGCATGGATTCACATGCGAACCCTCCCACCTACCCCTCTGCGTTTCTTCACTTGGTCATACTGCCACTTGGCGTGCTTCCAAATCTGAGGATGGCTGCCAGAGGCCGGGGCTTAGGGAGAGGGCAGTCATTGGCTGGGGGCAGTATGACCCAGAGACCAGTGATTGGTTTTTAGGAGAAAGACAGTTCAGAAGTGAAACTGAATTTTTTCTTTACCGAGGATTCCCAGCCTGACGACGGGGAATATTAATGAGCATGTGAATCCATGCCAGACCCATGCTGGAGAACAACAGTTACAGATAAGTAACTTGTTCCTAATATTGCTTACCAGTTTGACGTATGTCTCCTTTGATATTTGGGGAAATCTTTGGAGCTTGATATGTCGATCCTCGGGTAGCTGGTTCCGTAGCATGTTGTAGTTGCTCGGTCTGCTTGGTGTGATCTGTTGTATGGTGTAGATTTTGTTTTTGAAGTTGTGTGCGAGGTCATTGCAGATTTTCTTTGAGGGTATTGGTGTGTTTATGCAGCGAGGCAGCTTTTCTCATTTTGTTTGATTTTAAATAGCTCTTTTTTGGTGCTTCTGTTGTAGTATTACTTTTTTCGCCTTATGGATTTCCTTTTTGTATGAGAGTATTTGTCATTGGATTTGTAATTTCTTTGCCTGGTTGTTGTTTTTCCTCCGTTTTAGTTCAAGTTTCAAGTTCTTTCTTTTCATGGCGTTGAGTAGTGGAGTAAACAGTTTAGCTGTAGCTCTTTTGCGCAATGAGGTTTTTAGTTTTAGCAACCCAGTCATGAATCCATTGCCTTCATCTGCCTGGAGGAGCAGGAGCTCCCCTGACTGCTGGAGCAGTTCCCCTGCCACCAGGAGGACCTGGGCATCATCGGGATGCAAGGTAGCCCCTGGGCACTCGACTCAATATATTTCGGCCCGACTTGCTTGATTGCGCATTTCGTCACTGATCCGCTCTTAATCCATCATAATTCCTACAGGAGTATCCTGATCACCGGCACTGATTCGGATAGCAGCTGTGACCTGCCATTGTGCGATTTCGTGGTCATCCTGATCTGGGCCACCATTGAAGCCCACAAGGCTTTGTCGCTCCAAGATGGCCGCCTGTATTTTTCGTTTTGCATTAGGGCTCTTACCACAAGGTCCAGGACTGATCCAGGACCGGCCTCCACTTGTGATTGGCTGCCGGTGCTTTATCCTGCCAATCCCTTGCCGGCACAAATTAAGGCACTTCCTGTCCCCAGCCTGTCCAGAAGTGACAGAGCCCAGGGCCAGGATTTCTGCCTGTTCATCTCCTCATCAGCTGCTTACCTACACTACTGCCTGGACTCTTACTGCATGGTAAGCCCCTGTTGGCTCTCAATCGTGACTCTCCCTCTGTATTGCTTAATCCACTGCCTGATATCGTATAAGCTCTATTGTGGACCTATGTCCTCTGCACAGAGAGTATTCCGCCTCTTGAGGCATCGCTGCATTCTACGCTGTAACTCACTGCCATTGTAGTCTGTTTCATTACTTGCTTCATCTATGACCGTGTTCTACCGTTCCTTCTCCTTGCTCAAAAATGCGCCATCATAACTGTACTTAGTCTCTGGATACCCTTCCATATTGTACCACTGTGATCTAATACTGACATTATTGCTCCGTTGCTTGCTTTTTTAGTATTCGCCCTGACTGTTCTCCCACTGCTTAGCATATTACTTGTATCTGTGTGCTCGTCACCTCGCATCACGTTAGATGTTGCCTCTGAGTTTTCTCCTCTCTACAACTGCTTCCCCTCCTCGCACATGCTCCCTTTGCTGGCATGTTAGCCATTACTGGACCGCACCCCATATGCAGGCTGCTGGACACTCCCTCTCCAACCTCGTCCTTCTGACCTCTCCTTTTCCTTGACCTGCTGTAGCATGTAATCAAGCTCTCGTAGCACACTACCCTATGTACCACTGTGTATCAGGCCACTAGCCCGAATGCCCTCTTGTCTTACCACCCAAGCACTCTTGTACCAACTGCGCTAGATTGCAGCTCATTATGCATTGGCACTACCTCATGCTAAACACCTCCTGGCTACTCCCCTTTCTCATCGCCTTTCCCTGTACCATTATCTGCAGTAAACATAATTTTCCCTACATAGCTAGCAACTTCAATTGCATCCGCTCCTTAGGTCAGAGGGCATCCACCCCTGGCTTTGCCACCCTGAGTCACAACATCCTCAACACTATGACGGTTCACATTCCTTGTAATCCGTATTTGGACTCACCTGCACTATGGTTGGAACACTTTGCCACTAAACCAACACCTAATCAACCCTGCACCTAAGGAATTCTAGGCTAAAGATTCCTCCGCCCTACCTTCCAACCCCAGAGGCAATCCTTGTCACAGCAGTCAGCCTCCGCACACAAAACACTATCACCTACACACAGAGGCGTTGCTAGGGGGGGGCTAAGGGGGCTATAGCCCCTTGTCTTTTGGTTGTAGCCGCGGATAGAATCTCAGGAGCTACAACCAAAAGACTAGCTAGCCCCCAGTCCCGACAATTCCAACAATAGCGTAGCCCCGGATCTTTTCCAGACCTAGCAACACCCCTGCCTACACAGCCTCTTAGGAACACCATAACCTCACAGCTTAATGACCTCCCCAAAGAAACTCTGATTTAAGGTGCCCTGATTAATGCCAGGTCACTCTCTGTGCACGCCTTCGACATTGCTGATTTCATTACAACACAAGACCTTGACTTCTTGGCCATAACTGAGACCTGGCTACATGCTGCCTCTGGGCCCTTACTAGCACTCGCCATTCCTTCCTGCTACACTATTATCAGATGTGACTAACACTAATCAATCAAAAGGCGGAGGTGTCACCTTCATTCACAAAATCTCCATTGGCATCAGAAGTATTAGCAACCAACAAATCCCATCAGCAGAACTACTATCGTTCAAACTTCCCATTTCACCTAATCAAACTGCTACCCTTCATCTAATATACCGTCCACCTGGACCCGTCTCCACCTTCCCAGATGACATGATGTCCATCCTAGCTGACAAAGCCAAATCTAAATCACAAATCATTTTACTTGGCGACTTAAACCTTGGATTCCAAGACCCCAATGACCCCTCGGCTCTTGATCTGGCCAACACCTTAACGGACCTGGGCTTCGTACACCATATCACGGAACCCACGCACTCCAAAGGGAGAACCCTCGATTGGCTAGCTGACTTCAACTGCTGTATCAATCCACAAGCCAACCTATCATGTGCATGGTCTGACCATCACACAATCGCCTTTAACATTAAAGCCACAGACCAATTCCCCAAACACGACATTGCCTCTGCCATTCAAACCAGAAATAAGAGGCATAACAAAGGAAAGGTTGCTCCCTCTCATTCTCCCATTATTAAACAACGCTGCATCATCTTAGACGGATCCTACAGTATTAGTTGACACCTTCAACCAGTCCATGCTCAAAGCACTGAACACCATTGCCCCATTTAAGCTTAGGAAACCCAAACCCTGAGCTCACCTTAATTTGTGGTTCACCCCGCACCTAAGAGAACTCCGCAAAGTAAAACTCATGGCTGAATCCTCCTGGAAAAGCCTTCCTTCTGACACTAACAAAGACTCCTCCTTCATTGCGTCCCTTAACTACAAAGAGGCGATTTTCCAGGCTAAAAAAGACACTTGCAACAATCGCATTATGGAAGCCAAATCTAACACCATAGAGCTCTTCAAGATTCTCAAAGAACATGAATCTCCTGCAAACCCCCCTGACACCTGCAGCAAAAAAAGTTCCTGGTGTACAAACATACACTCTGCTCTCCTGGGGAAAATCGCTACACTCCAGGCCAAAATAAATGCTAAACTAACCTGTATCCAGACCGGCGACCAGCCACCTCCTCCCACTCGCACCACCAATTCCGCCCTCCCCACTTACAAGACTTTCAGCTTCACACCTCTTAGTGCCATAGAGGGTGAAAACATCATTAACAAGCTCAAACCGTCAAACTGCCAAGGTGACCTGTGCCCTGCACTCACTATCAAGGATGCAGCACATGAATTGGTACCTTTTATCACCACCCTCATCAGTCCATCCTTTAAAACAGGCATTGTCCCTAGCAACTTAAAAGATGCGTGGGTCATCCCCTTGCTCAAAAAGCCCTTACTCGACCCTAGTATACCGATCAACTACAGGCATATTACTAGGGTCCTGTTCCTGCTTAAAATTTTGGATCGCGCTGCTTATCTTCAGATACAGGAGTACCTGGAATCCACTGAACTCCTTGGTCTCAGGCAATCAGGCTTCCGGCCCAGGCACGGAACAGAAACTGCCCTAATTGATTTGAAAACACAAATTGCGGATTTGAAAGACAAAGGGAAACTGGCTCTGCTGCTCCTATTGGACCTCTCTGCAGTCTTCGACCTGGTCAACCACCGTATCCTTTGCCAACACCTCACTTCAGCAGCCAATTTTTCTGACTCTGCCACATCCTGGATTAGATCTTTCCTTGAAAATAGATCTATGCGGGTCTTCTCCCCCTCTGCAGCCGCTGAGCCCTCACCTGTTCGTTGTGGCGTCCGCCAGGGTTCCTGTGTGTCGCCTACACTTTATAACGTGTTCACTGAAGCTCTCTTGGATATTCTTTTTTTTTTGACAACTTTATTTAAAGATTTATCAAAAGAAGTGCATATCATTCCAAAACAACAATTATGATAACAAGAAAACGACAAATAAAACGACAAAAGCATTATACAAGTTGATACAAATAGTAGAGAATAAATAAGAAAAACCTATCAATTATCTCTACTAATCGCAACAAACCTAATTTGAAATGATAACCAGCCAAAAATCAGAGGGAAACAAGAGGCTGTTAGAGGCTGTTGATGATGTAGGCATGGGTAAAGAAAACTGGAATCGTTTCTCACTGGTTAACCACTTTCAACCCCTTGGCTGGCCAACCATTCTTCTGCCCATGATGTATAATGTAACATGCATTTAATCTGCGCACGTTACCATTGCAGTGCTCTCTTGGCACTGAAGGTTGTCCAAGTGGATATTGCTTGTTGTGGCCATTCCTGGGTTTCCAGACCTTGATCTATCTGCGATCCTTGTAATAGGGCCCTCTTCAGCTCTAAGGCTTACCAAAACCTGGCCTGATTTTCTCATTCAGGAAAGCTTGAATTTCCTTTGGGCATGGCAAGATTGGTGCTGGAGTGTCTTAACCGGAGAGTGGTGGTTTGCCCAGTTGTGAGCAACCACAGCAGTCATTTACGGAAAAGCCGCCCAGCCATGTCTTGGATATTCTTGACTATATGGGTGTCACCTACACGAACTATGCTGACAACACCCAGATACTCATCCCTATCACTGGAGACCGTATAGTCGACACTAAATCATTGAATGACGTTTACCTGGTTATCCAGGCCTGGATGGCTCAACATGAGCTTTGTCTTATTGACAAAACAGAGCTCCTCATCCTTGGGTCACATCATTTTAGCAAACTTGACCCAGCATTTAAGTCTTTTATCATCGACGGCAACACCATCAAGGTCTCCAATGATACCAAAACCCTTGGTATCTACCTTGATTCCACCTTGTCACTTTCTAGACAAACCAACTCTGTTACATCGGCCATGGCCTGCACGTGTAAACTTGTCACTGCATGTCGCCCCTTTCTCTCCACGGCTAATTGCATCATTTTAGCCAGAACACTTATGTCCAAGATTGATTATTGCAACGCTCTCCATCTGGGGACCAGCCAACGGAACCTAAACAAATTTCAGGTCACTCAGAATAACTCCATCAGGACAGCCCTTGACATTCCAAGAAATAATCAGACAGCAGACGCATCCTGGGTTGGCTCTCAGTAGCCCAGAGAATCTCACTGAAATCACTGACCCTCACCCATAAGTGCTTTTCTAACCAGGCTCCCACCTACCTTGCTACACGATTGTTACCCTGCACCGCCATTCAACCGCAGAGAACTGGCTAGCTACCAAACTATGGAACTCACTGCCCACCCCACTTAGGCTTTAACCCTCTTTCCATGCCTTCAAATGTAAAACTAAACTGTGGATATATGATTGTGACAACCCCACCAAGTAGTGGTCTTACACTCTACGGAGGCCACCCCCTGGTCACCTCCAATCATACTCAGGCACACTTCTGTATATACCTGCTATTGTAAATGTGATTGTATATGAACTGTATATACCTCATACTGTACATTTTTGCTGCTTATATTTACATTTTCTTGTACTTTATGTTGTACTTTCTATACATGTCGATGTAACCTAACCTAAGATATGCACCTAGATGCCCCAGGGCCAGGCGCGCTTTACAAATAAAGAAAATACAAATGAAGTAATTCTGTTTTGCCGTCGAGGTCCGCTTCACCCAGGGTGGTCGTCCTTGGTGGTTTGTTCATTCTAGTTCTGCTAAATTGCATGTCCGTGTAGTCTACTTCCTCGCTTAAGCGATCTGTTGGATTGATTGTTGGGTTGATTCATACTTCTGATTCTTCGTCTTCCGTGTTTTGATGTGGTTGATGCTGCTGTCCATGTGTTTTTGTGATATTAGGGGTGAGGGTATTGGTGTCGTTCCATTCTTTTCTTTGGTGGTCTTTTTTTCCGGGGTTCTACTGAATTTTTGGCGAGCCTGGACTTGTCATTGGTTTTGACGTGGTGAGGAAGTTGGAAAGTATGGTGTCAGATATAGGAAGTCAGATAAGTGGAGAATTTGTGTGTTCTAATGAGGCAATTTTTCTCACTACTCTGGGCTGCTTCTTCTTATGCATCCCTTAACTTTGTCGCCATCTTGAAATACTCTCTGAATCGGCTTTGGCATTCGTGCAGCACTGCGACTCAAGAATAACCATCCTCTGCCATTTGGTGACTTTTCCTTCCGAATGCGGGATTCATGGATACTCTGCACCTGGTTAGTGTGCGAACAGCTCTTCCCCTGCACTCTTTGTTTTTCACATGCTAGCGCATGCTGAAATGGCCCGGCATGTAGTTTTTTTCAATTCATCACTATGGGGAGATTGTACTATAGCTTGTTTTGAATATTCTCCGACTGCCACAAAGATTATCCCAGCGGAAATACAGGTTTTAGAACGGGTGTCTCATGGTTCTGCCTGGAATTATCCCATTGAGGGGCTTTTGGGGAAGGTAGTTGTAACACCCTCTTGGGATGTGATTCTGTGTCTGCTTGGGGCTGGCAAGCCTGCAGGATACCACTCTTTGCACTCTCAGGGAGACACTTCTAGAATAGCCCGGCCAACCTAGTTCCTAGCGAGATTGAGGTCATCACAATCTACAATTGCATGTTGAGTTGTGTTTGCATTCTGGAACGCTACATTTTAAGAAAATGTAGTCTAAGCTCCTACGTGCTCACTTGGTAAGAGCCAGGGTGGCTTTGGTGGTTTGTCAACATCATGCAATACTAGAGTACTGTTTTAAGGTTGCCACATTAGCTACGCCCAATACATTCTTTAACCAGAACTCTGTGCACTCTACTTCAACTGCTGCTGAAATGTTTGGGCGGGCGGGCGGACGGTCATCGGAAATATTTTCAGTTATGTTTTTCAGTAGTTTCAGCATTTAGAATAAAAAGTTTCATTCTTATGGTTTGTGTCCTCCCACGGGTTCCTCAGCTTGCATATTTTCTGTGGCAGCAGTAACCTTTCGTTTTTTTCCACCTTGGGGCACAGTGTGGCTTCGGCGATGAGAGCCCCAGGACATTCTTTGGCCTCTGGACCAAACATGACATTGACATCGATGCAAATAGCCGGCACCATGCCCCCGTGAACCGTTTCTTGCATGCTTAGAATTAATCAACCTGGGAACTTCACACTTCAGAAATAGTATGTTTTTCTGAAATACTCTCAGAAATCATTAAGATTTTGTCACCGAAGCCCTTCAGCTTTAAGCATTGTGAGGATAGCAACGCTAAGATGTCCATTACTGATTCTCACTGAATATTCTTGTGGCATCTCGGCACCGATCATGATAGGCCTGACTGCGGTTCGCTCTAATCCATAACACCGGAGGCTTTGAAGGAGAGGTGTTCAAAATTGAAGCTCAGAAGATCTTCCTTCAAGTCTCCAAGTAGTACACCTTCGAAGATGTGTGCCGCTGATGAAAAAGTTGATCTATTGTCTTTCAGAGAAATCCAATAGAAAGTCGAGAAAGCAAGAGGTCGCACTCCCGGAGTGACTCAGAAAAGGCAGGTAAGGATCCTGTCAAAATCCACGTTGGGAGAGAAATGGGACCGATTCATGCAAAAAATCCTTGAGGTTTTTGAACAAGCTGCCCCATTGATCTTGTCTCTTGAGTTTGAAGGTGAAAGGGTGGGGGCGGGGATTGTGTACAAGCAGACATGGGATAGGACATGTCTGCCCAGAGCCCATGGTGATCCTGCAAGATCATGAATCACACGGATATTAGAAGCCGAGCACTCGAACTGGAAACGTAAATACTTCTGTGGGAAAGTGCAGTACAGAAGGGGCTCGTGTTCCAGGAAGATTGAAGATGTTGAGAAGCAGTTTCACGAAGAATTGTGGGCACCGATCCAAAATGCAAATGGCACCTGCTGTTGAACAAAGGAATGAGCCACGGTCAGAGCGGACGACAGAGCTACATTGTTGCGCGAGCTGGGAGTAAAAAAGTGTCATAGGAGGCTTGTGGGACAGTAATTGCGTGAAACCATATGGACTTATGAGGATTCGTAATGCCGACGGATGCTGAGACCTAAGAGGAGGCGGAGCGTACTGACCCTGGCAGCGAGGACACACGCAACGCCGGAATGAATGCACCGATTCCCCTGGCAGCACACAGTTCGGGGACCAAGTGGTGACTGCTATAAGTGTCTGGGGAAGCACCTAGGCGGGAGAAAAGACTGTGCAATGGCCGCTGCCTGGAAAACAATAAACACCGGAGACTCAGGGGTGCACAGCGTAGTTCCGATGGAGAGAGAGAGGCACGAATATTGCAAGAGCGAGAGTAAAAAACATCCATGACGCCCATGGACATTATAAAATGACCAAGAAGGAACCAGCTGGGGACCCCAGCAGTGAGTTGGGGGTGGTGCCGTACTGACTGCATGGATGCGAGCGTAGGCCCTTCGGGCCGCAGGAAGGTTGAAGCTTGAAGTGGCGTTGCAGTAGTGTCTGTGCTGGAAGTGCACGACTGGTGCCTGGTTTAGAAGGTGCTGAAACGAGAACTGGCTCTGTGGTTCACACAATGTGCACCGGACTGCAAGGAATAGCTGGTCAGAGTCGGATGCAGCCCGGAACTGCCAGGGATCTAGAAATCCCATAATGTGCACTGCACAGTGTTAAAGCAGCACCTAAAATGGATATAATGGAGGCATAAAGGAGCCATTGGAGCGAGATCCTTTGGCTAGCAGGGGCAGTGCTGGCACCCCATCACTACAGAGTTACAACTAAGACAAGTACAAATGGGCTGGGGAGTCCCAGGGGTGCTGTGCTAAGACACTTGACACAGGCTAAGACAGAGAATGGGTGTAGCAAGTATACTCAACTGGAGGACTGGCAGTACGGACACTACACGGTGGGGTGCCGGGACCTGCAGCCCACTGAGGAGCGCGAGAGGGAAGCTGGAGCTGACTTTGCAGTATCACAGTGGTGCTGGACGAAAACGGTACCACATACAGAGGAGGCGGGGTAGGGAGGTGGATAGCACTGCCACTGGGGCCAGCATGGATATGAACAGAAGAATGCATTGCCTGCTGTAACAAAACTGTGACGGGGAAGGCAAGCGGTGTTGCAGGAGGGGGAGTAAATACTGCACACAGTCGTGCATATGCTCTGTCACTACAATTGCTGGAAGGCCACGACATTCACCACAAGAGCGCAGTGAAGTGTGGAGGTACCACTGTTGGTACGGAATGCCCAAGTAGAGAGAGAGCCCTCCTGCCATCATCATGACATCTAAGCAGTTAAAAGCCAAAGGGAAGCAGCCGACGATGGAAGATTTTGCCAAATTAACGCAGGCGATGGAGGGCACGAACACTAAAGGCAAAGGCACGCAAGAAGAGGCAGCCCCGACGGGCAGTGACCGGCAGATCCTGGGTGCCATTGCAGAATTAAAGGCATCATGGGCGTGGAAAATTGATACCGCCATCGCGGAACGGAAGACCTCGCTTGAATATAAGAACGACCAGTGGGAGTAGAGGTGAACCTATTGCGACAGGATGCCAGAGTGCTGGCCGAGCACACACGAGAACTGGAAAAGGATGTGAAGGCTAATACAACCCAGAGCACAGCCAATGCCAAAGAAGTGCATGCATTGCAACAAGTGCGCAACCTGGAGAACAGGGCGGAGGAGGTGGAAGGGCGGGCGCGCAGGAAAAATGTGCGTATTGTGGGGCTCCCGGAGTGAGAGGAGGGGTCTGATCCTACAAACTACATCGAGAATATGTTGCTACAGGAGACAGAAGGTGGAGCAATCACTCGGGGATTCACGGTGGAGAGAGCGCACAGAGACCTAACCAGAAGGCCGCCACCGAGAGCTCCACCACGGCCGATCATCGCCAAGATACTGAACTATAAGGATAGAGGAGGTACGATCAGTCGAGCGTTTGCAACTATTACAGCGTACCTGGATTATACTTTCCAGGTGCAGAGGCAGCGGATAAACTACGTGCCAATCAAAAGAAGATTACGTGAGGGTGGGTATAATATACATGCTACTATACCCAGCGAAAACGAGTGTTCCACAAGAACAAAGCACTCTTCTTTGACACTCCGGAGGAGGTGACAGCATGGGTGGATGCGAGAAATGGATAAGAGAACATGCATTTCTTTGGGGCCGCAGGTTGGACTAGCGGTTTCTAAGGGATAATGAGTATCACAGTGACAGTGATCTTGGGACTAGATTATAATACAAATGGTAACACGAGTAGCTGGATTGGTCTGCATGAGGACGCATGGATATGTAAATTCTGTAATCATTGTTGGCTAAATGCATGTAACAAAAGGGCTACTTAAGATCAGCAGCACCAAGAGACACACTTATTACCCCCGATACGTAGCTGTGTGGTGTTACTGGTTAGATGGTATCCCCCTGCTGTGCCCCGAGTATCGGTAATACCAGGAAAGGGGCTAGATGCGGGGTAGCCTGAGATCCAGGGATGGAGCTGGGCAACAGTTGGGGATAGTTGGGGTGGTTCGGGAAACGGGAGGGGAGGGAGTTGGGGTAATTAGAGAGTGGGGGGTTTGGGGTGTTAGATCTAGGCAGTTGGGGAGGGAAAGGGAGGGGTAGTGGAGAGGGAGCTGGGGTGTTGAAGGGGAGGAGGGGGGAGTGAGTTGGGGGAGGTGTAATGGGGCGAGCCTACAATCACAGGCCACTGTGTAAGAAGAGGATCGGAGAGGAGGAGGAGGCGGCGGAGTAGGGAACGGATAAGATGGGAGACCTGAAGATAGTAACCTGGAATGTTAGAGGGCTAAATAATTATCTCAAACGGAATAAGGTCATGATGTACCTGAATAGGCAGAAAATAGATGTTGCCTTGTTGCAAGAAACCCATTTGACTAAAGATAAGCAAGAGGTGGTGGCAAGGAAATAGAAAGGGACTACCGTAGGAGCAGTGTACTCCGCATACGCCAGAGGCGTTATAACGTGGATGGCACCACATGTCCCGTTTCAGCTATTACAATCCACCATAGAGGCAGACGGTTGGATGGTGCTGATAAAAGGGTTGGTGGAAAATAAAGAGGTGAATATCATTAACATTTACGCTCTGAATCAAACATAACTGGTTACTTTAGTAACCTACATGCTAAGATTGGCCCGTACATGAATGGGGCAGTTATGTGGGGAGGGGACTACAGCTGTACATTGGACCCCAAGCTTGACAGATCAGATGGGAAAGGTGAGAAGCCTACCCCAGTAGCTAAGGCCTTGAGGGCTCTAGTAGTAAGTCATTTTCGGCTAGTAGTTGTGTGGAGAATGCACCACCCACATAACAGAATACTCTCACTATTCGGCCCCACAAAACCTGCACACTCGATGAGATTACATATTTGCTGCATCAGAGTTGATGGGAGGAATGATGAGCGGAATACAAAGCGGCGGTCCTCTCGGACCACGCGCTGTTGCCTCCTAGGGAGAGAATCCCGACATGGAGACTCGGAGCCGAGGCACTAAAAGACAGTGTTTAGAGAAGACCTGAGGAAAGATATACAGGAGTATTTTTAACATAATACGGGTTGTGTGGGGTCGGCTGGCACACCATGGGAGGCATTTAAGGTGGCGGTGAGAGGGGCGGGCGATATCAAAGTCAAAGGGGCTGCAAGGCGGTATAATACAGAAATTTCATGACGCAGAAAGGAAAGTGGAGACCAAAATGCAGGGGGGTGGGATTTTCCAGAGGAGGCTGAGACCACACGCCAACTACAACAAGATTGCTGGGATTACTGGGGGAGACTGCAACCTAAACTATAAGAAATACGTAGAAAGGCAACACACATAAGGAGACAAGCCAGGCAGATTACTAGCCTGGTTGTTTAAAAGCGAGACCCCCAGACACACAATCGGAGCAATGCAGGGGACGGATGGGCAGAAATGAGATACCCAGGAAGGGGTGAACAAATGGTTTTTTGAGTACTATCAGCGATTCTACACTGACGTCACTGAAGGGGAGGAAATTGATGCGCTGGAAACATTGGCAGAGATTAATCTTCCCAAACTTGAGGCAGTAGAAAGGGAGAATTTAATGCCCCAATAACACTAGAATAATTGGAAGGAGTGATTAAGCTACTACCCACTAATAAAGCACCGGGAGACGATAGACTCCCAAGTGAATTCTACAAAACCTACAGGGCAGAACTGCTCCCCCCGATGCTAGCAATGCTAAATGAGGCGTTTGACAGGGGCACGTTGCCAGAGTCCCTTCGTGAAGCAATCATCATCATCATCCCGCTCCTTAAACCCGATAAACCGAACAGACTGTGGATCATATAGACCACTATCAATGCTCAACCAAGACAGTAAGATACTCACAGCGGTTATGGCCAATAGGTTGAGACCAGCTATAAACAAACTCATACATACCTGACCAGATGGGATATGTTCCGGCAGGAGTAGATCCGACAATCTTAGGAGGCTCCATCATGTTATAGAGCAGACGGAAGGGGGTTCCCAGG
Organism: Ambystoma mexicanum; assembly: GCF_040938575.1. Classification (NCBI taxonomy): domain Eukaryota; kingdom Metazoa; phylum Chordata; class Amphibia; order Caudata; family Ambystomatidae; genus Ambystoma; species Ambystoma mexicanum. The sequence goes on from NC_090921.1 coordinate 702,966,539, forward strand.
AAGTAGCAGTAATCTCATTGGATGCAGTGAAAGCCATCGACTCAGTCAAATGGCCTTGGTTAATGGCTGTTTTAAAGGAGTATGGTATTGGGCCCGCATATCTGAAGTGGTTCCAACTGCCATATAGCAAACCATTGGCCCGTGTCAGAACGGGAGCGACCATATCAGAGCAGTGGCAACTTAGTAGAGGTACTAGACAGGGATGCCTGTGGTCCCTGATGCTTTTGATATTAGCACTTGAGCCCCTGGCGATATACTTGAGGCAGCAGTATGGATATGTAGGGATCAGCACAAAAGAAAGGACAACACCTGATATCGATGTACGTGGATGATATGCTACTGTACCTGAGGAGAACCCACAGTATATTTTGGAGGTAATGGAGCGATACGTGATGCTGTCTGGCATAACAGTGAACCCGAATAAATCTTGCATATTCCTGCTCGGCAGATATGTGGGAATACCACGATACAAACTGCCAGTATTACAGATAACGTGGGAAACTGAGACATTCAGATACTTGGGGATAGATGTATACCACAAGGTTGAAGTCGAACACAAGCGAAACACGGTCAAGCAAATGTCGAAAATCAAAAATAGCATGAGCTTTTGGGCCAAGCTCCCCTTGACCATGATGGGGAGAGCGACTCTGTTAAAGATAGTGGTACTGCCCAGGCTACCTTTGCGAACATATCATATATGATACCCAAGCGATTCTTTGCCAAAATTCATAGTATATGTAGGGGGTTCATATGGCATGATTCCAGGAGTAGAATGGCGTTATGGAAACTACAGAACCCATATCAACAAGGGGGCATTAGATTGCCCATTTTTGAGGTATACTATTTGGCTAGCCAACTTCAATATGCAGCAAGGTGGTTATTGGAGGACCCTACACCAGAGTCCAAACTGCTGAAAGCTGAATTTACTCCTTATTTTCTGAACAAATGGATATGGCTGCCAATATCACAGCAGGTAGAAGGGACACGATTGCTGGATCTGGGTTAGAAAATGTGGCGACGAGCCTGCCGCGTGATGGAGAACCCGTTCCACTGCTCCCCACAGATGCCTCTAGTGGCACTGGAAGAGATGGATGAACAGATGAGGATTGTCAGAAGCCAATGTGAACCGATCGGTGTAGCAACCGTAGGGAATGTGTGGCAAGATGGAAAGGCGGTAGAGTTTGATACACTGGTGGTAGACCCGGGTTTACACCCAGGACAATACATCACATATTCTAGGCTGGTGAAGATATGATAAAAAGTATGTGGTCAGACTGTGTTGACCCAACAGTTCGACACTGCCATAGACACATTCTATGATGTGTCAGAGGGGGGCCATGAGGTCTCCCGAATACTACGAATTGCTGATGACTAGGGTCGGGAAAGAGGTGACCCAGATGATATTGGGAGGAGGAGGCTGGGGAGTCAATGGGAGACTGGCTGTGGGTAAGGGCACGGGGATACCACAAGACAGTATCGAGGAACGTGAGATTGAAACAGATTCAATTATGTTACCCACAGAGCATGCTTGACCCCTAAGAAGATAGCCAAGTTTAAAAACGCGGTAACAGACATGTTTAAAATGTGTGGAGGTGAATGCAGGAATGGTACATAGGTTTTGGGCATGTCCTGAAATAAGGAGATTCTGTGAGGAAGTGGCGCACTTTATGGCGGGGAAGGAGATAAACTTGGATGTGAACTCCCCGTGGGCAAGCATGGTGGGGGGGGGGTTCCCCAGGCCACCTAAACTGAAGCACGCAAGTAAACTCAAAGACCTGGCGAGCATACTTGCTAAACATAGGATAGCGATCAGTTGGAAAGCAAATAGAAGACTGAGCGTAGAGGCCTGGTGGCATGTTCTTCAGAAATGGGCGGATGCTGAAACAGTGGTGTGGAATGAGGCAGCAAATAGGGGCGGGGAGGAAGAAGTGGACATGCTGAGTGCCTGGAAGCAAATAGTAGCTACACTGTATGAGTCAGACCAGCAAGTCCTCAGGAAGATGACTCTTCAAGGGGAGAAGAGGAAGGGGTGCCCATAGAAGAGGTCATGGAAGGCTGAGATGTGGTAGGCTTGGGGACGGGGAAGGGGAAATGGTGGGGGGGGACGGGGCTTGGGAAATTACATGGAACTGTATTTGAAAATTGTAATGCATATTGGCTGTTACACTGAAGGGTTATCAAGTTGAATTAATAAAAATAGTTTAAAAAAAAAAGTGAAACGAGGGTCAGAGCCCACTGCATGTATTAAAGCCAGTAGGAACTTTAGTAAGATCTTGTCTGGTGTGCTGAAAGGCTGGAGTATGATGCCACATAAACCTCCAAGACCCCATCGTCGTCGTTGACGGGCATGTCCGTATCGACACTCTTCGCCGACTCGGCGCCATCTTTGACAGGCCCATCGACGCTGAAGACATTTTGGTACTGCAATGTTCTCCTAGGTCAACTAGAAACTTCATGGCCTCCCTTGAGATAATTCTCAGCGATCAGGGGGATGAAATCCATTCGGGCTGCAACCTATGCAGCTAACAAATCCTCCTTTTCTTGGAGGAGGCCATGATTGAAAATTTTGCTGCAGATCTCCAAGGGGCAAGTGGACTGGACACTTCACCTGAAAGTGATCTATACCAGCAGGATCACCATGCGCATCCCAGTGTAGCATGCAGGTCAGTCATGGGGAAGGTGACTGAGGCACAGGGCTTGGGACCCCTGTCAAAGATGGCCACATAATATGAATTAACAGATATTCTCCAGCATTGGATCTTTCATAAATTCACATGCTGTGACTATTCCCCGTCAGGCTGGGAATCCTCCGGTAAAATAGAGCAGTTTAAATTAAACTGAAACTTCAATCACTTTAGTGCTCGATAGTTTTCGTTTTGGGTCATACTGCCCACAACCAATAGGGGACACTCCCTTAAACCTCCCCTGTCGGCCATCTGCTGATTTTTATTACCGTAAATTTGTTTTGGGAGTCCTCAATAATCTTCATTATTTTTCTTTGAATAATATAGTACAATTTTGGAATTTCTGCGGAAAAAAGTTTTTCGTCAACATTGTTCGATGACCGGCAATGCGTTTTCAACAAGACCGTCTACAGTTTCTACCGCCAGTGAACGTTGAAGACGAATTACACTAAGCAGTTGGGCCTAGCACATGGCGGAGTCCGTGAGAAAGTGCCTGTTCAGGGCATGTGCCAGGTGTAGGCTGAAAAACATCTATGTGAGGACAACCACGAAAGAGTGCCTCTACTACCATCATCTTTGCCCCCAGCATGTTATCAAGAACTGCGAGATCGGCCAGTCGTTCTCATTGAAGACGCTGAAGGATAGTCATTGCTGTCTCGTCGCTTGGCTGGAGGATGCCGGTGAGGCCTCTGATTCAGCTTCGGTACAAAGTCATGCCTTGTTACGGCAGGGCAGGAGGGCCCAGCAAACCACCTCAAGTAAGAGGTACACATTTATTTATTTATTTTTATTTGTATTTGTATAGCGCACTTACAGCCCAGAGGCATCGATGCGCTGTTACATGAACTTTTGAAAGAAATCTTGATTAAGTGGTTTACAGGTGACCAGGTGGTCTCTTCGTTACAGTCACAGTGTGATTACATATAGAGCAGATGCATAAATAGGTTTTACAGTGCTGAGATTCTTGCATCAGTAATTATCTACAACAGAAATTCATACAAAAAGCTTAGTTTTAATTGCTTTGCAGAATGCTTGGTGGGACTCAATCAATCGAAGGTGAGAAGGAAGAGCATTCCAATGTGAAGCAGCCATAGTGGGGAAGCTTGAAGCCCCAGCACGGACCCTTCATGTCTTAGGGGTGATAACCATGTTGGTGTAATCCTTTCTCAGGGGTCTGGTGGCAGTGTGTTTGGAGATTCTTTGGACAAGGTACGGAGGTGCAAGATCATGAAGCCATTTGTGTGTGAGGGAAAGAGTTTTAAAAATGATCCTCTCTTTGACCGGGAGCCAATCGGCCTGTCTTCTCACTTCGGATATTTGGTCTTTCCTTGAAGTTCCTGTGGCTGCCCAGAGGGCGTTGTTCTGAAGCAGTTGGAGTTTCGCCAGATCTTTGCCGGACATCCCTGATGAGCAAAAGTTCTGTTTTATCACTGTTGAGGCATAGCCAATTGTCCGCCATCCAGGATTGGATGGTGGAGTAGATGGTGGTGAGAGTGTTCATATCCGGCTCGTAGTTGCCAGTGAGTGGGATAAGCACCTGAGTGTCATCCGCATAATTCGTATACGAAATGCACAAGGAATCAAGGATGCTGAACAGTGGCCTCGTGAAGAGGTTGTAGAGCGTGGGCGCAATGTATGAGCCTTGTGGCACTCCACAGTTGATGAGGCTTGGGGTGGCGGATGCTGAGTCAGAGAAGACTTTCATTGCCCTCGCTTGGAGAAAATATGTGATCCAGGCACATGCTTTAGGGGAGAAGTTGGCCGCATTTGCGAGATGGCGGCATAGGGGTGCTATGATCGACCAAGTCAAATGCTGCGGATAATTCGAGGAGCAGGAGGAGCGCAGGTTTGCCTGTGTCTGAGATCGCCCATTTGAATTTTTAAGTCTAGGAGCTCCGTTTCGGTGCCGTGGGCGGAAACCAGACTGCCGATGTCTAAGGGGACGGTTATCCTTTACGAATTTTTGGACCTGCAGGTAAGCTGCTTTGTCCAAGATTTTTTGTAGAAATGGGACCGTGGGGATGGGCCTATAGTTCCCTCGGGCTGTTGGGTCAAGGGACGTTTTTTAAGGAGTGGGCGTACCCAAGCTTCCTTAAGGTCAGTAGGAACGTGTCCTGTTTGGAAGGACGAGTTAATGAAGGTGGTTAGAAAAGGGGCCAGGATGTGTGCAGGGTCTTTGATGAGTTGGGCCGGACATGCATCCCCCTTACAATTAAAGGGGGTTGATGGATTTGAGCAAAGCAATAACTTCCAATTCAGACATATCTTTAAAGTCGAAAGGTAAGGAGGAATTATATTTAGAGGAGGCCTCAGGCAGGCTACTATGCAGTTCGGCTATAAGTAGGTTGAGTGCCTTTTGATGGCCCTGGATTTTAGTTTGTAGGGTATTGGGCTTGTCTAACATGGCAGACTGAATGCTGTTACACCAATTTTTGTTTTTGAGGAGGGTTGGCGGAGGAGTGGATGGTTTTTCCAGTTCTCTAAAGATGGTGAACGTTTGTTTTGGACCCTGATTGAGTTGAAAGAGTCTGGTTTAGCCTGGATGATATTGGCTTTATAGGTTTTGGAAATGGCCCTAACGGCAACTCTGGTGGCTTCGGAAGGGTTGGCTTTCCATGCGGGCAAGTCTTTTCTTAGAATGTTGGTCAGACAACTCTTTAGAGAACCAGGCGTTAGTGTTTGACTCTTTTAGCTTTCTTGAGTGTGAGTGGGGCGATGGCATCATCAACAGCTTGGGTGACAGTGAGTTTAAAGGTATTGGCAAGTATTTCTGGGTTTTTGGAGAATGATGGCTGGAGGGCGGGCACCACTTGAAAGGGTGCAATATTTTCAGTCGTTAACTGACGTGAGCTTCTCGCGAAGGCTGTTGGATATGGGGTAGTGGGTGTGGGGGTTCCTTTTTTTAGTAGCGAGGTTGAATTGAATGTAGTGGTGGTCAGACCAAGGGATCAGAGAATTGGTGGTGATTTGGATAGCACAGTTATGGTGACTAATCCAATCCACTGTGTGTCCTTTGATATGGGTAGGATCAGGGATAGATTGCGAGAAATCCAAGGTGGATAGGGCTTTAAGAGTTTTGGCTTGGGAATCCTTAGGGTCGTTGAGGCCTAGGTTCAGATCGCCCAGGAGCACGGCTTGGGATGTCTTCTTAATGTTATCGGATAAGGAGAGGATGCGTTTGCTGCAGTGAGGAGAAGGACTTTGTGCAATACGAACGCTCGGGAGTCTGATGTCTTTATTACAGCACTGCGAGTCACCAAGGACTCCTGCTGTTCTACGTTCGCTCCCTGGAAGGGGCGGAGCCTGCTGGCGGTCACGTGAATTATCACGTGACTTCAATCCACTTCAAAAAGCACACACATCCACCCTCGCGGCATTAAGCCTAGCCGCGGTGTAACGGGCGGCGCATCTTGCATTTACCAGAACTGTTTTGCTGCTGTTTGGCTCTGGTGGCTGGAGGAAATCCTATGACTTAACCCCCAGGAGCCATATTATATATAATTGTCTGGGCGCACAGTTCAGTCCGCAGCAGTCGGAAGTAGAGGTAAGATCTAGTATATGGCCGATATTGGCCCATAGACCCGTTCCAAGTTAAAACAATCTAATCCTGCCACAAGCGCACCATGGGCTGAGGCGGAGATCTCGCCCAGCCAGGCTGCTGAGGTAGTTGATGCTGGCGGTGAAGTGCAGAGCATCGGAAATACGAGGACGTCTGCTGATATAAACAGGGAAGCAATTCCAAATGTGATCGAAGTAAATATCACCGCCTTTCAGTCTCCATTCGATGTAACTGACATCGAGTTATTGGAGATGGAAGTCCCAACGATCGATCCTGACACAAGACTCCTAAAATTCACCTTTACAGAAAAAACAAAGGCGGACAGTTTAAGTCCTGTAAATATCACAAATAGCGCCACACTCGAGCCAATTGTCATAGAGAAACAGACGAAAATGGCGGCGCAAACAAACTCCGACAAAATAAACACTGTGTTCACAGAGAAAGGAATGAAAGGTACGAAAGAACTACCGGTGAAATTCATTACTAATGCACAGAGTGACTTATACAAAACGTCCCCACATTTGCAGTCAAAGACGCTAATAGCCCAGACAAGAGAAACAACTATACATCCCATAGAGCTTGACCTTGCTGGTCGGAAAGCTCGGCTTACAGAGCGTCTCGGTGCCGACTTTGAAATAATGAAGAAGCGTCTCGCGGAGAGCTTTGTAAACACCAAAAAAAAAACACCCAGGGTTTGGTACCCGAGAAATTGCTGATGATGGAACGACACAGCATGCTGCTAAACCCACTACAAACTAATGCGGACCAAATCCAACATGCTGAATTGCCCCAATGCAAGGATTTGGGGCCCAGTTGACATTATGCGCAGGGTTTGAACATTAAAACAGTAAATAAGAGCGCAAACAGGTCCCTGCAAAACATCAAGGATAAAATCTTACCGGTAAAACCCCCTTCTTACTGCTCAACCCTGAAGACAGTCTGTTGTGAACGGTTCCAACCAGCGGCTGCAGGGAATTGTGGGACCTGCGGTCCAAACTGATCACGAATCGTGTAATATAAGCAACGAAAATGATGACACGCATGCTTCAAAAGAAGCATCCTCTGCAATCAAATCTAACTTATCTGCAGCCGCGGCCATACAGATACACAACGTATTAGCAGCGACATCGCTGGCGCTAATTCCATTCACCAAGCTTTATGAACATTTACATGAAGCGATACAAAACAACGGGGCTATGTTAGGGCAAATAAATGAAAAGTTAACAAAAATGGGAAATGTGAACACTTTGCTTCAAGGACGTTTGGATCATGAAGCAGCAACTGCAACATTGTGGCACAACAGACTGAATGAAATAGAAAAAGTACCCTTACAACAATCTCCTGTCATTCCACAGTGCTCGAAAATGTCCTTTGGCATATTCAGTGGGGACGCAAAAACAGTGAAGATTGCAAACCCAAAGCAGAAAGTGCAAGAGACAGGTGTTGGTCAAATTTAAAAAAAAAACGGAGAAAAGGAAAAATTGTGCACCAAACAAAACGACTAGCAATTCAAGAAAATGTATAAGAAACTTAACACCAAGCCTCTTTGAAAGAGGAAAAAAGAGGGAGGTGGTCAAACCTATGGCAGTGGAGGCAGAGGTATCTACGGCGACACTGATTTCATCAAATCCAAAAAAAAGACAAAGATTGGATTCGGAAGCAGAGTCAATCTACTCCGTGATGTCATCCAAAGAATTATGTAACCTCTCCACTTACTCTGAAGACTATGAGGAAGAAAATATCTACGAAGGAGACGAGGCGACCTTATCTCGCCCCAATGTTGGGGACAACCAGGCTAGCGAGGCCGAAACGCTAAACCATAATCCTTTGATTGCAAAAACAAACCCGGTCCTAAATTCCTACCATGAGGGTGCACGAAAGAATAGACACAGACAAGTCGGCCTTAGGAAAGAAAAGGTCGTATCGGCTCCCTCGAAGACGACAGTGAAATTGAATCCAAAATTAACTGCAGCTCAGCAACAGAAGGAGCAAAGTCAGAGTGGACAAAAAACTATTGTGGACCTCAAATCACAGGCCTTTAAAATTCTGGTCGCGAATTTCTTTGAAGACGACAATGATGTGAATTTAAATAGAGGAAATGTAATCCGACTCCTGCATTCGGTACCGGCCTTAAGAACTGTGGCCTCTCGAGACATCTCAATTGTTGAATGCCTTTCCGAAGACCAACCCGACAGAGTTTATCTACACATAAAATCTCAGGCCGTACGTAAGAGTATACTATCTGAAAAAGAAGTACTGCTGCTGTTAGGTTTCGAGGTGTCAGAAGTGCTGCACAAAACGCAACCAAATCAATCTAAAAACAGCAATAAGTGTCAATGAGCTTACTGAAGAGCAACGCAGAGATGAGATAAGACATCTGTCTACAGCCCCAAACCAACAGCAATCATCTGGAAAAAGGAAGATTGAAGGGAGAAACTATTAGCTAAAACAGAGCCTGGGAGAAATATCCTTGACTCAGTTATCATGGAACACCCGAGGATTCATTCACTTATACGAAGATTTTCCTGTCGACCTGTGTAACAACTTCGTTATATGTCTACAGGAAACATGGTTGAGGAGAACTCCAGTGAAAGACGGCTATCTCGCCCTGTTAAATCCTGCAGGGAAAAACTCCCAAGGCCGTCCATTCTCAGGATTAATAACGATGATACAGATTGGGACAAATTGGGAGGTGCTCGAAGTTGAAAACCCAAACATATTTGTGCAAAGCACACTGATGCAAAACGTTGCCACCAAAACAATGAAAACGCAGCAGTTACTGCTAATCAATGTGTACTGGAACCCTTCACAGATAACTTCGGAAAAATTAGTGTCATCAGTAACAGCGATTTATAGACAAACATCACCAAACCTATAGTGATCTGCTTATCATATGCGGAGACATGAACACTACTTGGTTTAATATAAATGGAGACCGAATTAAAGAGAGCAGAAAAGAAGGGCAAATCCAGCAGCCAAGAAGCGCCAAGTGGGAAACAGAAATGGAGGCACGCGACTGCAATATGGCAAATGGGCAGGTAGAGGGCGATATACCACTCCATAACACCTGGCATAACATGGGCTATGCGAAGACCTTGGATTATATTTGGGTGTCAAAACATTTGTGGCAGAAAATCATGAGACTTGGAACAATCCAGACAACAAACAGCGATCATGCTGTCTTGGTTTTGGATTTGATTTTACCCGTTAAAACAGACATTCTGAGAATGGACCAAAATGTGGAGGTAACAAACGGGAAAAATAGACTAAGAATAACTAATAACCAAATAATCCTGCTAACCAACAAATTCCAAAAGCTGGCCAAGTCTCATGAAGCAACAGTAAACTATTTTGCACTGCTGCCGCGACGAAAAGAAAGATCTTTATTGAAAAAACAAACTAAAATGCACACTCATGAATTGAGCACGAAAGTAAAAGAAGAAAAAAAGAAGGCTCACAAAGAAATACATAAACTGAAAAGGCAAGGTGGAGTGGATGTCCTGGAATTGATTAAACAACGGATGTAAAAGTATCGCAGCTGGGTTAAAGCCTTTGCCTTTTTGCGCGACCAAGAATGAGGTGAAGTCATGCTGGGCCAAATAAAATCGAATAATTGTAGAGATATTTGGCGCACCCTGAATAAGTGTAGAAATCAAGCTGATACGATGGCCAGTTGGGTGGTTTAAGTGACTGGAAAAAACATTACAACAAAGTGTTTTTGAAAGACAAGGTCACATCGCCCCCTGCACAAGAGGAAGTGGTAGTGCGATGGGATTGTAATGAGACAGCGGAAGATGTAAGTGCCGTTATAGTAAAGCTGAAAAACTTGCGCGCAGCTGGACCGGACGGCATTACCAACGTCATGTTGAAAGAAAACAAACATGAATGTTCGATTTTTATTGCAAAACTACTCGCAAGAATCGCAGAGAACAAAAAAATACCACACTCATGGACAATGGCCTTAATAGTTCCAATCTTTAAGAAGGGCAATCGGGCTGATCCAGCCAACTATCGCCCGATTGCCCTACTTGATACAATCGGCAAGATCTTTGCAAATGTTCTACAGCAGAAACTAACAGCATGGGCAACCAAGAAGAAAATTACTGATTGTCGTTAAACCGGTTTCACCAAGGGAGTAGGGACCGAAATCAATCTGACATTGGTAAATATACTAAAATTGGAAGCCCTAGAAAAAGGAACAAAGCTGTTTAATGCTTACATTGATATGCATCAAGCTTTCTATACAATAAATCGAGAACTGCTGTGGCAGAAATTAAAAAATTGGGTGTGCCCAGAAAACCTCTTATAACCTATAAAAGCCCTACATACAATGACATCAATTCAAATAAGAATAAATGAAAAAGGACAACTATCAGAGGCAATAATGATGCAAAAGGGCGTAAAACAGGGCTGCCCGATCGCTGCATGTCTAAGTTGTTCATTGCTGACGTGCCTGCTGCATTGAGTGGTGCAAAATGTTACCCCCCAAAAATAAATGGTCCACCTATTAATTGTATAGCCTATGCTGATGACCTAGTCTTGGTGGACACTACACAGATAGGACTTAAAAGATTGCTGACAAATCTCCAGCTCTAGATGAACGCTAATGAGCTAAAAATAAATGTCAGCAAAACAAAAATCTTGCAAATTGGGTCTGTAAAAGGTGTCAGAAACAAAAACTTATGTTGGAGGATCGAAAACACATCTATCGCAGAAATAGTGGAAATCAGATACTTGGGCGTAATGGTCAACAAATCTATTCGTGAATGGAGCTGGGTACAGGACATTTTGCGAAGAATCAAAACCTTAGCGATACAAGGCGCACAAATCCATAGCTTATATGGAGAATTCACCTTAACACCAGTGCGGATGTTCTACTGGCAAAAGGTAATACCAGCTATCACCTTTGGTTCCGAAGCTGGGTGGAACATAGATTACAGAATCTGGGCAAAACTCAAAGGGATATTTTGGAAGCAAGTATTAAAATTGCCAAAATATATTTCGATCACAGTCATCAGACATGAACTGGCATTAGAAGATCTTTATGTAAATGTGATCTGGAAGTCACTAGCCCTTCTAAGAAAAATGATAATCCCTAATCCAGAACCGGTTTATGAAATACTCGCCCCCACACAGTCGACCTTATGTCGGAATACTAGCGAAATGGATAAAAGGTCTGGAGGAGATTATGCAAGCCGCCGATATAACCAGCAAGATGTTGACGGCTCAACCCCAGATTGCAAAATGAAAACTGCAAGAATGGGCGTGGATATTAAATCTGGCAAACTTTGAAGAATTACCAGCTGCTCCAAAACTTGGACCCACCAAAAATAAACTCAATTCAATGCCGAAGTATCTGTTGCAATTCCCGTCACGACATCATCGCGATGGATTTCTTCGTTTGAGACTGAATGCAATCAAAACTAAAGAAATGTTGCTAATGAGACATAATTCGATAACGAAGGACAATGTATGCAGATACTGTGGGATTGAAGTAGAATCAATAAGGCATCTAATCACAGACTGTCATATACTCAAAGATCTGAGAACTTTGTACTTGGGAAAGTTTGCACCTATTAATATGAACATGGACGACTGGTGGTTGCGAATCTTAAGTGGGAGCTGTGTGCACTTGACATGTTAAGTTGTAAATTTCATATATGCAATTATGTGCTGAAATGGTGGAACTCTTGAAAATCGGCAAGAATGAAATCTGAAATGTGAGGATTTTTGTTGTGTATTTTTGTACCAAAAGTTTGTAATAAACTATATGTGCAATAAAAAATAAAAAAAATTAGTATGAGGGTGTCCTGGAAGTCTGTAATGGGACCCAGGGGTTGATAATGTGGAAAGTAATGGTACAGTTGTGGGAGGGGTTGAGTTTAAGTGGGAGGTAGTCGCAGTTATGGCCAAGTTGTCCTACCACTTCTCTAATGGCGAGGGTTTCCCTGGCAATAAGGGCTACTCCCCCTCCCCTCTGGTAAGTACAGTCTTTTCTGAAGATCGTATAGCCTGTTGGTATGGCGAGTGAGAGTGCTGGGCCCAAGCTTTCATTGAGCCAGGTTTCTGTGATTATCAAAAGGTCGAGTTGATCCTTGATGATGAGGTCATGGATGTCGAGGGCATGAGCAGGTACTGAGCATGCATTGACCAGAGCACAGCTAAGAGAGGCAGTCACTAGGGGTGTGAAGGCAGGTAGTGGCGTGGGCACGGCAAGTGTAGTAGGGGTGCCAGGTGTGAACGGGTCTAGACAATCGATGGATGGCATGGACGTGGCAAGTGGCGCAGCAGGCATAGAACATAATGCATTGGTGGTACTGGCAGGTGGTGGGAAAGGCAGGGCAGTTGGCGCAACAGGCATAGAACATAATGCATTAGTGGTGCAGGCAAGTGGTGGCAAAGGCATGGCCACTGGCGCAACAGGCATAGAACATAATGCATTGGTGGTACATGCAAGTGGTGGCAAAGGCATGGCCACTGGTGCAACAGGCATAGAGGGCATGGACAAGTCCGTAGGGGGAGTCGAATGCAGTGGCACAAAAGAGGTTGCCTGTGAAAGCACTGACCATGTTCTGGCTGCTTGGGTATGCGTGCTTGCTGCCAGCAGTGCAGGCAGGGCTAGGCAGGGGCTAGAGTTTGCAGTCCGGTCTTGGCTGTGCGCTCGTCCTGGTGGGATTGACTGCACGACGGCAGAGACTGCTGCTCTGTTAAACGTAATAATGGCACCTGTGGCGGTCGAAATTGATGTAGAGGAATGATGGGGCGGGGTGAGAAGGGGGGGACCTAGCACCAACCCTCATATTGCGGTTGCCTGTGCTCACATGACGACCAGGCCAAAAGCAGCAAGAGTCAGAAGGATGCATCAGGCGAGAGCTTGAGATCGGAACAAACAAAGGTTGATTAAACAAACATACCCAAGATGGCGTGATCGCGAAACAACACCGCGGCTATCACACCGGTATCCCGGCAAGCGTCCTGCTATAACAAACGCAAGGTAAGCAAAATTATTCACAACTACTTAACAAGACACAAACTAATCTAGACCAGTGCACCTAGCAAACTCTACAAAGACGAAAAATGTCTGTCTCTTTTTCAGTTATCGCTTACTTACTGCGCGATACCTGATTCTAAATACAAGCCATTTAGATGCAGTGCCAGCCAGACTAGAGCGCCGCACTGACTAAAATGATCTAAAGCATTGAAATGCACCCAAGTAAGTAATCGAATCACTGTAGAAGCAGAAATAAGAACGTAGAACTTGTAAAACCGACCGCTGTAGACATATCCAACTACAGTAGTTACATCAGCCTTATGGATCAGCAACTACATACCTTAATAGTTGTCCAGCCTCCAATGATCAACTTCACTGTCCATATGTACTAACGTATTAATGCATGTCGAATCGTAAGTTAGACAAATCCATACCTAAGAACAAATGTTAACGCTACTTAATTTCCAACATTTATATTAGGTGAATCCACAACCTACGATAAAAGATTATACCCTCCTGAACAACCAATAACAATACAATTGAGGAAATGCATGTCGAGGGACATCATAATTTATCCCAAAAGGGATACATCACTGAACACTGTAAACTAATCATGCAAAAGGAATACCTTTGTGAAGAAACAATAGGATCAACCTTCTAATCACTGAACATTGCAAATCAAGTATGCATTAAGGAGCACCTTTGTGAAAAAAACAATAGGATCAACCTCCAAGTACTACCTATGTGAAGCAACAATAGGACCAACATCTACAAACTATCAGCAACATAAGGCATTCCACAAAACTCAATCATACATAAAGGCAAAGAGGACCTACCAGCAAATCAATAATATTGAAATCCAATTTCATGTACCATTCTACATTTTTCTTTTTTGTCTTCTATACAAATAAATCGAAAAACACATTGAGTCAACAAATGGAATTTTGACTAATTTATTTTGATTCGACATACAGAAATTATAATATCTGTTGGCTCAATCGAAAGGTAAAATATTTCTTTCTATAGAGAGCTTGAGATCATCGCACAAGGAACACCCCCCACAAACGTTGGTACCCAGGGAGAGCCAGGGTGGGAAAAGGAACAAAGCCCGTCGCCCCAAGGAAACATTGAGTTCCAGATCCAGCATCAAGTAGAGTGAGCATTCATCTCCGGCCTTATTGCAGTCGGCGACAAAGCCGCCTTCTTCACACTCCAGGTCATCTACGCCAAAGTCGTCGACCGCAGCTCCCCCATCCGTGGACTTATCGACGATGAGACCATCTAAAACTTCGTCCAAGACAAAATCTTCTTTCTACGTCAACTCCAGTACCATCGACCAAAATGGCAAAATCGTCCTGGACAACCTTGGCGTCTACGACCACAAGCACACAGACTACCGGTGCTCGTCCACCACACCGTCGACTACCGATGCCTTCTCAGTGAACTGGACAGGCAAGTTCCTGGATGCGATTCCTCTGATAGCATGAGTACATTGAAAAAACAGCCTTGCAAAATTATATTGATAGGGCCAGATTGGGATCTTCAAGTTTGGTACCCAACTCTACGACACTTGTCCCAGTGGCCCCCGATTCACCTCAAGGTTCACCAGAACCTTTTAACTCAGCAGAATCACAAGGTTCTCCACCACGACCCAGCAAGCCTGTCACTCAATGCCTGGTTCCTGAGCAGCGAAAGCTAGCTAATTTTACTCCTCCCCCAGATTGCTGGGACATAATCAAGGCCTCTAGGGCCCCGGCCACATGCACCACATACATCTGGAAATGGTCGTGTTTCACCAAATGGTGCAAAACATCACTGGTGGACCAACTCTCTGCATCAGTAGAACAAGTGCTACCATACCTGTTGCACCTGGCTAAGGCAGGGTTCTCCCTGGCTTCCATCAAGGTTCACCTATCTGCCATATCGGCCTACACGACTAATCCAAATGAACCATCATTGCTCACCAACCCGGCTGTCAAGATATTTCTGAAAGAGTGGTCAGTGATGATGTCGAATGCAAAATGTCGACAGTCAAAATGTCGAAAAAAAATGTCGAAAAAAATAATGTAGAAAAGCAATAATGTCGAATTTTTTCTAATTTTTTTTTGAATTTTTAGAAAAAAATAAATATATAATTAAAATGTGATGAGTATGAGGGGTGGGGGGAGTGGCAGGGGGGTGTTGGGTTAGGGGGGAACCCCCCTAGTAAATGATACTCTTCTTGTTTATTTATTGAATAAATAAATAAATATAGATAATTAAAATGTGTTGAGTATGAGGGGGAGAGGGTGGTTTTGGCAGGGGGGGGGTGTTGGGTGAGGGGGGTTGGGGGGACTCTTCTTGTTTATGTATTTATTGATAGTGCTAAATGACATTTTTTTCGACTTTTTTTTTTCTAAAAATTGACTTTTCATTATGTATAGGTTTTCGACATTATTGTTTTCGACATTTTTTTTCCGACATTATCACTATAAACCTTCTGAAAATATTGCTACGGATTTTCCCTCCAATGCTGGTTCCTTTGTGGAGCTTGAACACAGTCTTGACAGCGCTCATGGAATTACCATATGAACCTATACATAGGTGTAACATGACATTTTGATCCTGGAACACGGCTTTCCTGGTAGCAATCACATCAGCCAGGAGGATTAGTGAGTTGAAAGCTCTTTCCTCAGGAACTCCATTCCCCATATTCCAAAAGGACTGTGTCATCCTTAAGACGCACCCTAAATTCCTACCAAAGGTATTATCAGAAGTGTCATTTACGGAGCGCATCTAATGCAGAGAGGTCTTTACATTTACTGGATGTGGCGAGAGTCTTAACATTTTACTTGGAGAGGACCAAGGAGTTTCGTTACTCTACAAGACTCTTCATAGCATTCGCTGGTCGCACAAGGGTCAACATATTTCCAAACAAAGTCTAGCACGTTGGGTGTCACAATGTATTAGCCGCTGCCATCAGTCTAAAGGCGATCCTCTCGCCAGATCGCCTTCAGCTCACTCCACTAGGGGAAGAGCAGCTGCGGTCGCTTTTCACGCAGGAGTACTAATAAAGGACATTGCAGAGCTGCGACTTGGAGCACACTGCATACGTTCGTCAAGTATTACTGCTTAGCTGAAGATGCCAACAAAGAATCAGCAGTTGGTCAGGCGCTCCTCCACCACATCTTTGCGTAAGGTAGGAGCAGCCTTCTTATACCTGCCTTTTCCCTGGTAAATGTGACCTGTGAGTTGCTGTATGCTAGGCGCAGTAAAGTATCTGCAGAATGTAAGTCTTGTGGTCACGCTTAACTGCTTGGTATTCTATTGAAGCATCTGAATCTATGAAAGATCGAATGCTGGAGAAGCCTTAGATACTTACCTTTTAACTCTATTTCTCCAGCATTGGTGTCTTTCATAGATTCACATGGGCCCACCCGCCTCACCTGAGAGGCTGCCCCAACGCCCAGCAGTGGTCTTGCATGTAGTCTACTCACGGCTAATAATCTGAAGATCGCTGCCGGGGGCAGAGCTTAAACCCTGCCACCTCATTGGTTGAGGTCATAAAGGACCAACGTGAGGTGGAGGGACTACACAATTGAATACTTTAAATCAGAGGATTCCCGGTCTGTCGACTGGGAATATTCAAGCATTTGAATCTATGAAAGATGCCAATGCTGGAGAAATACAGTTACAGGTAAGTAACTAAGACTTTCTGGACTTGGCCATCTGCCCTTCACTGCCTCTCCCAAAGAGAGCAGACCATCTCTCGCAAGGAGGTTTGATCCTTGCGAGATCCTTGAAGGAGGCAAACGTCGGTACCCTCAATCTCCACACACGGCTGCGGTGAGAATAAGGTACAGAGATTGGGATTTTACGTAAGAACTCTTGGAGGGGTTTCTCGCAGCATGAATGCCAGCAACAAAGGCACTTTATTGCTGCCTACGGAAGGCATTTTGTAGCTTGAGTAGAGCCAAGGATTTGGATCCTTTATCATATGACATTGATGCAGTACTCTTTCCTGGTGCACCTTGCGAGGCAAGGACTCCAGTTGATGAAAACAAAAGATCCCAACACCTCTGTTCTGTTTCTTTAGGCCCCAAGTTACAGCAAAACTCGATTACACACCGAGTAATTTGATTAACAGAATACCTCTTCCAAGTGGCACTCTATTCACACATGTAGGCAAATCTAAAATATTTTATTAAGTACACAATTTAAAATCACATAGAAAACTCCTAATAACATCAATACAAAAATCAGTAATGACGTGTTTTATAATACCTAATTCTCTATTATAACCAATAAAAATTGCATCTTAAGATCAAGAGAACGGTATGTCTTCAAATACCCACTGTCACGTTATCAACTGCTATTATATACCCCTTTAATTAAAGATGTACTCTACTAGCCTAATACGTTCTAGTTTTAACGGATACCTATATGCAGGTCCTGATACAAATTATTATGTTGATCCTACAAACAGCTAGCTTTCACAGTGGTTTTAACTCCAGTTGGCCATGGCAAAGCGGTAGTTGGCAGCAATCTCTATTTTTAAAAGAACACCAGATCAAGGGTCCTATTTTACTATGCCTGTGGTCATTCAGTTGCTGAAGGGACTGGTAAACGCTCCCTCTTGCTCCGCTCCCTGACACAGTTCGTGGTGGCAGCATGGGACTTGAACTTAGTCGTAACATTCTTGATTGGTGCACCATTTGAGCCAATGCACTCTTGCCCGCTCAGGCTTCTTTCCTGGAAGACAGCCTTTCTAGTTGCCATTAGGTCAGTCTGCATAGTGAGCGAGCTACACTATCTGTCATACAAGCCACCTTTTAACATCTTCACCAGAGCCATGGTGACCCTATGAGTTTGTCCATCCTGCCTTCCCAAGTTGGTGTCAGAAGCCCACCTAAGGCAGATTAATCTAAGGACTTTTTTCCCTCCTCCTTCTAAAGAAAAGGAGAGGCTACACAGAATGGACCCTAAAAGGGCCTGAACATTTATATAGCAAGAACAACTTGAGAGCGGAGGATCAGCTGTTTGTGGGATAGCTGGCACTAAAATGCAAGAGGCGATTACTGAACAAACCATTTCCAGATGGATTGTACCTGCAGTTTTGAAGTGCTATATATGCAACGGGAATCACTCTTTCCCCTCCTCCAAAAGTACAAGCGCTGCTATGGGAGTCTAAGATGAGGAATCTGTTGGTGGACACAGTCCATTAGAAGAACATATTAATTACCTCTGGTCATGTTCTTTCTGATGGATGTACTTCCCACAGATTCCTCATAGCCCTCCCAGTTTACCCCTAAATCAGAGAGCTAACTTGCTTGTCTCTCCTCCTCTGCCATTTGGCTCATGGCAATCCAAAGGTTACTTTTTGAGGAGTACAAAAACACAATTCCTGAACACGGCACAGGTAAAAATTAGTAAACTGATGTCACGTTGGGCAGTGCCAGCTATTTTTAACAACATCCCGTCCATTCCAGAGGCCAAAGAATGTCAAGGGGCTTTCAATGACAGCCTCAAAACACCCCCTGGTGGTGAACATTTTTTGAAATTGTTGCTGCCGCAGAATATATCTAAGATGAGGAATCCGTAGGATGGAACATCCATAAGAAAGTACTTTAAAAGATCTAAGGAATGTGTTCTTCTCCCAATGGTAACATGCTTTAAAATTTGCCATACATTTGGAGGAACGAAGGTGACGTAGGAGTAACGTAGTTACTCACCTTAGTGACTACGGTGATCCTAACCTTCCACCGCATAATATGCTCTGTTGGATTTACTAAAAAGACAGTTGTTTGCACTACGCGGAGCATGTGAAAAGGAAATCGCTTGAAGGATTTCACTACGCATGTACCCTGGCACCATGTTTTTTGTCTCAATAAAGCTGCTCTGAATCGTGCTTTAGTTCTGTACCTGAAGGACAGAATGTGGCATATTTATGGATCAAATTAGGCTATCACCACTACGCTGAGTAACTTTGACATTCCCTGTTATTACCGCCTTGCTCAAACCATTGGTATGTCTTGGCATGGGTGTTAAGACATTGGTACAGGTTTCTTTTGTCTGTACAAAATGGCATGGTTTGTGGTCGGGCGGCTGTATCTCTCCTTTGTTTGCTAATACTATGCCCCTTCCTTTTTTGAATTTATATTTATTGTTCTCTAAGAAAATAATGCTGCATCAGCAATGCTTAGCTGTATCACTGTGTACTGCTGATGTCCGTGCCTGTCATGCAGCCACATTGGCCAAGCAACCAAGATTTTCTTGCCTAAAGTCGTTCTCCTCCAGTCCCATCAATGAAACCTCAAATAATGCCCACATTTACCATCCTATTGCAAGGTACAATGTTTTACTGAAAACCAAATGTGGGCACTTGGGACTACCACAGGAATGCAAATTAAAGGTCAACTTTGTGTTTGCTATGCTACACAATTTAAATTATTTATTGTACACTGTAAGCATCAACAGTTGACATCCATGATCATTTCCATGATGGATTTCATGAAATATTTACTGGCATCAAAGAAACGCCATGATGCTCGTCTTAAACAAAGTCTTGCATATTTGAAGAGTACATACAATATATATTTATTTACATTTCCTGTGACGTTCCTTTTAGAGACTATCCAAAGATTTGGACCTCTAAATAGACCATTGCCTCCTACAGGGGATTTAAATGCACTTTCTAAAGTGTTGCGACGCTATTTTGATGTAATGCAAAAGAGCAACATTTATGAGCGTTCACAGAATGCTGCTTTCCTTTTCAATATTGCTCCTATATGAAGAGTGAGTGAATTACAAGCTTTATTTATTCAAGAGCCTTTATATTTATAGGATCAGAGGCCATTTAGAACACACAAATGTCTCCTTCCGTAGTTCATCTTACCTTTCATGCTATTTAAAACATTATCTATTTTTCCCCAATAGCCACAGTTTGCAGCTAAAAGAACACTTCTTACACTTATTTAAATTCTTATAGCGGGCCACTCTGCCTCATTGCGCATAAGCCGCCACGTAAGACGAGCCATCATGTATTTTGATGGAACTGAAGACTTTGTTTAGAAGACAGTTGTTTGTCTCTCATGGATAGACCAGCATCTTAAGCTGACAACATCACAAACTATAGTATTGCTAGAAACATCCAACCTTGTCAAACGTTTTACAGAGAATTACATTTAGAACTCGAGCAACATTCAGCATGCAAAATATTATTTTTACCATTGTGTGTTAGGGAGAATTCTCATGCTATGGCTAATTTCCCTTACCTAGTGAGTCCCTCAGCAGCTTTTCTGGATTTCTGGAGATATTTTTTCCACCTGGTAAGAGTGTGAGCTTGTTCCCCCACTCTTACCTGTGTTTTGCCATGTGTATTTCAACTGTTATTGTGGACTCTGGAGTACACCACTTCAGTAGCCCCACTCTCTGTGTTACCCAGCATCTTCATTGCAGTGACACAGGGTTGTCTCTTAGACTTCCCACCGACTCCATTTTCGGGGGCTGACTATTGTCCCCCAGAAAAGTGTAAAGTTGACATTAACTTTACATAGTCACTTTTAACCACGAATCCAGTACACCCCTTCTTATATGGAGTATTGGAAAGGGTTAATTCTTAGCCCTTTTTATCTGTGCCTCTTGGAGCATTGTTTCACTCCCTTAACATTAAGACTTGGCTGGTGGCAGTGGTATCTACCCTAATTTTCCTACCGCGATTATATTACATAACGTGGTAACGTTTTAGGCTATTTTAGTAGCCTCCAACTTTAAACCGCTTGCCCAAATCCTTTTTATTTCAGCTCTGGTTGGGTTTAATTGCCATTTCTTTTTGTTAACATCCCTCTTGGGTCTTTCTTTGCGCGGCAAACCAGGTTTCCCTCCTTTGTTCGCCGACCTTTGGCGGGCTTCTGACCAGAAGCCCTCCTTTGGCGTCTGGGTGTCTAGGTGGGCAGAATGTGAGGGAGGGGTGTAGTCACCCCCAGCACAGGGTCTCCTTGGAGACCCAAGTTGCACTTTGTGTTGATTGGCTGAGGTGGTTGTCCGGGCTGGACAACCCCCCTGCTGAGTGATTGACAGCCAGGCTGTGTGAATGGGGGATTTTGGCATAAAAGGCAGGACTCTTGGGCTAGTAGGCAGAGGCGCCACTGGAACTGCAAAGAATCGAAGAGAAGCGGAGAAGAAGACTGCTGCTGCAACCCCGAGTCCCGGTGAAGCTGTGTTGCAGTCCTGAGCTATCTACCCTTCAACAACAAGAGAAGATCCAGTCCGGATCCCTTGAGCCTGGTGGGATCAACCAGCTCACCCATTCTTCAGTCAGAGAATCCTCTCCTGGGTCGAAATCACTGCTGTGCCGTAGTGGTCCGGATAGCCATCAGAAGAGCCCTCTCCTGATTTAAAGAAGCGCATCTTTTATTAATTTTCTTTTTCGCTGCTGCTGGACTCATCCTGGGTAGTGCAGATCGCTCCAGACGTCGTCCTCCTTGTCCCCACGACTGAAGCTGCAGGAACCGTGAGTCTGCAGGAACTACCAGGCACAACTGCCGTGGCACCAGCTTTTCTCCAACGGAATAAGGTACTGTGCACATTTGGACGTTCTCTCCATCTGACCATCCAGAATCGGGGTGAACCCTCTTCCTCCACAAAGATTTGTTCTTCCTTCCCTCTTACAACTTTCCCTTCCATCTCACAATATCTAAGTACTCTTGGCATCTCGAATCTCGAACTGTTCAACGTGTGATCCTCGGCAACTGAGCATCTGCTCCATTGACACTGGCGCAGGCCTATTGACTTTAATCTGTATTTTTGAATGAGTCCTCTGATTCCCTTGCCTTGACAAAAGTATTGCCTGTGATTTTATCCACTTTTCAAGGTAAGTACATTAGGATTTGACAGACCGGTGTTGCGATACTAACGCATACCCGCGAATAGAAATGCTCACGAAGTTAAAACACTTTGTACTTTAGAATTTCAAACAAGGGAAAAGTGGATAAAATCACAGGCAATACTTTTGTCAAGGCAAGGGAATCAGAGGACTCAATCAAAGATACAGATTAAAGTCAATAGGCCTGCGCCAGTGTCAATGGAGCAGATGCTCAGTTGCCGAGGATCACACGTTGAACAGTTAGAGATTCGAATTTGAATTTGCTGGAACAAGTGGAATTGGTTGTGTGTAGTGTATTTTAAGTGTGGTTTTGAATTTATAGAAGTGAAGTGTTTTGTGAACAGTTGGTTTAAAATAAATGTACGTTTATTTTTTACCTGGAACCTTGAGTCAGTGTTTGCTTGAGTCACAGTAATTGTGGTCCTTTGTGTAATCTCTACTACTGCTCATTTACTCTTGAGATAAGTCTGGCTGCTCCGCTACTGCTACCACTTTAACAGTGTAGTACAGGCTTGTACCAAAGGTGAACTTGTATTACCACTTGTAGTAATTGTGTGTAGTGGTCCCTAAGGGCACTGCACAGGATTCTGCCTAACATTGTGTTTTTGAGTAATATACCATTTCAAGAATTTTGCAAAGCAGTAGCTTGATCATCAGTAACTATATTAAATAAACAATGTGTCTCCTTCTTGCAGACGTTGACGTCCTCGCCCTTACCGAGACGTGGTTCAATGCCAGCTCTCACTGCTCTTAACGCTCTTTCCTGCATGCTACAACACCCTCTACAAACCCAGACCCAACATACCCAGAGGTGGAGAGGCCCTGATTTTCCCTGAGTGGGTCCCTGCTTCTATCATACCTACTCAATCCCACTCGTCTTTTGAATGCCTCGTCTGTAGACTCAGCTTCTCGCATACTCTCTCACACTCGCTACCATCTACAGGCCCCCTAGCCTTATTTCTCTTCCTCTCTGAATGGGCCAACCTTGCCTCTTCCCTCTCAATCTCTTCTTCCAAACTCCTCCTCCTTGTTGACTTCAGTATTCACCTAGACTCCCTTGAATCAGCCACCTCACAGTTCTGTGTCCTCTGTGACTCCCTCTCGCTTACTAGTCTTCCTTCCGAACCAACCAACTCATCCAGACACTCTGGATGCCCTGTTCTCTGGCAACATCCCTATCTCTAACCCGGTCACCACCACCACCACCACCACCCTCTCCTAGTCTGACCACTCTCTCCTCCTGCTTGGGCCCCCCTGGCCCTCTATCTGAGCCATCCCCAGCACTGCCAGCCTCCTTAACCGTCATTCGACCGATGAACCGAGTGTCAGTTGCTGCTTTTGCTTCCACCTTCTTCCCCCCCTCCCACACCTGCCTCTGTCCTTGCTAATCTGCACCTCTGTTAAGCTCACCTGGCTCCCACAGGGACGTCGATCTGAACTGGACAGCTGCGGTCTCCACCAATGTGACGTGTAGTGCCGAGTTGACAGACTGGACTGGCCCACCTAGCTTCGTTTGCTTGGCCCGTAGGAGTATTCTTCTGCAAATGGAGAAAGGGAATTAACCACCCGTGGAGTTGAGTGTTAACCCCCACCCCCGCTGTTTTCCCTACTGATCACCTTTAATGTCCCCTCTTATAGTCGCACCTTATGGTTTGGAAAGATGAGCTCTCCATCCTGCTTTGAGCGCAGGGGCTCGTAGATAACCAGTTGCTTCACTGGTTCGAAGGAATTGGTGAGTTCCAGAAAAATATTGACACTGAGATTTCTGGCGAGATGCCGTAAGTATATAGTTCGTAAGAGTTCAAATGTCTGACTTTCACTCTTGTCAGATTCCTTGCAGGTTGCAGCTTGACCCTAGCGAAGAGTTCCTCGTGGCAACCGGTAACATTCAGGTAAGGATTTGTATTATCCAACACAGTTCGATAAAATGTCAGTATGTAACGTGTTGCTTTCTCCCTTATTCAGGTGCTGAGAGAAATTATGAAGTTTCGGGGAATAGTGCCTCTGGCGGTAAAATTAGATAAGTCTATTGTGGTGAGAAGGATTCCCCTTGTTTATCCCTTGTTTCACCTTGCTGTCCTTTTGTTCCCCTTAGGGGCCGGGGTACGGCGAAGATGCGGTGGAGGCTGTGCTGACCCGAGAAGAGGAATTGTACCCCCGGCGGTAAAATCAGGTAAGTCTATGGGGGGTAACTAATATTGCCTCTGTTTATTCCCTTGGCTCACCTTGCTGTTGTGTTCCCCTTAGGTGCCGGAGTGCGGCGGGAACATGCAGAAGGATGCAGTGGATAGTGAAGATGCTGCGAAGGCCGGTGAGTTCAGCGCGGCGCTGCAGCAGGCGAGGCGACGCGCATAAAATAACTTCTTTCTTCCAGCTCGAAGGCGCGGTGGAACGGGAATTCAGGTAAGGATCAAAGGTATTGCTCTTGTTCTAACCTTTTCTCCTTCTTTCTCTCTTTTTCTAGGAGCTCCAGACTTGAGGCGGGCGTGGCAGAAGACTGGATGCAGACTTGCAGGCACGGTGAGCGTTATGCTGCTGGATGCAGAATAACGCGAAGCATATGCTGCTCTTCGGGCGTGGTTTAAATAGCATCCAAAGTAGTCCCAGGTAAGTATTCCTCCCCGACCCCACCCGAGTAAAAAAATAGTCCCTAGGTAAAGTATTCCCTTCCAAGCCTCTTTTGTCTTGGAGCTCTTGCAGCATGGTCTGCATCAGGTAAGTTTGCAGCATGGTCTGTATCAGGTAAGTTTTAATCTATGAGGCTGGCGCCTATGGCGCCAGGACTGACACTCCATATGAGCCTGGCGCCATAGACGCCAGGACTGCACCCAAATAGCCCCTAGCAGGGGCTGTTGGGCTTGCTTGGAATAACTTGATGCCTCCTTCCGGGGTTGCTGGACTTGGTCTGGATCCCCGGGGGTAGGCATAATGACAACCTCTCCATTTTGAACACCCTCGACATCCTTTCCCCTGTCATGAGAATACACCTAAAACCTGCCTCCAAGTGCAATGGCTGGCATGACTCTAATCTAGCATCTCTGCAACGGAAGTAGAGAATTGCTGAATGGAAGCGGCAGACCTCTGGTTCATCATCTGACAAACTGGCCTGTCGCCTGCTCCAAAGGCAATATAATTTCTCTATCCACCCCAAGAAGAGGTCCCACATCAAAGCCTGCATCTCTGGAGCCACTAACAACACGGCTAAACTTTTCAAAATCTGTAAAGAACTCGCCAATCCAACTGCAGTCTCCACCTCTCTCCTTCCTTCCCAGGCTCTCTGCATCGCTATTGGCCTCCCATTTCACATATAAAACTCAGGACATCCTGTCCTCACTCTCCTCCACCCCCAGCTCCACTCCTGCTCCCGGTCCCCTTGGCTCCCCCCTTCCACCCTCGCACTCTCCTCCCTTCTGCTCATAGCACTGTATTGAGGTCTCTATAGTTGTCTGCTCTATGAAAGTCTCCTCTAAACAGGTGCTCTGCTGTTCTAGAACCATTAAGGACAACATCTCCTATCTCGCCCTGGCTCTTGCTGACTTCTGTAACCACCCCTTCGCCACTGGCTGTTCCCTCTATCCCTCAAGCACGCCCTAGTGCAGCCTCTTAAAAAAAGCGGTCTGCTGACTGCTCCTGCCCGGCTAACTATTGCTCTATCTCCACTACCCCCTTGCTGGGTAAACTCTTGGAGAAGCTGGTTCTTTCCAAATTGACCCTCCACACTCAACTTGTTGGTTGCCTAATAACCATCAGTCTGGATTCTGGGCCTCCAGAGGCATGTAAACTGCTCTCCTGCACACCAGTGAAGACTCTATCTCCTGCTGCTCTCGTGCTCTTCAATCTCTCCTCGGCCTTTGCTACAGCCAACCATTCTATCCTCCTAAAATGACTCTGCAATACCTTCGGCATCACGTACTGGGAAATGGAATGTCTGACATCTTATCTCATTAACCACCTTTTCCAGTTACAATTGGGCCCTTTCTCCTCCACCACCACACTCTCTACCTGCAGTGTCCCCTAGGGCTCTATCCTATTGCTGCGGTGCTTCAATATCTATCTCGCCCCTCTTGCTCACCTGATCTCCTCCTTCTCTCCTCATTTCCGGTGTTATGCTGTTGACCCACAGCTTTCCTTCAGACTTCGCTCTACTACCTCCTCTACCTCCTCTCATCCTCCATTGTCTGACCGCCATCCAGGCTTGGTGTGCAGCTAATGTTCTGTCTTAATACCAGTAAGAGGGAGATCTTTCTCATTGTAACACCTGGGCCCTGTTTCCCCCCCTACCGTCTGGCCGCCGTTGTTGGGCCCTCTACCCTCACCATCCTGTGAGGCCAAAAACCTCTGGGTCATCTTCGACTCCGCTCTCTTCTTCTCCCCTCACATCTTGGACCTTGCCAAGAAGATCCACTTTCAACTTCACCTACTTATTTGCATTCTCCCTTGTCTCACCTTCCCCCAGAAGCTCAATGTCTCCAGAGCTCTGATCGTCTCTAGGCTGGACTACTGCAACAGCCTCTTCCTCAATCTACCCCTTTCCTCCTTATGCCCCCTTCACCTAATCCAGAATAGGGCTGCAAGACTTATGCTTGGCCTCAAGCCCAGGAACCGTATCTCTCCAGCCCTAAAATCTCTCCACTGGCTCCCGGTTACCGCAAGGATCTAATTCAAGACTTTCTGCATCATCCACAAGGCTTTCTGGGGCTTGGGATAATGGTAACTCCACCTTTCCCTCCCTTAATACTCTGTTGATAGAGCGCTCTGCTCTTTTAACTCCAACTCTCTGCTTGTCAAATGCTTCTCCAAGCAGAGTGTGGGGCAGGTGTCTCTCTTTGGCTGGTCCCTCCCTTTGGAACAGCCTCCTTGCTCCTCTCAGACTTGAGCCGGACCTCCTTGATTCTGGAAACGTATCAAAACTCTGCTTTTCTCTACCTCTTCCCCCCTTTCATTTTCTTGCTAATCACCTCACTGCCGCTGAGACTGGTGGTCTGGTCCTCGTGAATCTCGCAGCATACCAGGCCCTCTACCCAGTCCAGACCAGCACCCCTCCTCAGCATTGCCCTCTGCCCTTTCTGGCAGCTGTGCACCCCACCCTTGGGATTTGTATGCCTTAGCACTTAGCCTGAGGCCCTCCCTTGGCTCACCTTGGCACTTCCCTCCCAGGCCCCCTCCAGCACTTGTCCATTCCTTGCTCCCTCCTCCTCACCCCATCCCCATCTCCTGCACTTCTCTTCTCTTCACTGCACTTGCACGTAAGAATGTCACAAGGCCTATTAGGACCACAATTGTATATTTGTTTTTGCCAATGTTATTTACTCCCCTTGTTCCCTCCCCACTTGGCCTTGTGGTACCTGGAAACACCATTCTCTTGTATAGGTGCCTAACAAATGCTCAATAAATACAATAATTAAACAGATATCCTGTCTATACAGGATATCTTGGTGGCTCGCTATGTTGTCAAATCGGTTTACAGTAGAACTTCTAAACATATTAGTGGAGGAACACTGCTTAAACTGCTTAAAATATATGTATAGATTTTGACTTTAGATTAACGATGCAAAAGAAAAATACAGCTTGATTTTGGTTAAAGATTCACATCCTTCTAAACCCTCCTTTCCCGCGAGGAAGATCCACAAACATAGGCTAATGCAGATGTATTAATATGCATACAATGGCAAAAATAAATATGAATCTAAAATTGTGTCTGAGCTAGCATTGTGGGATCAAGTCGAATAAGTCGCTCAATAGATCAGAATTCTATATCTTCAAAATGAAATAAATGTGTTCCAGGCACAAACGCTGCAGTAGGGAATATGCTAAATATCTGAAATCTATTTTAGAGAAAAAGCTGCAAACTATAGTCACACGCAATACTCAAATATGTCTGGCATGTAGCTATTTGCAAGTTGTAAAGTTGCTTTTGACAGTTTGAAAAAATTCAAGGCTGCGGGTACTTGCCTATTCAACCTTCATAATCCACCAGGGCTGGTTACATATGTGCAGCCTTGATGTGTGTGTCGACTGTGTTGCTACAGCAATCTAGTTAAGTTTCACACCTTGATTTAGGGACAGCCCTATTCTCCTTCTAATGATCTCCCAAACCTATCACCCGAACTGCCAGCTCTGGCCTGTCCTCGTTACTTCTCCTCCACACTGGTGCTGCACTTGGGAGTCAAACATTACTTAATTCGCTGTACTGCACATAACTATGGTTTTACTTAACATATGTTCATTCTTGGGGAGATATGGTTAGAAAGAGCTGCTAATCCACCGACCAAGTAAAATGTGTGACAAATGAAATTGCAACCCCCCACCCGAAAGGAATTTAATGCAAATTATTTTTTTACACTAAGAGGAGGTCTATTGTGTTCAATTTTCTGTTAAGCATTTCCTGGTGTTAGGGAAGCACATTTCTTGGTAGGGTTTATGAGAATTTGCTCTCTTGCAAATCTAATAAATACCCATCTTGCATCGATTCTGCTGTTAACACGGAGAATGACTAAGCATACATTTCATATGATTGACGTCCCTGTTTGGTGTGAAGACATTATGCAGTGCGTGCCTCATCAATCGTCAAGAGTACCTCCAGTGAGGGAGCAAAAGGTAGCAGCAGAAAATTGTCTATTTTGTTTTGGGTTTGCGACAGGATCAGCAGTACGTCTTGGAAACATTGCAATGCTGTTAAGCAGAAGACCTAATTTGGTGCCTGGTGTGGTTGCAAAGGTTGGGAATCAGGGTGAGGGAAGATGTGGATCTACATGTTTCATGCACCTAGAACCCCGCTCAACATGCTTGTTCTTCTAGTATGTTATGTTAATAAAATTTGTAAAGCGCACGCACGCCCAAAGGCATCATGGCGCTATGAGGAACCAGGATAGTAAGAGGAGAAGAAGAGAATCTAAAATAGCAGTGTTTTAATGTCCTTCGAAAGCAGATGTGGTCAGCAATTTTTTGAAGGTCAAGAGGAAGTTTATTCCAGGCCTTTGCTGCCACAACAGTGAACGCGCGCCCACCAGTGCGAGTGCGCCTGTACTAGTACACTTCTAAGGCGGCAGAAAAAGCATCCTTGCACTGTGTTGGACTGCATCAATTAGTTGCTGCTTCAGGGTATGTCGAGGAAGTGATTCACATAAGGGTATTTCCTGACAAAACATGCAGGGGTTTTCTATCTTGCTGGATCTGACCCAAGGTTGATTGTCCTCCTGTGGAGTGGAGAAGTGGCCTGGTATTTTCAGGCTTGTGGCACTCGTTTGGGTGCAGGGCCAAGATTTGTTCATCACTGGTCTCCTTCTCTAAAGGTACAAAATGCAGTGTAATGGAAAGCTGCCCAGTGTCTATAGCAGATCTATGTGATTATTGCGACAGCCGAAAATGCTGACTTTTTTTTTAACCCTTTACACCACATATATATGCGGCAGAGAACCTGCACCCCCCCATATTAATATTATATTATATACCCCCCACATATATATGTGGTGTAAGGGGGGGTAAACAAAAGTCGCCATTTTCGGCCATCGCAATTGTCAGGTCGACATTTTGGTACGCTTCTATTACTAGTTCAAAACTTTAAATCGATCACCTTTTTGTATGTATAACCCAGGCCTGAGCATTTGTAAAATAGCACCGTAATTCATGGCGCCTATTGGAAAATTCTTCAAAAACGCGTACAGTTTCTAATACCAGCAAGATAATTTAAATCGCTGGCTGCAGGGACCTTTGTTTAGCCTACAGGTGATGGGTCATTCTGCCACTAGAGCGGACTCAACTGTCATCCCAAATTGTTTGTTCTCTGGCAAATCATTGTTTCCTATGTTGACCTCTTGACCAAATATTGTGATACCGTATAGAGAATACATTGCCCTGTAACTCTGACCTCATCTCCAAAATTAGAGGAACTCCTTTACACAGGCCATGCTACGACAGTAAAAGCAATATAAAAATTTAACAGGACCCATCACACGCTGGGCGTTACCTTCGGTTTAGTAGACTCGGGCCCACTGGACACCATCTTTCTCACTTAACCAAGTTGTATTATCCCGGTCAAACTGCTTTAAGTTGGAAGTGTTTGGAAACCAGCTAAATGCTGGTAAACTGATGGAAACTAGACATGTTTTTCTAGGCAAAGTGCACCGCCTCTCATTACCAAGTAATTTTTTGAACACATTGCACTGTCTACATTTCCACACATTGTCTTACAAAACATGCATTTATGTTCAGCGGCATATATGTTTCAGTATCTAATAGCCAGGCCTATTTACTTTGTCAGGGCCTTCTACAGGTACCCATCACTTTTATCAACTGCATATAGAATGTCTGACAGTGAACATGTAAGTTTACTTTCGAATTCTGAAAGTAAACTTGCTTGATGAAGATTCAGTATTGTAACACACCAGTGCCAAACATTTTGCTAACCCGGTTGAACTAAATGGATTTCTGGTGATGGTAATAACTAGGGCTGTACCAAACTTCAGCTTTGTGTAAGTATTCAGCTAAATTGCCGCTGAAAAAAGGGTATTTTTCGCCTGCCGGGTAATTACTTGCCATTAGTCTCCAGCAGAATACTGTCTTCTCATTTTAATGCAATGTAGCAATATAGAAAGGCACATATGAATTGCAGACTGCAAAAGCAAATGGAATTACACATTCTCTGAAAGCATTTCTCATAACATGAGACACAACAAATATAAGTCTAATGGGCATATGTTTGTGTAGTGGTGAGACGTAACGTTGAGACGGCTTGCTCCTATCCGAAATGCCTATATAGAAACTCACAACATCTACTGGAGACAAGTAGGGCTGAGCTAGTTTGTGATATGTTATGCACTGACATGCCTTCATGGAAGCGGCGTCTCTGAGGAACTCCAAGTTGGTAAATCTCTCCCTTGTGTGCCAGCCTGCCAGAGGGAGTTTAGAGAGAGATGTGAGGGTGCTGCCTGTAGTCCAAGCTATGCGGTCTGTGAAATTGGTAGGAGAGGATGTTTGGAAATCAATAGACTACCGAAAAGGTGGACTGCCTCCTCCAGGTCAATAGAGATGGGGACGAAACCGTTGCATGTCAGGTAGCACAAGATGCAGACATTTCCTAGCCCATAGTGGCCCGTTGGGAGAACTGTTTATTGGGAAATCTCTTGAATAACAGTATGTGCTGCTCTCTGCCATTGTGTGAGAGATGAGAACACATTTCTCTGCTGACAGAGAGAGATATAACACTATCTGTTGGTGTTGTGGAGTTTAAGGTTGAAAAGTGAGAGAAGGGGCAAATCACTGCCTTCTTAGAGTTTGTAAGGTTTGTGCAGGTTGTCACATGTTAGCCCTGCTACCACCAGATGGGGCCTCCCTGTGAGGGTCTTCTCCCATGTTTATAGTATGGGCGAGGGAGGTTCCCTCTTTGAAAATCTTAGAGACATGTAATACTCGCCTCACATGTGCTCTCGATTTGTGTCCTGCATGATCAAACAAACTATTTACACATTTGTATGTAAGCTGCAAGAAAGATTTGAAATTCACTGAGAGAAAGCAGTGTGTGTGAATTGCAATGACAAATGCGAATTTGTGGTACCCATTTTTTTCATTACAACCTCGCCCTTTGCATTCGTGAAACCTGATGCTTGGAGCAGCACTGTTTTTGCATAGGCAACATCCTTCCGCACACATGGTACTCGTTTTTTGGTTAATCTGTGTTTGTCTGGCCAGTGTGCTTTAAATAAGGTTGAGCTGTTATTTCAAATGAAGAGAAATAAATGAAACTTGGAAACACATTTAAAATGTTTTTTTCATTTTTAGTGTTTCATGTTTAGAACATTATTTATTAAATTAAACATCCATTTGGTTTTATATAAAGTGATGGTGCTATTGATGGGAGGCCTCCATTTGGGATACAAAAAGAACTGGGGAGGTGGGCACCACCAATTTTGTTCAAGAAATATACTTAATAAAGTATAATATTCATAGGAGCCCTAAATATGACCCGAAGGCACCTTGGGTGGCGAATACTGTTTTGAGAGACTCCAACCAGACTTGACGTGGGTCCGAAATGCATTGGTCAATCAAGGATCAATTGTGTCGGCTTTCTCTGAATGAAAACGTAATAATGGACCACGCCATTAAACAATGATGAACTTTTTTCATTTTAAAGGATTAACGTTTTAAGAGTTAAATGTAGTAAGGTCATCTTCTAGCGATTATATGGGAGCACACAGTTCTCTAAAAGTCTGTTTGGAGTCTCTCAGTATAGGCGTGCATTGGGGTCAATTAACACATGGTTTGGCGATGCCCAGAGAGGCCCGGTGCAGTA
This sequence comes from Ambystoma mexicanum, assembly GCF_040938575.1. NCBI lineage: Eukaryota > Metazoa > Chordata > Amphibia > Caudata > Ambystomatidae > Ambystoma > Ambystoma mexicanum. The sequence continues at coordinate 702,998,924 of NC_090921.1, forward strand.
AGTGTTGCTTGAGACACTGCTCCCACACAGTCTAGTTGTGGTATCTGAGGTTGTGGGTTGTGAGGGAAGGCTGGTGGGAATGAGGTCGGTATGAGAGGGAGTGATGTTCGGATGAGTAGGTGGGTGGGATGGTGCGAGTTCAAGTGAGGGTGAGGGTGAGTGGGAGTGTTGCTAAGGCTTGACCCTGCCCTGATTTTTACAGGCAAGTCTAGTCTTTTTGAGTTACTGTGCTTTTTTCACTCATCTCTACTGGGGCTCTGATCAGTGCATAAAGCTGCAAGTGCAGGGAGGCTCTATCCGCTTTTGAAGTTTATTTTGTTGTTTACTGTATCACACACCACCTTCGTGTGAAATGTTGATGCATATCTTGTAAAAAATAATTTTGATCATTTTGTGAGGTGTACAGAAATGGCCTGGTGACAGATATTTTTCTACCTTTTTTGTTTGTTTTTACTGTGTGCACTTTTATGATTTTCCGTATAATCCCTCTTTAAGCCCAATATATTGCAACTGGTCACGGCACAGGTTTTGCCCTGTCCTTTGGCCTTCCTCCTGCCTTCCTTGATAAAGAAATACCATAAATACATCTGGCTTGAGTTTCTTGGGCAAAGAGGCACCCTCACTCCCACCCTCCCACCCTCCCTCCCTCCCTCCCTCCAACCCTCCCTCCCTCCCTTCCTCCCTCCCACCCTCCAACCCTCCCTCCCTCCCACCCTCCATCACTCACTCCCTCCCTCCCTCCATCACTCCCACCCTCCATCACTCACTCCCTCCCACCCTCCCACCCTCCCTCCCACCCTCCATCCCTCCCTCCCACCCTCCATCCCTCCCACCCTCCATCCCTCCCACCATCACTCCCTCCCTCCCACCCTCCATCACTCCCTCCCTCCCTCCCTCCCACCCTCCATCACTCCCTCCCTCCCTCCCACCCTCCATCACTCCCTCCCTCCCTCACTCCCTCCCACCATCACACCCTCCCACCCTCCATCACTCCCTCCCTCCAACCCTCCATCACTCCCTCCCTCCCACCGTCCATCACTCCCTCCATCACTCCCTCCATCACTCTCTCCGTCCCACCCTCCATCGCTCCCACCCTCCCACCCTCCCACCCTCCCTCACTCCCACCCTCCCTCACTCCCACCCTCCCTCACTCCCACCCTCCCTCACTCCCACCCTCCATCACTCCCACCCTCCATCACTCCCACCCTCCCACCTTCCATCACTCCCACCCTCCATCACTCCCACCCTCCCACCCTCCATCACTCCCACCCTCCCACCCGCCATCACTCCCACCCTCCCACCCGCCATCACTCCCACCCTCCCACCCGCCATCACTCCCACCCTCCCACCCTCATCACTCCCACCCTCCCACCCGCCATCACTCCCACCCTCCCACCCGCCATCACTCCCACCCTCCCACCCTCATCACTCCCACCCTCCCACCCTCATCACTCCCTCCCTCCCACCCTCCATCACTCCCTCCCTCCCACCGTCCATCACTCCCTCCATCACTCCCTCCCTCCCACCCTCCATCACTCCCACCCTCCCACCCTCCATCACTCCCACCCTCCCACCCTCCATCACTCCCACCCTCCCACCCTCCATCACTCCCACCCTCCATCACTCCCACCCTCCATCACTCCCACCCTCCCACCCTCCATCACTCCCACCCTCCCACCCTCCCACCCTCCCACCCTCCACCACTCCCACCCTCCACCACTCCCACCCTCCATCACTCCCACCCTCCATCACTCCCACCCTCCATCACTCCCACCCTCCCACCCTCCATCACTCCCACCCTCCATCCCTCCCACCCTCCCACCCTCCATCACTCCCACCCTCCATCACTCCCTCCCTCCCACCCTCCATCACTCCCACCCTCCATCACTCCCTCCCTCCCACCCTCCATCACTCCCACCCTCCCACCCTCCATCACTCCCTCCCACCCACCCTCCATCACTCCCTCCCACCCTCCATCACTCCCTCCCACCCTCCCACCCTCCATCACTCCCTCCCACCCTCCATCACTCCCTCCCACCATCACTCCCTCCCACCCTCCATCACTCCCTCCCACCATCACTCCCTCCCACCCTCCATCACTCCCTCCCACCATCACTCCCTCCCACCCTCCATCACTCCCTCCCACCCTCCCTCCCTCCCTCCCACCCTCCATCACTCCCTCCCACCCTCCATCACTCCCTCCCACCCTCCATCACTCCCTCCCACCCTCCATCACTCCCTCCCACCCTCCATCACTCCCTCCCACCCTCCATCACTCCCTCCCACCCTCCATCACTCCCACCCTCCATCACTACCACCCTCATCACTACCACCCTCCCACCCTCAATCCCTCCCACCCTCCATCACTCCCTCCCACCCTCCATCACTCCCTCCCACCCTCCATCACTCCCTCCCACCCTCCATCACTCCCTCCCACCCTCCATCACTCCCTCCCACCCTCCATCACTCCCTCCCACCCTCCATCACTCCCACCCTCCATCACTCCCACCCTCCCACCTTCCATCACTCCCACCCTCCCCACCTTCCATCACTCCCACCCTCCCACCCGCCATCACTCCCACCCTCCCACCCTCCATCACTCCCACCCTCCATCACTCCCACCCTCATCACTACCACCCTCATCACTACCACCCTCCCACCCTCCATCCCACCATCCCTCCATCCCTCCATCACTCCCTCCCACCCTCCATCACTCCCTCCCACCCTCCATCACTCCCTCCCACCCTCCATCACTCCCTCCCACCCTCCCATCACTCCCTCCCATCACTCCCTCCCACCCTCCATCACTCCCTCCCACCCTCCATCACTCCCTCCCACCCTCCATCACTCCTCCCACCCTCCATCACTCCCTCCCACCCTCCCACCCTCCATCACTCCCTCCCACCCTCCCTCCCTCCCTCCCACCCTCCCACCCTCCATCACTCCCTCCCACCCTCCCACCCACCCTCCCACCCACCCTCCCACCCTCCCACCCACCCTCCCACCCACCCTCCCACCCTCCCACCCACCCTCCCACCCTCCATCACTCCCTCCCACCCACCCTCCCACCCTCCCACCCTCCCACCCTCCATCACTCCCTCCCACCCTCCCACCCTCCATCACTCCCTCCCACCCTCCCACCCTCCATCACTCCCTCCCACCCTCCCACCCTCCATCACTCCCTCCCACCCTCCCACCCTCCATCACTCCCTCCCACCCTCCATCACTCCATCTCTCCCTCCCCACCCTCCATCACTCCCACCCCTCCCACCCTCCATCACTCCCACCCTCCCACCCTCCATCACTCCCACCCTCCATCCCTCCACCCTCCATCACTCCACCCTCCCACCCTCCATCACTCCCACCCTCCCACCCTCCATAACTCCCTCCCACCCTCCACCCTCCCATCACTCACTCCCTCCCTCCCACCCACCCTCCCACCCTCCATCACTCCCACCCTCCCACCCTCCATCACTCCCACCCTCCAACCCTCCATCACTCCCACCCTCCATCACTCCCACCCTCCCACCCTCCATCACTCCCACCCTCCCACCCTCCATCCCTCCCACCCTCCATCCCTCCCACCCTCCATCCCTCCCACCCTCCATCCCTCCCACCCTCCATCACTCCCACCCTCCATCACTCCCACCCTCCATCACTCCCACCCTCCCACCCTCCATCACTCCCACCCTCCCACCCTCCATCACTCCCACCCTCCATCACTCCCACCCTCCATCACCCTCCATCACTCCCACCCTCCATCACTCCCACCCTCCATCACTCCCACCCTCCATCACTCCCACCCTCCATCCCTCCATCCCTCCCACCCTCCCTCCATCCCTCCCACCCTCCCTCCCACCCTCCCACACTCCATCACTCCCACCCTCCCTCCCACACTCCATCACTCCCACCCTCCCTCCCACCCTCCATCACTCCCACCCTCCATCACTCCCACCCTCCCACCCTCCCACCCTCCCACCCTCCATCACTCCCACCCTCCATCACTCCCACCCTCCATCACTCCCACCCTCCATCACTCCCACCCTCCATCACTCCCACCCTCCATCACTCCCACCCTCCATCACTCCCACCCTCCATCACTCCCACCCTCCATCACTCCCACCCTCCATCACTCCCACCCTCCATCACTCCCACCCTCCATCACTCCCACCCTCCCACCCTCCATCACTCCGACCCTCCATCACTCCCACCCTCCATCACTCCCACCCTCCATCACTCCCACCCTCCATCACTCCCACCCTCCCACCCTCCATCACTCCCTCCCACCCTCCCTCCCTCCCTCCCTCCATCACTCCCTCCCACCCTCCATCACTCCCTCCCACCCTCCATCACTCCCTCCCACCCTCCCACCCTCCATCACTCCCTCTCACCCTCCCACCCTCCATCACTCCCTCTCTCCCACCCTCCCACCCTCCCTCACTCCCACCCTCCCTCCCACCCTCCCTCACTCCCACCCTCCCTCCCACCCTCCCTCACTCCCACCCTCCCTCACTCCCACCCTCCATCATTCCCACCCTCCCACCCTCCCACCCTCCCTCACTCCCACCCTCCCTCACTCCCACCCTCCATCATTCCCACCCTCCCACCCTCATCACTCCCACCCTCCCACCCTCCATCACTCCCACCCTCCCACCCTCCATCACTCCCACCCTCGATCACATCCCACCCTCCCACCCTCCATCACTCCCACCCTCCATCACTCCCACCCTCCATCACTCCCACCCTCCATCACTCCCACCCTCCATCACTCCCACCCTCCATCACTCATCACTCCATCACTCATCACTCCCACCCTCCCACCCTCATCATTCCCACCCTCCCACCCTCATCACTCCCACCCTCCATCACTCCCACCCTCCCACCCTCATCACTCCCACCCTCCCACCCTCCATCACTCCCACCCTCCCACCCTCCATCACTCCCACCCTCCCACCCTCCATCACTCCCACCCTCCCACCCTCCATCACTCCCACCCTCCATCACTCCCACCCTCCCACCCTCCATCACATCCCACCCTCCCACCCTCCATCACATCCCCACCCTCCCACCCTCCATCACTCCCACCCTCCATCACTCCCACCCTCCATCACTCCCACCCTCCATCACTCCCACCCTCCATCACTCCCACCCTCCATCACTCCCTCACTCCATCACTCATCACTCCCACCCTCATCACTTCCACCCTCCCACCCTCATCATTCCCACCCTCCCACCCTCATCACTCCCACCCTCCATCACTCCCACCCTCCCACCCTCCCACCCTCCATCACTCCCACCCTCCCACCCTCCATCACTCCCACCCTCCCTCCATCACATCCCACCCTCCCACCCTCCATCACTCCCACCCTCATCACTCCCTCCCACCCTCCCACCCTCCATCACTCCCTCCCACCCTCCATCACTCCCACCCTCCATCACTCATCACTCCCACCCTCCATCACTCATCACTCCCACCCTCCATCACTCATCACTCCCACCCTCCATCACTCATCACTCCCACCCTCCATCACTCATCACTCCCACCCTCCATCACTCATCACTCCCACCCTCCATCACTCATCACTCCCACCCTCCATCACTCATCACTCCCACCCTCCATCACTCATCACTCC